>NC_069500.1:788741340-789462590 GCF_027579735.1 Bombina bombina
TGACAAGGATTGTCGCTCTCT
This sequence comes from Bombina bombina, assembly GCF_027579735.1. NCBI lineage: Eukaryota > Metazoa > Chordata > Amphibia > Anura > Bombinatoridae > Bombina > Bombina bombina. Next base: position 788,741,362 of record NC_069500.1, read on the forward strand.
GAAATGGATGATAATAGAAAAAGTACTACCCCAAAAGAGAGGGGGGATCGATTTAAGATCCTATCCAGGCAAGAAATGTATTGGATTTTTAGGCTCCAGACTAAAAAAACTCTGGGCCTAAACTCCGAGTATGACTTTATCAATCACTGGACGTAAATGGTGGTAATCCCTGTTTACATTTACAATTATGGCTATATATATATATATATATACATATATATCTATATTTCTATCTTGTGCATTAACATATATATGCATAAACTACCTAACCCCTTATGCTTGCTGCTATCATTAGTGCAGATTTCTTATTTAGAAATTGCTGTATAGATTTAGATGTATACCTAATTTATAATATCCAAATTTTCCCATTGGCCCTTCTTGTATTTTCCTTACACATATATATACACAATAGTTTTTATAAGAGCATTGGTTTAAGTGAAATAAGTGTTAAAATCAAGCTAAGTGGTCTTCTATTCATTTATGGGATATGCAATTGATTATTGTAGAGGAATCACATAGCATGCTCTATCCCCTGTGTCTTTAAATTCTAATTAATGACCCACCAATGAGTTTGGAGCACTGGGTACAAAAGTTAGTCAGTTTTTAAAGATTTTAAGGACTATGATTACGGCTATCCTGGCCGAAACATGTTAGACTGTTCAGTAGGGGTTTTATCCCTTCTCTCTATGTATTCAATTTTAATTGTTATTTAATAAAGTTTATTTTATTTTTAAACTTATGGTGCTTAGCAGACTTTCTCTTTTTTGTGTATTAAATTGGTTACAAGTAGCTCCTTTACTCCTATTTCAGCATTTGAAATAGCTGATTTAGCCTGTGGTATCGCCACCTACACAGAACAAATTAATACTGGAGTATAGGCTATTGAATAGCCTAAGTATACACCGCCAGCAGAAGAGATTACACTCTCAGTGGGATGCAGGATAGTTAAGTAATAAAATGATCATTTTCCATTGTTCTCTCTATGTATTGAGCTTTGGTGTTCCAGCCAAATAAAAGATAAGGAAGCAAGTCTGTTTACACAAATTTAGAACATAATGAGATCTGATATCACCTTTAAGTTCAACCCATTGTAATAGGCTGTGGTTTCAAAGCACAAAATCAGCTACTTCATATACACAAATAAGCATGAAAATGGAATCTCTCAAATATTTTATACTCTGCAGTTGGTATAACAAATCATTTAAAATACATTATTTGAAAAACAATTTTACAGTGTACTGTCTCTTTAACAAAAGTGTAGCTAGAAAAAGGAGTTTCCACTAGGGGGCCTTGTGAACATGGGTATTTATGGGCTGTATTTATGGCATATGTAGTTACATTTTTTTGAAACAACACATCCCTAGATTGGGATGAAGAAGAAAGAAATGTCTCTAAACACAAAACTAAGAAACAATTAAAGGGCCATAATACCCAAATGTTTAAACACTTGAAAGTGATGCAGCATAGCTGTAAAAAGCTGACTAGAAAATATCTCCTGAACATCTCTATGTAAAAAAGAAAGATATTTTACCTCAAAAGTTCCTCAGTAGCCACCTCCCATTGTAAAGGATTTCTAAGCAGCATTTTAGTGTGTCTGTCCTGGGACATCTGAAGGGATGAGCATCGTGCACTCTCATCTTATTTCACCAATCAGGTAAAGGAAGTTTACAATGAAATCTCATGAGAGTCAAGTCAAATCTCATGAGATCACAGTAAAAGTTCATGACCTCAGCACTGCTGATGCTGATTGGCTGCTGTTCATTTCTTCATTTTTTTTAATTTTTTTACCTGCAGCTGGGAGCAGTTGAGTATAACTTTTTACACAGAACTAACTCTACTGAGCTGAGGAGATTGTGAGGTAAAATATCTTCCTTTTTTACACAGAGATACTCAGGTGATATTTTCCTGTCAGCTTTTTACAGTTATACTGCATCAGTTTCAAGTGATTTAGCATATGAGTATTATGTCCCTTTAAGGTAGGAAAAATGAAACAATAAAGGTTAAAAAGCAGCGTTAGCCGGTCCTAACGCTGATTTTTAACGCCCGCTGGTATTACGAGTCTTGCAGGTACAGGCTCACTGCTCACTTTTTTGGCCAGACTTGGAAATACCGCAAATCCACTTACGTAAATTGCGTATCCTCTTTTTCAATGGGACTTGCATAGAGCTGGTATTACGAGTCTGCCAAAAAGTGAGCGGTAGACCCTCGCCTGTCAAGACTGGTACCACATTTTAAAGTCAGCAGTTAAGAGTTTTACACTACAACGCCATAGCATAAAACTTTAAACTAATGTGCTAAAAAGTACACTAACACCCATAAACTACCTATTAACCCCTAAACTGAGGCCCTCCCGCATCGCAAATACTATAATAAAATTATTAACCCCTAATCTGCCGAACCGGACACCGCCGCCACCTACATTATACTTATGAACCCCTAATCTGCTGCCCCCAACTTCGCCGACACCTACATTATATTTATTAACCCCTACTCTGCCGCCCCAATGTCGCCGCCACCTACCTACATTTATTAACCCCTAATCTGCCGCCCCCAACGTCGCCGCCACTAAATTAAACATATTAACCCCTAAACCGCTGCACTCCCGCATCGCAAACATTAGTTAAATATTATTAACCCCTAATCTGCCGGCCCTAACATCGCCACCACCTACCTACATTTATTAACCCCTAATCTGCCGCCCCCAACGTCGCCGCCACTATATTAAAATTATTAACCCCTAAACCTAAGTCTAACAATAAACCTAACACCCCCTAACTTAAATATAATTAAAAGAAATCAAAATAAATATTCCTATCATTAACTAAATTATTCTTTTTTTAAACTAAATGCTTACCTGTAAAATAAACCCTAAGCTAGCTACAATATAACTAATAGTTACATTGTATCTATCTTAGGGTTTATTTTTATTTTACAGGCAAGTTTGTATTTATTTTAACTAGGTATAATAGTTATTAAATAGTTATTAACTATTTAATAACTACCTAGCTAAAATAAATACAAAAGTACCTGTAAAATAAAACCTGACCTAAATTACACTAACACCTAACACTACACTATAATTAAATTAATTCCCTAAATTAAATACAATTAAATAAAATTAGCTAAAGTACAAAAAAAGCAAACACTAAATTACAGAAATAATAAACAAATTACAAGAATTACACCTAATCTAATCCCACTAACAAAATAAAAGAGCCCCCCAAAATAAAAAAGCCCTACCCTACACTAAATTACAAATAGCCCTTAAAAGGGCCTTTTGTGGGGCATTGCCCTAAAGTAATCAGCTTTTTTACCTGTAAAAAAAATTCAAATCCCCCCCATCATTAAAACCCACCACCCACACAACCAACCCTACTCTAAAACCCACCCAATACCCCTTAAAAAAACCTAACACTAACCCCTTGAAGATCACCTTACAGGGAGAAGTCTTCATCCAACCGGGCCGAAGTCCTCAACGAAGCCGGGAGAAGTCTTCATCCAAGCCGGGCGAAGTGGTCCTCCAGACGGGCAGAAGTCTTCATCCATCCGGCGCGGAGCGGGTCCATCTTCAAGACATCAGAAGCGGAGCATCCTCTTCTGACGATGGCTAACACTGAATGAAGGCTCCTTTAAATGACGTCATCCAAGATGGCGTCCCTTCAATTCCGATTGGCTGATAGAATTCTATCAGCCAATCGGAATTAAGGTATAAAAAATCCTATTGGCTTATGCAATCAGCCAATAGGATTGAAGTTCAATCCTATTGGCTGATCCAATCAGCCAATAGGATTGAGCTGGTATTCTATTGGCTGTTCCAATCAGCCAATAGAATGCCAGCTCAGTCCTACTGGCTGATTGCATCAGCCAATAGGATTTTTTATACCTTAATTCCGATTGACTGATAGAATTCTATCAGCCAATCGGAATTGAAGGGACGCCATCTTGGATGACGTCATTTAAAGGAACCTTCATTCAGTGTTAGCTGTCATCAGAAGAGGATGCTCCGCGTCGGATGTCTTGAAGATGGACCCGCGCTGGATGGATGAAGATAGAACATGCCGTCTGGATGAAGACTTCTGCCCGTCTGGAGGACCACTTCTCCCGGCTTGGATGAAGACTTCTCCCGGCTTTGTTGAGAACTTCGGCCCGGTTGGATGAAGACTTCTCCCGGTAAGGTGATTTTCAAGGGGTTAGTGTTAGGTTTTTTAAGGGGGTATTGGGTGGGTTTTAGAGTAGGGTTGGTTGTGTGGGTGGTGGGTTTTAATTTCGGGGGGGATTTGTAATTTTTTTTACAGGTAAAAGAGCTGATTACTTAGGGGCAATGTCCCGCAAAAGGCCCTTTTGAGGGCTATTTGTAATTTAGTGTAGGGTAGGGCTTTTTTTATTTTGGGGGGGCTTTTTTATTTTGTTAGTGGGATTAGATTAGATGTAATTAGTTTAAAAATCTTGTAATTTGTTTATTATTTTCTGTAATTTAGTGGGGGGAGTTTTGTACTTTAGCTAATTTTATTTAATTGTATTTACTTTAGGGAATTAATTTAATTATAGTGTAGTGTTAGGTGTAATTGTAACTTAGGTTAGGTTTTATTTTACAGGTATTTTTGTATTTATTTTAGCTAGGTAGTTAGTAAATAGTTAACTATTTAGTAACTATTCTACCTAGTTAAAATAAATACAAACTTGCCTGTAAAATAAAAATGAATCCTAAGCTAGCTACAATGTAACTATTAGTTATATTGTAGCTAGCTTAGGGTTTATTTTACAGGTAAGTATTTTGTTTTAAATCGGAATAATTTAGTTAATGATAGGAATTTTATTTAGACTTATTTAAATTATATTGAAGTTAGGGGGTGTTAGGGTTATACTTAGGTTTATGGGTTAATACATTTAGTATAGTGGTGGCGACGTTGGGGGCGGCAGATTAGGGGTTAATATATGTAGGTAGGTGGCGGCGATGTTAGGTAAGGCAGATTAGGGGTTAATAATATTTAACTAATGTTTGCGATGCGGGAGTGCGGTGGTTTAGGGGTTAATATGTTTATTATAGTGGCGGCGACATTGGGGGCAGCAGATTAGGGGTTTATAAGTGTAGGTAGGTGGTGGCGACATTGAGGGTGGCAGAGTAGGGGTTAATAAATATAATGTAGGTGTCGGCGATGTTGGGGGCAGCAGATTAGGGGGTTCATAAGTATAATGTAGGTGGCGGCGGTGTCCGGAGCGGCTGATTAGGGGTTAATAATATAATGTAGGTGTCGGCGATGTTGGGGGAGACAGATTAGGGGTTAATAAGTTTAGGGGTGTTTAGACTCGGGGTTCATGTTAGGGTGTTAGGTGTAGACCTAAAATGTATTTCCCCATAGGAATCAATGGGGCTGCGTTAAGGAGTTTTACACTGCTTTTTTGCAGGTGTTAGACTTTTTTCAGCCGGCTCTCCCCGTTGATTCCTATGGGGAAATCGTGCATGAGCACGTTACACCAGCTCACCGCTAACGTAAGCAGCGCTGGTATTGGAGTGCGGTAATGAGCAAAATTTTGCTCAACACTCACTTCTTGTCTGATTTGTAAAAACCTGTAATACCAGTACTGTCTGTAAGTGAGCGGTGAGGAAAAACTGCTCGTTAGCACCGCACAGCCTCTAACGCAAAACTCGTAATCTAGGTGATAGTCTTGTGTTTAGAGGCATTTCTTTCTTCTTCATCCCAATCTAGGGATGTGTTGTTTCAAAAAAATTACATGGCTTTGGCGTTGCTTTTTGGTAATTAGAAGTCCGCTATATGCCGCTGTGCACCACACGTGTATTATGCCCTGCAGTTAAGGGGTTAATTAGGGAGCTTGTAGGGTTAATTTTAGCTTTAGTGTAGTAGACAACACATTGAGGCCTATTTACTAAAGGTCTTACGGACCTGATCCGACTCACAAGAGCTGCTGGTGCAACGCCGCCCCTGCAAACTCCCGGCCAATCGGCCTCCAGCAGGGGGTGTCGATTCCTGTCCGCCTGCAGTTTTGGTATATTTCATGCCACCATTTCCCCGCCAAATGCGATCAAATAAAAAAAAACATTAAATGTTATACAATTTTAGGTTTCTCACTGAAATTATTTACAAACAGCTTGTGCAATTATGGCACAAATGGTTGTAAAAGCTTCTCTGTGATCCCCTTTGTTCAGAAATAGCAGACATATATGGCTTTGGCGTTGCTTTTTGGTAATTAGAAGGCCTCTAAATGCCGCTATGCACAAAACTTGCATTATGCCCAGCATTGAAGGGGTAAATTAGGTAGCTTGTAGGGTTAATTTTAGCTGTAGTGTAGAGATCAGCCTCCCACCTGACACATCCCACCCCCTGAACCCTCCCTGACCACCCTCAAACAGCTTTCTTCCCTCCCCCACCTCACAGTTGTTACCACCATCTTAAGTACTGGCAGAAAGTCTGCTAGTACTAAAAAAAAAGCATTTTTTTTACCCCCCCCCCTCCAATTGATTCTGCAGTGTTGAATCCCCTCTTAGCCCCCAACCTCCCTGATCCCCCATACAGCTCTCTAACCCTCCCCCTCTACCTATTTGCCACCATATTGGGTACTGGCAGCTGTCTGCCAGTACCCAGTTGGCCCCCAAAAAATGTGTAATTTTTTTATTTATTACAAACACATTTTCTGTAGTGTAGCTGCCCCCCCTCGATATCCTACCTCTTTCCCCCTCCCAGATCCCTTCCCCAACGTCCTAGATTTCACCACTATCGGTGCAAAACAAAATACATTTTTTTTTGCAAATAAAAAGATTCGCCGCGCTCGCACCAGATCTCCCCCGGTCCCCCCCGCCGCTGCCGCCGACTAAGCCATAACTATCCAGTACAGAATTGTGAAGCTAACACATTGATGGGCTGCCCACCCGCCTCCCAACTGCTGCTCCCACCCACTAATGATCGGCGCCATCAATGCCCGATGCAGAGAGGGCCACAGAGTGGCTCTCTCTGCATCAGTGTCCTAAACAAGGTATTACAGTGATGCCTCAATACCGAGGCATCACTGCGACACCTTGAAAGCGGTTGGAAGCAATCAGGATTGCTTCCACCACTTGAAACCCCTGAGGACGTACAGGGTACGTCCTTGGTCACTAACTGACATTTTGTGTAGGACGTACCCTATACGTCCTTGGTCCTTAAGGGGTTAAAATCACATGCTCTATCTGAATCATGAAAGAAACAATTTGGGTTTCATATCCCCTTACATATATATTGTCTGTTTTTAAAACACTTTTGTGAAGTTAAAAATCACTTTATATACTTGTACTCTGCTATGTTTAGTAACAATAAAACAATTAAGGTGTGTTTCTAAAGCACTCTTTTGTTTGTGAAGATTTTGATCGCCGAAGCTATAGCTTTCCATGCATCATATTGGCGATGTTCCTGCTATCTGCTCTGATCCAATCCAAATTGTATTATTGCTTGGATCGTGATCACTCAAAACTTATAAAAAAAATGTATTAGGAGCTTAAAGAACCAAGAGAAACAGAAGGATTGGAATTTACCCCAAAGTGTTTAATTTCCTAGAGTGAAAAAACTTTGCAATATACTTTCACTATTTAATTTTCCTACTTTTTATTTAATGTAAGTTTTTCCACTCCTCCAGTCTGGAATGCATTACATGGATTACTGAACCTTGACCCTTTTATATGGTGCAAAGTAATTGGTTGATATTTGCAAATGCTTAATTGTATCAGTCCCTAATTGGCCATAGCAGAGTTTGTGTGTGTGTTTAGTCTGTCCTTTAGGCTACAGCACCATACAGACTAGTTTCTGAGACTAAAATTTCCACAATCCTTTGCTGCCAAATGTTGTTACTAATCATGTCTTTATTTTATTTATTTATTTTAGATTTTGTTTCTACTTAGTATGCACAAAATATATCATAGTGAGTTTAAAACTTTTCATCATAGCAACCATTGCTCATGTTTTCACAGAACAAGCACCAACTAGCTGCATTCCAGATATATATTTTTGCTCTAGGTTTGGCTTATAGTTTTTAATGTTGAGAAGAAGTTTTTTTTTTCCAGAACTCTTGATAAAACTCCAAAAATACATAGTCACTTTTCATGAACTTTATCAGCATTTCCAGTCACCGAGGGTGCCCAAAAAACATAATTTATGTAAGAACTTACCTGATAAATTAATTTCTTTCATATTGGCAAGAGTCCATGAGCTAGTGACGTATGGGATATACAATCCTACCAGGAGGGGCAAAGTTTCCCAAACCTCAAAATGCCTATAAATACACCCCTTACCACACCCACAATTCAGTTTAACGAATAGCCAAGAAGTGGGTGATAAAGAAAGGAGTAAAAAGCATCAACAAAGGAATTTGGAAATCATAACCACCATAAAAAAGGGGGTGGGCCTCATGGACTCTTGCCAATATGAAATAAATAAATTTATCAGGTAAGTTGTTACATAAATTATGTTTTCGTTCATGTAATTGGCAAAAGTCCATGAGCTAGTGACATATATACCCAAGAGTCATACCCAAGAGAGAGGGAGGGACACAATAAAAACAGCCATTTCGCTAAAAAAAAAATAATCCACAACCAAAATATATTCTCAAAAAATAAAAATAAAAACAAATTATAAGCAGAAGAATCAAACTGAAACAGCTGCCTGAAGAACTTTCCTACCAAAAATTGAATCCGAAGAAGCAAATACATAAAAATGGTAGAATTTAGTAAATGTATGCAAAGAAGACCAAGTTGCTGCTTTGCAAATCTGATCATCTGAAGCTTCATTCTTAAAAGCCCAAGAAGTGGAGACTGATCTAGTAGAATGAGCTGTAATTCTCTGAGGCGGGGCTTGACCGGACTCCAAATAAGCTTGATGAATCAAAAGCTTTAACCACGATGCCAAAGAAACGGCAGAAGCCTTCTGACCTTTCCTGGAACCAGAAAATATAACAAATAGACTAGAAGTCTTCCTTAAATTTTTAGTGGCTTCAACATAATATTTCAGAGCTCTCACCACATCCAAATGTAAAGATCTCTCCAAAGAATTCTTAGGATTAGGACACAAAGAAGGGACAACAATTTCTCTATTAATGTTGTTAGAATTCACAACCTTAGGTAAGAATTTAAATGAAGTCTGCAAAACTGCCTTATCCTGATGAAAAATCAGAAAAGGAGAATCACAAGAAAGAGTAGATAATTCATAAACTCTTTGAGCAGAAGAGATGGCCAAAAGGAACAACACTTTCCAAGAAAGTAGTTTAATGTCCAAAGAATGCATAGGCTCAAATGAAGGAGCCTGTAAAGACTTCAAAACCAAATTAAGACTCCAAGGAGGAGAGATTGATTTAATGACAGGCTTGATACGAACCAAAGCCTGTACAAAACAATGAATATCAGGAAGTTTAGCAATTTTCCTGTGGAATAAAACAGAAAGAGCAGAGATTTGTCATTTCAAGGAACTTGCAGACAAACCCTTATCCAAACCATCCGGAAGAAACTGTAAAATTCTAGGAATTCTAAAAGAATGCCAAGAGAATTTATGAGAAGAACATCATGAAATGTAAGTCTTCCAAACTCGATAATAAATCTTTCTAGAAACAGATTTACGAGCCTGCAACATAGTATTAATCAAAAAACTGTCAGATAGACTGGGTGGCCTTGTCTGAAAAGGACTACATTGATAGCACTCTGGGGAATACTCTATTACATCAAATTGTGGTAACAGAGAAGATCGCGCAAAGATGTGCAAAGAACAAAGACAAAAATGTCTGGATAAACTAGTCTACATTAAAAATTAACTTTTATTAGAGGCTAATTAAAATTGGAAAACACACACTTAAAAACACTCTTAGGAGCCAAGAAAATCTTTATTATAGAACATGTAAAAGTGGGTATAGTGGATATATAATACCTTTAATAAATTAAATATATGGTATTGGGGCTGATAACAATCACTCGTATTAAATGTACAACAGTTGAAAAAACTCAAGTAAGGTTAGTCTGTGTATTGCTGCTGAGGAATTGTGATTTATATTCACTAGTCGTGATATTAGGGACTTTATATAAAATCCCTTAGAATTGATATACTCCGTGAATAACAGCATAAATATACATGTATGGCTGTATTATAACCTGTTGAGGAGCTCAAGTGTTAACGTTGTCGTGATTGGTGTTATGAGCACTTTTGGAATTGGTTTATGCCTCTTGGTTTAGAGTGAGATGTTGCTGGACTTTAACACAACAGTGTAGATAACATTACTAGGTGCATTTGCACACTCAATAGTGTATTCCAGCAACTCTATTGTATGTCAGAAAAAATAGAGGCTTTGGACTAAATAATGATATTGTCATCGATATTTAGAAAAACAAAGTCTGGCGAGCATACACACTGTCATCTAAGGTACCAGTGTAATTAGAGGACACACTTCATAGTAATATTATTACCATTAATGATATAGTGTTTTCATTGTTTGCATCGGTACTAGTGTATATTATATCTTTTAAGTGTGGAATTTACACCAAGTTGGAAGATATTATTGATCTAACATCCATAAAGTTCCATTAAATTTATCCCTGCAGGTGCAAAGATACCTGATATTTGGACTGAAACTTTATTTGTTAATATCTTATATAGACTTGTTATAAAATTCTGGTTTTAGATTGCCAGTACCGGTGTAATTGCACATGAGTAAACACTTTAATATATAGCGTTCCTCATATTATGTGAGACAGACTGTAGTGATATAAATTTCAAATATACCCATAAGTAAATACCATTTACTATAATATCCGTGATCTAGGTAATGAGAAATTAACCGCTGCTACCTGAACTGATCATTTCTTCTTATAAGTATACAACCGATGCGTGAGCTTAAGTTAGCTTGTGGTATCGTAGTATTTCAATCTATCAGTTATGATCAGTAGGCATATGTAAGTTGCGGTTTGTCATTCCCAGGGAATATCATATAAGTGGGGTACTTAACGCTTGTTAATAATTACTTTTTAGAAATAATATGTGTGCTGCTAACAGTTCAGTCTCGGTTAGCATGATTGGAGGACTGCCCTGCTGTCAACTAAATCACAGGCTGTTTGGAGAGCAGCTGGGTAAATTCACTAGTAGTATGCTCCCGTTACCTTAACTCAGTATTGTATATAAGTATTGCATAAGCAGCAATACCTATGTAGTTGTACTTCAATATTTCTGCTGCTGAGTTTCAATAATACCGGATCATTAAGTAGCTGCCGTAGTAAAAAGTTAAGCTATAAGCTATCCAGCGGCTATATAATCACCAGCGTTCTGCCCCAATTATCCACACCCAAGTTAAGTTTACATATTGCGGTACAAAGTATTGTTTAAGATAGAGGTTCCTAAGGCTAAAAACACATGAGCTCCAAGGGCTCATCACCAGTACCCTAGCGTCCCTAACGTCCCTAAAATGTTTCGCCTCGCGGCTTTTTCAAAGGGTGAGCGCGCCGCTCACATACCGGTCTTTTAAAGCCTTATGATCACGCCTCCTTAATGACGCTATTGTTAGCAACCAGTCCTCATCATCCTCAGTATAGGACCCGCCTGTCATTGCGGTCCTAGTCTGATACATCCTGATACATTGCTAATCACGAATGTAACCTTATTGTTATATTTGAAGTTTTACCAAGCTTGCAATAGGTTACATTAAAGTGGCCTTATACATGTATATATGCGAACTTGTTGATAAAATGTAAGATAAGAACTTAAGGTTATTACATCCTTTAGTTGATTAAGAATGTTCCACAAAATATTTATATATTCGAAAATTATTACAATAACTTAATATAATCCATGTGATTTTTTAAAAAACTTGTGATAATGTTTAGTGCATTAACCCTGTGACAGCAACTTTAAAGATGTGCTGTGTATAACAGGTGCTGACGACCTGCGTTGTGAATAGTTTTGTAATTTTTAAAATTATTATTATAACTAATATATTCCACCTAATTCTGTGATATCTTATGAAAGTGTTTGGTGCATTAATTCTGTGAAACCTACTACTGCAATGTGCTATATAAAGTAAATATTAATAAACTTCATTTGAAATAGTGCATTAAATAATATTTAATCATAAATATAGTGCCTAAAAAAAGGACAAGCGACTGTGAGACATAATTATTCATGGACATAGAGGCTATAACACAAAAAGTGAACTAATAATACAGTGAACCGCCATAGATGTGTGCAGAATAACGTTGAATTGTGTATTGAGAAAATAATAATAATAAATAAAATAATGATGATAATATAGAAATCCTAATACACCTAGTGCACAAAAATATAACCTAATATGATTATAGGTGTCTATTCTTATTGTAAAACTTTAGATGATCTTATTTGATAGTAAAGAGTAACTTATATCTAACAATGGTAGGATTAGGTTTTGACTTAACTTATAAAGCAAATAAAACAATAAATATTATTTCCATTTTTCTACAATTATAATTGTAGAAAAATGGAAATAATATTTATTGTTTTATTTGCTTTATAAGTTAAGTCAAAACCTAATCCTACCATTGTTAGATATAAGTTACTCTTTACTATCAAATAAGATCATCTAAAGTTTTACAATAAGAATAGACACCTATAATCATATTAGGTTATATTTTTGTGCACTAGGTGTATTAGGATTTCTATATTATCATCATTATTTTATTTATTATTATTTTCTCAATACACAATTCAACGTTATTCTGCACACATCTATGGCGGTTAACTGTATTATTAGTTCACTTTTTGTGTTATAGCCTCTATGTCCATGAATAATTATGTCTCACAGTCACTTGTCCTTTTTTTAGGCACTATATTTATGATTAAATATTATTTAATGCACTATTTCAAATGAAGTTTATTAATATTTACTTTATATAGCACATTGCAGTAGTAGGTTTCACAGAATTAATGCACCAAACACTTTCATAAGATATCACAGAATTAGGTGGAATATATTAGTTATAATAATAATTTTAAAAATTACAAAACTATTCACAACGCAGGTCGTCAGCACCTGTTATACACAGCACATCTTTAAAGTTGCTGTCACAGGGTTAATGCACTAAACATTATCACAAGTTTTTTAAAAAATCACATGGATTATATTAAGTTATTGTAATAATTTTCGAATATATAAATATTTTGTGGAACATTCTTAATCAACTAAAGGATGTAATAACCTTAAGTTCTTATCTTACATTTTATCAACAAGTTCGCATATATACATGTATAAGGCCACTTTAATGTAACCTATTGCAAGCTTGGTAAAACTTCAAATATAACAATAAGGTTACATTCGTGATTAGCAATGTATCAGGATGTATCAGACTAGGACCGCAATGACAGGCGGGTCCTATACTGAGGATGATGAGGACTGGTTGCTAACAATAGCGTCATTAAGGAGGCGTGATCATAAGGCTTTAAAAGACCGGTATGTGAGCGGCGCGCTCACCCTTTGAAAAAGCCGCGAGGCGAAACATGTTAGGGACGTTAGGGACGCTAGGGTACTGGTGATGAGCCCTTGGAGCTCATGTATTTTTAGTTAGCCTTAGGAACCTCTATCTTAAACAATACTTTGTACCGCAATATGTAAACTTAACTTGGGTGTGGATAATTGGGGCAGAACGCTGGTGATTATATAGCCGCTGGATAGCTTATAGCTTGACTTTTTACTACGGCAGCTACTTAATAATCCGGTATTATTGAAACTCAGCAGCAGAAATATTGAAGTACAACTACATAGGTATTGCTGCTTATGCAATACTTATATACAATACTGAGTTAAGGTAATGGGAGCATACTACTAGTGAATTTACCCAGCTGCTCTCCAAACAGCCTGTGATTTAGTTGACAGCAGGGCAGTCCTCCAATCATACTAACCGAGACTGAACTGTTAGCAGCACACATATTATTTCTAAAAAGTAATTATTAACAAGCGTTAAGTACCCCACTTATATGATATTCCCTGGGAATGACAAACCGCAACTTACATATGCCTACTGATCATAACTGATAGATTGAAATACTACGATACCACAAGCTAACTTAAGCTCACGCATCGGTTGTATACTTATAAGAGGAAATGATCAGTTCAGGTAGCAGCGGTTAATTTCTCATTACCTAGATCACGGATATTATAGTAAATGGTATTTACTTATGGGTATATTTGAAATTTATATCACTACAGTCTGTCTCACATAATATGAGGAACGCTATATATTAAAGTGTTTACTCATGTGCAATTACACCGGTACTGGCAATCTAAAACCAGAATTTTATAACAAGTCTATATAAGATATTAACAAATAAAGTTTCAGTCCAAATATCAGGTATCTTTGCACCTGCAGGGATAAATTTAATGGAACTTTATGGATGTTAGATCAATAATATCTTCCAACTTGGTGTAAATTCCACACTTAAAAGATATAATATACACTAGTACCGATGCAAACAATGAAAACACTATATCATTAATGGTAATAATATTACTATGAAGTGTGTCCTCTAATTACACTGGTACCTTAGATGACAGTGTGTATGCTCGCCAGACTTTGTTTTTCTAAATATCGATGACAATATCATTATTTAGTCCAAAGCCTCTATTTTTTCTGACATACAATAGAGTTGCTGGAATACACTATTGAGTGTGCAAATGCACCTAGTAATGTTATCTACACTGTTGTGTTAAAGTCCAGCAACATGTCACTCTAAACCAAGAGGCATAAACCAATTCCAAAAGTGCTCATAACACCAATCACGACAAAGTTAACACTTGAGCTCCTCAACAGGTTATAATACAGCCATACATGTATATTTATGCTGTTATTCACGGAGTATATCAATTCTAAGGGATTTTATATAAAGTCCCTAATATCACGACTAGTGAATATAAATCACAATTCCTCAGCAGCAATACACAGACTAACCTTACTTGAGTTTTTTCAACTGTTGTACATTTAATACGAGTGATTGTTATCAGCCCCAATACCATATATTTAATTTATTAAAGGTATTATATATCCACTATACCCACTTTTACATGTTCTATAATAAAGATTTTCTTGGCTCCTAAGAGTGTTTTTAAGTGTGTGTTTTCCAATTTTAATTAGCCTCTAATAAAAGTTAATTTTTAATGTAGACTAGTTTATCCAGACATTTTTGTCTTTGTTCTTTGCACATCTTTGCGCTATCTTCTCTGTTACCACAATTTGATGTAATAGAGTATTCCCCAGAGTGCTATCAATGTAGTCCTTTTCAGACAAGGCCACCCAGTCTATCTGACAGTTTTTTGTTTAAACCTCGCTTACTACATAGCACCTATTTCTTTAACTCTACTAATGTGTAGAATTCACATGAGTTATTAATGAATATAGGGGATAACTTTATTGTATAGTAGGTAGTGCCATTGGACACTCTCTTTTGTTCTAAACATAGTATTAATCACTGAGTCAGAGAAACCTCTATGACTAAGCACTAAGAGTTCAATCTCTATACCTTCAAATTTAATGATTTGAGATCCTGATGGAAAAACGGACCTTGAGATAGAAGGTCCGGCCTTAATGGAAGTGGCCAAGGATGGCAACTGGACATCCGGACAAGATCCGCATACCAAAACCTGTGATCCCATGCTGGAGCCACCGGCAGCACAAACGATTGCTCCATGATGATTGCTCCAAAAATGCCTGAAGGCTCGCCAGAAACACAGCGCATCAAGCTCCATACGGAGCTTGACAAATAGGCCCCATACATACATAGATTTCAGCATATTCAAGTATCCTAAAGGCACTCCAGCCTCTCTGGATGGAATGGATCATAATATTAAGAGGTATGTAAAGTGATTGTAAAGTTTAAGGAATTAGTGCCCAGTATCTAAAAATAATCTTAAAAGCAGGTGCACTTTAACCTCTTAAGGACATATGACGGAATTTTTCCGTCATAAAACAATTGAGCAAACAGAAAGCTGTGTCCTTAAAGGGTTAATTAAACTTTACAAAGATGCTTCTTTTTTAAAATACTGTACACGTGTTCTTACTTTTACTGCTCACATTGCGTTATGGTAAACCGCTGGTTTTCAAACCTGGCTTCCCTAACAAGCCACATGTTGAGGATATCTGAACAAGAGCAGCTTTTTTTATATCCCTTTAAATAAAGTTCTGGCTTTTACAGCCGGATAAAAAAAGCCAGTAATGAGTTGTGACCTTATTTTTATCTGCGGGTGTGTCTTTTTAGACATTTGTACTCTTAAAGGGGAATATAAAGCATTTTAAGATACTTCTAAATTCACTTCTGCCCGGGTTAAACACAAAGCAATAGTGCAATAATAGGAAGCATATTAGATCACGTTTTTGTATCTTTATGTAATATTTTAGGTGGATTTGAGACATTCGCTAGTGTCTGATCACAGAACAGTTACATTCCCTGTCTCACAGTCATAGAGATAACGTGTAAAGTTCCATATGTATAGACCTTGCCATTTCTGTTTCCCCTCATTAGAGTCTGACAGAGGCGGGAAATACATATGTCTGTTTAGTCTCTTACCATCTAAAGACAACATTGACTCACACCAGGAAAGAACAACTTTATTGCTGCAATGCATAGACAGAGAGACACAATGTGAGCAGTAAAAGTAAGAACACATGTACAGTATATTAAAGGGATAGTCAAGTCAAAATTAAACTTTCATGATTCAGATAGAGCATGCAATTTTAAGCAACTTTCTAATTTACTCAGATTATCAATTTTTCTTTGTTCGCTTCGTATCTTTATTTTAAAAAGCTGGAATGTAAGCTTAGGCGTTGGCCAATTTTTGGTTCAGCACCTGGGTAGCGCTTGCTGGTTGGTGTCTAAATGTAGCTATCCAATCAGCAAGTGCTACCCAGGTGCTGAACCAAAAATGGGCCGACTCCTAAACTGACATTCCAGCTTTTTTTAAATAAAGATACCAAGAGAATGAAGAAACATTGATAATAGGAGTAAATTAGAAAGTTACTTAAAATTACCTACTATATCTGAATCATGAAAGTTTAATTTTGACTTCACTATGCCTTTAAGTACACACACACACACATATTTAAAAATTGTGAATGGCAATTCTAAATGCATTTTCTACATATATACTGCATCTACACTCAATTAAAATGGATCTTAATTCAGTTCTCTCGCTCCACATAAATAAAGCTTCAGGGGGTCGATCTGATAAAAATCGTCGCCCGCAAAAGTCGTAGACGCCAATATTTGCGCGGGTTTGGTATCCTATATACGGCGTAACCTAGAAGTTACGCGCGTATATTTCTGCCGTCGCCTGTAGTTTTTTGGGCCATAGGCAGGTATACCAAACCCGCGCAATTTGGTATCCAATATACAGCGTAAGGACTTACGTGGCGAAAATGGAGAAATCTTACTCCATTTTCACCTCGCCACAAAAAGCAGCCGTAAGAAGCCTTACGCTGACTATTGGAGCCCCGTAACTCCCTAAACTGGCTGCTAAATAAACCTAACGCATGCAGCGCAATGTCTATCTCCCTGTCAACCGTGATCTGCTAAATTAAACCTAACGCATGCGCAATGTCTATCTCCCTGTCAACCGCGATCTGCTAAATAAAACCTAACACCTAACGCATGCGCAATGTCTATCTCCCTGTCAACCGCGATCCCCCGCCGCAATCCCTAATAAAGTATTTAACCCCTAAACCGCCGCCATCTACATAAACTAACCCCCTACTGTGAGCCCCTAAAACCGCCACCATCTAACTGATCTATCCCCTAATGTGAACCCCTTACACCGCCGCCATCTATATTAAAATTATTAACCCCTAATTTAATCTACCTACCCCGCCGCCAGCTATATTATCTATATTAACCCTAAGTATATTATAGTTAATATAGTTATTACATTATATATATTAACTATATTAACCCTAATTATATTATGGTTAATATAGTTAATATAGTTACTATAGTATTTATATTAACTATATTAACTCTATCTAACCCTAACACCCCTAACTAAATTCTTATTAAATAAATCTAATTCATATTATAAACTAAAATATTCCTATTTAAATCTAAATACTTACCTATAAAATAAACCCTAAGATAGCTACAATATAATTAATAATTACATTATAGCTATGTTAGGGTTTATATTTATTTTACAGGTAAAACATAATTTATGTAAGAACTTACCTGATAAATTAATTTCTTTCATATTAGCAAGAGTCCATGAGCTAGTGACGTATGGGATATACATTCCTACCAGGAGGGGCAAAGTTTCCCAAACCTCAAAATGCCTATAAATACACCCCTCACCACACCCACAAATCAGTTTAACGAATAGCCAAGAAGTGGGGTGATAAGAAAAAAGTGCGAAGCATAAAAATAAGGAATTGGAATAATTGTGCTTTATACAAAAAAAATCATAACCACCACAAAAAAGGGTGGGCCTCATGGACTCTTGCTAATATGAAAGAAATGAATTTATCAGGTAAGTTCTTACATAAATTATGTTTTCTTTCATGTAATTAGCAAGAGTCCATGAGCTAGTGACGTATGGGATAATGACTACCCAAGATGTGGATCTTCCACGCAAGAGTCACTAGAGAGGGAGGGATAAAATAAAGACAGCCAATTCCGCTGAAAAAAATCCACACCCAAAAATAAAGTTTAAATCTTATAAAGAAAAAAACTGAAAATATAAGCAGAAGAATCAGACTGAAACAGCTGCCTGAAGTACTTTTCTACCAAAAACAGCTTCAGAAGAAGAAAACACATCAAAATGGTAGAATTTAGTAAAAGTATGCAAAGAAGACCAAGTTGCTGCTTTGCAAATCTGATCAACCGAAGCTTCATTCCTAAACGCCCAGGAAGTAGAAACTGACCTAGTAGAATGAGCTGTAATCCTTTGAGGCGGAGTTTTACCCGACTCGACATAAGCATGATGAATTAAAGATTTCAACCAAGATGCCAAAGAAATGGCAGAAGCCTTCTGACCTTTCCTAGAACCGGAAAAGATAACAGACTAGAAGTCTTTCGGAAATTCTTAGTAGCTTCAACATAATATTTCAAAGCTCTAACTACATCCAAAGAATGCAATGATTTCTCCTTAGAATTCTTAGGATTAGGACATAATGAAGGAACCACAATTTCTCTACTAATGTTGTTAGAATTCACAACCTTAGGTAAAAATTTAAAAGAAGTTCGCAACACCGCCTTATCCTGGTGAAAAAAGCACAAACTTACTTCACCACCTCCATAGGAGGCAAAGTTTGTAAAACTGATTTGTGGGTGTGGTGAGGGGTGTATTTATAGGCATTTTGAGGTTTGGGAAACTTTGCCCCTCCTGGTAGGAATGTATATCCCATACGTCACTAGCTCATG
The DNA here is from genome assembly GCF_027579735.1 of Bombina bombina. Lineage (NCBI taxonomy): Eukaryota > Metazoa > Chordata > Amphibia > Anura > Bombinatoridae > Bombina > Bombina bombina. The sequence goes on from NC_069500.1 coordinate 788,760,747, forward strand.
GACTCTTGCTAATTACATGAAATAAATTGTTAATTATTTTAACTAGGGATAATAGCTATTAAATAGTTATTAACTATTTAATAGCTACCTAGTTAAAATAATTACCCAATTACCTGTAAAATAAATCCTTACCTAAGTTACAAATACACCTACACTATCAATAAATTAAAGAAACTACAAATATCTATCTAAAAATACAATTAAATAAACTAAACTAAATTACAAAAAAAACAAACACTAAATTACAAAAAATAAAAAAAAGATTACAAGATTTTTAAGCTAATTACACCTATTCTAAGCCCCCTAATAAAATAATAAAGCCCCCCAAAATAAAAAAATTCCCTACCCTATTCTAAATTAAAAAAAGTTCAAAGCTCTTTTACCTTACAGCCCTTAAAAGGGCCTTTTGTGGGGGCATGCCCCAAAGAAAACTGCTCTTTTGCCTGCAAAAAAAAAACACAATACCACCCCCCAACATTACAACCCACCACCCACATACCCCTAATTTAACCCAAACCCCCCTTAAATAAACCTAACACTACCCCCCTGAAGATCTCCCTACCTTATCTTCACCACGCCGGGCCGAACTCCTCATCCGATCCGGGCGATGTGTTCCAGCAAGCGGCAGTGAAGTCTTCTTCCATCCGGGCGATGTGTTCCAGCAAGCGGCAGAGAGTCTTCTTCCATCGGCGATGTCTTCAAGCAAATCGGCATCTTCAATCTTCTTTCTTCGCTCCTCCTCCGCGGAGCATCCTTCCGGCATGACGACTTCCCGACGAATGAGGTTCCTTTAAATGACGTCATCCAAGATGGCGTCCGTCGAATTCCGATTGGCTGATAGGATTCTATCAGCCAATCGGAATTAAGGTAGAAAAATCTGATTGGCTGATTGAATCAGCCAATCGGATTGAACTTGAATCAGATTGGCTGATTCAATCATTATTTTATTAGGGGGCTTAGAATAGGTGTAATTAGCTTAAATATTTTGTAATCTTTTTTTTATTTTTTGTAATTTAGTGTTTGTTTTTTTTGTAATTTAGTTTAGTTTATTTAATTGTATTTTTAGATAGATATTTGTAGTTTCTTTAATTTATTGATAGTGTAGGTGTATTTGTAACTTAGGTTAGGATTTATTTTACAGGTAATTGGGTAATTATTTTAACTAGGTAGCTATTAAATAGTTAATAACTATTTAATAGCTATTATACCTAGTTAAAATAATTAACAATTTACCTGTAATATAAATATAAACCCTAACATAGCTATAATGTAATTATTAATTATATTGTAGCTATCTTAGGGTTTATTTTATAGGTAAGTATTTAGATTTAAATAGGAATATTTTAATTAATAATATTAATATTAGATTTATTTTAATAAGAGTTTAGTTAGGGATGTTAGAGTTAGATAGGGTTATTATACTTTATATATATATATAATATAATAACGATATTAACTATATTAACCCTAATATAATTAGGGTTAATATATATATAATATAATAACTATATTAACTATATTAACCCTAATATAATTAGGGTTAATATAGCTGGCTGCGGTTTAGGGGTTAATAATTTTACTAGGTTGCGGCGGGCTCCGGGAGCGGCGGTTTAGGGGTTAATACATATTTTATTGTTAGGATAGTGAGGGGGGATAGCGGATAGAGGGTTAGACGTGTCGGGCTATGTTAGGGAGGCGTGTTAGACTTGTCGGGCTATGTTAGGGAGGCGTGTTAGACAGTGCGGGTGATTTAGACTTTAGTCAGGTTTTGTAGGCGCCGGCAGTTTCTAACGTGCCGCAAGTCACTGGCGACGCCAGAAATTTGTACTTGCGCAGATTTCTGGACATCGCTGGTTTATCCGACTTACGGCACTTTAGCATCTGACGGCGCAGTATATGGGATAGCTCGAGTTGCGAGCTGAAACTGCGGGCGACGCGGGTTCCCTCTCTTGCGCCGCAAACTACGATCTATATCGGATCGCGCCCCAGGTCTCATGCGTCCAAGGTCTGTTGAGGCATGAAACATTGTCTTTTTAATTTGAACCCTGTGAAACTGGATGAGCATAGGTTGTATGTTATCTGAAGTGTGACACTTTATTGCAAATGGATTAAATACCATGTGCCAGACTACAAGTAGCACACTAAATAACGTTTTCACTTGCTCGCTAACTGCTCTCAAACAGCTAGATTACGAGTTATGCGCGCTATAGGAAAATTAATGAAGGCAACAAAAGTGGCGTTATTTAACCCCCTATAGCGCAGCCATTACAAGTTTTCAAACAGCTGGCTTGTGCGTGCGATATGATTGCATTGAGCTCCATGCAGCACACAATCCAAGCGCTGTTTTAACGTGCTCGTGCAAGCTTCCCCTATAGACATCAATGGGGAGAGCGGGCTAAAAAAAAAGCCTAACACCTCCGATCGCGGAATGAAAAGCTCCGTAACGCAGCCCCATTGATGTCTATAGGAAAAAAAAAAGTTATGCTTAAACCTAACACTCTAACATAAACCCAGAGTCTAAACACTCCTAATCTGCCGCCCCTGACATCGCCGACACCTACATAATGTTATTAACCCCTAATCTGCCGCTCCCGATATCGCCGCCACCTAAATAAAGTTATTAACACCTAATCTGCAGCTCCCGATATTGCCGCCACTATTTTAAAATTATTAACCCCATATTCCGCCGCACCCCATCATCGCGCCACTATATTAAAGTTATTAACCCCTATTCCGCTGCTCCCCGACATCGCCGCCACTAAATAAAGGTATTAACCTCTAAACCGCCAGCCCCCCCACATCGCAACAACCTAAATTAAACTATATTAACCGATAAACCTAACCCTAACACCCCCTAACTTTAACATAATTAAAATAGGGCTAAACTAAAGTTACAATTAATAACTAAATAATACTTAAAAACTAAATACAAACTTACCTGTAAAATAAAACCTAAGCTATCTACAATATAACTACTAGTTATATTGTAGCTAGCTTAGGTTTTATTTTTATTTCACAGGTAAGTTTGTATTTATTTTAACTAGGTAGACTAGTTAGTAAATAGTTATTAAAGGGACACTGAACCCACACTTTTTCTTTTGTGATTCAGATAGAGCATGCAATTTTAAGCAACTTTCTAATTTACTTCTATTTTCAAATTTTCTTCATTCTCTTGGTATCTTTATTTGAAAAGCAAGAATGTAAGTTTAGATGCCTTCCCATTTTTGGTAAACAACCTGGGTTGTTCTTGCTGATTGGTGGATAAATTAATCTACCAATAAACAAGTGCTGTCTAGGATCTGAACCAAAAAATGGCTGGCTCCTTAGCTTAGATGCCTTCTTTTTCAAATAGAGAGAATAAAAAAATGATAATAGGAGTAAATTAGAAAGTTGCTTAAAATTGCATGCTCTATCTGAATCACGAAAGAAAAAAAATTGGGTTCAGTGTCCCTTTAACTATTTACTAACTACCTAGTTAAAATAAATACAAACTTACCTGTGAAATAAAACCTAACCTGCCTTACACTAAAACCTATATATAATAAAATAAAAAAAATAAAAAAAACTATCATTAAAAAAAATAACAATGTTCAAATCAGCCAATAGGATTAAAGCAGCTCTCATTCTATTGAATGATTAATCATCCAATAGAATTAGAGCTGCTTAAATCCTATTGGCTGATTTAAACAGCCAATAGGATTTTAGCAGCTCTAATTCCTATTGGCTGATTTAAATTTTTTAACCAATAGGAATGCAAGAGACGCCATCTTGAATTGTGTACCTTGCACTGAAGATTTAGTGTATGGCGGCGACCGTATGAAGAGGATGCTCCGTCTGGATCGTTTAAGCAGGACTTCAAAAATTGTAAGTGGATCTTCGGGGGTTAGTGATTTGGGGTCTTTTTGGGGTCTTTTTTTTTAGTTTAGGGTTTGGGCAGCAAAAGAGCTAAATGCCCTTTTAAGAGCAATGCTCATACAAATGCCCTTTTCAGGGCAATGGGTAGATTAGGTTTATTTAGAATTGGGTTTTTTATTTTGGGGGGTTGGTTGGGTGGTGTGTTTTACTGTTGGGGGGGTCTTTGTATTTTTTTCAGGGAAAAGAGTTGATATCTTTGGGGCAATGCCCCACAAAAGGCCCTTCTAAGGGCTATTGGTAGTTTATTGTAGGTTAGGGATTTTTTTTTTTTTGTGCTATTAAATTAGGTGTAATTCTTTTTTATTTTGGATAATTTAGTTTGTTATTTGTCGTAATTTAGTATTTGCTATTTTTTGTAATTTAGTCTTTTTTAGTTTTTGTAATTAGATACATTATAATTTTTAGAGTAGTGTTAGGATTTTTTTAATGTGTAGTTTAGTTTTATTTAATTGGTAGTTAGTTTAATTTTAGTTTAAAGGGACACTGAACCTAAATGTTTTCTTTTGTGATTCAGATAGAGCATGCAATTGTAAACAACTTTCTAATTTACTCCTATAAACTAATTTTCTTCATTCTCTTGGTATCTTTATTTAAAAAGCAAGAATGTAAGTTTAGATGCCGGCCCATTTTTGGTGAACAACCTGGGTTGTTCTTGCTGATTGGTAGATAAATTCACCCACCAATAAACAAGTGCTATCCAGGGTCTGAACCAAAAATTGGCTGGCTCCTTAGCTTAAATGCCTTCTTTTTCAAATAAAGATAGCAAGAGAATGAAGGAAAATTGATAATAGGAGTAAATTAGAAAGTTGCTTAAAATTGCATGCTCTATCTGAATCACAAAAGAAAAATTCAGTGTCCCTTTAATAATTATATTAGTTTAATTGTTAGTTTAAACATAGTTCTTTTAATTTGACAGGTAAGTTTTAATTTAATTTAAGATAGGGAAATTGTAATTTTAATATAAAGTTAGGGGGGGTTAGGTTTAGGGGTTACTAGTTTAAGTTTATTGTGATGTGGGGGGCATTTAGGGGTTAATAGTTTACTTTAGTATATTTTTCGTTGTGGAGGGCTTGCGGAATAGGGGTTAATAGGTTTATTACAGTGACGGCGGTGTAGGGTTTAATAACTTAAGTATGGTGGGGACGATGTGGGTGGACGGCAGATTAGGGGTTAATAATATTTAAATAGTGTTTGCGATGCCGGAGGGCAGCGGTTTAGGGGTTAATAGCTTTATTATTATGGTGACAAAGTCGGGGAGAGACGGAATACAGGTTAATAATTTTTTTAGTGGCAACGATGTTGGGAGCGGTAGATTAGGGGTTAATAACTGTAATATAGTGTTTGCGATACGGGAGGGCCTCGGTTTAGGGGTTAATAGGTAGTTTATGGGTGTTTAGTGTACTTAGTAGCAGTTTAGTTCCCATGAAAAAAACATAATTTATGTAAGAACTTACCTGATAAATTCATTTCTTTCATATTGGCAAGAGTCCATGAGCTATTGCCTATAAATACACCCCTCACCACACCCACAATTCAGTTTAACGAATAGCTAAGTAGTGGGGTGATAAAATAAGGAGTAAAAAAGCATACAAAAAGAGGAACTGGAAATATAATTGCGCTTTTATACAAAAATCATAACCACCAGAAACAGGGTGGGTCTCATGGACTCTTGCCAATATGAAAGAGATGAATTTATCAGGTAAGTTCTTACATAAATTATAATGTAATTGGCAAGAGTCCATGAGCTAGTGATGTATGGGATAGAAATACCCAAGATGTGGAAGTCCACAGAAGAGTCACTAGAAAGGGAGGGATAAAATAAAAACAGCCATTTTCCACTGAAAAAATTAAATCCAAAAAAATAAGTTTTTCTCAAAAATAGAAAGAAAAAAACTTAAAACAATAGCAGAAGAATCAAACTGAAACAGCTGCCTGAAGAACTTTTCTACCAAAGACTGCTACAGAAGAAGCAAATACATAAAAATGGTAAAATTTAGTAAATGTATGCAAAGAAGACCAAGTTGCTGCTTTGTAAATCTGATCAACTGAAGCTGCATTCTTAAAAGACCAAGAAGTGGAGACCGATCTAGTAGAATGAGCTGTGATCCTCTGAAGTGGGGACTGTCCCGCCTCCAAATAAGCTTTATGAATCAAAAGCTTCAACCAAGATGCCAAAGAAATGGCAGAAGCTTTCTGCCCTTTCCTAGAACCAGAGAAGACAACAAATAGACTAAAAGTCTTCCTGAAATCTTTAGTAGCTTCAACATAATATTTCAAAGCTCTTACAACATCCAAAGAATGTAAAGATTTTTCAAGAGCATTCTTGGGATTAGGACACAAGGAAGGAACAACAATTTCCCTACTAATGTTGTTAGAATTCACAACCTTAGGAAGAAATTTAAACAAAGTCCACAAAACCTTATCCTAATGGAAAATCAAAAAAGGAGACTCACAAGAAAGAGCAGACAATTCGGAAACTCTTATAGATGAAGAGATAGCCAAAACAAACAACACTTTCCAAGAAAGTAGTTTAATATCCAAAGTATGCATAGGCTCAAAAGGAGGAGCCTGCAAAGTCTTCAAAACCAAATTAAGACTCCAAGGAGGAGAGATTGATTTAATAACAGGCTTGATACCAACCAAAGCCTGAACAAAACAGTGAATATCAGGAAGCTTAGCAATCTTTCTATGAAATAAAACAGAAAGAGCAGAGATTTGTCCCTTCAAAGTACTTGCAGACAAACCTTTATCCAAACCATCCTGAAGAAACTGTAAAATTCTAGGAATTCTAATAGAATGCCAGGAGAATTTATGAGAAGAACACCATGAAATATAGGTCTTTCGTGAAACAGACTTACGAGCCTGTAGCATAATCACTGAGTCAGAAAAACCTTTATGACTAAGCACTAAGCGTTCAATTTCCATACCTTCAAATTTAATGATTTGAGATCCTGATGAAAAAACGGCCCTTGAGACAGAAGGTCTGGTCTTAGAGGAAGAGGCCAAGGCTGGCAACTGGACATCCGAACAAGATCCGCAAACCAAAACCTGTGAGACCACACTGGTGCTTTCAGAAACACATACGATTGTTCCATAATGATCTTGGAGATCACTTTTGGAAGAAGTACTAGAGGCAGAAAGATATAGGCAGGTTTGTAAAACCAATGAACCAATCTCCGCCTGAGGATCCCTGGACCTGGACAGGTATCTGGGAAGTTTTTTTTTAGATGAGATGCCAGCAGATCTATTTCTGGATGACCCCACATCTGTACAATCTGACAAAATACATCTGGATGGAGAGACCACTCCCCCGGATGTAAGGTCTGACGGCTGAGATAATCCGCTTCCCAACTGTCTACACCTGGGATATGCACAGCAGAAATTAGACAAGAGCTGGATTCTGCACAAAAAAGTATCCGAGATACTTCTTTCATAGCTAGGGGACTGCGATGATTGACATATGCCACAGTTGTGATATTGTCTGTCTGAAAACAAATGAATGGTTCTCTCTTTAACAGAGGCCAAATCTGAATAGCCCTGAAAATAGCACGGAGTTCTAAAATATTGATTGGTAATGTAACATTTAGCCTCCCAGTGGTGATACTGTGGTATCTTGTAAGTAATTCAAATGCAGGTGCTGTAGCACTAATTCTAATGGGAACACACACTTTCATATGTTCTCAATTAAAACTGTGTGCCTTTATTGTATGATAGATAATATGTATACAAATAGATACTGAGAATGAGAATGTGCAATCAAAATAATCTATCAGATATCACAGACAGTACAAAAAGGAGGCCAAGATCTACAAAGTACTTCTTAGACGATATATCAATGAAAGTTAACAACCTCTGTATGGTGAAACCCTCCAAAGAATAAAAGTAAAAAATAAACCTTCCGTGTATGGAGAAACTTTCCAGAAGATGAAAATATACTTTTACTATTTCATAGAGCGATGTTGAATGAGGACAAGAAATGGCAAAGAATGCGTATAAGATTATGCAGCACAGTACCTTGTTTCAGCATGTTAGGTAAACGCAGTATGGCAGTTCAAAGTCACTGCTAGTAGGAAGCAGGAAGGAGTCTGAGTTCCGGAGCGGAGGTTGCAGAGCTGAGAGTGACGTCAGTATCAGATCAATGGAGCCGGATAGAATGCAAGCAGGTAAGTGCGGTTTAGGGAAAAACGGCACAGACGAAAATAAACAGCATTCAGGCAGAGACTTATATGAAGGAGAATCGTCACTTACTTTATACAGTGAGATGCCAGAGGGTAGGTGGAAGAACCACTCCAAGAAGAATAAGAGCCCACAAGTTGAGAGCGTAATCCAAGGTGTATAGGATCTCAGTGAGCAGAGGTAATTGCAGCTGACATACAAGAAGTCCTGCGGTTGATGTAGATAAAACTCAGCAGACAGGCTAGGAAACTAGAAGGCAGAGGAAGCAAAATATAAAGGTCAGTTAGTGCTCAGAAGAGCAAGGCTCAGTGTTACTCAGTTGAGGAATAACAAAATACTAAGCAATGAGTGCTTAGTGAACAGGTGCTTTATGGGAGAACGTAGGCATTGATTGGTGGAGACAATTAAAGGAACAGTATACCCAAATTCCCTGACATGACTCCCCCCTTAAACAAGCTGATCCTCAGCTTGCAGTCTAGGACGATCTGGAAACCTCCGGTGGAACTGGGATATCAGACGGGATGCATTAACATTAGAGGCAGGTTCCCAAGTATCATCTTCTTCTGAGTAACCCTTCCACCTAATCAAGTATTGTAGAACACCACGCGAAAACCTCGAATCAACAATCTGTTTCACTTCATAAACATCAGTATCAGAACTGGATACAATCGGTGGTAATCGTGGGAGTAGGGTTCGTGTAGGGGTGTAAGGTTTCAGGAGGGAGACATGAAATGTGGAGTGTATTCTCATAGTTGGAGGTAATGCTAGGGAAACAGCATTCCTATTGACTATTTTGACAATAGTAAAAGGTCCACAGAATTTTTGTGTCAATTTTCTACTAGAAGACAACAAATAGACTAAAAGTCTTCCTGAAATCTTTAGTAGCTTCAACATAATATTTCAAAGCTCTTACAACATCCAAAGAATGTAAAGATTTTTCAAGAGCATTCTTGGGATTAGGACACAAGGAAGGAACAACAATTTCCCTACTAATGTTGTTAGAATTCACAACCTTAGGAAGAAATTTAAACAAAGTCCACAAAACCTTATCCTAATGGAAAATCAAAAAAGGAGACTCACAAGAAAGAGCAGACAATTCGGAAACTCTTCTAGATGAAGAGATAGCCAAAAGAAACAACACTTTCCAAGAAAGTAGTTTAATATCCAAAGTATGCATAGGCTCAAAAGGAGGAGCCTGCAAAGTCTTCAAAACCAAATTAAGACTCCAAGGAGGAGAGATTGATTTAATAACAGGCTTGATACCAACCAAAGCCTGAACAAAACAGTGAATATCAGGAAGCTTAGCAATCTTTCTATGAAATAAAACAGAAAGAGCAGAGATTTGTCCCTTCAAAGTACTTGCAGACAAACCTTTATCCAAACCATCCTGAAGAAACTGTAAAATTCTAGGAATTCTAATAGAATGCCAGGAGAATTTATGAGAAGAACACCATGAAATATAGGTCTTTCGTGAAACAGACTTACGAGCCTGTAGCATAATCACTGAGTCAGAAAAACCTTTATGACTAAGCACTAAGCGTTCAATTTCCATACCTTCAAATTTAATGATTTGAGATCCTGATGAAAAAACGGCCCTTGAGACAGAAGGTCTGGTCTTAGAGGAAGAGGCCAAGGCTGGCAACTGGACATCCGAACAAGATCCGCAAACCAAAACCTGTGAGACCACGCTGGTGCTTTCAGAAACACATACGATTGTTCCATAATGATCTTGGAGATCACTTTTGGAAGAAGTACTAGAGGCAGAAAGATATAGGCAGGTTTGTAAAACCAATGAACCAATCTCCGCCTGAGGATCCCTGGACCTGGACAGGTATCTGGGAAGTTTTTTTTTAGATGAGAAGCCAGCAGATCTATTTCTGGATGACCCCACATCTGTACAATCTGACAAAATACATCTGGATGGAGAGACCACTCCCCCGGATGTAAGGTCTGACGGCTGAGATAATCCGCTTCCCAACTGTCTACACCTGGGATATGCACCGCATAAATTAGACAAGAGCTGGATTCTGCACAAAAAAGTATCCGAGATACTTCTTTCATAGCTAGGGGACTGCGATGATTGACATATGCCACAGTTGTGATATTGTCTGTCTGAAAACAAATGAATGGTTCTCTCTTTAACAGAGGCCAAATCTGAATAGCCCTGAAAATAGCACGGAGTTCTAAAATATTGATTGGTAATGTAACATTTAGCCTCCCAGTGGTGATACTGTGGTATCTTGTAAGTAATTCAAATGCAGGTGCTGTAGCACTAATTCTAATGGGAACACACACTTTCATATGTTCTCAATTAAAACTGTGTGCCTTTATTGTATGATAGATAATATGTATACAAATAGATACTGAGAATGAGAATGTGCAATCAAAATAATCTATCAGATATCACAGACAGTACAAAAAGGAGGCCAAGATCTACAAAGTACTTCTTAGACGATATATCAATGAAAGTTAACAACCTCTGTATGGTGAAACCCTCCAAAGAATAAAAGTAAAAAATAAACCTTCCGTGTATGGAGAAACTTTCCAGAAGATGAAAATATACTTTTACTATTTCATAGAGCGATGTTGAATGAGGACAAGAAATGGCAAAGAATGCGTATAAGATTATGCAGCACAGTACCTTGTTTCAGCGTGTTAGGTAAACGCAGTATGGCAGTTCAAAGTCACTGCTAGTAGGAAGCAGGAAGGAGTCTGAGTTCCGGAGCGGAGGTTGCAGAGCTGAGAGTGACGTCAGTATCAGATCAATGGAGCCGGATAGAATGCAAGCAGGTAAGTGCGGTTTAGGGAAAAACGGCACAGACGAAAATAAACAGCATTCAGGCAGAGACTTATATGAAGGAGAATCGTCACTTACTTTATACAGTGAGATGCCAGAGGGTAGGTGGAAGAACCACTCCAAGAAGAATAAGAGCCCACAAGTTGAGAGCGTAATCCAAGGTGTATAGGATCTCAGTGAGCAGAGGTAATTGCAGCTGACATACAAGAAGTCCTGCGGTTGATGTAGATAAAACTCAGCAGACAGGCTAGGAAACTAGAAGGCAGAGGAAGCAAAATATAAAGGTCAGTTAGTGCTCAGAAGAGCAAGGCTCAGTGTTACTCAGTTGAGGAATAACAAAATACTAAGCAATGAGTGCTTAGTGAACAGGTGCTTTATGGGAGAACGTAGGCATTGATTGGTGGAGACAATTAAAGGAACAGTATACCCAAATTCCCTGACATGACTCCCCCTTAAACAAGCTGATCCTCAGCTTGCAGTCTAGGACGATCTGGAAACCTCCGGTGGAACTGGGATATCAGACGGGATGCATTAACATTAGAGGCAGGTTCCCAAGTATCATCTTCTTCTGAGTAACCCTTCCACCTAATCAAGTATTGTAGAACACCACGCGAAAACCTCGAATCAACAATCTGTTTCACTTCATAAACATCAGTATCAGAACTGGATACAATCGGTGGTAATCGTGGGAGTAGGGTTCGTGTAGGGGTGTAAGGTTTCAGGAGGGAGACATGAAATGTGGAGTGTATTCTCATAGTTGGAGGTAATGCTAGGGAAACAGCATTCCTATTGACTATTTTGACAATAGTAAAAGGTCCACAGAATTTTTGTGTCAATTTTCTACTAGGTAGATGTAACTTCAAATTTTTAGTGGACAACCAAACTTGATCACCAATTTGGTAGTTTGGTGGTTCTCTGTGTCGTAAGTCATAGTAATATTTTTGGTTGATCTGAGCTTTATTGATATTTTCTTTGATAAATCTGAAGTTGTCTAAAAGTGCGTTATTTAGTTCATCTACCAAAGGAGATATGGAAGGTGTGGAACTGATAGTAGTGGTGGTTGGGTGAAATCCGTAATTAGCAAAAAATGGAGATAGTTTTGTGGAAGAGTTGGTTAGGTTATTATAAGAAAACTCAGCGAATGGTAAGTATGTTGCCCAATTTTCTTGTTGGTAGGAACAGTAGCATCTTAAGTATTCATCTAACCATTGGTTGATTCTCTCTACTTGTCCGTTTGCCTGAGGGTGGAAGGCTGTGGTGAATTGATGAGTTATGTTGATGGATTGGCAAAGACTTTTCCAGAGTCTGGATGTGAACTGAGATCCACGGTCTGAAATCAGAGTGAGAGGAACACCATGTAATAGAATCACATGTTGTATAAAAAGTTTGGCTGTTTCTGAAGCAGTAGGGAGTTTATGAAACGGTATGAAATGTGCCATTTTCGTGAAAGTATCGACAATTACCATAATTGTTGTCTGATTATCAGATGGAGGTAGATCTACTATAAAATCAATTCCTATTTGTTTCCACGGTCTATCTGTAGATGGGACTGACAGAAGTAGTCCATAAGGTGCTTTACGTTCTGTTTTACATGTTTGACAGGTGGCACAACCTTTTATGTAATTTGATACGGTTTTCCTTATATCTGGCCACCAATAAGTTCTGGTTATGAGATCCTCAGTGCGGAAAACTCCTGGATGTCCAGCTAAAGGTGAATCATGATGTTGTTTTAATACCTGGTCTCTCAAATTTTCTGGGATATAAATCTTATCTTCGTAATAGTATAGTCCTTGTTTTTTGTCCATGGCCACGTTTACATCAATTGGGGGTGTGATTGATGACTTCTTGATGTCTGTGATGAAGTCTGCAGCAAGACCAATAAAACGTTCAGAGGGAATTATGGAAGTGGGCATATCACTTGGAGTGGTTATGGATGTCTGACGAGACAGAGCGTCTGCTTTTCCATTCCTATTTGCTGGGCGGTAAAGAATCTGAAAATCAAATCTTGCGAAATACAAACTCCACCTAACCTGTCTGGCAGATAGAGTTTTGTTATTTTGTAGGTATTGCAGGTTTTTGTGATCTGTGTAGATTATGAACGGCTTTTTTGCACCTTCTAGGAGATGCCTCCAAAACTCCAAAGATTTGCGGATAGCCAATAATTCCTTGTCTCCTATTGCATAATTTCTTTCAGCAGATGACATACTCTTAGAGAAGTAGGAGATTGGATGTAAGGGGTCTGTTGATGTTTTCTGTTGAGATAAAACTGCTCCAATAGCAAAATCTGAAGAATCTACCTCAAGGATGTATTGTAAATCCACGTTTGGAAATGTGAGAATGGGAGCTTCTGTGAAAGCTTGTTTAAGGAAATCGAAAACTCTTGAATGTGTGTTATTCCAATGAAACTGTTGTGTAGATCCTGTGAGTTGAGTAAGAGGTCTGACAATTGCAGAAAAATTCTTAATACATTTTCTGTAATAATTGGCAAAACCTAAAAACCTTTGGAGAGACTTTTTGTCAGTAGGTTGGGGCCAATTTTTCACTGAATCAACCTTCTCGGATTGCATTTGAATGCCTTCGGGAGAGATTGTATAGCCTAGAAAAGATATGGTAGTGTTGTGAAAGGAACATTTTTCAAGTTTGGCATATAGTTTATGAGTTTTCAATCTTGCTAAAACCCATCGAACATGTTTTATATGATCATCTAAATTGTTAGAATAGATGAGAATATCATCTAGATATACTACTAGACAAATGTCAAGTAGATCACGGAATATATCATTTATGAAATGTTGGAACGTTGCGGGGGCATTACATAGGCCGAATGGCATCACAAGGTATTCAAATAAGCCATACCTAGTTCTAAATGCAGTGAGCCATTCGTCGCCTTCTCTAATTCGTATAAGGTTGTAAGCCCCACGCAAGTCCAACTTAGTAAAGATAGTAGCATTGCTTAATCTTTCAATTAATTCGGGAATTAATGGGAGTGGATAGCGGTTTTTTACTGTCCTTTTGTTAAGCTCCCGGTAATCGATTATCGGTCTGAGAGATGAATCTTTGTTTGTTACAAAGAACATTCCGGCTGCTGCGGGTGATGACGAAGGTCTAATAAAACCTTTCCTTAAGTTATCCTGTAAATACAATTTTAGATGATTTAATTCAGGTTGACTTAAGGGGTAAAGATGTCCCACAGGTAAAGTTGCTCCAGGGATGAGTTCGATTGGGCAATCATATACTCGGTGGGGTGGAAGTGTTTCAGCTTCAATTTTGCTGAACACTTCTTTGAAATCTTGATAAGTTTTGGGTATTTGTAACTGTTCTGTTTCTGAGTGTAATATTACTGGTTGAGGAAAACAAGTGTTTTCACAATAAGTAGAGTGAAATTTAATTGTTAGGTTTGACCACTCTATTTGAGGATTATGTGTTTGTAACCAAAATAAACCCAGTACTATTGAAAAATGGGGTGAGGGTATCACATCGAACGTTAAGTATTCTGTATGTCCTTCCTTTGTGGTAACTAATATAGGAATAGTGTTATGTGTTATGGGGCCACTAGAAATAACAGAACCATCAATAACTTTTAGCGAGACTGGGTTTAATTTTAACACAATAGGTATTTTATTCTGTTGTACAATAGATATGTCGATGAAGTTGCCGAAAGCTCCTGAGTCAACAATGGCGGAAGTAGAGAGTCTCCTATGGTCCCACTGCAACAGGAGAGATAAATTACAGTAAGAGATAGGTTTTTCAGAATGTTTGGTTATGTTACAGTGTGTAGACTTGCTCTTTTTATTCTTGCGTAATATTGGGCAGTCCGAGACTGTATGGCTAGGATTTGCACAATACATGCAGAGATGGTTAGTTCTTCTCCTTAGCCGTTCTTCTGGAGTAAGAGGCCCCCTTAGGACTCCTATTTCCATAGGAGTGGGTTGATCTGTATGTGGGGTTTTCTGGTGAGAATAAGTAGGATTGCTGGGTTTAAATGTTGATTCCATGTGTCCTCGTTCTGCCTTCCGTTCTCTAAGCCTGCGGTCGATTTGGATTGCCACTTTCATTAAGGCTTCCAAGGTGTTTGGTAACTCTATGCGTGCCAGCTCATCTTTAACGGGGTCAGAAAGACCTAATCGGAACTGGTTTCTGAGAGAAACCAAGCTCCAAGCTGAATCAGATGCATAAAGCTTGAATTCAGTAGTATATTCTTCTACTGATTTCTTTCCTTGTTTTAGGTTCCTCATTTTCTGTTCGGCAGTGAATTGAATGTCTGTGTCTCTGTACAGCTCATCCATAGCTAGAAAGAATTCAGTCAATGAATTTAAGGTGGGATCATTTGTTTCATATAAATGATCTGCCCAGATTCTGGGTTCTGATCTTAGAAAAGAAATTGTAGATAAAACCCTAACCCTTTCAGTAGGGTAAGTCTTGGGTTTTAAATTATAAAGAAGATGACAGGCATTTTTGAACTGCCTATAGGTTTTTCTTTCACCAAAAAATAAATCAGGCAAACTGATCTGTGGTTCAGTAGTGGGGGTTTGTTGTTCTTTACCATCCTTAATCAATTCCCTGAGTACCTGATTTTCAACTTGTAAATCAAGTATAGCCTGACCCATTTGGTCTACCTTTTGGCATAAGTTATACAGTGTTTGGGGAATGTCAGCTGGATCCATAATTTTTTTTTTTTATTTTTTTTTTAAGGCTTAGTATTATGTAACATTTAGCCTCCCAGTGGTGATACTGTGGTATCTTGTAAGTAATTCAAATGCAGGTGCTGTAGCACTAATTCTAATGGGAACACACACTTTCATATGTTCTCAATTAAAACTGTGTGCCTTTATTGTATGATAGATAATATGTATACAAATAGATACTGAGAATGAGAATGTGCAATCAAAATAATCTATCAGATATCACAGACAGTACAAAAAGGAGGCCAAGATCTACAAAGTACTTCTTAGACGATATATCAATGAAAGTTAACAACCTCTGTATGGTGAAACCCTCCAAAGAATAAAAGTAAAAAATAAACCTTCCGTGTATGGAGAAACTTTCCAGAAGATGAAAATATACTTTTACTATTTCATAGAGCGATGTTGAATGAGGACAAGAAATGGCAAAGAATGCGTATAAGATTATGCAGCACAGTACCTTGTTTCAGCGTGTTAGGTAAACGCAGTATGGCAGTTCAAAGTCACTGCTAGTAGGAAGCAGGAAGGAGTCTGAGTTCCGGAGCGGAGGTTGCAGAGCTGAGAGTGACGTCAGTATCAGATCAATGGAGCCGGATAGAATGCAAGCAGGTAAGTGCGGTTTAGGGAAAAACGGCACAGACGAAAATAAACAGCATTCAGGCAGAGACTTATATGAAGGAGAATCGTCACTTACTTTATACAGTGAGATGCCAGAGGGTAGGTGGAAGAACCACTCCAAGAAGAATAAGAGCCCACAAGTTGAGAGCGTAATCCAAGGTGTATAGGATCTCAGTGAGCAGAGGTAATTGCAGCTGACATACAAGAAGTCCTGCGGTTGATGTAGATAAAACTCAGCAGACAGGCTAGGAAACTAGAAGGCAGAGGAAGCAAAATATAAAGGTCAGTTAGTGCTCAGAAGAGCAAGGCTCAGTGTTACTCAGTTGAGGAATAACAAAATACTAAGCAATGAGTGCTTAGTGAACAGGTGCTTTATGGGAGAACGTAGGCATTGATTGGTGGAGACAATTAAAGGAACAGTATACCCAAATTCCCTGACAGGTAATCTCGCCTCTTGAGGTTTCCAAACTCCTTGTGCTGTCAGCGATCCCCAGACAGCTCCCCAACCTGAAAGACTTGCATCTGTTGTTATTACAACTGGGTAGGACGAACAAAAGAGGCCCCCTGAATTAAACGATGATGGTCTAACCACCAAGCCAGAGAGAGTTGAATGTTGGGATTTAAGTATATCAATTGTGATATCTGAGTATAATCCCTGCACCATTGATTCATCATACAAAGCTGTAAAGGTCTCATGTGAAAACGAGCAAATGGGATCGCGTCCAATGCTGCAGTCATGAGACCTAAAACTTCCATGCACATAGCCACTGTACGGAATGATTGAGACTGAAGGTTTCAACAAGCTGAAACCAATTTAATTTGTCTCTTGTCTGTTAAGGACAGAGTCATAGACACTGAATCTATCTGGAAACCTACAAAGGTAACCCTTGTCTGAGGAATCAAAAAACTCTTTGGTAAATTGATCCTCCGACCATGTCTTTGAATAAACAACACTAGTTGATTTGTGTGAGATTCGGCTAAATGTAAAGACTGAGCTAGAACCAAGATATCGTCCAAATAAGGAAACACCATAATACCCTGTCCTCTGATTACAGATAGAAGGGCACCGAGAACTTTTGAAAAGATCCTTGGAGCTGTTGCTAGGCCAAAGGGAAGAGCGACAAATTGGTAATGCTTGTCTAGAAAAGAGAATCTCAGAAACTGATAGTGGTCTGGATGAACCGGAATGTGAAGATATGCATCCTGTAAGTCTATCGTGGACATATAATGACCTTGCTGAACAAAAGGCAAAATAGTTCTTATAGTCACCATCTTGAAAGTTGGTACTCTTACCAAACGATTCAACAACTTCAGTTCCAGAACTGGCCTAAATGAATTTTCTTTCTTTGGGACAATAAATAGATTCAAATAAAACCCCAGAACCTGTTCCTGAAACGGAACTGGTATTATTACCCTTAAAGCTCTAGATCTGAAACACACTTCAGAAAAGCCTGAGCCTTCACCGAATTTGCTGGAACGTGAGAGAGAAAGAATCTTCTCACAGGAGGTCTTTCTCTGAATCCTATTCAATACCCCTGAGAGACAATACTCTGAATCCACTGATTTTGAACAGAATCTGCCCAAATGTCTTGGAATAATTTCAATCTGCCCCCCCACCAGCTGAACTGGATTAAGGGCCGCACCTTCATGCAGACTTGGGGGCTGGCTTTGGTTTCTTAAAAGGCTTGGATTTATTCCAACTTGAAGGTTTCCAATTGAAACCAGAGTCTTTAGGGGAAGGATTGGTTTTCTGTTCCTTGTTCTGTCGAAAAGAACGGAAACGATTAGAAGCTTTAGATTTACCCTTAGATCTTTTATCCTGAGGCAAAAAAAATTCCCTTCCCTCCAGTGATAGTTAAAATAATTGAATCCAACTGAGAACCAAATAAATTGTTACCTTGGAAAGAAAGAGATAGTAATCTAGACTGAGATACCATGTCAGCATTTCAAGATTTGAGCCATAAAGCTCTTCTAGCTAAAGTAGCTAAAGACATAGATTTAACATCAATTTTGATAATATCAAAAATAGCATCACAGAGAAAATGATTAGCATGTTGAAGCAAACAAACAATGCTAGACAAATCAGGACCAAAAGGTTGATGCAGCCGCAACATCAGCCACAGCAATGGCAGGCCTGAGAAGATAGCCAGAAAATAAATAAGCTTTCCTTAGATAAGATTCAAGCTTCCTATCTAAAGGATCTTTAAAAGTCTTCCATAGGAATAGTACTACGTTTGGCAAGAGTAGAAATAGCCCCATCAACTTTGGGGATCTTTTCCCCAAAACTCTAATCTAGCCGCTGGCAAAGGGTACAACTTTTTAAACCTAAAAGAAGGAATGAAAGAAGTTCCAGGCTTAATCCATTCCTTAGCAATCACATCAGAAATAGCATCAGGAACTGGAAAAACCTCAGGAGTAACCACAGGAGGTTTATAAACAGAATTTAAACATTTAATAGTTTTGATAACAAGAGGACTAGACTCCTCAATATCCAAAGTAACCAACACTACTTTTAACAAGGAACAAATATACTCAATCTTGAAAAGATAAATAGATTTGTCAGTGTCAATGTCTGAGGTAGGATCTTCTGAATCAGAGAGATCCTCATCAGAGGAGGATATTTCAGTATGTTGTCGGTCATTAGAAATGTGATCAAATTTATGAAAGTTTTAAAAGACCTTTTACGTTTATTAGAAGGTGGAATAGCAGACAAAGCCTTCTGTATTGCATCAGCAATATAATTTTTCTTATTAACAGGGATATCATGTACATTAGATGTTGAAGGAATAACAGATACTGTACTAGTACTGATGGAAACATTTTCTGCATGCAAAAGCTTATCATGGCAACTGTTACATACTACAGCTGGAGATATAATCTCAGCTATTTTACAACAGATACACTTAGCTTTGGTAGAACTGTGATTATGCAGCAGGGTTCCAACAGTTGCTTCTGAGACAGGATCATATTGAGACATCTTGCAAAATGTAAAATAAAAAACAACTTTAAAGCAAAATTTACAATTTCCTTATATGGCAGTTTCAGGAATAGGAAAAAGTGCAAACAGCATGGCCCTCTGAGTATATAGAAGGCAAGAGGCATATAGGAAGTGGAGTGAAATGATGCAACTCACGTCATAACAGACACAACCTCGTTCAAGGAAAACCTGTCGTCAACTAAGACGTCGGAAATGACGAACTTGCGTCATCAAAGACGTACCTTTGCGCCAAACAAATTCTCGCGCGCAATAAATAACAGCATTTTGCGCCCTTGCGAGCCTAATTTTGCCCGCGAAAGAAAAAACTGTCAATTTAAAAAAAAGGACTATACCCCACGTAAGACAAATAACTTCCTAAACATGCTTCCCAAACTGAAACTGACAGTCTGCAAAAGGAAATATACATAGACCTGACTCATGGCAAATATAAGTAAAATACATATATTTAAAACTTTATATAAATACATAAAGCGCCAAACCATAGCTGCGAGTTTCTTAAATAAGAAAAAACATACTTACCGAAAGACACCCATCCACATATAGCAGATAGCCAAACCAGTACTGAAAAGGTATCAGCAGAGGTAATGGTATATAAGAGTATATCGTCGATCTGAAAAGGGAGGTAGGAGATGAATCCCTACGACCAATAACAGAGAACCTTTGAAAAGATTTCCCGCGAGGAAAACCATAACATCAATAGGCGATACTCCCTTCACATCCCTCTGACAAAACAGTGTACTCTGAGAGGAATTGGGCTTCAAAAATGCTTAGAAGCGCTTATCATAGAAGAAATCATAGAAATCAAGCACAAACTTACTTCACCACCTCCATAGGAGGCAACGTTTGTAAAACTGAATTGTGGGTGTGGTGAGGGGTATATTTATAGGCATTTTGAGGTTTGGGAAACTTTACCCCTCCTAGTAGGATTGTATATCCCATACGTCACTAGCTCATGGATTCTTGCCAATTACATGAAAGAAACGTCATTTTTATGTGTGCGGGACTGACATTGCGTTATAGGCTAAAAGGCTTGCGTTACAGCTATACCGACAAGACTTGTAATGGCTGCGGTGCTGTTTTAACACTGAAATGGCCATTTTTTCAGCGTTAAAACACGAACACAAAACTCGTAATCTAGGTGAAAGTAAATTCTTAATGCAGGCGGGTTAGCGTGCATGTTACAAGTTTAAAGTAAAAGTGAAAGCTCGATGAATGCTAACTTCAGGACTTTGGGTACCGCAACCACATTCACTTCTCCCCAATACCAGTTATTGCTCACACGTTATGAATACTTTATATACCAATGTTCTTTTTATTTATATATATATATATACACTCACACACACACACACACATATATATATATATATATATATATATATATATATATATATATATATATATATATACATACATACATACACACACACACAGGGGTCAAGTCCTACAAAAAAAAAAAAAAAAGTGTGGGAACTCACCAAGAATTCCACCCACCTCACAAATAAAATAGTTTTATATACACACACACACACTGTATTTATATGTTTATAATCTATACACTCTGGTTAATGAAAGCAAATTAAAACCAATAAAAGGATGAGTGGTTCCTTTGGGCCAGAGGATACACCCATGGTTACATTTGTATATCGCAGGGGTGAATTTTTTTTATTTGTAATTTAGGATTCAACCGATACTGAATACTGAGAACACACCTTTTTTAAAACACATGAAGGGGCATTTGTATATAGATTATGTTGAATAATACAAAAAGCTAAGAGTAAAATTTTAGAAGTTACTCCCTGGCTCTCAGGATGTTTAAGGCTCTTTAATGTAAAAATCTGATATCAGGATCTTTATAAGGTTTGTGGTGTGCACTTACTCTGCAAAGTAAATGTGAAGCAAGTAAAACTGTCAGAGGAAGCAGGAGGCATGATGACACAGTAACATTGAAAGCAAAACAGGTCATCTTGCACATTAGGATAAAACTGGTAAGGTTGAATCTGCAGCAAATACATTATCTTGCACAGGTCAGAATTCTGCAGAGAATCTGGCCTGCTGACCATAAACTGATAGACATACAGACACCAAAATAGATAAACAGACTGCATATACTATTGGTGTATGAAAAAGTAATTTGGCTTATCTTACTACAAGATGTTTCACAAACACCTTTAATTGCAAGTTCTATTTTCCTTTGTGTGTAACCATGTAGTTCCCTTGCAAACCTCATCCAAACTATCTCTGGAAGAACTAAAACATATTGCAATCAGAGAGAAAGCAGGAAGTTGGAGGGACATGACTCTTCTCTGCTTGAATAGCACATTCTTTCTTTGGTGAAACACTGGACTTTAAAAAAAAAAAAAAAAAAACTTTAAAATATTTAAACTAGACACACACAAATGCCTGTTGTTTAATGTCAAGATCCAGGGTGTCCTTAAATGTTTTTAAATCACATGGTGCATAGCCAGCTTAGCTTCAGTTCCTCACACCCTCATTCCTCCCCTGTCCATCCTTTCCAGGGTGGGCTGAGACACCCATGTATGACAACAACTCCAGAATCCTCTTCTGTCACAGAGTCTCACCCACTTAAGGTACAATATTCCTATTTCTGCTAAGTTGAGCTAACTAATCCCAGAGCAAACCACACATAAATGTAAGCACCGTGTTTTCCACACAGTATTGAAGGGTGAATTACTGCCCATTACTAGAGGATGTCACTATCCCTCTAACCAGAATGTACTCCAGCTCCTCCCACCAACAGCAGCAAAGTTCACTGAAGCGTTTCTGTTCTGTGTCCAGGGGGAACTTAGTAACACCTGCAAAAATAGTGCAGGAACTCTGTTCCCATGCATTCCCACTGGACTTGACCCCTGTATACCTCTCTCTATCTCTCTCTCTCTCTCTATATATATATATATATATATATATATATATATATATATATAAAATACATACCCCTATATGAATATATGCAGAATATATATATATATAGATATAGATATTGTATATACTGTTTTATATATATATATAAGTTTTTTTTAAATAAAAAGGACAATATGTATATATATATATATATATATATATATATATATATGTATGGATGTGTGCATATATATATATATATATATATACTTACACATATAAACATATTTTATATATATACTTAAATATGTACATACTGACGTTCAAAAGTTTGGGGTCACTTAGACATTTCCTTATTTTCTGTGAAAACATACATGAAATTTAAATAGGAAATATAGTCATTGACAAGGTTAGAAATAATTAATTATAAGTGAAATAATACTCGTGTCCTTCAAACGTTGCTTTCGTCAAAGAATCCTCAATGTGCAGCAATTACAGCCTTGGAGACCTTTGGCATTCTAGTTGTAAATTTGTTGTGTTAAGAATACTTGAAATAAATAAATACATTTACTAAGGGTGCCAATTTTAGTGAAGGGCACTGTAGATATCTATATCTATATATATTTCATAAAAAAATAATAATAATTTATGCTTACCTGATAAATTAATTTTTTATGGTGGTGAGAATCCACGATTCATTGTTCCTGGAAAGTACTCTCCCATGCCTCTAGGAGGAGGCAAAGATTTCCAAACCCCAAGAGCATAATAAAACCACTCCCACCTAACAGGTACCTTAGTCTAACATAAAGACAAGCACCAGAAAACATAGGGTGGGGGTCTCGAGGACTCTCACCCCCATAAAAGAAACTAATTTATCAGGTAAGCATAAATTACGTTTTCTTTCATACAGGTGGTTTGAGTCCACAATCCATTACTCCTGGAAACCAATACACAAGCTGTGGAGTCCACAAGTAATGATGAGACACAAAGGCATCTATTTATCAAGCCGTCAACCGCAAATACGCTGGAATTCCGCAGCGTATTTGTGGCGAGCCTGATTCCCCTTAGTTATCAAACCCTACAGACCGGCAAAAGTAGAAATTTGTGATGTAACATACGATCCGCCGGACTCAGTCCGACACAGATCGATGCTTACGTCACTACAGATGTTCTGAATACAAATTTGGCACAATCTGACTACTTTTGCTAGTTATCAAAATCCTACCAGGTACGCTCGGCACTATTCCGGCCCAGTGTACCTGGTTTTCATTCCGTCGCCCTGGAGGCGGCAGATGCCATAGGAATCAATGGGAGTCTGAAAGCAGCGAAAGCTTATGTTCGCTGCTGCCCGATATCCCATTGATTCATATGGGAACGTTTACACCTAACACCCTAACATTTACCCCGAGTCTAAACACCCCTAATCTGCCCCCCTACACCGCCGCCACCTACATTATACTTATTAACCCCTAATCTGCCCCCCCTACACCGCCGCCACCTACATTATACTTATTAACCCTTAAACCGCAGCTCCCAGAGCCCACCGCAACTAAATAAAGTGTTTAACCCCTAAACCGCCGCTCCAGGAGCCCACAGCAACTAAATAAAGTGTTTAACCCCTAAACCGCCGCTCCCGGAGCCCACCGCCACCTACATTATACTTATTAACCCCTAATCTGCCCCCACCTACACCGCCGCCACCTACCTACATTTATTAACCCCTAATCTTCCACCCCCAACATCGCCGCCATTATATTAAATTTATTAACCCCTAAACCTAAGTCTAACCCTAACACCCCCTAACTTAAATATAATTTAAATAAATATAAATAAATATTCCTATCATTAAATATATTATTCCTATTTAAAACTAAATACTTACCTATAAAATAAACCCTAACCTAGCTACAATATAACTAATAGTTACATTGTACCTAGCTTAGGGTTTATTTTTATTTTAAGGGCAACTTTGTATTTATTTTAACTAGGTACAATAGTTATTAAATAGTTATTAACTATTTAATAACTACCTAGTTAAAATAAAGACAAATTTACCTGTAAAATAAAACCTAACCTAAGTTACAATTACACCTAACACTACACTATAATTAAATTAATTCCCTAAACTAAATACAATTAAATAAAATTATCTAAAGTACAAAAAAACACAAAATTACAGAAAATAATAAACAAATTACAATATTTTTAAACTAATTATACCTAATCTAATCCCCCTAACAAAATTAAAAAGCCCCCCAAAATAAAAAAGCCCTACCCTACACTAAATTACAAATAGCCCTTAAAAGGGCCTTTTGCAAGGCATTGCCCCAAAGTAATCAGCTCTTTTACCTGTAAAAAAAATTACAAATCCCCCCCAACATTAAAACCCACCACCCACACAACCAACCCTACTCTAAAACCCACCCAATACCCCCTTAAAAAAACCTAACACTAACCCCTTGAAGATCACCCTACCGTCAGAAGTCTTCACCCAACAGGGCCGAAGTCCTCAACAAAGCTGGCAGAAGTGGTCCTCCAGATGGACAGAAGTCTTCATCCAGACGGCATCTTCTATCTTCATCCATCCGGCGCGGAGCGGCTCCATCTTCAAGACATCCGACGTGGAGCATCCTCTTCAAACAAAGTCTTCTTCCTGAATGAATGGTCCTTTAAGTGACGTCATCCAAGATAACGTCCCTTCAATTCTGATTGGCTGATAGAATTCTATCAGCCAATCGGAATTAAGGTAGGAAAAATCCTATTGGCTGATCCAATCAGCCAATAGGATTGAGCTCACATTCTATTGGCTGATTGGAACAGCCAATAGAATGCGAGCTCAATCCTTTTTCCTACCTTAATTCCGATTGGCTGATAGAATTCTATCAGCCAATTGGAATTGAAGGGACGCCATCTTGGATGACGTCACTTAAAGGACCATTCATTCAGGAATAAGACTTCGTTTGAAGAGGATGCTCCGCGTCGGATGTCTTGAAGATGGACCCGCTCCGCGCCGGATGGATGAAGATAGAAGATGCCATCTGGATGAAGACTTCTGCCCGTCTGGAGGACCACTTCTGCCCGTCTGGAGGACCACTTCTGCCGGCTTCGTTGAGGACTTCGGCCCGGTTGGGTGAAGAATTCTCCCGGTAAGGTGATCTTCAAGGGGTTAGTGTTAGGTTTTTTTAAGGGGGGATTGGGTGGGTTTTAGAGTAGGGTTGGTTGTGTGCGTGGTTTAGTTTTAATGTTGGGGGGGGGGTTGTAAAAATTTTTTTACAGGTAAAAGAGCTGATTACTTTGGGGCAATGCCCCGCAAAAGGCCCTTTTAAGGGCTATTTATAATTTAGTGTAGGGTAGGGCTTTTTTTTATTTTGGGGGGGCTTTAAAAATCTTGTCATTTGTTTATTATTTTCTGTAATTTAGTGTTTTGTTTTTTTTGTACTTTAGATAATTTTATTTAATTGTATTTAGTTTAGGGAATTCATTTAATTATAGTGTAGTGTTAGGTGTAATTATAACTTAGGTAAGGTTTTATTTTACAGGTATATTTGTATTTATTTTAACTAGGAAGTTATTAAATAGTTAATAACTATTTAATAACTTTTGTACCTAGTTAAAATAAATACAAACTTGCCTGTAAAATAAAAATAAACCCTAAGATAGATACAATGTAACTATTAGTTATATTGTAGCTAGCTTAGGGTTTATTTTACAGGTAAGTATTTAGTTTTAAATAGGAATAATTTATTTAATGATAGGAATATTTATTTATATTTATTTTAATTATATTTAAGTTAGGGGGTGTTAGGGTTAGACTTAGGTTTAGGAGTTAATAAACTTAATATGAGGGCGGCAGATTAGGGGTTAATAAATGTAGGTAGGTGGCGGCGGTGCAGGGGGGACAGATTAGGGGTTAATAAAAAGAATGTAGGTGGCGGCGGTGTAGGGGGCGAAAGATTAGGGGTTAATAAGTATAATGTAGGTGGCGGTGGGCTCCGGGAGCGGCGGTTTAGGTAATCATTTAGAGACTGTGGCATCAACTCTATCATTTTCTGCTATTTTACCTGTGTATGGCCAGGAAGCAGGAAAGATAGAGCGGATAACAACATTTAATTATTGGTTAGATAAGTGGTGCAGGGAACGAGGATTTGGTTTTATTGGCCATTATAGCTCTGTTTGGAAAGATACTAGGTTATTTAGGAGAGATGGCTTGCATTTGGATGCTAAAGGAACAGAGTATCTGGGAGAGGAGTTTAAATACTTTATTAGAAATCATTTAAACTAATAAAGGGGGGTAGCATTAATATATCCACCTGCCCCCCACAGCATGCCAAAACTGTTAGTCCAAGTAACAATTCTAGAAATTCTAGTAGAAAGATTCTTCGTGCCATGAGCACAAATGCTCGCAGCTTAGGAAATAAATTACCTGAACTCATTTCAATAATGACTAGGGACAACTTGGATTTAGTAGCTATAACAGAAACATGGTACAATGATTTGCATGACTGGGACATAGTCATACCTGGATACAGGTTATTTAAAAAGAACAGAGTAGGAAAGAAAGGTGGAGGAGTTGCTTTGTATGTAAATGAAAATATAAAGGTTACTGAAATTGTAGGAACAAATGATGAGGTGGAAAGTATTTGGGTGACTTTGGAAATTGGAGATAAAAATGTTTTTAGAATAGGGGTTGTATATAGGCCTCCATTGCAGGATGAAAAACTGGACAATCTGTTATTAGATGAAATAACCAAAATGACCATGAAGGGTAAGGTTATAGTACTGGGGGACTTTAATTTGCCCGATATAGACTGGAAGATTCCTTCTGCTAGATCGGCTAGAAGCAGGTATATTCTTGAATCTCTGCTAGGGGAATCACTTGAACAATTAGTCAAGGAACCAACTCGTAAGGAAGCTATATTAGATCTAATACTTACAAACAGTGATACAGTTTCAGATGTGTCTGTAGGTGAGAACTTAGGATCCAGTGATCATCAATCTGTTTGGTTTAGTATTCATGTTCAGGAACTGTCCACCCAGACTAAAACAAAAGTTTTAGACTTTAGGACGGCAGATTTTTCATTAATGGGAGAATACCTAAAGAACTATTTAAAGGGGAAAACTCTTATTACAGGGGTTCAAGAACAGTGGGAATTTGTGAAAGGTGCCATTTTAGATGCAACCGCACACTGTATTAGACATGTCTGTAAAAGTAAAAGAAAGCGGAAACCAATTTGGTTTTCCAAAGAAGTAGCACATGCTGTAAAGACAAAAAAGATAGCTTATAAAAATTACAGACACACACAAGCAGATGATGATATGAAAATATGGAGACTCCAACAAAAAAAGACTAAGCAGTTAATTAGGAAGGTTAAAGCTCATGCAGAAGAGAAGATAGCACAGTCAGTAAAACATGGGGACAAAACATTCTTTAGATATATCAGTGAAAGAAGAAAAAATAAGGTAGGAATAGTAAAATTGAAATCAGTTGATGGTAGAATAATAGAAGGAGATAAGCAGATTGCAGACTGTCTCAATGATTACTTCTGTTCTGTTTTCACTAAAGATTGTGAAGATACAATGTCTACATTAAGGGATGCAACGCAAAATAGAAACAAGCTTAACAGTAATCTTTTTACAGAGGATGAGGTTTTGTTAGCATTATCAAAAATAAATGTTACAAAGGCAGTGGGTCCTGATAATATTCATCCAAGGGTTTTAAAAGAACTTCGATCAGTGCTAACTGTCCCATTAACTGATCTGTTTAATCAGTCACTATTAACAGGAGCTGTCCCAGATGATTGGAGAATAGCAAATGTAATACCCCTTCATAAAAAGGGCAGTAGAGAAGAATCTGGCAACTACAGGCCAGTTAGTTTAACTTCAGTAGTAGGGAAATTAATGGAAAGCCTCTTAAAAGAAAGAATTATGACTTACATAAAGACAAACAATTTAGAGGACCAAAATCAGCATGGTTTTACTTCAGGGAGATCATGTCAGACTAATCTAATTGACTTCTTTGATTATGTAACAAAAGTATTAGACAAGGGAGGAGCAGTTGATGTAGCATATCTAGATTTCAGCAAAGCATTTGACACCGTCCCACACAATAAACTTATTCACAAACTATATCTCCTTGGTCTAGATTCAAAAATTGTGAACTGGGTGGAATGCTGGCTTAAGGACAGAAAACAAAGTGTCTTAGTAAATGGAGTTCATTCAGCAGAGGGGGGTGTTACTAGTGGTGTTCCTCAGGGGTCAGTTCTGGGGCCTGTTTTGTTTAACATATTTATCTGCGATATCAGCAAAGGGCTACAGGGGAAAGTATGTCTCTTTGCAGATGATACAAAAATTTGCAACAGAGTGGATGTTCCAGGGGGGGTAGACAAAATGAGAAGTGATATACAACAATTGGAGGATTGGACAAATGACTGGGGTCTAAAGTTTAACACAGCAAAGTGTAAAATAATGCATTTAGGGAAGAAAAATCCAAATGTTAATTACAGACTCAATGACACTTTACTGACTGTTACAGACGAGGAACAGGACTTGGGAATTATTATTTCAGATGATTTAAAACTTAGTAAACAATGTAGTAATGCAGCGAGTAAGGCTAGCAGAATGCTTGGATGTATTGGTAGAGGTATTTGCAGCAGAAATAGTAAGGTTCTTATGCCACTTTATAGATCATTAGTTAGGCCTCATCTTGAGTATTGTGTGCAGTTCTGGAGACCATATCTTCAGAAGGATATTAACAAACTTGAATCTGTGCAAAGGAGGGCTACCAAAATGGTACATGGTCTAAAAAATAAAACTTACCAGGATAGGCTCAATGACCTAAATATGTATAGCTTAGAGGAGAGAAGGGAAAGAGGTGATATGATAGCAACTTTCAAGTACATTAAAGGGTTTAGTAAAACTGAGGCTGTGGGTATTTTACATAAAATGGAAAATTCAAGAACAAGGGGTCATGAGCTCAAGCTAAAGGGTAGTAGATTCAGAAGTAATTTGAGGAAGCACTTCTTTACAGAAAGAGTGATTGATTTATGGAATAAACTTCCTCAAGAGGTAGTAGCAACAAACACTGTGGGGGACTTTAAAAATGCATGGGACAAGCATAGGGCTATCCTACGAACTAGATAAGTTTATACTGTTAGGTAAGGTCGGGCAGACTTGCTGGGCCTATGGCTCTTATCTGCCGTCAATATCTATGTTTCTATGTTTAGGGGTTAATACATTTATTAGAGTTGCGGTGGGGTCCGGGAGCGGCGGTTTAGGGGTTAATACATTTATTAGAGTTGCGGCGGGGTCCAGAAGCAGCAGTATAGGGGGTAAACAGTGTAGTATAGTGTGGGTGTTTAATGACAGGGTTCCAATAAAGCTGTAAAAAAGCCGAAGAGCAGCGAGATGGTTGACTGTTAGTTAACAACAGTCCGCTGCTCATCGCACCGTACTTGGTGCACGGCTTTTTGACAGCTTTTTTGATAATTTTGGAGAGTGTATTCAGGTCCGCGGCAGCAATGTTAGGCAATCTTAGGCGAGCGTATTGGTGCCGTCGAATGCAGGTAAGTTGATGACTTGATAAATAGATGCCATAGGGTGAGATTTAATAAGCATCTTTTTTTTACTGATAAACTAAATCCACAACCCCAAAATTCACTTTAACTTTAATCAACAGGCAAAAATAAATGAAGCTGAGACAACTGCCTGAAGGACTTTCCAAACAAAGGCTACCTCAGAAGAAGCAAAAACATACAAATTATAGAATTTAGTAAAAGTATACAAAGAAGACCAAGTAGCTGCCTTGCAAATTGGGTGAAAAGAAGTCTCATTCTTGAAAGTCCAAGAAGTGGCAACTGATCTTGTAGAATGAGCAGTAATCCATTTATGTGAAGCTGACTTGCCTCCAAGTAAGCTTTATGAATCAAAATGTTCAACCAAGAGGCCTTTCCTAGAACCAGAAAAGTTAATGAACAACCTGGAAGTTTGTCTCAAATTCTTAGGGCTCGATTTATCAAAGCCCCTACGGCTGCAAGTTCTCACAAGAACCTGCTTGCCGTATTTAACAAGCAGCGGTCATCAGACCGCTGCTTTCCTAACCTCTTCGCCACCTCTAAGGTGGCGAAATTCAATCTCTGCGGTTTAGTCCGACCGAGGAGTTTGACAGCTCCTGCCCGCGTGTGATTGGCTGTGCACGGGCAGGGGGCAGGATTGCACACAAGCGCAAAATAGTGCTCGTGTGCAATAGTAATTTCCTCCAGGGAAATTTGCCCCGTCAGAGGCGAGCTGAGGCACCCCTGGCCGCCTCAGCTTTGATAAATTAAATTTAGTCCTTAAGACTACCATATCCTGATGAAAGATAAGATAAGGAGGGTCACAAGAAAGAGCAGACAAGTCACAAACTCTTCTAGCAGAAGGGATAGCTAAAAGAAACAAAACCTTCCAAGAAAAAAAAGTTTAATATCCAATTTATGCAAGGCTCAAAAGGAGGAGCAGGCAAAACTTAACACCAAGTTAAGACTCCAGGTAAGAGAAATTGGCTTAATTACAGGTTTAATATGGGCCAAAGCCTGAACAGAACCATGGATGTCAGGAAGATTAGCAATCGTCCTATGAAACAAAACTGAAAGTGCAAAAATCTGCCTTTTCAAATAAATGGCAGATAGGCCCTTATCCAACATATCCTATAAGAACTGCACACTTCTAGGAATTCTAAAAGAATGCCAGGAAAAACATGATTTATACACCAAGAAATAAAAGCCTTCTAGACCTTATGATAAATCTTCCTAGTCACAGGTTTAGGAGCATTGGATTAAAGTATTAATCACAGAATCTGAGAAACATCTATGCTTAGGATCCAACCATTCAATCTCCATGCCATCAAGCTTAGAGATTTGAGATCCAGATGGAAAAACAGGCCAAGGAGGGCAACTGGATATCTGAACCAAATCTGCATACCAAATCCTGAGAGGCCAAGCTGGGGCAATCAAGATTAATTGCCCAAACAAGGCTACAAAGTGTCATATAAATGAAAATATGATACTACCAATAGACACTCATCTACCAGTAAACAACCACTAGAAAGCTAAACCAGTACTGAAACATATCAGCAGAGGTTATGGAATAGGAGTATATTGTAGATCACAAGGAGGAGGCAAAAGACAAGTCCCTGCAAACACTATGGCCTAGATTTAGAGTTGGGCGGTAGCCGTCAAAACCAGCGTTAGAGGCTCCTAACGCTGGTTTTTGCCGCCCGCTGGTATTTGGAGTCAGTCAGGAAAGGGTCTAACGCTCACTTTGCAGCCACGATTTTCCATACCGCAGATCCCCCTACGTCAATTGCGTATCCTATCTTTTCAATGGGATCTTCCTAAAGCCGGTATTTAGAGTCGTGGCTGAAGTGAGCGTTAGAAATCTAATGACAAAACTCCAGCCGCAGAAAAAAGTCAGTAGTTAAGAGCGTTCTGGGCTAACGCCAGTTTATAACTGTGCTCTAAAGTACACTAACACCCATAAACTACCTATGTACCCCTAAACCGAAGGTCCCCCCACATTGCCGCCACTCTATTAAAAATTTTTAACCCCTGATCTGCCGCTCCCTACACCGCCGCCACCTACGTTATCCCTATGTACCCCTAATCTGCTGCCCCTAATACCGCCGACCCCTACATAATATTTATTAACCCCTAATCTGCCGCCCCCGCTGTCACCTGCATATTTTTTTAACCCCTAATCTGCCGCTCCGTACACCGCCGCAACCTACATTATACCTATGTACCCCTAATCTGCTGCCCCTAACACAGCCGACCCCTATATTATATTTATTAACCCCTAATCTGCCGCCCCCAACGTCGCCTCCACCTACCTACAATTATTAACCCCTAATCTGCCGACCGGACCACACTGCTACTATAATAAATGTATTTTTTCCCCTAAAGCTAAGTCTAACCCTAACACTAACACCCCCCTAAGTTAAATATAATTTAAATCTAACGAAATAAATTAACTCTTATTAAATAAATTATTCCTATTTAAAGCTAAATACTTACCTGTAAAATAAACCCTAATATAGCTACAATATAAATTATAATTATATTGTAGCTATTTTAGGATTAATATTTATTTTACAGGTAACTTTGTAATTATTTTAACCAGGTACAATAGCTATTAAATAGTTAAGAACTATGTAATAGTTACCTAGTTAAAATAATTACAAAATTACCTGTAAAATAAATCCTAACCTAATTTACAATTAAACCTAACACAACACTATATATAAATAAATTAAATAAAATCCCTACAATTATCTACAAGTAAACCTAACACTACACTATCAATAAATTAATTAAATAAAATACCTACAATTAAATACAATTAAATAAACTAACTAAAGTACAAAAAATAAAAAAGAACTAAGTTACAAAAAAATTAAAAAATATTTACAAACATTAGAAAAATATTACAACAATTTTAAACTAATTACACCTACTCTAAGCCCCCTAATAAAATAACAAAGATCACCAAAATAAAAAAAGCCCTACCCTATTCTAAATTAAAAAAGTTCAAAGCTCTTTTACCTTACCAGCCCTGAAAAGGGCCATTTGCGGGGCATGCCCCAAATAATTCAGCTCTTTTGCCTGTAAAAAAACCCATACAATACCCCCCCCCAACATTACAACCCACCACCCACATACCCCTAATCTAACCCAAACCCCCCTTAAATAAACCTAACACTAAGCCCCTGAAGATCTCCCTACCTTGTCTTCACCTCGCCGGGTTCATCGATCCGTCCACCGAAGTCTTGATCCAAGCCTCCGAAGTCTTGATCCAAGCCCAAGCGGGGGGCTGAAGACATCCATCCTCCGGCTGAAGTCTTGATCCAAGCGGGCAGAAGAGGACATCCGGACCAGCAAACATCTTCATCCAAGCAGCATCTTCTATGTTCTTCAATCCGATGACGACCGGCTGATCTTCAAGACCTCCAGCGCGGATCCATCCATCTTCACCGACGACTTCCCGACGAATGACGGTTCCTTTAAGGGACGTCATCCAAGATGGCGTCCCTCGAATTCCGATTGGCTGATAGGATTCTATCAGCCAATCGGAATTAAGGTAGGAAAATTCTGATTGGCTGATGGAATCAGCCAATCAGATTCAAGTTCAATCCGATTGGCTGATTGGATCAGCCAATCAGATTGAGCTCGCATTCTATTGGCTGATCGGAAGGGCATTTTTTTATTTTGGGGGTCTTTGTTATTTTATTAGGGGGCTTAGAGTAGGTGTAATTCGTTTAAAATTGTTGTAATATTTTTCTAATGTTTGTAAATATTTTTTTATTTTTTGTACTTTAGTTAGTTTATTTAATTGTATTTAATTGTAGGTATTTTATTTAATTAATTTATTGATAGTGTAGTGTTAGGTTTAATTGTAGATAATTGTAGGTATTTTATTTAATTTATTTATATATAGTGTAGTGTTAGGTTTAATTGTAACTTAGGTTAGGATTTATTTTACAGGTCATTTTGTAATTATTTTAACTAGGTAACTATTAAATAGTTCTTAACTATTTAATAGTTATTGTACCTGGTTAAAATAATTACAAAGTTACCTGTAAAATAAATATTAATCCTAAAATATCTACAATATAATTATAATTTAAATTGTAGCTATATTAGGGTTTATTTTACAGGTAAGTATTTAGCTTTAAATAGAATTAATTTATTTAATAATAGTTAATTTATTTCGTTAGATAAAAATTATATTTAACTTAGGAGGGTGTTAGTGTTAGGGTTAGACTTAGCTTTAGGGGTTAATACATTTATTATAGTAGCGGTGAGATCCGGTCGGCAGATTAGGGGTTAATTATTGTAGGTAGGTTGAGGCGACGTTGGGGGTGGCAAATTAGGGGTTAATAAATATAATATTGGGGTCGGCGGTGTTAGGGGCAGCAGATTAGGGGTACATAGGGATAATGTAGGTTGCGGCGGTGTATGGAGCGGCAGATTAGGGTTTAATAATAATATGCAGGGGTCAGCGATAGCGGGGGCGGCAGATTAGGGGTTAATAAGTGTAAGGTTAGGGGTGTTTGGACTCGGGGTACATGTTAGGGTGTAAGGTGCAGACTTAGGAAGTGTTTCCCCATAGTAAACAATGGGGCTGCGTTAGGAGCTGAACGCTGCTTTTTTGCAGGTGTTAGGTTTTTTTTCAGCTCAAACTGCCCCATTGTTTTCTATGGGGGAATCGTGCACGAGCACGTTTTTGAAGCTGGCCGCGTCCGTAAGCAACGCTGGTATTTAGAGTTGCAGTGGCGGTAAATATGCTCTACGCTCCCTTTTTTGAAGCCTAACGCAGCCATTCTGTGAACTCTAAATACCAGCGGTATTTAAAAGGTGCGGGGGAAAAAAAGCATGCGTAGCTAACGCACCCCTTTGGCCGCAGAACTCTAAATCTAGGCCTATGGAAGGTTAGTGACAATTTCCCATGAGGGGAAAAGGAGAGCCAATAACCATACCCCATATTCATCCCTTTCACAAACACTGAGGAATCATATGCACATCTTCATTCTTCAACTTCTCCAGCGGAGGCAAAGACAAGACCGAGGTACCTGTAAGGTCGGAGGGGTTTTTATAGAGCTCTTGGGGTTTATTTGCCTCCTCCTAGTGGTAGGGAATTCCTAGGAGTAATGGATTGTGGTCTCTCACAACCTGCATGAAAGAAACATATTTTATCATGGTTTATAATTGCACTGATTACCCATTGCTTGCTCACTTCATGTATTTTATTTTTCCCTCAAGGTGGTCTGAACCAATCGCTTATTCAACCGTACAGGTCTGAAATAAAAAAATGAAAAACAGTGTTGCATTGCTGTCTATGTAGAGAGCGGGTCCTACCCACTCTCTACATTACTACACAACAAGGATTGGGGTGGAGGATAAAAGAGAAGACCAATAAGAAATTAAATTTAAAAGAAATTTGTTTAAAAAAATAAAAAAATAATAATAATACGTACATATAAAACCTTATGTTTAAACAGGTATAATACAATAAGCTAAATAATACCTACCTGTATCAGTACTGCTATGCTTGGGAACAATCTATAAAATAAAATATGGCACCCTATTATGTTTTATATATTAAAAAATAAAATAATTTTTTGTTGAGTCATATAGTGCAGACTTTTCAAATGATACTTTAATGAATTAAGTAGAGGATATCTGAAAAATCCCCAATATTTGAAGACAGTGAAATTATTTGTCTGTTGGTAACAGAAGTGTTTAAAAATGCTCTTTTCCACCTCCAAATTTCCCAAAGTGTATAGGACGTTAGCATATGGATTTTCCCTTCAGTAAATTAAAATAAATGTTCATGTCCATCTACTGAATGATTTTTATTGTATTTGTATTTGTAAAAAAAAAAAAAACACTGACAGAAAAGCTATTACTTTTACATTACTAATAATATAGTGCCAACACCATTTCTCAAATTTACAATTAGAAAGGAACACAAGAACCAGTATTTTTCCATGATGACTCACAGAATCTAAATCAATATATGAATAATATGAGTCATCAGAAACTTTGCTATCACTCTCTATATATAAAAATGATAAGAATCTTTTGTCTCATTATTTTGCCTTATTAAACCATTTTAACCTTTTAAAGGGATAGTAAAGTCAAACAAGCTTTCATGATTCAGATAGAGCAATTCATTTTAAACAACTTTACAATTTACTTCTATTACCAATTTAGTTTTTGTTCTCTTGGTAAACATAGATAGACTGAATACACTTTTTACCTCTGATTACCTTGCATCTAAGCCTCTGCAAACTGCCCTCATCTCAATTCTTTTGAAAGACTTGTATTTTAACCAATCACTGCGGATTTATAAATAACTCCACAGGAGTGAGCACAATGTTATCTTTAATAACATGCATAATCTAGTACTGTCTAACTGTGGAAAACAGTCAAAATGCACTGAGATAATAGGCTGCCTTCAAGGGCTTAGAAAATAGCAAATGAGTCTACCTATTTTTAGCTTTCAACAAAGAATATCAAGAGAACAAAGCAAATTTGATGATAAAAGTAAATTGGAAAGTTGTTTAAAATTGAATGCCCTATCTAAATCACAATCACTGAAATTATTTACAAACAGCTTGTGCAATTATGGCACAAATGATTGTAATAGCTTCTATGGGATCCCCTTTGTTCAGAAACAGCAGACAAATATGACTTTTTGGTAATGAGAAGGCCGCTAATTGCAGCTGCGCACCACACTTTTATTATTTCTAGCAGGGAAGGGGTTAACCAGGCAGTTTGTAAGGTTAATTTTAGCTTTAGTGT
Organism: Bombina bombina; assembly: GCF_027579735.1. NCBI lineage: Eukaryota > Metazoa > Chordata > Amphibia > Anura > Bombinatoridae > Bombina > Bombina bombina. Next base: position 788,797,131 of record NC_069500.1, read on the forward strand.
AGAGATTACCCTCACACCTGATACTTCCCACCCCTTGATCCCTCTCAAACAGCTCTCTCCCCTCCCCCCCCCCAATTGTCACTCCCATCTTAAATAATGTCAGAAAGTCTGCCAGTATGAAAATATAAGGCATTTTTAAAAATAAATATATATTTTTAATATATTTTCTGCAGTGTAGAATCCCCCCTTACCCCAACCTCCCTGATCCCACTCAAACAGCTCTCTAACCCCCCCCCTACCTATTAGCCTCCATCTTAGATACTGGCAGCCAGTACCCAGTTTACTATAATTTTTATTTATTTAAAAAAAAAAAACAATCTGTAGTGTAGCTCATTACCCTACCCCTACCCCCTCCCAGAATGCTTTCCCACCCTCTATTCCCCTTTCCACTATAGGAGCCCCCTCTCCCTGCTTCCCCAGGGTATGATGCTGGTCCTTAAGGGCTTAACGACCAGCGTCATGCATGGCACGGTGCTGGTCATTAAGGGGTTAAAACCATTGTGCGAGGCTCGTAGACTCTCACCATCATGAAAGAAAGAAATTAATTACATTTTGTTTACTTTTATAAGGTGGTGAGAGTCTGCAATCCATTACTCTTGGGAACTAAAACTCGAGCAGTGCAGTCGATGAGTAATTTTGGCGGGACAATTTTTTATTTTTTTTTAAAAGTCAGGCACCTATTCCCCAGACACTGCTGCCTGGGGAGCTTTCATATCTATGCCATTTCAGAAGATTCAAAAACATAAAAGTGGTAGAGTCTAGTAAAAGTATGTAGGATGATCATGTTGCTGCCTTGCAAATTTGTTCAACAGAAGCTTCATTTTTAAATGCCCAAGTAGTGGAAGCTGAACTAGTAAAATAGACTGTAATGCATTTTCGGGGAGACTTTCCCACCTTCAAGTAAGCCGTGTGAATAAAGAGTTTTAACCAAGAAGTGGTGGCCATCTAGCCTTTATGTGGAAATGACTGAATAAATTAGAGGATTGTCTAAAATCTTTTGCAGCCAGCATGCCAAATTTGAAAGCTCTAACTACATCTAACTAAATTATGTAGAAGCATCTCTTTATAATTTTAAGGATTAGGACAAAGAGAAGAAAGAATCATTTCCCAATTTATGTTATCAGAAGACACAACTTTTTGTAAAAAGTCAAATTTTGTCCTTCAAACCGTCTTATACTGGTGAAAAAATCAGATAACAAAATTTATGCTTAGCTGAAAAATTATTTTCTTTCTTGGCGAGTCCACAAAATCATTCATTACTGTCGGGAATACAACACCTTGCCCCCAGGAGCAAGCAAAGACACCCCAGCCAAGGCTATAAGTATCCCCCACTTCTCCAGTAATTCAAGTTGATAAAAAGGCAAAGTGAAGAGAAACACTTGGGGTATAGAGGTGCCGGAAGAAAATAAAACAGCAGGGTGGATTCATTGACTCACACTGGAGGGTCTGTTGTGATTACTGTCGAAGTGGGACAGACAAAAGATGCACTGAGAAATGGATTGGTTGTCTTTCCACCAGTTGAGTGTAGTCCTTGAATCACTGATGTAGCCTGCATAGCTGAAGAGGTCTCGTGTAAAACCAAGCAAATGGCATGGCATCTAATGCAGCATCATCAGAACTAATACTTCCATGCATACGAATACAGAAGGATTGGAGAAAGACTGAAGTCTCACCCATGTCTGTAACTTTTAATTTTTTAATTGAGGTTAACAAATAAAATAAACATATCAAGGGTTACAGAGACAATACTCCAGATATACATGTTAGAAAAGAATATTGCATACATATTTAAACCTCAATTTATTTCCCCATAGTATATTGATAACCCCCTACAATAATATAACATAAGCTAAAATATAAGTAAACCCCAAGATGATTAATTGTGGCCACTCTTGGACCACCTGCATTGAAATTGCAAAGTGAAGGGGTGTATTGGGGGAAGACACAGTAGGGCCACTTTTGGACCCAAATTATAGCATTAACCAAGCGCATTCTGAACACATTAACACATATAATAATAGAACATGAAACTCAATCACCTGTCTATAGAGAGATTGACATTAAAATTTTAAAATGACAACTGATTTCAGCCAAAACATAACTAGGTAATGTGGAGTAGACAGCATATCTCAAATTAGGATGCCTAAAAATATGATACAGTGCAAAGGGAAAATTAAAGCCACTCTGAGCCAAAATAAAATAAGGGGAAGATATTTATAAAGGACCACACCAATGGAAACTGGAAAAGGTCATAAATTTACATTTCGGGTAATAGTTAAGTGCTATATTTAGTAATATGGAAGTTTATGTTAGTATATTAATGTTCAGGGCCAAGCTAACAAATTGTAACAAAAAATTTGTACCCCTCACGTCAGGGTTAAGCACAAATTATAGACACTTGGCTTACACTTAAAAATAATATCTGAAATAGCAATATCATTAAGATGCTAAGAGAATGCATCTAACATTAAATAAACTGTGACATGAGAACCTATTTAGCAAGTAAAAAGGTCCACTCTTGGACCACCTACATTGGAATTGCAAAGTGAAGGGGTGTATTGGAAAAGACACAATAGGGCCACTTTTGGACTCAAATTATAGTATTAACCAAACGCATTCTGAACACATTAACACATATAATAATAGAACATCAAACTCAATCGCCTGCTTATAGAGAGATTGAAATTGATATTATAAAATGGCAACTAGATATGAGCTGCATTCTGACTTCAGACAAAACATATAACTAAGTCATGTGAATTATGGGCAGAGTGGATAACATATCTCAAATTAGGGTACCTAATAATATGATACAGTTAAAGGGGAAAATTTAAGCCACTCAGAGCCAGAATCAATTTATAAAGGGCCACACCAATATGAAAGGGAAAATGCCATAAAAAGAAATGTTGGACAATAGTTAAGTGTTATATTGAGTGATATGGAAAGTTTATGATAGTATATTAATGTTCAGGAGTAGGCCAAGCTAACAAATATAGTCTACTCAGGGGTCAAGTCGGGCGGGAACGCATGGAAACGGAGTTCCTGCACTATTTTTGCAGGAGGAACTAAGTTCCCTCTGGACAGAGAACAGAAATGCTTCAGTAAACACTGCTGCTGCTGGTGGGAGGAGCCAGAGCACAGTCTGGTTAGAGGGATAGTGAGATCCTCTAGTAATGGGCAGTAACAATTCCTACAATATACTAAATGCAAGCCTGTCAGCGATCCTGCTATGTGATCTCCCTGCACTGTGTGGAACACATGGAGCTTACATTTCTGTGTGGCTTGCTCTGGGGTTATTTAGCTCCCTTCAGCAGAAATAGGATTATTGCACCTTTACGTGGGTGAGACTCTGTGACAGAGGAGGATTTTCAGGCCCAAAGGCAACCATTCAACTCTTCATTGAATTTAATTTGCTTTCATTAATCAAAGCGTATAGATAATATACATATAAATAAAGTGTGTGTGTATATATATATATATATATATATATATATATATATATATATAGAGAGAGAAATGCACTCACAGGAACGAACATCCAGCTCAATACCATTGTTAGCCTGTTCTATGGCGATTTACCACCTGGGTGCAACGATCATCTGGGGTTGCTTTGTTCCTTGTTCAGAGAGGAATTGCCTGGTATTTCGGCGCTGGACTGACCGTAATAGGCGGGATCAGACTGATATACTACAGGAAAGTTCTACTCTGTGAAAAGCATTGCTGGGCTAAAAGAAGTTGCACCCAGGTGGTAAATCGCCATAGAACAGGCTAACAATGGTATTGAGCTGGTTGTTCGTTCCTGTGAGTGCATTTCTCTCTGTGTGTATTTAGTCTCCCTATGGGAAAAAGGGGAAACCAGACGTGTACTCCTTGCTCAGTGTGCTTAGAGGAATACTGCTACACCTCACTGACGAGGCCCAATGAAGGCCGAAACGATCGTCTGGGGTTGCTTTGTTCCTTGTTTAGAGAGGAATTGCCTGGTATTTCGGCGATGGACTGACCGTAATAGGCGGGATCAGACTGATATACTACAGGAAAGTTCTACTCTGTGAAAAGCATTGCTGGGCTAAAAGAAGTTTCACCCAGGTGGTAAATCGCCATAGAACAGGCTAACAATGGTATTGAGCTGGTTGTTCGTTCCTGTGAGTGCATTTCTCTCTGTGTGTGTATGTATATATATATATATATATATATATAAAATACTTAAAAGATATCCGCACCAATACAATGGAATTAAAAAGATTAATCCAAATAAGTTATGTGAGTGCCTAAGACAGAGGTACACTTCTGAGACAGTACCTCAAAAAAATATAATAAATATAAATAAATGTCTCCGCACTTAGATCAAAAGAATGAAAAGTCAAATGAAATAAGTGACACAAAACTGTAGAAATTAACGCCTAGATTTAGAGTTCTGCGTTAGCCGTCAAAAGCAGCGTTAAGGGCTCCTAACGCTGCTTTTTACCGCCCGCTGGTATTTAGAGTCAGTCAGGAAAGGGTCTAACGCTCACTTCCAAGCCGCGACTTTTCCATACCGCAGATCCCCTTACGCCAATTGCGTATCCTATCTTTTCAATGGGATCTTCCTAACGCTGGTATTTAGACTCTTGGCTGAAGTGAGCGGTAGAGCCTCTACCGACAAGACTCCAGCCGCAGAAAAAAGTCAGTAGTTAAGAGCTTTCTGGGCTAACGCCGGTTTATAAAGCTCTTAACTACTGTGCTCTAAAGTACACTAACACCCGTAAACTACCTATGTACCCCTAAACCGAGGCACCCCCACATTGCCGCCACTCTAATAATTTTTTTAACACCTAATCTGCCGACCGCACACCGCCGCCACCCACCTTATACTTATGAACCCCTAATCTGCCCCCCCCCCAACGTCGCCGCTACCTACCTACCTACACTTATTAACCCCTAATCTGCCAATCAGATTTTTCCTACCTTAATTCCGATTGGCTGATAGGATTCTATCAGCCAATTGGAATTAAGGTAGGAAAAATCTGATTGGCTGATTGAATCAGCCAATCAGATTCAAGTTCAATCCGATTGGCTGATCCAATCAGCCAATCAGATTGAGCTCGCATTCTATTGGCTGTTCCGATCAGAAAAAAAACACGCGTAGCTAACGCACCCCTTTGGCCGCAAAACTCTAAATCTAGGCGAAAGTGAATTAATATATTGAACAAATATGAATAACAAATTTGCAGAATCCTAAATTAAAAGACACAATCAAAACAAATGCATACAAAACAAACATAGAACATAAAGCATACTGGTCGTCCCCAGTTTATTTATATATATATACCGTGCCCTGCAGATTTGCGGCCAATCGGTCGCTAGCTTGGGGTGTCAATCAACCCGATCCTATTTGATCTGGTTGATTTCTGTCCGCCGCCTCAGAGCAGGCGAACAGGTTATGGAGCAGCGGTCTTTAGAAACATGGGGCATCAAGCTCCGTACGGAGCTTGATAAATTGACCCCACTGCCTAAAGGTTGTTATAGCCAGTCACCCCAATACAACTTTAGCGTCCTTAGTAGTCCACGCCATCTCCTCTCGCCATAGTAATGGAAGGGAAAGTGACTGAATCTAAAGGTTGCAAAATCTACATAAATCAGTTAGCCAGTGGGTTAAAGATCCAACTGAAGCTGCTAGAAGTGTGGATATGAAATCATCCTGGGACTGCAAAAAGGAGAACGTCTCACAGTGGCAGTATCTCTGCACTCCCACTTTTTAGGTTACTCCAGGACTGATTTCAAATCCTGATTTCTAAGGTCTGATAGGGGTAAGAGGTGAGCGCTGGTACCCCAGAGCGCCACCGCCTTCTTGCTCCCCATAAGCAGAACCTCTGTGTGACCAGTTCAGGATTAGAAATACCAGGAGCGGATGCCATCTTCAGCGTTTCCTCAAAAGTGCTGCGATGATCAAGGAGGCAACGTAGTAGTTTTCATATTTTTATTGTTTTAAAAGATAGATAATCCCTTTATTACCCATTCCCCAGTTTTGCATAACCAACACAGTTATATTAATATACTTTTTACCTCTGTGATTACCTTGTATCTAGGAATCTTCTTCCAGCCCCCTGATCACATGACTGTGACCATTTAAAATCTATTGAGTTGCATTTAGTACTGTGTTGTGCTAACTCTTAAATAACTTTCCGGGCGTGAACAAATTGTTATCTATATGGCCCACATGAACTATCAGTTTCCTTTTGTGATAAGCAAATACAAAAGCATGTGATTAAAAGGCTGTCAATAGAGCCTTTGAAACAGGTAGAAATTTAGAGGTTTAAATGTTATAAAGTATATTAACCTCTTAAGGACATATGACAGAATTTTTCCGTCATAAAACAATTGAGCAAACTGAAAGCTGTGTCCTTAAAGGGTTAATCTAACAATGTTGGTTGTGCAAAGCTGGGGAATGGGTAGTAAAGGCGTTATCTATCTTTTGAAACAATAACAATTTTTGAGTAGACTGTCCCTTTAACTAATGCAGCAGGTGTTAGGCTAAAATATGACCACAGGAAAAGAGTAACAGAAGCCATCCAAGGGTAGACCACAGAGGGTATATGGAGAGGCCGTAGCCTCAGATTTAGCTCTGGATCGTCATGACAAACTGCGGAAATCCTTGCACGAATAGCATTACTAGATTCACAATCTCCTAAGCTTCAGATATATATCAAACTTTGCTGTAGATGCCCATTGCAGATGGAGATATTTAATAGGATAAAGAAGAGAGCTGTAGCAGCACTAAACAATGCAACCTATCATAGCCGCTGCCCGGAAGTCCCCCTGTTGTCTGTAACTTTGATCTCCTTTAAACTGTCAAGGAAAGTGTCATTGTTATAGAATCTATAATGACTCCTAGATAGGAGAGTCTGGTTTGAAGAGATACAAAACTCTTTTGAACATTGATTCTCCAACCATGATTGTGAAGAAACAACAAAAGTATTTTGGTATGAGATACTGCTAAAGGTTAAGATGGAGTCTGTACAAAGATATTGGCCAGGTATGAAGCCACCAAAATACCCTGATCTCTTTTTACAGTGAAGAGAGTTCCCAGGACTATTGTAAAAATTCTGGGAGCAGTAGCCAGACCAAATCGGGGAGCAAAAAACTGAAAATGTGTGTCCTAATAGGCAAATCTTAGGAACTTGTAATGGTATTTGTGGATACGAATATGAAGGTAAGCATCCTTCAAGTCTTTCATTGACAAATATTGCTCTTGTTGCACAAGGAGTAGAATAGTCTGAATTGTTTCCAATTTGAAAGTAGGAACCCTGAGGAATTTGTTTAGAGTTTTCAATTCCAGAATAGGCCTGAACATGCCCTCTTTTTTTGGAACTATAAAAGTTGTTCTAATATCGGTACTGGAACTATCACTCCCCTTGAGTTCTAGATCCTGAACACAATGAAAAAAGGTTTGTGCCTTTACAGGGTTCTTTGGTACATGGGACAGAAAAAACCTTATCTGAGAGGACTGATCTGAAGCCTATTCTGTACCCTTGAGAAATTATGTTTAGCACTCCAGGATCTTGTACAGATTTTCACAAGGCCGGAAAAAGGCATAACCTGTCCCCTACCAGAAGAGAATCTGGATCAGCGGGGGCCCCTCTTTCATGCAGGTTTGGTAGAGGAAGAAGGCTATTTTGATTTTTTAGACATGTTCAAAATGGGGTTAGATTTCCAAGAAGATCTAGAAGAATGCTGTTTTGTGAAGAGGCGGATTACCTTTAGTTCCTTGATTGATAAAAGGAAAGAAAATGATTAGTGGCTCTGTTCTTTCCTTTAGACTTCTTGTTTTGAGGGAGAAAAGATCATTTACCTTTAGTCACGGTAAAGATTATAGCATCTAGACCAGCCCAAATAAAATCTTTCCTTTCCCTGTGGCAGGGTTGTGACTAACTCCTCACTGGGAGAAATTGTGTCACTGCCACATACTCCAATCTCTGCTCTGTCTCTGAGTAGCAGCTCTTTGAGAAGGAAAATTGACCTCAAATCAGTCTGAGGAACCCCCTCAGAGAAGAATTTGGAGAACCTCAATTCTTCACCTTCCTTCTGGGAATTTTTGCTTTCTCTTATTGTACAGGAGTTGAATCCCAGGATTAATGAATTGTGGGTTTTAACCACCTTATGGAAAAAAAATATATACTTTTTTTTTAAATTTTAATAAACAAGGTTGTAAAAAATAGTGTGTTTTTTCTCTAAACTATACTGTAAAAAAGAAGAAGGGTTATCCATATGTAAAAAAGGCCCTTTGGGTATATGTATATAAAACTTTGATGTGCATGTATGGGTTTCCATGAATAAATGCACATTTGTACACTCCATGTGATCATTAATACCACAGTGATCACTTAGCTCTAAACACCTTTATAGGGGCTTTATATTACAGAGGGGCTTCTGGGTGTTAAAACATGGGGTAATGAGGGTCTCAAGGCCTTTTTTATGACCTGTTGTAGGTGGCTAGAGATCCCCAGACTGCAAAGAGTGTGGGGAATTTTTATTTTACATATTGGTGCTTTAACTTTAACCCCGCAAAACATTCACCATTTGAAAGAAAAGGCAATTTCCTATCAAATGGCTTTGGGGGGTTCTAGGGAGGTGAGATCAAGGGTTTTAAATACTTACCTACTATCCAGCTACCTTAAGTCCTTTGAAGCTGCCTTTTTACTTCCTGGTTTCAAGGGTTCGGCAATGCCAGTCCACTAGATCACCAGGGATTTAGGATAAATGCGTTATGAGCTCTGAAAAGCCCCCCAAGTTGACAACATGTGGTAGTCATCCACACTTACTCCTTGTGTAAAGGGGTTAAAGGGATATGAAACCAACATTTTTTCTCTTTCATGATTCAGATAGAGCATGCAATTTTAAGCAACTTTCTAATTTACTCCTATTATTAAATGTTTTTTTGTTCTCTTTGTATCTCTATTTGAAAAGTAGAAATGTATGCTTAGTAGCTGGCCCATTCTTTGTTCAGCACCTGGGTAGCACTTGCCGATTGGTGGCTAGATATATACAGTTTTTTAACAGACAAACAGGACTTTCTTGTGCTACCCTATATGGGTACATAAAAATAATAAATAGGAATTCAATACTGAAAAATGGGGAAAAAACGGTTTTCAGTTTTCTTTATAATAATTTCTACAAAACTAGTGTAGCTAAAGACAAATACTCAAAATAGATTATTTATAAAACATATGTGTCACTCTCTTGCTTTAAGTTAGGTTTGTGGAACACAACTGCTGATTGTTATCATATAACTTTTAATAATATGTATATGAATATAGGTTTTGTAAGCAGAGATTTTAAGATAGGATTTTATAGATGTAAAAACGTAAATATCGGCTAAATTAATATAACTCAATGGTAGAATAAAGCAAATACAACTTAAATTGTAATGCACATAAGGAATTTGAAATATATACACCAAAGAGAAAAAATTTAAATATTGATTGAGTAGTGATTTTGCCCCAAGTGGTAGTCAGTAGTATGGCAGGTACAAGTAAACACAGAGCTTGCTGTATGACAGATAATTACTGATGACAGATGCAGCTGCACAGCACTTAGGTTACAAAGAGAGAATATCAATAATGACTTAAACAAGTAATGCCTTTAGGCTAGCGGAATGCTTGGATGTATTGCTAGAGGTATTTGCAGCAGAAATAGTAAGGTTCTTATGCCACTTTATAGATCATTAGTTAGGCCTCATCTTGAGTATTGTGTGCAGTTCTGGAGGCCATATCTTCAGAAGGATATTAACAAACTTGAATCTGTGCAAAGGAGGGCTACCAAAATGGTACATGGTCTAAAAAATAAAACTTACCAGGATAGGCTCAATGACCTAAATATGTATAGCTTAGAGGAGAGAAGGGAAAGAGGTGATATGATAGCAACTTTCAAGTACATTAAAGGGTTTAGTAAAACTGAGGCTGTGGGTATTTTACATAAAATGGAAAATTCAAGAACAAGGGGTCATGAGCTCAAGCTAAAGGGTAGTAGATTCAGGAGTAATTTGAGGAAGCACTTCTTTACAGAAAGAGTGATTGATTTATGGAATAAACTTCCTCAAGAGGTAGTAGCAACAAACACTGTGGGGGACTTTAAAAATGCATGGGACAAGCATAAGGCTATCCTACGAACTAGATAAGTTTATACTGTTAGGTAAGGTCGGGCAGACTTGCTGGGCCTATGGCTCTTATCTGCCGTCAATATCTATGTTTAGTATAGTTTGAGTAAATGGTTACAAGAAGTTGCGGTAGGAATAGCAATAGCGAACTTGAACAAGTAATGCCTTTTGTGTAAGTAGTTACCAGACGTTGCGGTAGGTACACAGACAAACAGCTGACAAGCTGTGAGCAAAAGCATGGGAGTGAAACACAATCCAAAAGAGAATTAGTAATGATGTTACCTTGAGAGTTGAACAAACACTGTACTAAATAAGTAGTACTTGCACAACGATACTTCCAGCATGCGAGTGGCATCCAAAGCTTAAGATGAGTAGATACGCAGGCAAAGAGACACAAAGAGATCCAGAGACTGAGAAGAAATCGAATAAAAAATCAAGCAACATAGAACAGTGCAGCTGCTATTTATTGGAAAAACATAATTTATGTAAGAACTTACCTGATAAATTCATTTCTTTCATATTAGCAAGAGTCCATGAGCTAGTGACGTATGGGATATACATTCCTACCAGGAGGGGCAAAGTTTCCCAAACCTTAAAATGCCTATAAATACACCCCTCACCACACCCACAATTCAGTTTAACGAATAGCCAAGAAGTGGGGTGATAAGAAAAAAGTGCGAAAGCATATAAAATAAGGAATTGGAATAATTGTGCTTTATACAAAAAAATCATAACCACCACAAAAAAGGGCGGGCCTCATGGACTCTTGCTAATATGAAAGAAATGAATTTATCAGGTAAGTTCTTACATAAATTATGTTTTCTTTCATGTAATTAGCAAGAGTCCATGAGCTAGTGACGTATGGGATAATGACTACCCAAGATGTGGATCTTTCCACACAAGAGTCACTAGAGAGGGAGGGATAAAATAAAGACAGCCAATTCCTGCTGAAAATAATCCACACCCAAAATAAAGTTTAATGAAAAACATAAGCAGAAGATTCAAACTGAAACCACTGCCTGAAGTACTTTTCTACCAAAAACTGCTTCAGAAGAAGAAAACACATCAAAATGGTAGAATTTAGAAAAAGTATGCAAAGAGGACCAAGTTGCTGCTTTGCAAATCTGATCAATCGAAGCTTCATTCCTAAACGCCCAGGAAGTAGAAACTTACCTAGTAGAATGAACTGTAATCCTTCGAGGCAGAATTTTACCCGACTCGACATAGGCATGATGAAATAAAGATTTCAACCAAGATGCCAAAGAAATGGCAGAAGCTTTCTGGCCTTTTCTAGAACCGGAAAAGATGACAAATAGACTAGAAGTCTTTCGGAAAGACTTAGTAGCTTAAACATAATAATACAAAGCTCTAACAGCATCCAAAGAATGCAATGATTTCTCCTTAGAATTAATAGGATTAGGACATAATGAAGGAACCACAATTTCTCTACTAAGGTTGTTAGAATTCACAACCTTAGGTAAAAAATTCAAAAGTAGTTCGCAGCACCGCCTCATCCTGATGAAAAATCAGAAAAGGAGACTCACAAGAAAGAGCAGATAATTCAGAGACTCTTCTGGCAGAAGAGATGGCCAAAAGAAACAAAACTTTCCAAGAAAGTAATATAACGATCAAAGAATGCATGGGTTCAAAAAGGAGGAGCTTGAAAAGCCCCCAGAATCAAATTCAAACTCCAAGGAGGAGAAATTGACTTAATGACAGGTTTTATACGAACCAAAGCTTGTACAAAACAATGAAATATCAGGAAGATTAGCAATCCTTCTGTGAAAAAAGAACAGAAAGAGGAGAGATTTATCCTTTCAAGGAACTTGCGGACAAACCTTTATCTAAACCATCCTAAAGAAACTGAAAAATTCTCGGTATTCAAAAAGAATGCCAAGAAAAAATGATGAGAAAGACACTAAGAAATATAAGTCTTCCAGACTCTATAATATATCTCTCTAGATACAGATTTACGAGCCTGTCACATAGTATTAATCACAGAGTCAGAGAAACCTTCTTTGACCAAGAATCAAGCGTTCAAACTCCATACCTTAAAATTTAAGGATTTGAGATCCTGATGGAAAAAAGGACCTTGCGACAGAAAGTCTGGTCTTAACGGAAGAGTCCACAGCTGGCAAGAGGCCATCCGGACAAGATCCGCATACCAAAACCTGTGAGGACATGCTGGAGCTACCAGCAGGACAAACGAGCATTCCTTTAGAATCTTGGAGAATACTCTTGGAAGAAGAACTAGAGGCAGAAAGATATAGGCAGGACGATACTTCCAAGGAAGTGATAATGTATCCACTGCTTCCGCCCGAGGATCCCGGAATCTGGACAGATACCAGGGAAGTTTCTTGTTTAGATGAGAAGCCATCAGATCTATTTCTGGGAGTTCCCACATTTGAACAATCTGAAGAAATACTTCTGGGTGAAGAGACCATTCGCCCGGATGCAACGTTTGGCGACTGAGATAATCCGCTTCCCAATTGTCTATACGTGGGATATGAACCGCAGAGATTAGACAGGAGCTGGATTCCACCCAAACCAAAATTCGAGATACTTCTTTCATAGCCAGAGGACTGTGAGTCCCTCCTTGATGATTGATGTATGCCACAGCTGTGACATTGTCTATCTGAAAACAAATGAACAACTCTCTCTTCAGAAGAGGCCAAGACTGAAGAGCTCTGAAAATTGCACGGAGTTCAAAATATTGATCGGTAATCTCACCTCCTGAGATTCCCAAACCCCTTGTGCCGTCAGAGACCCCCACACAGCTCCCCAACCTGTAAGACTTGCATCTGTTTAGATTATAGTCCAGGTCGGAAGAACAAAGAAGCCCCCTGAACTAAACGATGGTGAACTGTCCACCATGTCAGAGAGTGTCGTATAATCGGTTTAAAGATATTAATTGAGATATCTTTGTGTAATCCCTGCACCACTGGTTCAGCATACAGAGCTGAAGAGGTCGCATGTGAAAACGAGCAAATGAGATCGCATCCGATGCGGCAGTCCTAAGACCTAAAATTTCCATGCATAAGGCTACCAAAGGGAATGATTGTGACTGAAGGTTTTGACAAGCTGATATCAATGTTAAATTTCTCTTATCTGACAAGGACAGAGTCATAGACACTGAATCTATCTGGAAACCTAAAAAGGTTACCCTTGTCTGAGGAAACAATGAACTGAATGGTAAATTGATCCTCCAACCATGATCTTGAAGAAACAACACAAGTCGATTCGTATGAGATTCTGCGAAAATGTGAAGACTGAGCAAGTACCAAGATATCGTCCAAATATGGAAATACCAAAACCCTGTTCTCTGATTACAGACAGAAGGGCACCGAGAACCTTTGAAAAAAATTCTTGGAGCTGACGCTAGGCCAAACGGTAGAGCACAAAAACTGGTAATGCTTGTCTAAAAAGAGAATCTCAGAAACTAAAAGTGATCTGGATGAATCGGAATATGCAGATATACATCCTGTAAATCTATTGTAGACATATAATGCCCTTGCTAAACAAAAGGCAGGATAGTCCTACAGTTACCATCTTGAATGTTGGTATCCTTACATAACGATTCAATATAGATAGATCCGGAACTGGTCTGAAGGAATTAACCTTCTTTGGTACAATGAAGAGATAGAATAAAACCCCAGCCCCTGTTCCAGAACTGGAACTGGCATAATTACTCCAGCCAACTCTAGATCTGAAACACATTTCAGAAATGCTGAGCCTTTGCTGTGTTTACTGGGACACGGGAAAGAAAAAAATCTCTTTGCAGGAGGCCTTAACTTGAAGCCAATTCTGTACCTTTCTGAAACAATGTTCTGAAACCAGAGATTGTGAACGGAATTGATCCAAATTTTCTTGAAGAAAACATAAACTGCCCCATACCAGCTGAGCTGGAATGAGGGCCGCACCTTCATGGGTATATAGGAGCTGGCTATAGGTTTCTATAAGGCTTGGATATATTCCAAACTGGAAAAGGTTTCCAAACTGATACCGCTCCTGAGGATGAAGGACCAGGCTTTTGTTCCTTGTTGTGAGGAAAGGAACGAAAATGATTATTAGACCTAAATTTACCTTAGATTTTTTATCCTTTGGTAAAAAAGTTCCCTTCCCTCCAGTAACAGTTGAGAAAATAGAATCCAACTGAAAATCGAATAATTTATTACCCTGGAAAGAAAGGGAAAGCAAAGTTTTAAGCCATAAAGCTTTTCTAGCTAAAAATAGCTAGAGACATATACCTGACATCAACTCTAATGATATCAAAAGATGGTATCACAAATAAAATTATTAGCATGTTATAGAATAATAATAATGCTATAAAATTATGATCTGTTATTTGTTGCGCTAAAGCTTCTAACCAAAAAGTTGAATCTGCAGCAACATCCGCTAAAAATATAGCAGGTCTAAGAAGATTACCTGAACATAAGTAAGCTTTTCTTAGAAAGGATACAATTTTCTTATCTAAAGGATCCTTAAATGAAGTACTATCTGCCATAGGAATAGTAGTACGTTTAGCAGGAGTAGAGACAGCCCCATTAACCTTAGAGATTTTGTCCCAAAACTCTAATCTGTCAGATGGCACAGGATATAATTGCTTAAACGTTTAGAAGGAGTAAATGAATTACCCAAATTATTCCATTCCCTGGAAATTACTTCAGAAATAGCATCAGGGAGAGAAAATACTTCTGGAATAACTACAGGAGATTTAAAAACCTTATTTAAACGTTTAGATTTAGTATCAAGAGGACCAGAATCCTCTATTTCTAATGCAATTAATACTTCTTTAAGTAAAGAACGAATAAATTCCATCTTGAACAAATACAAAGATTTATCAGCATCAACCTCTGAGACAGAAACCTCTGAACCAGAAGAACCATTATCAGTATCAGAATGATGATGTTCATTTAAAAATTCATCTGCAAAAAAGAGAAGTTTTAAAAGACTTTTATGTATACTAGAAGGAGAAATAACAGACATAGCCTTCTTAATGGATTTAAAAAATAAAATCTCTTATATTATCAGGAACACTCTGAAAATTAGATGTTGACGGAACAGCAACAGGTAATGTAACAGTACTAAAGGAAATTTTATCTGCATTAATAAGTTTGTCATGACATGCAATACAAACAACAGCTGGAGAAACAGATACCAAAAGTTTATAGCAGATACACTTAGCTTGGTAGCTCCAGCACTGGGCAGCGATTTTCCTGAAGTATCTTCTGACTCAGTTGCAACGTGGAACATCTTGCAATATGTAAAAGAAAAAACAACATATAAAGCAAAATTGATCAAATTCCTTAAATGACAGTTTCAGGAATGGGAAAA
This sequence comes from Bombina bombina, assembly GCF_027579735.1. Taxonomy (NCBI): domain Eukaryota; kingdom Metazoa; phylum Chordata; class Amphibia; order Anura; family Bombinatoridae; genus Bombina; species Bombina bombina. The sequence continues at coordinate 788,812,597 of NC_069500.1, forward strand.
AAATGCCAGTGAACAAGCTTCTAGCAACCAGAAGCAAAAAATAATGAGACTTAAATAATGTGGAGACAAAAATGACGCCCATATTTTTTAGCGCCAAAAAAGACGCCCACATTATTTGGCGCCTAAATGCTTTTGGCGCCAAAAATGACGCCACATCCGGAACGCCGACACTTTTGACGCAAAAAAAGTAAAAAAATGACGCAACTTCCAGCGACATGTATGACGCCGGAAACAGAAAAAAAATTTTGCGCCCAAAAAGTCCGCGCCAAGAATGACGCAATAAAATGAAGCATTTTCAGCCCCCGCGAGCCTAACAGCCCACAGGAAAAAAGTCAAATTTTTTAAGGTAAGAAAAAATGATTGAAACAAATGCATTTATCCCAAGTATGAAACTGACTGTCTGAAAATAAGGAACGTTGAACATCCTGAGTCAAGGCAAATAAATGTTTGAATACATATATTTAGAACTTTATAAACAAAGTGCCCAACCATAACTTAGAGTGTCACAGAAAATAAGACTTACTTACCCCAGGACACTCATCTACATGTTTGTAGAAAGCCAAACCAGTACTGAAACGAAAATCAGCAGAGGTAATGGTATATATATAAGAGTATATTGTCGATCTGAAAAGGGAGGTAAGAGATGAATCTCTACGACCGATAACAGAGAACCTATGAAATAGACCCCGTAGAAGGAGATCATTGCATTCAAATAGGCAATACTCTCCTCACATCCCTCTGACATTCACTGCACGCTGAGAGGAAAACCGGGCTCCAACTTGCTGCGGAGCGCATATCAACGTAGAATCTAGCACAAACTTACTTCACCACCTCCATAGGAGGCAAAGTTTGTAAAACTGAATTGTGGGTGTGGTGAGGGGTGTATTTATAGGCATTTTAAGGTTTGGGAAACTTTGCCCCTCCTGGTAGGAATGTATATCCCATACGTCACTAGCTCATGGACTCTTGCTAATTACATGAAAGAAAGGAGGTGGTGTGCAAAAGTTAAGGTGAATCCAGGTTAAAGGGCCAGAAGGATAGGAAAAGTAAAAGGGGCAGAGGAAAACATATGACAATATGTCTAGTTTTCCAAGTAACTTCTAGCAATTATAAGCCAAATACTACAAGGATGGAATTACTAGTTTAACGCTACAATTGGCTATGCTTGGCTGTAATCTTAGTAGCAGTCACCCAAACCGAAACTGCTACACTAAAGTATATATTTGTAAGTGGTAGTCACAGTAATCACATGACCGTGGGGGCATCATTGGAATGCCCACTCCTGAGACATCCAGTGATTGACCACTGAGCCCGATACCAGCATGCATTGCAGCAAGCCAGTATCTAAGCTCTATTTTAAGTACAGATGCTCCATGACTTACGTCTCAATAAACCCATCGTAAAATGAAATGATTGTAAATGAAAAATACATTTAATACAGTACATCTAACCTACCGATCATAGCTTAAGCTAATTAAACTTGCTCAGAACACTTACATTAGCCTACAGTTGGGAAAAATCGTCTAACACAAAGCCAGTGTTGAATATTTCATGTAATTTATTGAATACTGTACAGCACTGAAAGTGACCGGAACATTTTCTTTTTTTTAGTGTTAAAGAAAAAACAATACCCAAAAAATGACCTTCCTACCAAAGGCTGCCTCAGAAGAACATCAAAATAGCAGAATTTTGAAAAAGTATGCCAAGAAGACCAAGTAGCTGCCTTGCACATCTGGTCAACTGAAGCCTCATTCTTGTTAGGCACAAGAAGTGGCAACTGACCTAGTAGAATGAGCAGTAATCTGTTGCAGTGGAGGCTTACCCGCCTCCAAGTAAGCCCTGTGAATAAAAAGTTTAAACGAAGAAACCAAAGAAACAGTGGAAACTTTCTGACCTCTATGTCTAAGGAATAACCATTCAATTTCCATGTCATCAAGTTCGGAGACGAGGTTTGGATGGAAAAAAGGACCTTGAGACGTAAGGTCTGACCTTAGAGGAAGAGGCCTAGGAGGGCAGCTGGACATCTGAACCAGATCTGCATACCAAATCCTGTGAGGCCAAGCTGGAACAATCATTATTGAGGATTTCTCTAGGCTTATCTTGAATATCCCTCTGGGTAGAAGTACCAACGGAGGAAACAGATAAGAAAGATGAAATGACCAAGGAGCTACTAGAGAATCCACAAACTCTGCTTGAGGATCCCTGGACCTCGCAAAGTACCTGGGAGGTTTGCTGTTCAAATGAGAAGCCATCAGATCTATCCACAATTAGATTGAACACATCCTGGTGAAGAGACCATTCCCCTGGATGCATAGACTGACAACTGATAAAATCTGCTTCCCAGTTGTTCACTCCTGGAATATAAACTGCAGAGACTAGACAGGAATTGGTTTCTGCCCATAAGAGAATTTGAGACTCTTCCCTCATGGCTAGGGAACTGTGAGTCCCCCCCTGATGGTTGATATAAGCTACTGCTTTGACATTGTCTGAAAATGGAGATGAGATTCTATTTTGAAGCTTGAAGAGCCCTGAAAATAGCAGAGTTCTACATCATTTATTGGTATCCTCGATCCCAAACTAATTATGCTCTCAGAGACCTCCAAACAGCTTCCCAACCAGACAGATTTGCATCTGTGGTGATCACAGTCTAGGTAGGACGAGCAAAAGAAGCCCCCTGAATAATAAACTGATGATCCAGCCACCAAGTTAGAGACTGACTTGTACTGGGATCCATAAATATATTTAGAGACAGCTGAGTATAATCTCTGCACCATTGACAAAGCATACAAAGCTAAAAAGGTCTCATGTGAAAAAGAGCAAAAAGAATTGCATCTGAAGCTGCAATCATAAGACCTAGAACTTCCATACAAAGAGCAACAGAGGGGAAAAAGAGAGACTGAAGGTTCAAACAAGCTCACACCAATCTTAACCAGACTCATGGAAACTGAATCTATTTTCAACCTCAAAAATGTTACCTTTGTTTGAGGACTCAAAGAGCTTTTTGGAAAAATGATCCTCCAACTATGTTGTTGAAGCAACAACAAGAGTCGGTTGGTGTGAGATTCTGCTAAAGGAAAAGACAAAGCTTGAACCAAGATATCATCCAGGTAAGTAAACAATTACAATACAAAGAAATCTGATCACAGACAAAAGAGCACCCAGAACCTTTGTGAATATTCTTGGAGCGGTAGCCAGATCAAATGGTAGAGCAACAAACTGAAACTGCTTGTCCAGAAAGGCAAACCTCAGAAACTGATAATGGTCTCTGTGAATTGGAGCATGAAGGTAAGCATCCTTTAAGTCTATTGTGGACATAAACTGACCTTGCTGAAAAAAAGTCAGAATAGTCAGAATAGTTTCCATTTTGAAAGATGGAATTGTTACAAACTTGTTCAGGGATTTCAGATCTAGAACTGGTCTGAAAGTACCTTCCTTCTTTGAAACAATTTTAATAAAATCCCATCCCCCGTTCCTACAAAGGAACTGGTGCAATCAGTCCCATAGCTTCCATATCTTAGATAGATTGGAAAACGGTTGAGCTTTTACAGGATTCCTTGGAACATTGGACAGAAAAAGACCTTCCTCTGGGAGGCCTTGTTCTTAATCCTATTCGATATCCCTGAAAAACCATATTCAGAACTCTGGGATCTGGAACAGACTGAAACAAAGCCTTCTGAAAGAGGCTTAACCTGCCCCCTACCAGAACTTTTGGATCGGGGGCCACACCTTCATGCAGATTTGATAGTAGTAATAAATGTTTTAGCCTGCTTTGACTTGTTCCAGTTAGCACTAGGCCTCGAGACTGAGCCAGAGGTGCATTGCAATAATCTGGATGTGACACCATGTTAACAGACCAGGATTTAAGCCATAAGGCTCCCCTGGCAAGGATTGCCAAAGACATGCTTTTAATAATACTCTTCATAATATCAAACACAGCATCACAAATAAAAAAAATAGCATTTTTAAGTAGACCCATAAGATTTTATGGACAAAGTCATCAGAATACTGGATAACCAGTAAGTAGAAGCAGCAGCCACATCAGCTATAGAAATGTCTGGCCTAAGTAAATAACCTGCTTGTAAAAAGGCCCTTCTATGAAAAGACTCTAATTTCCTATCCAGTGGGTCCTTAAAAGAAGTACTATCTTCCAAAGGGATAGTAGTACGTTTAGCTAGAGTGGAAATGGTCGCATCAACCTTAGGAACAGTTTCCCACAATTCAACATTAGGAGCAGGTAAAGGATATCACTTTTTAAACCTTGAAGAAGATAAAATTACCTGGCTTAGACAATTCCCTAGAAATCATGTCAGAGGATAGCATCAGGAATAGGAAAAACTCCAGGGAGTTTAACAAAAGTTTTAAAAACTGAATTTAAATGATTACAAGGCTTATCATCAGAAACTTTAACCCCTAAAGCAATTAAGACCTTCTTCAAAAGGGAATGCATATGTTCAATTTTAATCAAAAAAAGGAAATATCAGGTTCGACATCAGATGATTACTCTTCATCAAAAGAGGAGACTTTGCCATCTGAGGACATAACAGTATCCCTGGCTTTAGGACATATAGTACTAGTAAAAGGACAATTCTGGACTGGATTTTTATGCTTGTTTGAAGGGGGGGGGGAGAAGTTTCAGCACCTTCAGAAACTATAGCCTTGATGGCTGTTTTCACTGGGTGAATAATTATTAACATGCTCATGTAATGAACAAACAGAAGGAGGATTAATACCCAAAGAAGCAGTATTAGGTTGGTCTGATTGCATTAATACATTTAAGCATGAGTCACATAACTGAGCTGCAGCAGGTACCATAGCCCTTTTACAATAAGCACACCTAATAATCGTAAAAAGGAGTTCAGGGGACTCAGCTTCTAGGGTTGATTTACAGACAGAATCATACAGCTCCATTTTAGCATTTGAAAAAGCAAAGCAATAAACACTATAACCCCCTTATAAAGATCTTGAGGAATGGAATAACTAACCCCCACAAAAGTAGCTTTTAAATAAATGTACAGGTACAATGCACGCTAAGCCGAAATGCAAAACAAAGCAGGAGAGATTAACAACAGATCCGAAGAACAGAGAATGCTTTAGAAATGCATGCAAAAAAATCAGAACAGCTAAAATAGGATTTAATGTGTCAAAACCCAACAAGCACATAGCCGAGACGTACATGCGCTAACCTGACGTGTATAAACCAGCCGATGCGCAAATATAACTAAAGCAGACTAAAGGGAGGTGAGCTAACTCGACCAGACATAACAAGAGTATATTGTAGATCAATAGAGGGAGGCGAAAGACAAGTCACTGCAACCAATTATAGAGGGTTTATGATACATTTACCATGAGGTGAAAAAAGAATCACAAACCATACCCCATATAAAATCCTTCTGACAAGCACTGTACTCTGAGGGGAAACTGGGCCTCAATATAGACTGAAAACACCTCTCTCTGAAGAATCAAATGATCATTTTCATTCTTCAACCACCTCCAGCAGTACTGAGGTATGTGGAAGCGGTTTTATAGAGCTCTTGGGGTTTGATAATCTTTGCCTCCTTCTAGTGGTAGAGAAGAGTAATTCCCAGGAGTAATGGAGCATGGACTCTCACCACTTGTATAAAAGAAATTACATCCTCTGTCTCTGTCTAAACCATAAAAGCTTAATTTTGAGTTTTTTGTCCCTTTAAGGGTACATTCTATTTATTTCTATATAGATAATGTATTATTGTCTTGTGAATTGTTGCAGTTTACACATAGATTGTGTGGGAAAGTTATCAGTCTTTCTGGATCAGGTTGTTGTGATAATTTGAATGCACTATCTGAATCATAAAAATTTTATTTTAAACTTACTGTCCTTTTCATTGCTGCTATAGGCTAGATTTAATATCCCTTTAAAGGGGCAGTCAAGTCCAAAAAACCACAAAAATTATGCTTACCTGATAAATTTCTTTCTTTCTTGACACAGTGAGGCCACGGAATCAGCAATTACTGTTGGGAATATCACTCCTGGCCAGCAGGAGAAGGCAAAGAGCACCACAGTAAAGCTGTTAAAGGGACAGTATACACTCATTTTCATATAACTGCATGTAATAGACACTACTATAAAGAATAATATGCACAGATACTGATATAAAAATCCAGTATAAAACTGTTTAAAAACTTACTTAGAAGCTGTCAGTTTGGCTCTGTTGAAAAGGTAGTTGGAAAGCCCACTGCAAGTGACAAATAAGACACTCCCCCCCTCCCCCTTCTTTTGCATATGAAAAGACCCTTTACACAAACAGGAGCAAGCTGGAGTAGGTAGTCGAGCGTATTCACATTAAACTTTGGGGCTTGGTTAGGAGTCTGAAAATCAGAGCAATGTTATTTAAAAATAAGCAAAACTATACATTAATTTAAAAAAAACACTTTATGGGCTATATAAATAGATTATCTACAAAACATTTATGCAAAGAAAAAATGAGTGTATAATGTCCCTTTAAGTATCATTTCCCTTCCCACAACCCCCAGTCATTCGACCCAAGGAAAAGGAGAGAAAGTAAATAACACAAGGTGTAGAGATGCCTGAGGTTTATATAAAAAAAACTGTCTGAAAATAAGGGTGGCCGTGGACTCACCGTGTAAAGAAAGAATTACATTTATCAGGTAAGCATACATTTTGTTTTCTTTCTTAAGACACGTTGGGAATCAGTACCCAAGCTAGAGGACACAGATGGGAGGGACAAGACACATAACCTAAACAGAAGGTAGCATCGCTCAAAGAACCTTCTACAAAAGCATCATTCTTGAAAACCCAAGAAGAAGAGACAGCCCTAGTAAAATAAGCTGAAATTATCTCAGTAGGCTGCTGACTAGCAGTCTCATAAACCAAAACACATTATACTTCTCAACCAAGGAGAGAGAGAAGTAACTAAAGCTTTTTGAAAACAAACAAACAGACTGACGACAATCCTTAGTTGCCTGTACATAGAAACTAAGAGAGCAAACAACATCCAACCGACCTAAGCGCAAGCCTGATAAAAAGATTGCACATCTGGCACATCCACCAGATGCTTATGTAGCAAAATAGACAATGCAGAAATCTGACCCTTCGGGATACTGACTTCAAACCCTTTTCCAGAACACCCTGGAAAAAGGATAAAAAAGTTCTAGGAATCCTGACTCTACTCCAAGAGAAACCCTCACAACAATAAAGATATTAACGTCATGACTTATGGCAAATCTTTCAGAAACTGGCAAGCGATCCGGAGTCATAGTCTCAATGACCGACTCAGAAAAACTCAAGCTTAGACAAAACTAAGCGTTCAATCTCCAGTCAGCTTCAGAGATTTTAGATGAAGAAAGGGATCAAGAATCAGAAGTCCTTCCTCAGAGGCAGTCTCCCAGGCGGAGAGACGACATTTCCCCTAGTTCTGCATACCAGATCCTGCTAGGCCACACAGGGGCTATTAAAAACACCACCGCTCTCTACAGAGAATATGAGCAATGACTTGTGGAAAGAGAACAAACAGAGGAAACAGGTATGCAAGACTGAAATCTGAGAAAAAACGCCAGAACGTCTATCAGGACGGTCTGTGGATCACATGACCGTGAACCGTACCTTTGAAACTTGGCATCCTGTCGAAACGCCCACAGAAGCCAACTACGGAACCCCCCATGTGAGGGTTTACCTAGAGAACACCTCCGAATGGAGACGTTCACTCCCCGGGATGAAATATCTGTCTGTTCAGAACCACCCCTGAAAAATGGAACGACAACAATTGAAAGCTTCCTCCCATTGAACAATCCAATCAGCTCCTACATGGATAGGGAACCCCTAGTTCCTCCCTGGTGGTTGATATAAACCATTGAAGTGAATTGTCCAACTGGAAAAAGCTAGAGACGACTGAGGCCAAGCCATCAGAGCATTGCAATCCGAAAGTTCTCCATGTCAAAAAATAGCAAAAGGGATGATGTCCATGGATTACCATCAGACCAATTCCCTCCATACACAGAGTCACTGAAAAGTGAAGAAAAATCAACTGCAGCTAAATCCAAACTTCCAATCTCCTGGTTGTAAGATGGCTAAGCTATCCACCGCCCACTAGAGCTTGCTGATGGCCGGATAGTAGACTGCAGAAAGGGGAAAATTCTTGATTATCTGACCTCTGTTAGACATCTTCTCCTAGATAGAGAATCTAATAAGGTCCCAGCTTACTGCACCTGGTGTTCCCAGGCAGTCTCCCATCCAGGTACTGACCAGGCCTGACCCTGCATAATCTGGTGCAATCAAAGTATTGTGGCGGTAGACCCAAATAAATCACCCTTGTGGATGGAACAAGGGAACTCCTTTCTAGATTCATTTTCCCTCCCTGGAAAAGAAGATTGGACAAGATATCTTAAAAGCGAGTTTGCTGAAATTAAGGATAATACCTGAACCATATATTATTCAGAGAAACACCCTTGCCATAACTCAAGACCTAGAAGTCTGTCTAGGATGACGAAAACTCAGAAAAATTGAGAAGATCCCGATCAAGGGAATGATAAATCTCTCAGATCTATGATCGTTATGAACAGACTCTCAATCAAAGGAGAAAGGATCTATTTTGCAGGACAGATCTGAGCTACTTGAGGTAAATACCTAGATTCCATTCCCAAATTGGGACTGGAACTATCACTTCCCAGAGATGAAGACCCTGAACCCAGTTCAAGGAAGCCTCTCATCCTGCTTGGATTGCAGATACTCTAGAAAGAGAAATCTGCCCCTGGGAGGAAATCTCAGATTGCACTTGAAAAGGCATGACTGACCCTGCAGAAAGTGGAAAAATAAACTTTCCTTTATTCTTACTCTCTTGACGAGTGGTAGAAAAAACTTTTTTCACCCTTAAGTCAGAGTAGAATTCTGCTAGACCAAGTCCAAACAAGGTTTCATCCTAAAAGGACACCCTAGAAGCGTGGATTTGGAGGAAACAAAGTATTGAATCTGCAACTGCAGAACTATAAAGCCTAGGTTGTACCACTAAACCACAGGTAGGTATCTCAGCTGACCATAGATTTCAGCCTCAATGATCGGCGGCCAGTACAGCAAGTCCAATAAGACAAGACATTTCCCGAAATGAACACTTAAACCTCCAGCTTCTTATCTATGGATCCATAAAGGAGAAGCTAACCTTCATAGGGATCAAAGTTCTCTGAGCCATAATAGAAAAGCTCCCTTCCACCTAGGGCACCAAGCAGTTTAATGGAGACAGCAACAGGAAAATCCTTTAAAGGACGGGAGACAGGGAGAAAGGTATCCCTATCTTCTCTTACACCTGTAAAATTTCCATAGCACTTTTATAACATTTCCTCAAAGGAAGAAACATCATAGAAATGATCATCCAAGGGTTGACAACGTCAGGGATATTGTTGTTGTCCAAGTAGCTTAAAACTCCTATAACAGTACACAAGGTGTGCAAGCATACATCTGAAGGATATGACTTCAGCATCATACTGTCCAAATCTGAAATTTCACCCTCAGAAACTACCGGCGAATCTTCCTCACCAGACTTAGGATAGAGGATGACCTGCGTAGCAGAAAATGGAGCAGAAACCTTACATCTAAACTTCAAATGTCCTCTTGTAAGGAAAAAACAGATAAAGTTGCAGATACCGCAGAGGATACCTGAACTGCAAATCTGTAGGCAAATACACTCCTCCAGGAAATAGAGAGGAGCCACAGGGCACTGCATGTGACGCCATAGAGGCTTAGGACGTTTAAGGAGAAAGCTGTGGCATAGCCTGAACAGCATCATCCTGGGAGAGCTTGAAAAGATCAGAGGGCAGCAACCTATCTGTACATGTGATATCCATTGCTATATGAGAAACAGATGTGTTATTCCTTTAAAAAAAAACAGAATTTATGTTTACCTGATAAATTTCTTTCTCCAACGGTGTGTCCGGTCCACGGCGTCATCCTTACTTGTGGGATATTCTCTTCCCCAACAGGAAATGGCAAAGAGCCCAGCAAAGCTGGTCACATGATCCCTCCTAGGCTCCGCCTACCCCAGTCATTCGACCGACGTTAAGGAGGAATATTTGCATAGGAGAAACCATATGGTACCGTGGTGACTGTAGTTAAAGAAAATAAAATATCAGACCTGATTAAAAAAACCAGGGCGGGCCGTGGACCGGACACACCGTTGGAGAAAGAAATTTATCAGGTAAACATAAATTCTGTTTTCTCCAACATAGGTGTGTCCGGTCCACGGCGTCATCCTTACTTGTGGGAACCAATACCAAAGCTTTAGGACACGGATGAAGGGAGGGAGCAAATCAGGTCACCTAAATGGAAGGCACCACGGCTTGCAAAACCTTTCTCCCAAAAATAGCCTCAGAAGAAGCAAAAGTATCAAACTTGTAAAATTTGGTAAAAGTGTGCAGTGAAGACCAAGTCGCTGCCCTACATATCTGATCAACAGAAGCCTCGTTCTTGAAGGCCCATGTGGAAGCCACAGCCCTAGTGGAATGAGCTGTGATTCTTTCGGGAGGCTGCCGTCCGGCAGTCTCGTAAGCCAATCTGATGATGCTTTTAATCCAAAAAGAGAGAGAGGTAGAAGTTGCTTTTTGACCTCTCCTTTTACCTGAATAAACAACAAACAAGGAAGATGTTTGTCTAAAATCCTTTGTAGCATCTAAATAGAATTTTAGAGCGCGAACAACATCCAAATTGTGCAACAAACGTTCCTTCTTTGAAACTGGTTTTGGACACAGAGAAGGTACGATAATCTCCTGGTTAATGTTTTTGTTAGAAACAACTTTTGGAAGAAAACCAGGTTTAGTACGTAAAACCACCTTATCTGCATGGAACACCAGATAAGGAGGAGAACACTGCAGAGCAGATAATTCTGAGACTCTTCTAGCAGAAGAAATCGCAACTAAAAACAAAACTTTCCAAGATAATAACTTAATATCAACGGAATGTAAGGGTTCAAACGGAACCCCCTGAAGAACTGAAAGAACTAAATTGAGACTCCAAGGAGGAGTCAAAGGTTTGTAAACAGGCTTGATTCTAACCAGAGCCTGAACAAAGGCTTGAACATCTGGCACAGCTGCCAGCTTTTTGTGAAGTAATACCGACAAGGCAGAAATCTGTCCCTTCAGGGAACTTGCAGATAATCCTTTTTCCAATCCTTCTTGAAGGAAGGATAGAATCCTAGGAATCTTAACCTTGTCCCAAGGGAATCCTTTAGATTCACACCAACAGATATATTTTTTCCAAATTTTGTGGTAAATCTTTCTAGTCACAGGCTTTCTGGCCTGAACAAGAGTATCGATAACAGAATCTGAGAATCCTCGCTTCGATAAAATCAAGCGTTCAATCTCCAAGCAGTCAGCTGGAGTGAAACCAGATTCGGATGTTCGAACGGACCCTGAACAAGAAGGTCTCGTCTCAAAGGTAGCTTCCAAGGTGGAGCCGATGACATATTCACCAGATCTGCATACCAAGTCCTGCGTGGCCACGCAGGAGCTATCAAGATCACCGACGCCCTCTCCTGCTTGATCCTGGCTATCAGCCTGGGGATGAGAGGAAATGGCGGGAACACATAAGCTAGTTTGAAGGTCCAAGGTGCTACTAGTGCATCCACTAGAGCCGCCTTGGGATCCCTGGATCTGGCCCCGTAGCAAGGAACTTTGAAGTTCTGACGAGAGGCCATCAGATCCATGTCTGGAATGCCCCACAGGTGAGTGACTTGGGCAAAGAGTTCCGGATGGAGTTCCCACTCCCCCGTATGCAATGTCTGCCGACTCAGAAAATCCGCTTCCCAATTTTCCACTCCTGGGATGTGGATAGCAGACAGGTGGCAGGAGTGAGACTCCGCCCAAAGAATAATTTTGGTTACTTCTTCCATCGCTAGGGAACTCCTTGTTCCCCCCTGATGGTTGATGTACGCAACAGTCGTCATGTTGTCTGATTGAAACCGTATGAACCTGGTCCTCGCAAGCTGGGGCCAGGCCTGGAGAGCATTGAATATCGCTCTCAGTTCCAGAATATTTATCGGTAGAAGAGATTCTTCCCGAGACCAAAGACCCTGAGCTTTCAGGGATCCCCAGACCGCGCCCCAGCCTATCAGACTGGCGTCGGTCGTGACAATGACCCACTCTGGTCTGTGGAACATCATCCCTTGAGACAGATTGTCCAGGGACAGCCACCAACGGAGTGAGTCTCTGGTCCTCTGATTTACTTGTATCTTCGGAGACAAGTCTGTATAGTCCCCATTCCACTGACTGAGCATGCACAGTTGTAATGGTCTTAGATGAATGCGCGCAAAAGGAACTATGTCCATCGCCGCCACCATCAACCCGATCACTTCCATGCACTGAGCTATGGAAGGAAGAGGAACGGAATGAAGTATCCGACAAGAGTCCAGAAGCTTTGTTTTTCTGGCCTCTGTTAGAAAGATCCTCATTTCTAAGGAGTCTATAATTGTTCCCAAGAAGGGAACCCTTGTTGACGGGGATAGAGAACTCTTTTCCACGTTCACTTTCCAGCCGTGAGATCTGAGAAAGGCCAGGACAATGTCCGTGTGAGCCTTTGCTTGAGGAAGGGACGACGCTTGAATCAGAATGTCGTCCAGGTAAGGTACTACTGCAATGCCCCTTGGTCTTAGCACCGCTAGAAGGGACCCTAGTACCTTTGTGAAAATCCTTGGAGCAGTGGCTAATCCGAAAGGAAGCGCCACGAACTGGTAATGTTTGTCCAGGAATGCAAACCTTAGGAACCGATGATGTTCCTTGTGGATAGGAATATGTAGATACGCATCCTTTAAATCCACCGTGGTCATGAATTGACCTTCCTGGATGGAAGGAAGGATAGTTCGAATGGTTTCCATCTTGAACGATGGGACCTTGAGAAATTTGTTTAAGATCTTGAGATCTAGGATTGGTCTGAACGTTCCCTCTTTTTTGGGAACTATGAACAGATTGGAGTAGAACCCCATCCCTTGTTCTCTTAATGGAACAGGATGAATCACTCCCATTTTTAACAGGTCTTCTACACAATGTAAGAACGCCTGTCTTTTTATGTGGTCTGAAGACAACTGCGACCTGTGGAACCTCCCCCTTGGAGGAAGTCCCTTGAATTCCAGAAGATAACCCTGGGAGACTATTTCTAGCGCCCAAGGATCCAGAACATCTCTTGCCCAAGCCTGAGCGAAGAGAGAGAGTCTGCCCCCCACCAGATCCGGTCCCGGATCGGGGGCCAATATTTCATGCTGTCTTGGTAGCAGTGGCAGGTTTCTTGGCCTGCTTTCCCTTGTTCCAGCCTTGCATTGGTCTCCAAGCTGGCTTGGCCTGAGAAGTATTACCCTCTTGCTTAGAGGACGTAGCACCTTGGGCTGGTCCGTTTTTACGAAAGGGACGAAAATTAGGTCTATTTTTTGCCTTGAAAGGCCGATCCTGAGGAAGGGCGTGGCCCTTACCCCCAGTGATATCAGAGATAATCTCTTTCAAGTCAGGACCAAACAACGTTTTCCCCTTGAAAGGAATGTTTAGTAGCTTGTTCTTGGAAGACGCATCAGCCGACCAAGATTTCAACCAAAGCGCTCTGCGCGCCACAACAGCAAACCCAGAGTTCTTAGCCGCTAACTTAGCCAATTGCAAAGAGGCGTCTAGAGTGAAAGAATTAGCCAATTTGAGAGCATTGATTCTGTCCATAATCTCCTCATAAGGAGGAGAGTCACTATCGAGCACCTTAAGCAGTTCATCAAACCAGAAATATGCGGCAGTAGTGACAGGGACAATGCATGAAATGGGTTGTAGAAGGTAACCCTGCTGAACAAACATCTTTTTAAGCAAACCTTCTAATTTTTTATCCATAGGATCTTTGAAAGCACAACTATCCTCTATGGGAATAGTGGTGCGTTTGTTTAAAGTAGAAACCGCTCCCTCGACCTTGGGGACTGACTGCCATAAGTCCTTTCTGGGGTCGACCATAGGAAACAATTTTTTAAATATGGGGGGAGGGACGAAAGGAATACCGGGCCTTTCCCATTCTTTATTAACAATGTCCGCCACCCGCTTGGGTATAGGAAAAGCTTCTGGGAGCCCCGGCACCTCTAGGAACTTGTCCATTTTACATAGTTTCTCTGGGATGACTAAATTTTCACAATCATCCAGAGTGGATAATACCTCCTTAAGCAAAATGCGGAGATGTTCCAATTTAAATTTAAATGTAATCACATCAGATTCAGCCTGCTGAGAAATGTTCCCTAAATCAGTAATTTCTCCCTCAGACAAAACCTCCCTGGCCCCCTCAGATTGGGTTAGGGGCCCTTCAGAGATATTAATATCAGCGTCGTCATGCTCTTCAGTAACTAAAACAGAGCAGCCACGCTTACGCTGACAAGGGTTCATTTTGGCTAAAATGTTTTTGACAGAATTATCCATTACAGCCGTTAATTGTTGCATAGTAAGGAGTATTGGCGCGCTAGATGTACTAGGGGCCTCCTGAGTGGGCAAGACTCGTGTAGACGAAGGAGGGAATGATGCAGTACCATGCTTACTCCCCTCACTTGAGGAATCATCTTGGGCATCATTGTCATTATCACATAAATCACATTTATTTAAATGAATAGGAATTCTGGCTTCCCCACATTCAGAACACAGTCTATCTGGTAGTTCAGACATGTTAAACAGGCATAAACTTGATCAGAAAGTACAAAAAACGTTTTAAAATAAAACCGTTACTGTCACTTTAAATTTTAAACTGAACACACTTTATTACTGCAATTGCGAAAAAACATGAAGGAATTGTTCAAAATTCACCAAATTTTCACCACAGCGTCTTAAAGCCTTGAAAATATTGCACACCAATTTTGGAAGCTTTAACCCTTAAAATAACGGAACCGGAGCCGTTTTAAGCTTTAAACCCCTTTACAGTCCCTGGTATCTGCTTTGCTGAGACCCAACCAAACCCAAAGGGGAATACGATACCAAATGACGCCTTCAGAAGTCTTTTATAAGTATCAGAGCTCCTCTCACATGCGACTGCATGCCATGCCTCTCAAAAACAAGTGCGCAACACCGGCGCGAAAATGAGGCTCTGCCTATGCTTTGGGAAAGCCCCTAAAGAATAAGGTGTCTAAAACAGTGCCTGCCGATATTATTATATCAAAATACCCAGATAAAATGATTCCTCAAGGCTAAATATGTGTTAATAATCAATCGATTTAGCCCAGAAAAAGTCTACAGTTTAAATAAGCCCTTGTGAAGCCCTTATTTACAATCGTAATAAACATGGCTTACCGGATCCCATGGGGAAAATGACAGCTTCCAGCATTACATCGTCTTGTTAGAATGTGTCATACCTCAAGCAGCAAGGGACTGCAAACTGTTCCCCCAACTGAAGTTAATTGCTCTCAACAGTCCTGTGTGGAACAGCCATGGATTTTAGTTACGGTTGCTAAAATCATTTTCCTCATACAAACAGAATTCTTCATCTCTTTTCTGTTTCTGAGTAAATAGTACGTACCAGCACTATTTGAAAATAACAAACTCTTGATTGAATAATGAAAAACTACAGTTAAACACTAAAAAACTCTAAGCCATCTCCGTGGAGATGTTGCCTGTACAACGGCAAAGAGAATGACTGGGGTAGGCGGAGCCTAGGAGGGATCATGTGACCAGCTTTGCTGGGCTCTTTGCCATTTCCTGTTGGGGAAGAGAATATCCCACAAGTAAGGATGACGCCGTGGACCGGACACACCTATGTTGGAGAAACACACATCTTCTCAAAAGTCAAAATTATTTTTTCCTAGAAACAAATCAAATAATACAAGAATAAAAAAATAATATTTTAATAACCCTTAATTTCAAGGGAGTAAAATGTACTGTCTCTTTAAGAGAAGAAAATCCTGTATTACAGATGACATTAAAAAAAAAAACTTAACTGAAGGTTCAAACAATAACTAATATTTATAATTAAAATAATATATTAACATTTTAATAACCCTTAACTTTAAGGGAGTAAAAAGTACTGTATCTTTAAGAGAAAGAAAATCTTGAATTACAGGACGTCTTATGCATAAAACCTTAACTGACGGATGAAACAAGGGATAGGTATCTATTACCAAATTTTAGGGTAATTGGACTAAGATGCTTGTTATAACATTGAGACCCTTCCAACAGGCACACTACTTTTAACCTAGATTAATTAGGCTGTATTTGGATGAGATTTTTTTTTACAGATTGCCAAGGGCTGTATTGCTGAACCTCGATACTGGCAGAAACACTCCGCTCCATTCTCATTCCGAGAATGAGGTGGAGTCAGAAAACTACCTCAGCAAGAGAATAATGGTGGCGCTCCGTTTCAGAAGAAGCAGGAAGAGGCGGGACCATGAGAACGGCATGGAAAAGAAGCGCAGATGTTTTTACTTTGCGCCTCACCCGGCGGCCGCTTAGTCTTGAGAAACAAGATAGACCTGGATGTCAAACACAATCGGTCCCACAAATAAAGATGCCGCTCATTATTATAAAGAGCGGAGGAAAGCACATCAACAAGTTCCATAGGAATCCCACCATTACTTTTATCCGAATAAGTAATAAGAGAACTAGAGTAGGAGAATGCTTAAAACAAGTTATAAAAATGAAGCCCCCAATAGAGAGTTCATTCCTTCTTTTAAAATGATTAACCTCTAACTCTCCCTTCACATGCAATAAAGTGCCTGCCCACTGCCAGAATAATCCTCTTAAAGGATAATGTGTCCCATAGTTAAGTACAGATTACCTTATTAATTAGGATTGTTAACCCCATCAGTGCCAGCCTTCTAGCCCCAGATGTCAAAAGGCACTTACCTGCACATCTAGCAGGATGGACAGCTCACCCGGTATGAGAGGATGTCGCTCCTCACAGAGACCCGTGACAGAAAGATAAGAGCAAACCTGCTCAGGCTTTCTATACAAGGGCAGCCACATGCTATAAAAACGCAGTGAGGCCCACCTCACAAGTTCCTAACTGCTTTAAAGCCACCACTGCCCTACTGAAGGGTGGAGTACAGCTAAACCCAATGGGAGTTGTGGGAAGGGAAGTGATACTTAACAGCTTTGCTATGGTGCTCTTTGCCTCCTCCTGCTGGCCAGGAGTGATATTCCCAACAGTAATGGCTGATTCCGTGGACTCACTGTGTCTTAAGAAAGAAAAAGTTTCATGATTCAAATAGGACATGTAATTGTAAACAACTTTCCAATTTACTTTTATCACCAATTTTGCTTTGTTCTCTTGATATTCTTAGTTGAAAGCTAAACCTAGGAGGTTCATACGCTAATTTCTTTAAAGGCCACCTCTAATCTAAATGCATTTTGACAGTTTGTCACCACTAGAGGGCATTAGTTCATGTGTTTCATATAGTTAACATTGAGCTCATGCACGTGAATTTACCGAGGAGTGAGCACTGATTGGCTAAAATGCAAGTCTGTCAAAAGAACTGAAATAAGGCAGAGGCTTAGATACAAGGTAATTACAGAGGTAAAATGTGTATTATTATAACTGTATTGGTTATGAAAAACTGGGGAATGGGTAATAAAGGGGTTATCTATCTTTTAAAACAACAAAAATTCTGGTGTTGACTGTCCCTTTAACTAGTAAACCTGAGGACATTTGCTGCACATTCTCTTCCTGCCTTTCTTGTGCCTGTTAGCTTTTTGAGTAATGTGTTAGACGCATAGTCGATATGCTAATATACGATGTTTCTAAGACTAAAAGCTTTTTTTTTTTTCAAATTGTATATAAGAAAGCATCTTAAGACTAAGCACTTATCTCTACTATGTGACTGAATTATTTAGTAGTTCTTAGAGTTGCAGTCATTTCCGTTACTCTTTGCGACAACAACTTATTACATAAAAAGTAAAGACAATGGAGACAATAACCAGCTGGTTTATAAACAACAAATTAGCAAACGGTTTTGGAATAGGAATCACAAAAGGGTATATTTATCATTAGTTGCTATAAATCTGTGATAACGTTATTATTTAACAGACTTTTCACTTCTCTTATCAAATTTGCTTTATTCTCTTGATAGCCTTTGTTGAAAAGAATACCTTTGCAGGGGTTAAATACATACTTATATGTAAGCAATAGTGCAATAATAAAATGCTCTAACAGAGCATTTTCTTCCATTAGATAGAGTTCACGATTCATCTCTTAACCCCTAGGAGACAGCAAAAGACACACACACAGTATTTACAGTATATGTATATAATCTATAGACTTTGGTTAATGAAATAAAATTAAATCCAATAAAGCGTTGAATGGTTGTCATTGGGCCTGAGAATCATCCTCTGTCACAGAGTCTCACCCACTTAAGGTGCAATAGTTCTATTTCTGCTGAGGGGAGCTATATAACCCCAGAGCAAGCCACACATAAATGTAAGCACCATGTGTAATAAAAGATAATAAAGATAATATCAATAAAAGGGGTGATAACACAGCAGGACCGCTGACAGTCTTATGTTTAGTGTAGTGTAGGAAGTGTTACTGCCCATTACTAGAGAATCTCACTATCCCTCTAACAAGACTGTGCTACAGCTCCTCCTACCAGCAGCAGCAGTGTTTACTGAAGTGTTTCTGTTCACTTTCCAGAGGGAACTTAGTTTCTCCTGCAAAAATAGTGCAGGAACTCCGTTCCCATGCTTTCCCTCCCGACTTGACCCCTGGCTATATGTATGACTGAAGATCATGGGAAGTGGGAGGGATTTAAAGCTCTGGTGTGTTGGGCTACTTTTGCCTCCTCCTAGTGGTCAGGAGGGGAATATGACAAATTAAATTGATGTTAAACACAAATTTGAATTCTCTAGAACACGCTTAACTATGCTTAGTGAGAAAAAACAACAACTTACCAATGCACTTTTATTATTATTTTATTATTTTTTATCTGCTTTTACGGCATTTAAAATCTGAAAATTGTAGTTTTTCCATTTCCCCAGAGAGGATGAAGTGCATTCCATGGAATACAGATTCCAACCCTCTTACATGCTTCTTATTGAATGGTTTACATGTATAAGAGCTCATTTATATGTTTCACTAATTGGACACAGTAAAGGCAATGGAAATAGAACTCTCAAGAGCTTTTTAAGGGGTGTGACAATGGACTACAAAACAATGGAAATGCTTTTAAAGAAATGTTGTTGTATGCACATGTTTTGCAATTTAGTAAATATTTTCTGGTGCATGTATAAAAAATGTCTTTAAAGAGACATTAAACACTAAATAATTGCTAGATAGAATATTGCATTCAAAGAAAAGATTAGTCTGAGAATAACATGTAAATGTATTTTTTAAAGTTTTATTAGCTGTTTAAATATTGACAAAATAAGTATAAAGTTTTACGGCTAGATTTAGAGTTCGGCGGTAGATGGGCTGTTAACGCCACGCGT
This sequence comes from Bombina bombina, assembly GCF_027579735.1. Taxonomy (NCBI): domain Eukaryota; kingdom Metazoa; phylum Chordata; class Amphibia; order Anura; family Bombinatoridae; genus Bombina; species Bombina bombina. The sequence goes on from NC_069500.1 coordinate 788,831,986, forward strand.
GTTTTATGTCTAACGCACGTCATTGTTTGACTCCGGTATTTAGAGTTAATATAAGACCATCTAACGATGCTCCTAACGCGTGTATGTCACACGCGTAATCCTGCCCGCGTTAGACAGTCTCCCATAGAGATCAATGGGAAAGTCAAAAAATAGCTTTTTTTACCTAACACTCGATCTCGCGAGAATACGCACAGCTCGGTCATATGACGCATACCACATCATGCACAACAATAACACGCCGCAAATGTCACAACATCAATCAATCAACAAAGCACACAAGCATTACACATTCACAAGCGGGGGAAGTTTTAATACTATTTATACGGGGAATACGCATATACTTTAAGATGCGGAAAATCGCACAATAACAACAAGGATTAAAAAATATATACATACACTAAAAAAAAAATCGCATTCAATATCATTATATATTATGAAAAACATACATATACAACACTTCACGAAGAACACACCATCGCAAATTCACATTTAAAAAGAATACTATTGGACAATGTTAGAGAAAACGACCACTATGACATCATCGCATTCTACACATTCCACAAATACCAACTCAAAATGAGCATGCGCAAATTAACACACCTAATACACATTGCAATAATATTAATTGCTAATAAAGCACACCTGAACACTAATTACAATGGAAATTGGGACATCATTAAACATTTACACAGGGTATATAAGCACCACACAAGCAGGGCTTCTTTGACTGTGTTGCTGGTGGGTCTTTGGAGATTTAAGAATAGAGATTTTGCGAATTTTTGAGAGTGAGTTAGTGTTAGTGTGAGAGAGTCAGTTGGTAGTGTTAGCGTGAGAGAGTCAGTTGGTAGTGTTAGCGTGAGATAGTCAGTTGGTAGTGTTAGCGTGAGATAGTCAGTTGGTAGTGTTAGCGTGAGAGAGTGAGTGAGTTAGTGGGAGTTAGCGGGAGTGGGAGAGAGTCTGTTAGTGGGAGCGTGAGTGAGTTAGTGGGAGTTATTAGTGATAGTTGTTAGTGTGAGCGTCAGTTAGTGGTAGTTAGTGAGCGTTAGTGGGAGTGTTTGTTATTGAGAATTAGAAGTAGTGTTAGTTAGCGAGCGAGTGATTTATCTGTACACTTAACACATTTACACGCAAACACATTCAATACATACATACACTTATCAATAACACTACATACACTCCATACCCCCTACCCCCTCATACTACACTCCATACCCCATTCCTTGTAGTCCCATTCCCTTTCATCCCATTTACTCTTATCCCATACCCCATACCCATCCCATACCCATCCCCTAGTTACATTTAGTTTACATATCCTCCTTTTAGTCTTCTTCTTTTCGTTTATTTAAATACTCCTTACCCTCTTTTTTTTTTTACATCCCTCACACTTTAAGCACCTTTTTTGTCTTTTTAGTTCTTTATTTTGACCCCCTTTCATTTCATCACACTCACTTTTTTTTGATTATTTGGGGTTTAGTTTAGGGAGGAGATGGAGGCCAGGCAGGGGACAGGTAGAGGGGGGAGTAGAGGGAGGGGGAGAGGAACAGGGCAGGAAGGGGGGCAGGAAGGGGGGCAGGAAGCGGGGGTGGAAGCGGTGGGTGGACCCAGCCACTTGGTTCAAGATGACCAAGTGGCTGGGCCCAGTGGCGGTCAGAGTAGGGCTTCACAGTCCGGGAAACAGAGGGCATCGTCACAGGGGAAGGCCAAGGCGACTAGGGAGGCGAGGTTTACGATGGAGGAGAAGGAGGCCCTCGTAGAGGCCTATATGGCCAGGTATAGGATGCTGCAGCACCAGAAGACTACCCCGACTGACAGGAGGAGGCTCTGGAACGAGATTCGGAATGCAGTCAATGCAGTGGGTGGCCGGAACCGGGATATGGATTCCATCAAACATCGGTACCGGGACTGTAAACTTGAACTTAAAAAAAAGTTAAGCCTGGAGGCCCGACATGCCGCAGGGACCGGTGGCGGCCCTGCCCTTGAAATGGAGTACTGCAGATGGGAGGAAATGTTGCGGCCCAGCATCTCCGAGGTGGAAGTAGTCGGTATCGGAGGAATCGATACCGGGAACCTGCCACTCTCATCTGACGGTAAGCTCATTGAACAATAATTTCACATACGAATGTATTTCAATGGACACTATACGCAAACATTTACTTTCATGATTGAGGTAGCGAATACAATTTGACAAAACATTCAAATGTACTTATATTACATAATTTGATTCATTCTTGAGATATATTTTAATGAAGAAATAGCCATGCACACGGTGAAACAATCACAGGAGGCAGCTATATTCAGCTAACAATCAGAATCTTATAAACATATTTAGATATGCTTTTCAGCAAAGAATATCCAGAGAATGAAGCTAATTAGATAACAAAAGTACATTCGAAAGTTGATACTAAATGTATGCTTATAAATCATGAAAGATAAAACATTGGGTTTCATGTGTTAAGGATCCGATTAATGCTATTACGCTGTTTACACGCATTCTATTACTTAGCGGTTACATCAGTATCTAGGCTATAGGTTAGGTGTGCATTTAAACAGACTGAAAACAAACGCAAAAACATTCACATTGACCACAGATATCACAAACACTGTTTAGAAAAAGCGGAAATAGAATTGATTGTTTGTTAGATTTCAAAGTGGATTAATGATTCTGCATTTGTAATTGTATCGTAAGCTAAGTCATTTAAACCTTTATTTGCAAATATGCTAATATATACATTTCTTTTTTTCTTTTTTTTTTAATATACAGAGTCTGGGGACGAGGCAGCACAGCCTCCTGCATCTCCCCGGGATGAGAGTGGTGGTGAGGAATTCCCACTTCGGAGGGAAGAGGCCCCCCGTGACGAACAGCGCACGGGAGATGATCAAGAGGCCCCGGAAGCACAGGAGGATCCCGCTGAACCCGCGGAACCCGAGGTCCCTCAAAGACCCGCACTCCGCCGTGCACGGGCACCCCGCCGTGCACGGGTTCAACAGGCACAACAAGAAGAAATAGCGGAGGTGCGGGTTCTACTGGAGTACATAGACCAGATGCGTACCTCCCGGATAGAAAACATAGAAGGACGACGCAGAATACTTGATGGGCAGAATCAAATAATTCAAGGCCAAAATGAAATAATCAGTATACTGAATACAATACAAGAAGGACAAACAAGAATGTTCAATCTTCATCAGGAAATGTTCACATTTTTCCGGGAGGCGCATGCTGGTCTACCTCCTGTTGCTGGGCCTCTTGTTGCTGGGCCTCTTGCTGCTGGGCCATCTCCTCCTGCCGGCCCATCTCATCCTCCTCCTCAGCCATCTACTCCTCCTCCTCCTCAGCCATCTACTCCTCCTCCTCAGCCATCTTCTCCTCCTCATCCATCTTCTCCTCCTCCTCAGCCATCTACTCCTCACCTTGGTCGTCCCAGTACTCTTCCTTCCACTCCTCCCACAACAGCTCCAAGGAGGACTCTTCGGAGTCGGCAGTTGCCTCTCCCAGAGCCTCAGCCCCGTGGGAAGAGGGGAAGGAAGAGGAAGTAAGTATTTTTTTCCATCTTAAATTTTTTTTTTTGGGTAATGGATAGGTATGTGATGATGTGGTTTTCATACACTTGTGGACCACACTCTGTATATAATCGACTTCTATGGGACCGGGTCCATGGAGGAAGATTCTTTGCAGAGTGTGGGTTATAAGTGTGTGAAAACCACATCATCACATACCTATCCTTGTTCATGATATTGATTGGTTTCTGTGATGTGATGTCCAAACTGTTTCCCGAATCGCTAACTAAATTACCATAACAATTATCCATGATGGCATATTACTGTTTGAATGCCAATAACACAGCTTAAAGGGACAGTCAGAAAATTATTGATTACAAAGAAAACACTGTATTACGCATTATAAAGTTTGAAACAACAAAACATGGAGAAATACATGTGTGACTTATGTGCTTACCCTTGTATCTATGACTATGAAAAATGACCACTTATTTGTTGTTCTGACATAACAACATTTTAGATATCAATGATCAATACATGGTCAATAATATGCTGTATGAGCACAAGGTTTTACATATACAAATGCTATCCAAATGCCCTCTAGTGCTCAAATTGTATAATGATTACAAGCACTCTTCAAGATTTAAGAAATGAGCACACCAACCTCATAGGTTTAGATAGCAAATTTAAATAAACCCAGACAAATGTTCAATTGTTGAGCAACATTTGATATCCTTGTTATTACAGAATTGACTTTTCGAATAATGTTAAAAAAATTATTTTCGAAACTGTCCCTTTAACAACATTACATATGCTAACACATTTTAAGCTTGTTGCTATATCTACATGTACTTTGTCAAAAAAAAAAATTGAAAATCACATTTATATTGACGTGTTAAATAAAGTCTATTTTCTTTAAGAGACATTATTGTGTTAATATTTTATTGTAACTATTTTTATTTTAACAATGAATATGGTTTAAAGTCCTTTTAGGAGTGGGGGGGGTGAAATATGCTAACAAAAATATATTTGAAGATTAAACTATGTGGATCTCATACATGATACAAAAAAACAACATTTGCATTCAAGGGACAGTATCCTATATTTTTTACATAACTGTATGTAATAGACACTACTACAAACAACAAGATTAACATATACTGATAGCAATATTAAAAAGCTTCAAACACTTGCAAATAAAATAGGGTTAGCTATATTTTAAATATAGATGAACCACCATTACAACCGTAAAACACAATACCCCATCATTAACATATGAAAAGAACCTTTACACAAACTGGACAAAGCTGGAGATGGTACTCACATGAAACTCATTGGCTTTGCGAGGAGTAAGAAAATTACTTACATTTTCTTACAACACAAGACAAAATAAACCTATTGGTTAAACAATGGACTATCTAACTAGAGACAAAATCAAATATTTTTATTTATAATGTGAGTGTCTAATGAACCTTTCATAAAATATACAACGAAATTACATTTAGAAGAAGTCGGCATCATATATTTAGCATATGATAAATGCATATTGATTACTTTATTCAAACACAATAGCGCATATTTATTAATTAGATATGTTCAACATTAAACACAACATTAATTTTTAAGAAAAAGGAACATTGTTGACAAACATATTAAACATGGACTGTAGAGATTTGCACTTGCCTAGAAATATCCTATGCATGAAAACATTTTGCTTTCGTTCGTTGATTCAACCAGACATCCAGCAAAAGAGAATGTGTTGGTCTTTATCAGCTACGGGTCAACAATGTAACATGATGCAAATAATACATATTCGCAAGCTTTTTAAAATTGCATGCAGTCACAAACGTTTTTAACGTGCACAAATATTGCGGGACTACGCAATCCAATCACACGTTTTTTTAACTTTACATGTGCCGTCTTAACATGGCGCTTCCTTGATCACGTAAGAACGCCATCCAATGAAAGGCACATTATTGATCACGTAAGAACGCCCAAAAAAAAAAGGCGCATCCTTGATCGCGTCAAAACGCAATCCAATAAAAGGCATATTCCTGATCACGTAAGAACGTCAGTCAATACAAGGAATCATTGGACAGCCTGGCAGGTGACGTCTTAAGCAACATGGCGCATCCGAGATCGCTGAAAAACCGCAGACAATACAAGGACTCAGTGACATCTTGGCATATCATTAAGAAACGTATTTATATTTTAGGAACTAGTATGTGTGTAGATTGCTATCTAGGAATGTCACCAAATCATGAATCATCTTTTCGGACTTGACTGTCCCTTGAACTATAGCTATGGTGTATATCTTTAACATTTAAAAGATACACATGAGAAATACATATGCCATTGATGTTTTAAGATATGTTTGGATTGTTGTTGAATAACAATAGTTATACATGTATTGATTAAACGTGTCATTTATTCAAGTTTAATTATGGTCAGCCTACCTATAGCCATATATGGGAGGAGATGTATTTTGTTAACATATTAGTTAACTAATATTCATCATCTACATTATTTGTATTACACACAGAGATTGATTTGGTTACACTTTGACAATAATATAGATTTGAAAATGAAATACAGGTACTGTCAACATTACAATAAGATTGTTTATTAATAAAATTATATGTCCTTGTTCTTGTAAAAAGGACAAAAACGCTTTACAAATGGAAATACATTCATTTACAATAGTGATCAACATCACTTAAAGGGACATTATTTTGTTTTTAAAAAGAGCATACACATAGTCAATACTATTTAAATAAAATGAACACTTTACAGGGATTATATCATTGTATCAATACTCAGATCATTTGGTAAAGGTGCATCAATTCATGCAGAGTTTATAAATACACACATGGATATGAACATTTAAATATACATATATACACAAATACAAAAATATATATACATATATAAAGAAATTACTCTGCTAATCATAATCAGGCAATGATAGAGCTAAGAGAAAATAATATAAACACAAATAATAAGATTACATTGGAGATGTTAATCTTAAAGTCATTTACTATTGTCTTACATATATGATTTCATTATAACAAATAGATTTGTTAGGTCCCTTTAAGGATAAACAACATAAACTAGAGCTTGCAAAAAATAACAGGAAGAATGAGGACAAAGATTTGTGAAATAAAATGTATTTTATTAGTATGTAAGAAAACATACACAACGTTTATAAATAATCTTGTAAAAATAAGGAATATATGAGCCATATGACAAGGTAACACAGTGCATCACAGTCCATGAAGAGAGTTGCCAAGGGCCAGCATAGCCTCATTGGAGACACATGACAAGGTAACACAGTGCATCACAGTCCATGAAGAGAGTTGCCAAGGGCCAGCATAGCCCCATTGGAGACACATGACAAGGTAACACAGTGCATCACAGTCCATGAAGAGAGTTGCCAAGGGCCAGCATAGCCCCATTGGAGACACATGACAAGGTAACACAGTGCATCACAGTCCATGAAGAGAGTTGCCAAGGGCCAGCATAGCCTCATTGGAGACACATGGCAAGGTAACACAGTGCATCACAGTCCATGAAGAGAGTTGCCAAGGGCCAGCATAGCCTCATTGGAGACACATGACAAGGTAACACAGTGCATCACAGTCCATGAAGAGAGTTGCCAAGGGCCAGCATAGCCTCATTGGAGACACATGACAAGGTAACACAGTGCATCACAGTCCATGAAGAGAGTTGCCAAGGGCCAGCATAGCCTCATTGGAGACACATGACAAGGTAACACAGTGCATCACAGTCCATGAAGAGAGTTGCCAAGGGCCAGCATAGCCCCATTGGAGACACATGACAAGGTAACACAGTGCATCACAGTCCATGAAGAGAGTTGCCAAGGGCCAGCATAGCCTCATTGGAGACACATGGCAAGGTAACACAGTGCATCACAGTCCATGAAGAGAGTTGCCAAGGGCCAGCATAGCCTCATTGGAGACACATGACAAGGTAACACAGTGCATCACAGTCCATGAAGAGAGTTGCCAAGGGCCAGCATAGCCTCATTGGAGACACATGACAAGGTAAAAGAGTGCAACAGGCACAACAAAAAACTGATAAAAAGGCCAAATGGCAACAATATAAATACAAATTCAACATGTGGACGGAGGATTATTATCTGCCACCATGGAGCATATCCAGATCCTCCACTTACTGGTCATCCTCTTCATTGTCCTGTGCATGTCCAGCTCCAGATTCAGGCCTTGAACGTAATTGCATAATTTCACGCAGAGTCAAGTCCTGAACCCGGAGCTGGGCCTGCATGGTGTCGTTCATCCCTCTCAGGACAGCTGCGTTCCTCAACACGGCCTGCTCTACTCTTGCTATCCCTTCTAGCATGAGCCATGCTGAGTCACAGCCTAAAATAAAATAAAAATTAATATTAAGGATAATTACACAACAGAATAAAAGATTTTAATACATACATTGTCATCATAAAGACAAATAATTATTTACATCAATTATTTTTCATATATTCTTTACACATGAATTAGGTTATTCAGACAGACAGAAATCATTAAAGGCTCATGTTACTCAAACATGTTGAACCCTTTAATTGGTTTTAGATGATCCACTTATACAGCTTGAGTGTATCAAATCTTGTTAAAGGATTTACATTGTACTTACATCAGCAATTTAAAAATTCAATTTAGACTGTGGTAGGCACACCTATCCTTAAACATTTTGGCATTGAGGACAAGCTGTGTAAACATAGCAACCAGAAGAAATTACATTCCCACTGGGTTAGACAAGAGATAATGTATCCACATTTGGACATAAAATTTTGGATCCAAGTAGTGGTGTTTGGTATATGTAGTGATATCCAATTAAAGGGACACTGAACCTAAATATTTAATGGACTGATTCAGATAGAGCATGACATGACAAATCTTTAGAAATTACACATATTCATTATATGTTTTAATTGTCAAGCTATATTTTGAATGCAAGAATGTTGGTTTTTATGGAAGCCAATATTTGTTGATGAACCTTGTTTGTGCATGCTGGTTGATGGATACATTCATCCAACAATAAAGAAATGATGGCCACATTTGTTTTATTGTTTAAACTAATTATAGGAATAAGTTGTTTTCAATAAATATATCAAGAGAATGACGAATAATTCATAAGAGTATTCTATTATACATTGGCTTAACATTGCATGCTGGATTTGAATCACAATTTAACCAATTTAACTTCACTGTACCTTTAAGTATCTTATAAAGTGTATTTAGAATGATACTTACAGCTGTGCCTGGGAAGGACAATCTGACACCCAGGACAATGAAGGTTTAAACAGGGGGGAGGGATGGGATTGGCTCGGGGAGGGATGGGAATGGCTTGGGGAGTGGTGAGCTGCTGCTCCAGGGTAGGCCGTACAGCTGGGGAGTGGGGAGTTTGGGTCTGGGCAGCTGTACGGGCCAGAATACGGGGAGAGCGGCGAAGGGGGGTGTATGGGCGTTTTTTGGGAGGGACAGGATATGAAATATGGGAAGGGCTGGCAGTGGTCGGGGCATGGTCATGGGTTTGGTGATGGGAAGGGCTCTGGGTGTGTGCAGAGGTGTGGCCATGGTCAGGGGTGTGTGCACGGGGAGGGGTCTGTGACTGGGCAGGGGCGGAATCCAGATGACCAGAAGTGGTGGATCCATCTGAAAATGTAAAAGAAATATATTAACATCTCATACATCCTGACATCAAATCAACGCATTTAAAATTGATTATGTTTTCAATATACCTCGAAGTGTGTTTGAATCTGTAAACTATTCTGAAATGAGGATATGGTATCTATATAGGCACTCAGATGAATCTCAATGACTGTCTGTACAATGTGAAACTTATTATTGTGTTTTGGCATGGAATATGCATGTGACATAATGATGGCATGAATTATATATTCTTAAAAAAATATATACAAGCAGATTTTCATGCTGCCTGATATAGAAAGGGGGCAGTAGTGTATTTGAACAGACAAATAATATTCCTTTTTAAAGGGAAAAAGCTGTAGACTTTGAATGTCTTCAATAAAATGATTTCAAAAAAAGAAACATGTTGGAAACATGATAGATATATTTCACATACCATCAGACTCCAAGGCAGCCTCTTCCTCCTCCATCCCACATGTGACATCAATCTCTGTAAAACATAACATGTTGTGTACACCTTAAGATCAGATATTATAACATATGTTACTGTTGCTCAAATACGCACATCAATGTTGCATTAAAGATATACACACACAAAGTTATGATTTACATCATTTTGATGGAGCATACAAATGACAATAGATTTGTTATTGTCAATAAATCAGAATATTAATGTATTGTTTGTCTTAATGTTAAATTCATAAAAGCATAGTACATAGAACATTTAAGATTTCTCATGTGTGTATCACTTGATGACTGTTGTTAAAAAAAAATAAAAAATGAAAAAAACATATGTTAGACATCTTATGAATAACAAATGTGTAGAATAATAAAGTAGAAATTATTAATCGCTCAATATAAAAAATAAATATATAATCAGAAGATAAATTCTATGATTTTTTATAATGTTATGCTTCATCGGAATCATGATCATAATATTGATTAGCAATACACCTTCAATTACATATAAATGAGTCAATGGACTTACCAGGAGACCGCAAAGGCGGCTCTATGTCACTGCTGGATTCCTGTGGGCTCCCCACACCAACTCTCTCTATGAATGATATAGATATATATTATTAAACACATTTTGGATATCACTAAATCACATCTGTCTAGAATTTTAACATTAATCAACTTTAAAATGTGAAGAATAGAGCAGTCATTACACCAGAAAATGCTTGATTGAATCAAGGGGATTCTGTAAACATATCTGTATTCAACATATGTTTAATGTCAGACTACATTAGACATCAAATTCATCTCAGATGCTGCTATTGCATATCTAAATATACCCAATGATCAATGTTCTTAACCCTTTAAGGACACAGCTTTCACTTAGCTCAATTGTTTTATGACGGAATAATTCCGTCATATGTCCTTAAGAAGTTACAAGAATACACACAAACCACATATTGAGGAGCATCTGTTGACAAATCTAAACAAACATGTGTCACATCGACCCATTTTTTCAATGTACAGTAATCTTGTTTAGGACACAACACATATTTATCACAATACATAACAAACTTTATTATTACAAATATGTAATCATGGTGCTGTTAGAGTATGCAGATATATATAAAGTAACTCCAACAGATAATTAGATTTATATATCAATAGTTTGTAATAAAAATAATGTAATGATGAATGAATCTATTTTGTCTTAAAGGGACACTGACATGATTAATTTAAATAATTGATTTCTATGTTCAAACTGTAAAAAATGATTTAACATTGACTCCTATTATAATTCGAATGTTGTTCGATATTAATCTTAAAGGCAGATAAGGAATATTGGATTCAATAAATATTGTTTGTTGAAGGTATCCACCAATCATCAATATAAACCCAGGTTGGTCAACAAATATTTAGATGCACATAAACGTACTTTCTTTATTTTAAAATACATTTAGCAATAGAATATGTCACATATGATGATAGTATTATATTTTATGTTTATTAATATTGCATACTGTATGTGAAAGACAATATTAATAATTGTAGTTCAGTATCCCTTTAATCTAAAATTAAATAGATTCCACGTTGTTGTTTGTTAATGAATTATCTACTCCATATGTTGATGTAATGAATGGTATTGAGCATGCAATTAAAATCAAATATGTTATTTAAGTATATCCGAATAATTATATAATTTTCATCTATTAAATAGACATTACATATAAATATTGAACAATGTGTATTTAGTATGTAATGTTCATTCCATGTTTCTAAGACAAATGTCAATTAAAATGAGACATACCATACTGTGACAAGCCCTGGCTTGAGGATCCAGCAGCCACATCCATATCTGTAATATATTAAATGAGGATTGCATATCATTAATACTAATCATGCCATGTTTAAAATATTTACATTAATAACAAATCAATAGAAAAATATTAATCCTTTGGTAGTCCCATGAGTTAATAGTTTCCGCAATTAAATGAATGATAAATATATCCTGGACTCTTATTTTCAATCAGTTGTGTTGTTTACTGTATCTTTAAGAATATATGCTTGTTATTACATAATCATCAATTGATGGCCATATGTTATAATTTATTAGTATTATTCGTTTTTTATTAGATATAATATTTAAAATAAGAATACTGTATTCTTCACTAATCTAAGATTTTCCATTTAATTTTTAACAACATGTATAAAGCAATGCCACTTTCCGCAAACCCATGTTAACGTGGATGAGAAATGCCATTTTCGCGATCATTGCGCAATGATTCCAAGCGGAATTACGCATCCGTCATTTTAACAACATGTATAAAGCAATGCCACTTTCCGCAAACCCATGTTAACGTGGATGCGAAATTACATTTCCGCTCTGTGACGCATATTCTGTAGAGCGCAAGAAACATCATTCCAATTTCATGTATCACTAATGTAAAATCAGATATCTAAACATCATATGTAGTGTATGTTGTGAGATCTGTATAGGTTTAGTATCTGACTAAATACACATTTTGGATTTTTAACATTATAAATATTATATGAAGTTGGATAATTACCTGGTTCAGATTCTCTATCGGGTCCTCCCAGGCCACCGGACGGAGAAGCATCTGCCCTGTCCCCCGCGTCAGGACTTTCAGATCCCGCAGCTGGGAGGGAAGAAGAGGAGGCCGAGGATGGCGAGGATCTAAATCTTTTGGGGACCCGGAGATTGAGGAGCTCGCATAAAGTCACCTCATAAGGGAGTAGGTACAGTTTCCGCGGGGCCTTTCTTTGGCCCCCTCTTTTACGGGCTTGTACCCAGTCCCTTATGAGGTTGACTTTTTTCGATAAACGCAACCTCATATCTCCGAATCTCCTCATGATCTGATCCTGGGTCCTCTGGACGTCACACACCAATCTAACCGCATTGGTGATAGACTCCCAGAGGGCCTTCTTAACAGGCGCATCTGTCGAGCTCCTCTTGTTCCCAAACAGCTGGGGATAAAAGTCCTTGACGGCGTGGACCAGTGCAGCGCTCTCCTCCTTGGTGAACCTGGGAACTGACATGCCTGCTGGGTTGTCTTCTCAAATATATATATATATATAAAAATATATCTAGTACGCCTGCAGGCATTAGAGAACTGACAAAGATGGCAACGTGTAATGGACTTTTATATGGTGAAGTAAACATGAGATGCACCATGGGACAATTTATCTGTACATCTGATTGGATAAAAGTTTGAAATATTGTTATAATGTCTGTGAGACCATCCTGACTCAAGTTGTGTTTGTGTGATGAACTCTGATTGGCCGTTCCTTAATGTTTCATATCTTAGTAACTTCCTTACACATACCTCATGGTGGTGCTGTAACTTCATTTTTCATGTAGACTTATTTGTAACTCATGGGCCTGTCATGCGGATATGTGTGACGCATATTTAATATCCGTGATCCGTGAAATATTAATGATTAAATACTCTTTAAAATCTAATCCTGTCACATTATTAATGTTGTAGACATTTCTCGGTTTAATAACGGTCTGTTTCTTTAATACAAATACACATTTAATATTGTATGTCTTTATTGTTCTTTAAATAAATTTATTGTGAAGTATTGACATTGCTCTATTAAATGTATTTATAATGCACATTGATTGTGTGCTATTGCGTGACATTACACTAATGTTTAAATATGCTAATCTGGTGTTTGAAGATGCGTTTCCCACGCAATATTTATTAATGTTAAAATTCCGGGAAGAATGTCAGTAACTTTGATAATCTGTTTATAAATGTTAAACTACAGCTTTGTTATTCGCAAATAAACCTCGAGCTTGTATTTCTCTGAAGTGCTCATATATGTTATTGTGCAATGGCGTCTTTAGTTTTAAAGAGACATTACAAACAAACAATTGTATCAAATGATCTGTAGAGATAGAAGATTGTTTAGACTTTAAAATGTAAATCATTTTCTCTTAGTATTTATATATCCTCAACATAAGAAATTTAAATGCACATGGTTGAGCCAATCACATAAGGCATCTCTGTGCATCCACCAATCTTCATCTACTGAGCCTATCTCGATATGCTTTTCAAGCAAAGTATGTCAAGATAGGAAGAGAAGTAAATACACTATTTCAAGCTCTTAAAGGGACACTGTCCAAACAAATTTACCATTGGTGATTGAGCATGAAATGTTAATCAACTTTATTATTTAATACGATTATCAAATGTTAAGTTATCTTGTTATGTTTCTTTGAAAATCAATAATGATATTTTATATTACGGACAATTGTTTAATAAAAACCTGGGTTGTCCTTGACGATTGTTGCATCAATTATTCCAAACAATCAAGTTCTGTCCAGAGTACTGAAGCAAATAAATTAGCTATTTACTGCCTTATTTCTAAAGTAATGATAGCAACATCACAATGAGCATTCATAATATGAGACAAGTTTTAAAGTTGATTAAAATAGAATACTCATTCAGAATGTATAAATCATTGTTTTTTTAACCCCTTAATGACCACAGCACTTTTCCATTTTCTGTCCGTTTGGGACCAAGGCTATTTTTACATTTTTGCGGTGTTTGTGTTTAGCTGTAATTTTCTTCTTACTCATTTACTGTACCCACACATATTATATACCGTTTTTCTCGCCACTAAATGGACTTTCTAAAGATACCATTATTTTCATCATATCTTATAATTTACTATAAAAAAAAATATAAAATATGAGGAAAAATTGAAAAAAACACACTTTTTCTAACTTTGACCCCCAAAATCTGTTACATATCTACAACCACCAAAAAACACCCATGCTAAATAGTTTCAAAATTTTGTCCTGAGTTTAGAAATACCCAATGTTTACATGTTCTTTGCTTTTTGTGCAAGTTATAGGGCCATAAATACAAGTAGCACTTTGCTATTTCCAAACCACTTTTTTCCAAAATTAGCGCTAGTTACATTAGAACACTAATATCTTTCAGGAATCCCTGAATATCCCTTGACATGTATATATTTTTTTTTAGTAGACATCCCAAAGTATTGATCTAGGACAATTTTGGTATATTTCATACCACCATTTCACCGCCAAATGCGATCAAATACAAAAAATCGTTCACTTTTTCACAAATTTTTTCACAAACTTTTGGTTTCTCACTGAAATTATTTACAAACAACTTGTGCAATTATGGCATACATGGTTGTAAATTCTTCTCTGGGATCCCCTTTGTTCAGAAATAGCAGACATATATGGCTTTGGCGTTGCTTTTTGGTAATTAGAAGGCCGCTAAATGCCACTGCGCACCACAAGTGTATTATGCCCAGCAGTTAAGGGGTTAATTAGGGAGCTTTTAGGGAGCTTGTAGGGTTAATTTTAGCTTTAGTGTAGTATAGTAGACAACCCCAAGTATTGATATAGGCACATTTTGGTATATTTCATGCCATTATTTCACCGCCAAATGCGATCAAATTGAAAAAAAAGTTAAATTTTTCACAATTTTAGGTTTCTCACTGAAATAATTTACAAACAGCTTGTGCAATTATGGCACAAATGGTTGTAAATACTTGTCTGGGATCCCCTTTGTTCAGAAATAGCAGACATATATGACTTTGGCGTTGCTTTCTGGTAATTAGAAGGCCGCTAAATCCTGCTGCGCCTCACACGTGTATTATGGCTAGCAGTGAAGGGGTTAATTAGGGAGTTTGTAGGGAGCTTGCAGGGTTAATTTTAGCTTTAGTGTAGAGATCAGCCTCCCACCTGACACATCCCACCCCCTGATCCCTCCCAAACAGCTCCCTTCCCTCCCCCACCCCACAATTGTCCCCGCCATCTTAAGTACTGGCAGAAAGTCTGCCAGTACTAAAATAAAAGGGTTTTTTAAAAAAAATAAAAAATTTTTTTAGCATATTTACATATGCTAGGGTGTAGGATCCCCCCCTTAGCCCCCAACCTCCCTGATCCCCCCCAAAACCGCTCTCTAACCCTCCCCTCTGCCTCATTGGGGGCCATCTTGGGTACTGGCAGCTGTCTGCCAGTACCCAGTTTGCAAAAAAAAGTGCTTTTTTTATTTTTTGGGGGCTTTTTTCTGTAGTGTAGCTTCCCCCCCCCACACAGACAATCCCCCACCACCTTGCTGATCTTTTTTTTTTTTAAGATTTCGATATATTTATACATTTTTTATTAAATCATTTTCTGTAGTGTAGCGGTTCCCACCCGCTCCCTCCCCGTGCACGCGCCCGCCCCCGCCCTCCCGTGCACGCGCGCGCGTCCGTGCGCGCCCCTGCTCGTCCCCGCCCACGATCCCGCCCCTCCTGCACATAACCAGGGCCATCGATGGCCGCCACCCGCCTCCCGGTCCGGCTCCCACCCACCAACGCAGGTAGCCACCGATCTCCGGTGCAGAGAGGGCCACAGAGTGGCTCTCTCTGCACCGGATGGCTACCAAAGGTTATTGCAGGATGCCTCCATATCGAGGCATCACTGCAATAACCGGAAAGCAGCTGGAAGCGAGCAGGATCGCTTCCAGCTGCTTTCCAAACCGAGGACGTGCAGGGTACGTTCTCAGGCATTAACTGCCTTTTTTTTGAGGACGTACCCTGCACGTCCTCGGTCGTTAAGGGGTTAAATGGCTACCTTTAAGTATATTTTGAGTTCATGTCCCTTTAAATAAACATTTCACAATAATGCTTAATATATCATAAACCTAGGCACCTTCCTTTTGCTAAATGAGTCTAACATATGAGTAAAGCAAATTTAGATTAACTTCTAGATTCTTTTACACACTGACTGAAATATATTTATTAAATGAGGTCTTTTTTAGCCTTCAGCGTAGAGGGACATTAAGCTATATGTTATGTATGCATTTTGTATCATAATCTTATATTTGACCAACTTAATATGTTTTGTTATTCAATCATTATATTGTAATTATATATATTCGTGGATTAAATACATCTCTACATAGGCTATTTTGATGCTGATTGTTGTTTGCATATAGATGCCTTATATCATTGACTAAGATATGTGCATTTATTTTTATTTTAACAAGTATATTTAAAGACTGAATGTAATTCTATAGTACATTCTAAATATGTTTAAATTCTTGTATGATATTTGTAACAATGTATACAAAATATACATTTTGAATGACCCCTTTAAGGACCCAAACATATTGTATTTTGATTTAACATTGACAAAATAAACTAAAGGGGAAATTACATTCTATATAGATATTTGATGTCTAACCCAAGAGGTAAGATTGTAATAAATACATAATATTACTAAGTATAGTTAAATGACTCCACTAGAAAATTACATAGATTAACCTGGCATCCAATAACTAATTATTAAAAATTATAAAGTTAAATGACCTACCATTTATAAATGTAATAATTGTAAAATATTTTCTAATAATGTTTTGAGATACCTAAGGAAGATACATGATCTTATACAATTCTTTTTACATTCAACAACACTGTCACTTTCATGTAATTGAACCACTTCACCTTATTAAATGTTAAAACAATCATAATATTAATACATATCCTAAATATTTTTAATATATACTTTTTCAATATAAAAGCATTGAAGAATATGACTCCCCAATTAATGTTAAAATATATCTTTTAATATTCTCTGAAGAATTTTATTTTCTACTATTAATGCATTATTTTCTCTTATGCATGTGCTTGTCAAATAGCCAACTACCAGTCATGGGAGTCCAAGTTTTATTTATTTACAGATTATATTGATATATATTAGAATCTGCTAAAAAAATTAAATTTATTTAATAGAAAATAATTAAATATTCCATGAAGTCATCAGATGCCAATCTGAAATGACAAATAATAAAAATGGAACAAAGTTAATACACACGTTGTAAAATATTCATAAAATACATTTAAAATCATATGGTGTCTATGCTCTAACTTTGATCAACATTTTTTAAAGATAATCATTACATTCATTTTAAATTAATGAAATACATACACCATTATATTGTTGATTAAAAATAATATTTAAATTTCAAAAATTAAATTTATACATAATAATGTATATCACATGTAAACAATATATGTATGCTGAACATAAATGTAATATTTCATGTCCATTCAAATACCTCTATATCAACTATAATATGTATTCCTTTTTCTGATTGTGATCCCTAAATATCTAATTAAGAACTAAATATGACTAATGTATGTAAGCTACTAATATTCTACAGTCTTCACTAGCATGCATTGGTACACCAACCTGGACAATGCATGGTCTTTGAAAGTCAATTCAGGGGTAAACAGTTGATCTTCAATAGGTGTCTTATTCATCAGTTCATTAAATAGAGGACTGGGAAATACCATCTAAAAAAGTAAAATCATCTAAGTGTCTGATTGTGATCCCTAAATATCTAATTAAGAACTAAATATGACTAATGTATGTAAGCTACTAATATTCTACAGTCTTCACTAGCATGCATTGGTACACCAACCTGGACAATGCATGGTCTTTGAATGTCAATTCAGGGGTAAACAGTTGATCTTCAATAGGTGTCTTATTCATCAGTTCATTAAATAGAGGACTGGGAAATACCATCTAAAAAAGTAAAATCATCTAAGTGTCTGATTGTGATCCCTAAATATCTAATTAAGAACTAAATATGACTAATGTATGTAAGCTACTAATATTCTACAGTCTTCACTAGCATGCATTGGTACACCAACCTGGACAATGCATGGTCTTTGAATGTCAATTCAGGGGTAAACAGTTGATCTTCAATAGGTGTCTTATTCATCAGTTCATTAAATAGAGGACTGGGAAATACCATCTAAAAAAGTAAAATCATCTAAGTGTCTGATTGTGATCCCTAAATATCTAATTAAGAACTAAATATGACTAATGTATGTAAGCTACTAATATTCTACAGTCTTCACTAGCATGCATTGGTACACCAACCTGGACAATGCATGGTCTTTGAATGTCAATTCAGGGGTAAACAGTTGATCTTCAATAGGTGTCTTATTCATCAGTTCATTAAATAGAGGACTGGGAAATACCATCTAAAAAGGAAAATCATCTAAGTGTCTGATTGTGATCCCTAAATATCTAATTAAGAACTAAATATGACTAATGTATGTAAGCTACTAATATTCTACAGTCTTCACTAGCATGCATTGGTACACCAACCTGGACAATGCATGGTCTTTGAATGTCAATTCAGGGGTAAACAGTTGATCTTCAATAGGTGTCTTATTCATCAGTTCATTAAATAGAGGACTGGGAAATACCATCTACAAAATAGAAAATCATCTAAGTGTCTCCAATAGGATGTCTCCACAGCCTTATTCTATCAAATAGTTTGCACTTACCATGTGAACATGTCTTTGTATGGTTTTCAAGGTCAGCAGAATTTAAATATGCCAGACATGATCCCATTGGTATACTTCAATTTCAATCTTGGCTTTTTCCCCACTGTCAGTCTTGGAAATCTTCACTGTCAGGCTTCAAATTGTTCCCTTTCAGTCTTTATATTAAGTCATCTCCCTAATGTAAGAAATTATATATAAAGATTTCATACAAGTGTGTGAATCAGTTCTGTACCCCTCTCCCACCCCCCATTTCATAATAAATATCTATCACTAGCTTACTAAGCCTGTGTATGAACCTGTGTTATTTTCTATCAAGTGTGAAGATGAGTCATATTGAGCAGAACAAACCTCTGTGTGACATTGAACCATAGTCATTCTAGAGTATCCCTTTCTGATTATGTACATAAGTAATGTGTAAACAAAGTTATATTTTTAAAAATGTATGCCATATTATGTATTTGTGTACAAATCATGCCAGCAACAGTCCATACATTTCTACTTACCATCTGATGTCCTCTATAAAAACCAGGTGGCAAAGACTCGCTATAGGACCCAATGCCCAGAGCATCACCTATATTATGAGAAATAAATATTATTATAACATTTGATCAATACTAACATGTTTGCACAATTCTCTACTTGTCATTTCCCTAGAGTTCACATCTATTGAAAATACTCAAGTGTAACTTCTATTATTTACCGTCTAAAGTGGCGGTTGATGACGTCTGCTCTGACATCAAGTCCCTCGTCCTGGAATTCCCCCTCTAGAACAGGATCATCCTCCTCATCTCTGAGGAGGTCTCTGTCCACCGGGACGGCCTGCAGCATCCCAGCCCGCTGTGCAATATTATGCAGGACGCTACAGGCTACAACGATCTTAGCCACCTTCTTTGGGTTGTACTGGAGTGCTCCTCCAGAACGGTCCAGGCACCTGAATCTCATCTTCAGGAGCCCGAACATCCTTTCAACCACCGCCCTGGTTCTCTTATGAGCCCTATTGTAGCGCTCCTCAGACACATCAGTTGGGCTACGCAAGGGGGTAATGAGCCAAGGCCGGCTCATGTACCCAGAATCACCTATAAATTTAGAACAGAACATAATTCAAACAGAATACTTAAACTAGTATATTGTTGTATAAATATATTTTTTAAAAACCATAATCCATATTAAAAGTTGTCAGAAACATAAAAAAAAAAAAAAAAATTATATATAAATCTGTATCTAGCCATTTCATCTAAGACATGCTACATATGCGTATTTCTCCTAAACCAAACCTTGTGTAAAATGCTAACTACATGTTTACATTGCATTCTCTATCTGAACACTTAAGGTAAGACATGCTACATATCTGCATTTCAATAAAACTAGACATTAGCAGAAATAGACAATGACAGGGTTAAATTGCATGAGATAATATCTTGCTATTTCATCTAAGACATGCTACATATGCGTATTTCTCCTAAACCAAACCTTGTGTAAAATGCTAACTACATGTTTACATTGCATTCTCTATCTGAACACTTAAGGTAAGACATGCTACATATCTGCATTTCAATAAAACTAGACATTAGCAGAAAAAGACAATGACAGGGTTAAATTGCATGAGATAATATCTTGCCATTTCATCTAAGACATGCTACATATGCGTATTTCTCATAAACCAAACCTTGTGTAAAATGCTAACTACATGTTTACATTGCATTCTCTATATGAACACTTAAGTTAAGACATGCTACATATCTGCATTTCAATAAAAATAGACATTAGCAGAAAAAGACAATGACAGGGTTAAATTGCATGAGATAATATCTTGCCATTTCATCTAAGACATGCTACATATGCGTATTTCTCATAAACCAAACCTTGTGTAAAATGCTAACTACATGTTTACATTGCATTCTCTATATGAACACTTAAGTTAAGACATGCTACATATCTGCATTTCAATAAAAATAGACATTAGCAGAAAAAGACAATGACAGGGTTAAATTGCATGAGATAATATCTTGCCATTTCATCTAAGACATGCTACATATGCGTATTTCTCCTAAACCAAACCTTGTGTAAAATGCTAACTACATGTTTACATTGCATTCTCTATATGAACACTTAAGGTAAGACATGCTACATATCTGCATTTCAATAAAAATAGACATTAGCAGAAAAAGACAATGACAGGGTTAAATTGCATGAGATAATATCTTGCCATTTCATCTAAGACATGCTACATATGCGTATTTCTCCTAAAACAAACCTTGTGTAAAATGCTAACTACATGTTTACATTGCATTCTCTATCTGAACACTTAAGGTAAGACATGCTACATATCTGCATTTCAATATAAATAGACATTAGCGTCGGTAAATAACAAATGGTTAAATTTAATCCTATAGCTGAACATGACGCTAACAGTTAAAAAATACAGGGGCAATTGTCAAAATAATTAACCATGTTGTGCACAAATACTCACCAACGAGATAACCAGGGGGCATTTGTCTTTCCTCAAACTGTCTCCACAGGGACGACAGAGAGAGGATGCGGGCATCATGACAAGCACCTCCAAAATTCGCATACACATGCATAATCCTCATCCGTGCGTCACAAACATACTGCACGTTGAGGCTATGAAAATGTTTGCGATTTCTGAAGGGCAAGTCATCAATTGGAGCACGCAGCGCAATGTGGGTACAATCAATGGCTCCCAAGACATTGGGCAATTGAGCAATATCAAAGAATTCCCGCTTCAGGCGCCTCCAATCACCATCATTCTGTGGGAATCCTATGTATTGCTTACTGATACGTACCATGGCGTTCAGAAAGTTATCAAACACCCCAGAGAATGTACCTTGAGCCAGGCCATGCATGTACAGTTCTCCTGATTGAAAACTCCCGGAGGCCAGGACGTATAGACAGCTTAGCATCTTACTCATGGGGGGAACAGCAGTCCTTATTTGTATACGTGGCTCCAAATGAGGTTTAAGAAGATCGTAAAGGCCAATGAGCTGTTCGCGATCGAGCCGATACTTATCAAAAACCTCAAAGTCACTCATGTTTTCCAAGGTGGGTCTCACCCTGTAGACACGAGGACCTCGAACCAGACGACCCCTTCGTCTCGGTCTGAGCCGCCGAGGCTGCCTGATTCGACCAACAGCTAGTTCGCCAATAGCACCACCAGCAGCGTCTACCATGTCATCGTCATCCATCTTTCAAAACAGCGTAACAAGGTAAGCACTTGATCTGATGTGGATCACAAGTGATGCATTGGCCATGTTGTTTGGGGGATTTATAGTACAATTAGTCCAATGGTAGTGAGTTTGTAATGATTGCTGATTGTATTCACCTGTTTGTATGTGAGCGGCGCGAATGCTTTCACAGTGGGCGTTTATTTGTTGTTTGCTGAAATGTTAGTTTCAAACAATGATTCTCAATGTGAAAGTGTCAAATATCACACATACAGTGCATGTTTGTAATGTTTGATCATATGCGTAATCAATATTTCCTAAACGCGATGTTATAGTAACAAGCACACGTCCAGGCTAACATGAATGAAAGTGCATAGTTGTGTATAATGTGCATCGAATGTGATCGATCAATGTTGCTGCAATATTGTTTGTAAACGATAAAGTAACAGCTGCCATCTGTAGTATTGTATATATAAGTGATTGCCGAGCTGTCAATATTGTACGCGTCCCTTTAAAATCGCAATAATAATTCCGAACTTCCCGTCTGCCATCTGTAGTATTGTATATATAAGTGATTGCCGAGCAGTCAATATTGTATGCGTCCCTTTAAAATCGCAATAATAATTCCGAACTTCCCGTCTGCCATCTGTAGTATTGTATATATAAGTGATTGCCGAGATGTCAATATTGTATGCGTCCCATTAAAATCGCAATAATAATTCCGAACTTCCCGTCTGCCATCTGTAGTATTGTATATATAAGTGATTGCCGAGCTGTCAATATTGTATGCGTCCCTTTAAAATCGCAATAATAATTCCGAACTTCCCGTCTGCCATCTGTAGTATTGTATATATAAGTGATTGCCGAGATGTCAATATTGTATGCGTCCCATTAAAATCGCAATAAGAATTCAGAACTTCCCGTCTGCCATCTGTAGTATTGTATATATAAGTGATTGCCGAGCTGTCAATATTGTACGCGTCCCTTTCAAATCGCAATAATAATTCCGAACTTCCCGTCTGCCATCTGTAGTATTGTATATATATGAGTGATTGCCGAGCTGTCAATATTGTATGCGTCCCTTTAAAATCACAATAATAATTCAGAACTTCCCGTCTGCCATCTGTAGTATTGTATATATAAGTGATTGCCGAGCTGTCAATATTGTATGCGTCCCTTTCAAATCGCACTAATACTGAATAACTTCCGGCTGTCATCTGTAGTATTGTATATATAAGTGATTGCCGAGATGTGAATATTGTACGCGTCCCTTTCAAATCGCACTAATACTGAATAACTTCCGGCTGTCATCTGTAGTATTGTATATATAAGTGATTGCCGAGATGTGAATATTGTACGCGTCCCTTTCAAATCGCACTAATACTGAATAACTTCCGGCTGTCATCTGTAGTATTGTATATATAAGTGATTGCCGAGATGTGAATATTGTACGCGTCCCTTTCAAATCGCACTAATACTGAATAACTTCCGGCTGTCATCTGTAGTATTGTATATATAAGTGATTTTCGATCTGACGATATTGTATGCGTCCCATAAAAATTGCACGAATACTGAATAACTTCCGGCTGTCATCTGTAGTATTATATATATAATTGATGTGCGATCTGACAATATTTCTTAATTGTCCCATTGAAATCTCCATAATAATGCTGTTCAAAAGTGTGTTTTACGTATATGTTGTATTGTAGTATTGAGTGTTAAAGTTCCTAAAGGGGCGGTACAGTGGTGAATCTGTGATGTGTATGGTTGAATCTTCTAATGACGTCATGATATTATTAACCTGCCTATGTAGTTGTGAAATCCTCATTGTGTTGTTGTATTGTGCTACATTGTTATTGTGTGCTGAATAAAATCTAAATGTGTGCTTTGTGGTTGCGTGATGGGTGATGCGTGTTATGTACATGTACGTATATATTGTGATTGTGTCCCACATATGCTGACTTCTATATAGCGGTCTGGCATTGTTGTTCCTTCCCATAAAGTGACATCTGTAATCTGGTGTAATGATGTTCTTGTTGTACGTAATTCCTAATGGTTTCTGGTGATGGAATCATGATGTTAAAAGTACAGTAAAATCCATATGTTGTGTTTTGTGATTCCTCGAGAGAATGTAATGTGTTTTTCCCCCATCATTTGAATGCACATGTATGATTGAATGTTAAAAGTAATGTATGTGCATCCATGAGTGATCATGTGTTAAGCCTATGTAGATATGCAGTTGCTGCAAGCATATGAGTTGAATAACAGAAATGCAATAATAAAGGTAAATGAGAGATGTTTCCCATTGTGTAGTGTTTGTGAATCCAGAAATGTGTATTGAATTTTATTTTAATTGTAAATGTAATTTTATTGAAATAATAATGTGTTACTAGTGATGGGGATTTGTAGTTGATGTAATCTAAAAGTGTTAAAAATATTTATGGTGTGGTGAATATTTAATATTAAAAAACATAAGTCCACCATAGGGAAATAGTCATTTCTTGATCTATTTATCATAGCTGGGTCTAACGCATGAAATCATGTATTTTCTAGCGCTGGTATTTGGAGTTTTTCAGTCTACGCTATTTGCGTGCGTTAGGGAAATGAGGGTTTCGCGTGCACGAGCACGTCTTCCCAATAGAAGTCAATGGAGGCTCCAAAGATTTCTATATTTTTTTTTCTAAGACTGGTTTTCCTCGTAAAGTGAGTGACGTCATGAGCTTGTGTGAAAAAGTAACTAAATCGTGTTCTTTTTGTAATAAATAAATATTTTGTGTATGTAATGTGGTGTATATTGTTTGTATGCATCGATGAGTGTATGTTTGTGATAATGTTATTCGTTAGATGTAGGTATATGAGGGTCTTTTCCCGTATGTCCATGTAAGTCAATGGGAAAATGGATTTGTGTGGATTTTTTTCAAACACCCGAGATCTCGCAACTTTAATCCTTTGTATTTTAAAGAAAAAATAAAAAATACGAAAAATAAAGATAGTGTTGTGTTTGTATGAGTGTAAGTGTACTTTGTGTAATATTTGTTTTGTGATTCGTGGATGTTTTTTTGTGCGGTATATGTTTACTACTGGGTCTGAGGTGGCGGTAGAAATTTGAGCGTTAGGTGTATTTTGAGTCGCGGTAAATAAACTCTAAATACCGGAGTGCGTAAAAAACCCGCGTTAGGAGCCTCTAACGCTGGTTTTGACGGCTACCGCCGAACTCTAAATCTAGGCCTTAGTGACTATAAAGCAGTGGGAGCTGCCATGTTGTAACTTAGGTTACCTTTTCTTCTGTGACCAATTAGGGACAGTTATAAAGAAGTCACTAGAGTGTGCAGCAAATGGCTGTGTGGAATATAACAGTGTTCTGCACTTCCAATTCTAACAGGAACTGAAATGCTCATAATTTCAGAATGGAATTACAGGAAAAGGAGACAAAATAAATAATGAAAGCATATTGCAGACTTTTTTTTTAAGTATATGATTTATCATTTTAAAATACAACCTCAAAGTGTTTAATGTCAATTTAATGACTTCAAAATAATTATTGTAAAAACATATAAACTCTAATTTTAGTAGCAAATGGCACACTCCTTGAAAAGTTACTTAGTCATACTAAATTAAATAGATACTTAGAGAAGAAAGCCTTTTTCACATTAGATACATATTGGATACAGAGCAGAATCATATTAATCTTGTGTGGGAATGAACATTTTTAATTAAAATGTAACTTTTATTTGTTTTAATTAAAAAGAATCCGGTTAGATCGGACCTAGTACATGTAGTATTTAAAAATTCTTCACTGGATAATGATAAATTACCAGTCAGGTGGAAAGATTGTAATGAATCTGCATAAAAGTCAGACTGACAAGTGTTTTTCTTACCTTGTTGCTTATATTATTATTGTCATGTCAGCCCTGTATTACATAATGTCCTCTTTACCTTATTTGAAATAAATCACCAGTGAGTGTGTATTGGTACAAAAAAATAGTGATTAAAACACATTGCTGCAGCCTGCAATATTAATGCTAGCACTCATTTTCTTCTTGCAGTTTGTGAATAAGTTCATCAGTTTGATTTACCTGCCATTTGTAAGGTTTTAACGTTATACCAAATAGTATGGAGTGGCTAAATTAGCCCATTCATTCTCATGTATTGGTTATACCACTTGATAACAAATCATTCATGCGCCCAACGGTAGCTAAGATCCTTCAGTCCTTCACTAGTTCATACATATACAAGCCTAAATTGTATCGTGGCTACTCGAACACAAAAATGCGGTATGGATGCTGCAGCATGCAGTGAAAAATATGGGACAACGCTCCTGTGAAAGCGCCACACACTCCTTGAAAAGCATTCAGTGTTATCTGCTTAGCTGAGGCCAATTAAATGAGTTGCTGCATATATTAAGCACTCATTGTGCAGCAGTAAGATTATTATGGAATCTGAATGTCAGGCAAAGCAGACAAAATGAATAATTGAAGATTTTTCACTTTGCATAATAACATTTTGATCATCCGATGGTCCGTGGTATACTGAAGAAAGAATGTAAGGTACCGCAATCAATGTGGGGTACCTTGCATTCCTATTGGCTGAATTTTTCAAAACAGCCAATAGGATTAGAGCTAATAAAATCCTATTGGACTGAAATCAGCCAATTAAATTTCAGTAGCTCTCACTCTATTGGCTGCTGAATTTTTCAAAACAGCCAATAGAATTCGAGCTACTGAAATCCTATTGGCTGTTCAAATCAGGCAATAAGATTTCAGTAGCTCTCATCCTATTGGCTGATTTTGAAAATTTCAGTCAATAGGAATTCAAGGTACCCCAATAAATATGAAGAATTCTTTCTTCAGTGTGTGGCGGACGATCGCATGAAGAGGAACCTCCACGCCTTCGCCAAGGACCACCACCTCCGCCGATGACTGCCGCTGAGGATCGCCACTTCTGGGAAGACCGCTCCAGGCCTCCGCTCTGCGCTGCCTTCGTTGTAGATGAAGATGATGGACCTGCTTAGAAGAAGACCTTCTCCGCCGGACATCTGAAACTGTGAGTACCAATTTGGGGCTTTATTGTTAGTTTTTTTTTTAATTTTTATTTTTTAATGCCCATACAAATGCCCTTTTCAGGGCAATGGGTAGATTAGGTTTATTAGTGTCAGGTTTTTTTATTTTGGGTTTTTTTTTACTGTTGGGGGGACTTTGTTTATTTTTAATGTAAAAGAGCTGTTTAACTTAGGGCAATGCCCTACAAAAAAGCCCTTTTAAGGGCTATTGGTAGTTTAGCATTAGATTAGGGGTGTTTTTATTTTCATAGGGATTAGGTTTAATTTTTTTATTTTGGATAATGTGTTTATTATTTTTTGGAATGTTAGACTTTTTTATTTTTTGTAATAAGATTAATGTAATGTAATTTTTTTGTATTTTTTATTGTAATGTAGTTTATTTTTATTGTAATTAAGGAGTTAATTTAGAGGGTGTTAGGGGGCTTAGTCATTAAATTCGTTTTTTGCGTTGTGGGGCTTGGCATTGTAGGAGTTAATAAGTAAATTAGGTTTAATGCGTTGTGGGGGGTTGGCAGTTTAGGGGTTAATATATGTATTAGGTAGTTTGCGATGTTGGGGTTTGCTGATTTAGGGGTTAATAATTTTATAAGATAGTTGTTGTTTTTCTCTTAATACTTTGTGCGGGCGGTTAGTTTATTTTTTTAATAAATCGTACCGGCGGTTATTATTATTATTTTTTTTAATACTTATTGTGGGCGGTATTTTTTAATACTTATTCCTTGCGGTTAGGTATTTTTTTCATACTTATTAAAGGCAGTTTTTTTTTTATTTGTAATGCTCCGTTTGCCTTCGCTACATCTCGGTGGATTCCGAAAATGGCAGAGTGGTGGATTCTTTCACCACCCTGCCATTTTCGGGAATCCACCGGGATGCAGCTTCGCTGCATCCAGGTGAATTCTAGCGTGCAGCCAACATTCTGTTGGCTGCCTTGCGCTGCCAACATTCCTTTGAGGATGCGTGCGCAACTGCCGATGGACATTACAAACGCAATTATAGAATAGATGGGGGGGTGTCCAGGCAGCGGCCATAATAGCATGCCAAATTGGGAGCTCTTAGGGACAATCCTATAATCTGCCGATTATCTCTAAATAGAAGTGGCATAGTTTTTAAATTTTAGAAGAACAAGATTCAGGGGACGTTGCTGCAAGTATTTTTATCATCATTCACTAGAGCCTTAATCGGGACTGAAACACAGGCAGCGGCCTACAACGTGTCTCTATACACCCCCCGATTATCCGGGTAAAAGCAGTTTGCATTATACTGCCACAACCTACAGTGATATTTAACCTTAAGAGAATAATACTAGAGAGCGCAGGAAGATACACCAAACTCCTAAAAACACCTATGGGTCCCCAACTAGGTAGTAGAAATGGACATATGAGTGAAAAATAGATAGGAGCGCTAAAAGCTAAAGGTGCTATGTGTATTACTGTGGTACTTATTAGAGAGAGAAAATAAACAAACAAAGTAAATGATGTCTAAAGAAACATAGATTTATTCACATTAGGTGATATAAAAATGTAAAAACGGACGTCTCCGTAAATAAAAACAATTTCTACAATTAAGTTGCCATCACTTGATATAAGACTAGACTCGCAATATAAAGTTCATAATATATCAAAGATAGTCCCAATCCGCACTTAACTTTTCAATCGGGAGTTGGTTTGTTAGCAAGACAGGGGCTTACCCAGACGAGTGCACAATCAGTCTGCTCCGTGACTCGTTGTACTGCCGTAATGACGTCACTATTGAGGGCGCTGTCCTGAAAACACTTTCTGATTGGTGTAAATGCGATGAGTAAGTTACACTGTTTCTTGGCCTCTTTTGCTCCAATGTAGCGTTCAAACGAAAAGAATAATCCTGCACTTAGTGCCAATTAGCACGCAGGATACCCAATCCAAGAGTATAGTATAAAGTAGTGTCCAGAGTTGACCCGTTACAGGTCTAACGGCCAGTGGAAATGGCTAACAGTGTTAGCAGTCCTGCTCACTTTTAGGTGATAGAAAGTAGCTTTGGCTACTCTTATTACAAAAAATAAGCCAAAGCTACTTTCTATCACCTAAAAGTGTGCAGGCCACTGGCCGTTAGACCTGTAACGGGTCAACTCTGGACACTACTTTATACTATACTCTTGGATTGGGTATCCTGCGTGCTAATTGGCACTAAGTGCAGGATTATTCTTTTCGTTTGAACGCTACATTGGAGCAAAAGAGGCCAAGAAACAGTGTAACTTACTCATCGCATTTACACCAATCAGAAAGTGTTTTCAGGACAGCGCCCTCAATAGTGACGTCATTACGGCCGTACAACGAGTCACGGAGCAGACTGATTGTGCACTCGTCTGGGTAAGCCCCTGTCTTGCTAACAAACCAACTCCCGATTGAAAAGTTAAGTGCGGATTGGGACTATCTTTGATATATTATGAACTTTATATTGCGAGTCTAGTCTTATATCAAGTGATGGCAACTTAATTGTAGAAATTGTTTTTATTTACGGAGACGTCCGTTTTTACATTTTTATATCACCTAATGTGAATAAATCGATATTTAACCTTGCTAAATGGGGAATCGTAGACACAAGATTTATATATCTTATGGTAAGCCTGTACTATCAGGATCATCTGTTAAAGATTTTCACTGCAAATTACTCCATCTGTCTAAAGAGGTAATTAAAATGGAAGCAGCTGCTATAACACTACTACAGGAAGTTGAGGCAATTATGGAGGATCGTTTTTTTCAAGCTTCATAAAGTACTCACAAAAAAACATAATTTATGCTTACCTGATACATTTATTTCTCTTGTAGTGTATCCAGTCCACGGTCATCCATTACTTGTGGGATATTCTCATTCCCAACAGGAAGTTGCAAGAGGATCACCCACAGCAGAGCTGTCTATATAGCTCCTCCCCTAACTGCCATATCCAGTCATTTGACCAAAGACAAGCAGAGAAAGGAGAAACCATAGGGTGCAGTGGTGACTGTAGTGTAAAGTAAAAAATACCTGCCTTAAAATGACAGGGCGGGCCGTGGACTGGATACACCACAAGAGAAATAAATTTATCAGGTAAGCATAAATTATGTTTTCTCTTGTAAGGTGTATCCAGTCCACGGATCATCCATTACTTGTGGGATACCAATACCAAAGCTAAAGTACACGGATGAAGGGAGGGACAAGGCAGGTACTTAAACGGAAGGTACCACTGCCTATAAAACCTTTCTCCCAAAAATAGCCTCCGAAGAAGCAAAAGTATCAAATTTATAGAATTTTGAAAAGGTATGAAGCGAAGACCAAGTCGCCGCCTTGCAAATCTGTTCAACAGAAGCCTCATTATTATACTTCTTAGCCAAAGTGAAAGAGAAGTTGCCGAAGCCTTTTGGCCCTTTCTCTGTCCAGAGTAAACAACAAACAAAGCAGATGTTTGACGAAAATCTTTAGTAGCTTGTAAATAATACTTTAAAGCACGAACCACGTCAAGATTGTGTAATAGACGTTCCTTCTTTGAAGAAGGATTAGGACACAATGATGGAACAACAATCTCCTGATTGATATTCTTATTAGATACCACCTTAGGTAAAAACCCAGGTTTGGTGCGCAGAACTACCTTATCTGCATGGAAGATCAGATAAGGAGAATCACATTGTAAGGCAGATAACTCGGAAACTCTACGAGCCGAGGAAATAGCTACCAAAAAAAGAACTTTCCAAGATAAAAGCTTAATATCTATGGAATGAAGAGGTTCAAACGGAACCCCTTGAAGAACTTTAAGAACCAAATTTAAGCTCCATAGCGGAGCAACAGGTTTAAACACAGGCTTGATTCTAACTAAAGCCTGACAAAATGCCTGAACGTCTGGTACGTCCGCCAGACGCTTGTGCAAAAGAATAGACAGAGCAGAAATCTGTCCCTTTAAGGAACTAGCTGATAATCCTTTTTCCAATCCTTCTTGGAGAAAAGATAATATCCTGGGAATTCTGACTTTACTCCATGAGTAACCCTTGGATTCACACCAATAAAGATATTTACGCCATATCTTATGATAGATTTTCCTGGTGACAGGCTTTCGTGCCTGAATTAAGGTATCAATGACTGACTCGGAGAAGCCATGCTTTGATAAAATCAAGCGTTCAATCTCCAGGCAGTCAGTCTCAGAGAAATTAGATTTGGATGGTTGAAAGGACCTTGAAGTAGAAGGTCCTGTCTCAGCGGCAGAGTCCATGGTGGAAAGGACGACATGTCCACCAGATCTGCATACCAAGTCCTGCGTGGCCACGCAGGCGCTATCAAGATCACCGATGCTCTCTCCTGCTTGATTTTGGCAATCAGACAAGGGAGCAGAGGAAACGGTGGAAACACATAAGCCAGGTTGAAAGACCAAGGTGCTGCTAGAGCATCTATCAGCGTCGCCTTGGGATTCCTGGACCTGGATTCGTAACAAGGAAGCTTGGCGTTCTGGCGAGACGCCATGAGATCCAGTTCTGGTTTGCCCCAACGATGAATCAATTGTGCAAACACCTCCGGATGGAGTTCCCTCTCCCCCGGATGAAAAGTCTGACGACTTAGAAAATTCCCCTCCCAGTTCTCTACACCTGGGATATGGATAGCTGATAGGTGGCAAGAGTGAATCTCTGCCCAGCGAATTATCTTTGAGACTTCTAACATTGCTAGGGAACTCCTTGTTCCCCCTTGATGGTTGATGTAAGCCACAGTCGTGATGTTGTCCGACTGAAATCTGATGAACCTCATTGTCGCTAGCTGAGGCCAAGCCTGAAGAGCATTGAATATCGCTCTCAGTTCCAGAATGTTTACTGGAAGGAGTGTCTCCTCCTGAGTCCACGATCCCTGAGCCTTCAGGGAGTTCCAGACTGCCCCCCAGCCTAGAAGGCTGGCATCTGTCGTTACAATTGTCCAATCTGGCCTGCGAAAGGTCATACCTTTGGACAGATTGACCCGAGATAGCCACCAGAGAAGAGAATCCCTGGTCTCTTGATCCAGATTTAGTAGAGGGGACAAATCTGTGTAATCCCCATTCCACTGACTGAGCATGCAGAGTTGCAGCAGTCTGAGATGTAGGCGTGCAAACGGCACTATGTCCATTGCCACTACCATTAAGCCGATTACTTCCATGCACTGAGCCACCAAACGGCGAGGAATGGAATAAAGAACACGGCAGGAATTTAGAAGTTTTGATAACCTGGCCTCCCATCAGGTAAATCTTCATTTCTACAGAATCTATCAGAGTCCCTAAGAAGGAAACTCTTGTGAGAGGGGATAGAGAACTCTTTTCTTCGTTCACTTTCCACCCATGCGACCTCAGAAATGCCAGAACTATGTCCGTATGAGACTTGGCAATTTGGAAATTTGACGCCTGTATCAGGATGTCGTCTAAATAAGGGGCCACTGCTATGCCCCTTGGTCTTAGGACCGCCAGAAGCGACCCCAGAACCTTCGTAAAGATACTTGGGGCTGTAGCTAATCCAAAGGGAAGAGCTACAAACTGGTAATGCCTGTCTAGGAAGGCAAACCTGAGAAACCGATGATGATCTTTGTGTATCGGAATGTGAAGATAAGCATCCTTCAAATCCACTGTAGTCATATATTGACCCTCCTGGATCATAGGTAGGATGGTACAAATAGTCTCCATCTTGAATGATGGAACTCTGAGGAATTTGTTTAAGATCTTGAGATCTAAAATTGGTCTGAAAGTTCCCTCTTTTTTGGGAACCACAAACAGATTTGAGTAAAATCCCTGTCCCT
The DNA here is from genome assembly GCF_027579735.1 of Bombina bombina. Lineage (NCBI taxonomy): Eukaryota > Metazoa > Chordata > Amphibia > Anura > Bombinatoridae > Bombina > Bombina bombina. The sequence goes on from NC_069500.1 coordinate 788,864,967, forward strand.
GTTCCTCCTTTGGAACTGGATGGATCACTCCCATAACTAGGAGGTCTTAAACACAGTGTAAGAATGCCTCTCTCTTTATCTGGTTTGCAGATGATTGTGAAAGGTGAAATCTCCCTTTTGGAGGGGAAGCTTTGAAGTCCAGAAGATATCCCTGGGATATAATTTCCAACGCCCAGGGATCCTGGACATCTCTTGCCCAAGCCTGGGCGAAGAGCGAAAGTCTGCCCCCTACTAGATCCGTTACCAGATAGGGGGCCGATCCTTCATGCTGTCTTAGAGGCAGCAGCAGGCTTTTTGGCCGGCTTACCTTTGTTCCAGGTCTGGTTAGGTCTCCAGACCGACTTGGACTGAGCAAAAGTTCCCTCTTGTTTTGCATTAGAGGAAGTTGATGCCACACTCGCCTTGAAGTTTCGAAAGGCACGAAAATTAGTCTGCTTGGCCCTTGATTTGGACCTATCCTGAGGAAGGGCATGACCTTTTCCTCCAGTGATATCAGCAATGATCTCCTTCAAACCAGGCCCGAATAGGGTTTGCCCCTTGAAGGGAATGTTAAGCAGCTTAGACTTTGAAGTGACGTCAGCTGACCATGATTTAAGCCATAGCGCCCTGCGCGCCTGTATAGCAAAACCAGAATTCTTAGCCATTAGTTTAGTCAAATGAACAATGGCATCAGAAACAAAATAATTGGCTAGCTTAAGTGCTCTAAGCTTGTCAAGTATGTCATCCAATGGAGTCTCTACCTGTAAAGCCTCTTCCAGAGACTCAAACCAGAAAGCCGCAGCAGCAGTGACAGGGGCAATGCATGCAAGGGGCTGTAGGATAAAACCTTGTTGAATAAACATTTTCTTAAGGTAACCCTCTAACTTTTTATCCATTGGATCTGAGAAAGCACAACGGTCCTCGACAGGGATAGTAGTACGCTTAGCTAGGGTAGAAACTGCTCCCTCCACCTTAGGGACTGTCTGCCATAAGTCCCATGTGGTGGCATCTATTGGAAACATTTTCCTAAAAATAGGAGGGGGAGAGAACGGCACACCTGGTCTATCCCATTCCTTAGTAATAATTTCTGTAAACCTTTTAGGTATTGGAAAAACATCAGTGCACACCGGCACTGCATAGTATTTATCCAATCTACACAATTTCTCTGGCACTGCAATTGTATCACAGTCATTCAGAGCAGCTAAAACCTCCCTGAGCAATACGCGGAGGTGTTCAAGCTTAAATTTAAATGTAGACATATCAGAATCAGGTTGAATCATCTTCCCTGAGTCAGAAACATCACCCATAGAAAGAAGCTCTCCTTCCTCAGCTTCTGCATATTGTGAGGGAGTATCAGACATAGCTCTTAAAGCGTCAGTATGCTCTGTATTTCTTCTAACTCCAGAGCTATCTCGCTTTCCTCTAAATTCAGGTAGTCTGGCTAATACCGCTGACAGTGTATTATTCATGACTGCCGCCATGTCTTGTAAAGTAAACGCTATGAGCACCATAGATGTACTTGGCGCCATTTCAGCGTGAGTCCCTTGATCGGGAGTCAAAGGATCTGACACGTGGGGAGAGTTAGTCGGCATAACTTCCCCCTCATCAGATTCCTCTGGTGATAAATTTTTTAAAGACAGAATATGATCTTTATTACTTAAAGTGAAATCAGTACATTTGGTACACATTCTAAGAGAGGGTTCCACCATGGCTTTTAAACATAATGAACAAGGAGTTTCCTCTATGTCAGACATGTTTAAAAAGACTAGCAATGAGACCAGCAAGCTTGGCAAACACTTTAAATCAAGTTAACAAGCAAAATATAAAAACGGTACTGTGCCTTTAAGAGAAACAAATTTTGTCAGAATTTAAACACAGTGAAAAAAGGCAGTAAATCAAACAAAATTTTTACAGTGTGTATAATAAGCTAACAGAGCATTGCACCCACTTGCAAATGGATGATTAACCCCTTAGTTCAAAAAACGGATAAAAAAAAACGATATAGACGTTTTTTAACAGTCACAACAAACTGCCACAGCTCTGCTGTGGCCCTACCTTTCCAAACAAACGACTTTGGAAAGCCTATGAGCCCTTTAGAGATGTCCTATAGCATTCAGGGGACTCCTGGAGGAAGCTGGAAGTCTCAGTCTGTAAAAGTTAATGAGCAATAAAGCGCCAAAATAGGCCCCTCCCACTCATGTTAAAAAAGTGGAGAGCCTCAGGAAACTGTTTCTAGGCAAATTTAAGCCAGCCATGTGGAAAAACTAGGCCCCAATAAAGTTTTATCACCAAAGCATATATAAACACGCTTAAACATGCCAGCAAACGTTTTATATTGCAAATTTATAAGAGTATTACCTCTGAAAGTAAGCATGATACCAGTCGCTATTAAGTCACTGTATTCAGGCTTACCTTACATAAATCTGGTATCAGTGGCTTTTTTTAGCATTTACATCTCTAGAATTTTTTTTTAACTGCACATACCTCATAGCAGGATACCCTGCACGCCATTCCCCAGCTGAAGTTACCTCTCTCTTTAGTTATGTGTGAGAACAGCAATGGATCTTGGTTACAACCTGCTAAGATCATAAAGATCACAGGCAGATTCTTCTTCTATTTTCTGCCTGTGATAAAATAGTACAACTCCGGTACCATTTAAAAATAACAAACTTTTGATTGAAGAAAAAAAACAACTACTTTTCACCACTTCTCTCTTATTACCTCCATGCTTGTTGAGAGTTGCAAGAGAATGACTGGATATGGCAGTTAGGGGAGGAGCTATATAGACAGCTCTGCTGTGGGTGATCCTCTTGCAACTTCCTGTTGGGAATGAGAATATCCCACAAGTAATGGATGATCTGTGGACTAGATACACCTTACAAGAGAAAGTGGAACTCCTTGAGAGATGTTTGCAGTCCCTCTTCTGGAAAGCCAGAGCCTCCAGTAGCGACCCAAGGGATTTGCCACTTACCGCCTGAGAGCCTCTAGTGAATGACCATTGTTAGTCGCTCTCAGTATTTTACCCTAGAGGACTAGAATAACCAGGGAAATAACATCATCACCATATTTAAGATATTTGGTGGCTGGTGCAACACTGCTGACCAGCTAATAGAACCTAGAAGCATATTCAACACATGGTTACTCCCATGGTTGCGGACTGGAAGGGAGATCATGCTTTGGGATTGCAATCACTGATCCTTTTGATCATTGGGACAGTAATGGGACGCTCTCTGCTAACACAAAATCAGAAGTTACCCCTTCACATATATTTGAGACACTTGCTAGATGTTCCCTGTGTTGGAGATGGCTAGAATTCCTAGAGTAGTGGATTAACTGTTTAGTATTTGTAAAATGACTTTGTTTTCCTTGTTATTTGTTGCCTTCATTAAAGTAAGCTCTTACAATAGCTGCATTTCCTGAAACCCTCAGTTCATTTATTTATTAATTTATTTTTTTTGAATCAGGGAGGACTGACCCATATCCAACTAGAGGAAGGATTTTTTTTTATATATTAGAAATCTGATGTGGAAATTCCCTGTTTGAATCTTATTAGATTACCTTTCAGCACTTTTGTATTTTACATTGACTCTTAAAGGGCCAGTAAACCTAGGAACTAATGTTGTATAATAATGCACATAGTGCAGAATTATATAACATTAGTTTAGCTCCAGATTTAAAAAGTGAATAGTTAAAAAGATATCACGCAAAGAAAACAGAACACCACTCTTGGCTCTACTGAGCGGGTCTGTTTTCTTCTGCTAAGCGCATCACAGGCACGCTGTCTATTCACTGCGCGCCCGATCGCGCTATTGAAATCAATGTAGCTCGCTCCCGCTCTGGTAGCAGGAGCGAGCTACATTGATTTCAATAGCGCGATCGGGCGCGCTGTGAATAGACAGCCTGCCCGTGATGCGCCTAGCAGAAGAAAACAGACCCGCTCAGTAGAGCCTAGAGCGGTGTTCTGTTTTCTTTGCGTGATATCTTTTTAACTATTCACTTTTTAAATCTGGAGCTAAGCTAATGTTATATAATTCTGCACTATGTGCATTATTATATAACATTATTTCCTAGATTTACTGGCCCTTTCAGGTATTAAAGAATACAAGCCCTGCTGTTTACGCATAATCTTTAAAATATTTTTATTTTTACCTGGCAGAAGTGAAGGTGCAACATGCTACTTAATAATACTTCTTTTTTGATTTGTGGCCCTTTTGTCAGCGGTCAAGACATTGGGGTTTACGGTGTCCAGATATGAATAGTCATAGATAGACAGGAATTCATTTCTGCAGCTGTATATCTTTAAATGACATGAAACCCAAAACATTTCTTTCATGATTCAGATAGAAAATACAATTTTAAAAAACTTTCCAATTTACTTCTATGATTTAATTTGCTTCCTTCTCTTGTTATTCTTTGCTTAAAGGTTTATCTAGGCAAAACTCAGGAGCAGCAGAGAACCTCGGTTCTAGCTGTTGATTGGTGGCTGCATATATATTTTGATTGTGATTGGGTCACCCATGCATTCAGTTAGAAACCATTAGTGCATTGTTGCTCTTCAACAAATGATGCCAACAGAATGAAACAAATTAGATAATAGAAGTAAATTAAAAAACTGTTTAAAATTGTACTTTCTATCTGAATCATGAAAGAAAAAATGTGGGTTTCATGTCCCTTTAAGTAATGGACTGCTTCCTTTACAAACTTACTTGCTATGTATTATAAATCTTATATATTTTTAGAGAGATTCATCGGAATGACTTTATTAGCTGTAGTTTACTCCTCTCTGGTTATGTATAAGCCATCCTTCCTGTTATATATTCAAATTGTAAACTATCATTGGGGACTCCCAAAGTTTATTCAGAGAGTATGTAATAGGATTGTTTAAACTTTTCAGATGTAAATCAACAACAGTTATAATAGACTACAGCCTGTCTCTACCGTTCCATTGTTCATATAGTGCTCATTCTTGCATCTAGTAATTAAAGGGACAGTTCACCCAAACTTTTTCTCCCCTTTAAATTGTTCCCAATAATCCGTTTTACCTGTTGTAGTGTATTACATTGTTTACAAGTAGCTCCTTTACCCCTATTTCTGCATATGAAATAGCTGATTTTGCATGTGGTATTTTAACCTATACTAAAAGTTTTGATACTGGAGTATATGCTATTGACAAACTATGTAAACACAGCCAGCAGAAGAAATTACACTCTCAGTGTGGTGCAGGATAGTTTAAGTAATAAAATGTTAAAGGGACATGAAACCCAAAAAAATTCTCTTTCATGATTTTGACAGAGCATACAATTTTAAACAACTTTTCAATTTACTTCTATTATTTAATTTGCTTCATACATTTTAAACTCTGCAGCTGGTATACTGTCCGTTTATATATATATATATATATAAATCAGGTGTCATGGGGCTTATGCTTTTGACCTTTTATTACCAAGAGGCCAGTCAAATAGTCATTCAATTGATATTGTTAATGTAAATTGGAGGTTTGAGATGCCTATATTTTGTCATTAATTGGTTTTCATTCTAATATTAGAGTCTATTGTTCAACTGGATTTTTGTCATTACTGTCATATGGAATTCATTGTATGTTCTATCTTTCGCAAAACCTCAATAAAAGATTATTAAATATAAAAAAAACCCACAAAACCCCCCAATTTATTTCTTACCTAATAAATTCCTTTCTTTCATGGTGATGAGTCCACGATCCATTACTCCTGGGAATTACCTCTCCTGCCACTAGGAGGCAAAGATTCCTAAACCTCAGAGCTCTATATAAACCCTCCCACCTCTATTGCAATCAGTCTGACGTATAACAAAGCTGACAGAGGTGAGAATGAAATATTGCAAAATAAATAGATGAAATGGGAAAAAAGGATGTGCCAAAAATATTAAAAAAAATAATAAAAAAAAAAATCAGGGTGGGGTATCGTTGACTCTTACCACCATGAAAGAAAGAAATTTATCAGGTAAGATATAAATTATGTTTTCTTTCGTATAGGAGATAAGAGTCCTTGATCCATTACTCCTGGGAACTAATCCAAAATTCAAAATCTTCTTAAAAACACAAATGTAATCACAGCGGACAAGTAAAAATAAACACAACAAAAGAAGTCTACTAAAACAGCTGCCGAGTTTCGGCTCATAGCTGTACTCAAAGCTGTTCAACATTCTAGAATGACCAGGAAGTGGCTATAGAGTGAGTAGAATGAGCTGTAATACGCTTAGGAGGAGACTGACCTGCTTCTACATAAGCAATATGGATTAATTTGCTTAATCCAAGAAGCTAGAGCAACAGAAGATGGCTTCCGACCCTTGCACTTGCCTGAAAATGAACAAAGAAATCAGGAGTTTGTCTGAAAACTGAGAAAGCTCAAAATAATATTTCAAAGTCTTGACATCATCCCAGTTATGAAGAATTTCTTAGCAACACATTTCTCAGCATAAAAGCAGTTTATCAGGCTGATGAAATGGCTTATATGCTGAGAAATGCGTTGCTGTAACATTCCTTGGCATCCTTGAAAGAAAGAAAATCAGTCTCTGGGAGGCCTTGAATTAAAGCCTATTAAATACCCTAGAGAGACAATTTTCAGAGCCCAGGATGCATTAACCTGCCCTTTACCAGAGATACTGGACTGGGGCCGCACCTTCATGCTGACTTAGAAGTAGGGCGGAATTTGGCCTGCAAGGACTTGTGCCAATTGGCACCAGACCTCCAGGGCTTACTTGAACTACCTTGATTTGGAAAAGAAGCGGCTGATGTTTTGCTCCTTGTTCTGGCGAAAGGAACTAAATTGACCAGAAATTTTAAATTTACTCTAAAAACTTCTTATCTTGTGGAAGAAACTAACTTTTGCCAGCATTAACTGCTAAAATGGTATTGTCCAGTTTAGACTTAAAAAAAAGTAAATTTATGCTTACCTGATAAATTAATTTCTTCTACGATACGACGAGATTTCATCCTTACTTGTGGGATATTAACCTCCTGCTAACAGGAAGTGGCAGAGAGCACCACAACAGAGCTGTATATATAGCTCCTCCCTTCCCTCCACCTCCAGTCATTCGACCGAAGTTAGGAAGATAAAGGAAAAGCCAAAGGTGCAGAGGTGACTAAAGTTTATAAAAAAATATAATATAATCTAAATCTGTCTAAAAAATGACAGGGAGGGCCGTGGACTCGTATCTTAGAAGAAATTAATTTATCAGGTAAGCATAAATTTACTTTTCTTCTACAAGATACGACGAGTCCACGCATTTCATCCTTACTTGTGGGATACAATACCAAAGCTACAGGACACGGATGAAACGGGAGGGGCAAGACAGAGACCTAAACGGAAGGCACCACTGCTTGAAGAACCTTTCTCCCAAAAACAGCCTCAGAAGAAGCAAAAGTATCAAATTTGTAAAATTTGGAAAAAGTATGAAGAGACGACCAAGTCGCAGCCTTGCAAATCTGTTCAACAGAAGCATCGTTTTTAAAAGCCCATGTGGAAGCCACAGTCCTAGTAGAATGAGCCGTAATTCTTTCAGGAGGATGCTGTCCAGCAGTCTCATATGCCAGGCGGATGATACTCTTCACCCAAAAAGAAAGAGAGGTAGCCGTAGCTTTCTGACCCCTACGCTTTCCAGAAAAAACAATGAATAATGAAGATGATTGACGGAAATCCTTAGTCGCCTGCAAGTAAAACTTCAAGGCACGGACCACGTCCCAGTTATGTAACAGACACTCCTTCTTAGAAGAAGGATTAGGACACAAGGAAGGAACAACAATTTCCTGATTAATATTCTTATTTGAAACAACCTTAGGAAGGAATCCAGGTTTGGTACGTAAAACCACCTTATCAGAATGAAAGATAAGATAAGGCGAGTCACATTGTAATGCTGAAAGCTCAGAAACTCTACGAGCAGAAGAAATAGCAACCAAAAACAAAACTTTCCAAGATAACAATTTAATATCTATGGAATGCATGGGTTCAAACGGAACCCATTGAAGAACACTAAGGACTAAATTCAAACTCCAGGGTGGCGCAATTGGTCTAAAGACAGGCTTAATTCTGGTTAGAGCCTGACAAAAAGACTGAACATCTGGAACATCTGCCAAACGTTTGTGTAGCAAAATTGACAAAGCAGAAATCTGTCCCTTTAAGGAACTCGCTGATAACCCTTTCTCCAATCCTTCTTGGAGAAAGGACAGAATCCTGGGAATCCTAACTTTACTCCATGAATAGCCCTTGGATTCACACCAAAAAAGATATTTACACCATATCTTATGATAGATCTTAATAGTGACAGGGTTACGTGCCTGTATCAAAGTATTGATGACCGAATCGGAGAATCCCCAATTAGATAAAATCAAGCGTTCAATCTCCAAGCAATCAGCTGCAGAGAATTTAGATTTGGATGTTGGAAAGGTCCTTGAATGAGAAGGTCCTGTCTCAATGGAAGTTTCCACAGAGAGGACATGTCCACTAGATCCGCATACCAAGTCCTGGGTGGCCACGCAGGCGCAATCAGAATTACTGAAGCTCTCTCCTGTTTGATCCGAGCAATCACTCAGGGAAGGAGAGGAAACGGTGGAAACACAAAAGCTAGGCTGAACGACCAAGGCACTGCTAAGGCATCTATCAGTTCGGCCTGAGGATCCCTCGACCTGGATCCGTATGTTGGAAGCTTGGCATTCTTTCAAGATGCCATCAGATCCAATACTGGTCTGCCCCATCGGAGAACCAGTGAGGCAAATACCTCCGGATGGAGTTGCCACTCCCCTGGGTGAAAAGCCTGTCGGCTTAAGAAATCCGCTTCCCAGTTGTCTACTCTTGGGATGTAGATTGCTGACAGATAACAAGAGTGGGTCTCCGCCCATCAAATTATCTTGGATACTTCTGTCATCGCTAAGGAACTCCTCGTTCCCCCCTGACGATTGATATAAGCCACAGTCGTGATGTTGTCCGACTGGAATCTGATTAATTTGGCTGAAGCCAACTGAGGCCATGCCTGAAGCGTATTGAATATTGCTCTCAATTCCAGAATACTGATTGGAAGTAGAGACTCCACCTGAGTCCATACACCCTGAGCCTTCAGGGAATTCAAGACTGCACCCCAGCCCAGAAGGCTGGCGTCCGTTGTCACTATCACCCACAAGGGTCTGCAGAAACACGTCCCCTAGTACAGACGATCCGGCAACAACCACCAAAGAAGAGAGTCTCTGGTCTCTTGATCCAGATTTATCGGAGGCGATAAATTTGCATAGTCCCCATTTCACTGTCCGAGCAGGAACAGCTGCAGTGGTCTGAGATGAAAACGAGCAAACGGAATGATGTCCATTGCTGCTACCATTAATCCAATTGCCTCCATACACTGAGTCACTGATGGCCGAGGATTGGACTGAAGGGCTCGGCATGTATTTAGAATTTTTGACTTTCTGACCTCCGTCAGAAATATTTTCATGTCTACAGAATCTATCAGAGTTCCCAAGAAGGGAACCCTTGTCCGTGGAACTAGTGAAATCTTTTCTAGGTTCACCTTCCATCCGTGAGTTCTCAGAAAGCACAACACTGTGTCTGTATGAGATTTCGTCAGATGATAAGTTGACGCCTCAATCAAAATATCGTCCAGATAAGGCGCCACTGCTATGCCCCGCGGCCTGAGAACCAACAGAAGGGACCCTAGATGCTTTTTGAAGATCCTGGGTGTTGTGGCCAACCCGAAGGGAAGAGCCACAAACTGAAAATGTTTGTCCAGGAAGGCAAACCTTAGGAACTGATGATGATCCTTGTGGATAGGAATATGAAGGTATGCATCCTTCAAGTCCACGGTAGTCATATATTGACCCTCCTGGATCATTGGTAAAATTGTGCGGATGGTCTCCATCCTGAAGGATGGAAGTCTGAGAAACTTGTTTAGACTCTTGAGGTCTAAAATAGGTCTGAACGTTCCCTCTTTTTTGGGCACTACGAAAAGATTTGAGGGGCCGTCCCTTCATGCTGTCTTTGTAGCAGCAACAGACTTCTTGGGTTGCTTACCCTTGATCCAAGCCTGGTTGGGTCTCCAGATGGACTTGACCTGAGCAAAATTCCCTTCCTGCTTTGTGGAGGAAGAGGAAGCAGAGGGTACTCCCTTAAAATTTCGAAAGGAACAAAAATTATTTTGTTTACCCCTCATCTTAACAGATTTATCTTGACGTAGAGTGTGACCTTTACCTCCAGTAATGTCAGAAATGATTTCTTTCAACTCAGGCTCGAATATAGTCTTCCCCTTGAAAGGAATAGCTAAGAGCTTTGATTTAGATGACACATCTGCAGACCACGATTTTAATCATAACGCTCTACGCGCCAAAATGTCAAATACTGCATTTTTCGCCGCCAACTTAGCAATTTGAAAGGCGGCATCTGTAATAAAAGAATTAGCTAGCTTGAGAGCCCAAATTCTATCTAAAATGTCCTCTAAAGGGGTCTCAACCTTCAGAGAGTCTTCTAGAGCATCAAACCAAAAAGCTGCTGCAGTAGTAACTGGAACAATGCAGGCTGTTGGTTGTAAAAGGAAACCCTGATAAATAAATAATTTCTTTAGAAGACCCTCTAACTTCTTATCCATAGGGTCTTTGAAAGCACAACTGTCCTCAATAGGAATAGTTGTACACTTAGCCAGGGTAGATATAGCTCCCTCCACCTTAGGGACCGACTGCCAAGAGTCCTGAATGGTGTCTGATATGCGATACATTTTCTTGAAATTAGGAGGAGTGAACGGTATACCCGGTCTGTCCCATTCCTCCTTTATAATTTCCGAAATTCTTTTAGGAACCGGAAAACATCAGTGTTAGTAGGTACCTCTACATATTTGTCCATTTTACACAATTTCTTTGGTGGTATCACAATAGGGTCACAATCATCCAGAGTCGCTAAAACCTCCCGAAGTAACAAGTGGAGGTGTTCAAGCTTAAATTTAAAGGACATGACGTCCGAATCTGTCTAAAGTAACATACTTACTGGGTCTGAAAGTTCTCCCTCAGACAATTCCCTGACCCCCAACTCAGAGACCGGTTAGGGTACATCGGAAATAGCCAACAAAGCATCAGAGGACTCAGTATTCACATTAATTCCTGTCCTACTGCGTTTACCCTGTAACACTGGTAACTTAGATAATACCTCTGTAAGGGTAGTTGACATAACTGCAGCCATATCCTGTAGAGTAAAAGAATTAGACGCATTTGAGGAACTCGGCGTCGCTTGTGTGGGCGTTAAAGGTTGTGACACTTGGGGAGAATTAAATGGCACATCCTGATTCTCTTCAGACTGAGAATCATCCTTAGGCACACTTACTTTACCTAAAATATGCTTTTTACATTGTAAAGCCCTTTCAGTTCAAGAGGTACACAAAGTAAGAGGGGGTTCCACAATGGCTTCTAAACACGTAGAACAATTAGTTTCCTCAATGTCAGACATGTTGAACAGACTAGAAATATCCACAATAGTCGTAAATCACCTCATTTATTGAGTCAAACAACTTTTAGAAAAATGTGTACTGCGCCTTTAAGAAATAAAAAACGCAACAATTTTTTCTCAAACTGCCTAAAACATTTTAAAAGGCTTAACAATTAAATATAATAATTCAATTGGCCCAAAAATTATTGCACCCTATAAGTAAAAGGTGAAGTTACCCTCTAAGAGACATTTTAATAAAAAAATATATCTTAATAGAAAAAATGACCCCTGCAAGAGCTGTGGCGCCTACCTGCCCCCAGGGTACTGCAAAATGACTCAACAACGATCCGGTGAACAGAACACCACTTTAGGCCCCACCAGAGCTAATGCCTGCTGCCTTCTTAGTCAGAGTAAACTGCGCGTCTGAGCGCGCGAAATAGGCCCCACCCATCATGGAGATCGTCTCAACAGTCTGTTAAACCGCATGGGAATCGGTTTGAAAAATAAAGCCATTTGGTCCCCTGAACTTAAAATCTTTTTTGACAAGAAACTGCAGCCCTACTGACTTTAATTAATAAATATATAATGTCAAGCTGCCTCTCCCAGTGTCAAGCCCCAATACAAATATGTCAAAGCAATATGTATAAAACACAGGATTTTCAGTAACACCCTCAGTGATGCAGGTCTACTGCTGACCCCTTCCCTTGCAGGGAAAAATGTCAGCCAGTTCTGATATAACAAGTCTCCTCAGAAATAAAAGACTGGACATACCTCAATGCTGCTTGTAGCATGACACCGTTCTCCACACTGAAGATTTCTCTTGCACTACCTTCAGAAGCTCTGTGGGAACCAAAATGGATCTTAGTTACATCTGCTAAGATCATCAACCTCAAGGCAGAAATCTTCTTCATTCCATATCTCCCTGAGGAAAATAGTACTCACCGGTACCATTTAAAATAAAAAACTTCTTGATTGAAGAATCTGAAACTAACACCTCACTTTACCTCTTCCTATTACTAACACAGGCAAAGAGAATGACTGGGGGTGGAGGGAAGGGAGGAGCTATATATACAGCTCTGCTGTGGTGCTCTTTGCCACTTCCTGTTAGCAGGAGGTTAATATCCCACAAGTAAGGATGAAATCCGTGGACTCGTCGTATCTTGTAGAAGAAAAGTATATTACTGTTAAAAGGTATAGAAAGTAATTTATTATTAGAAGCTGCAACAGCAGACCAAGACTTAAGCCATAAAGCATGCCTGGCAACAACTAAAAGGCACTAATTCTTAGCACTAATTCTAGTAATAGTAAGAATAGCATCACCTATAAAAGCATTAGCACATTTAAGTGACTCTAAAAGCTTTAGGAAGTTATCTCTATCAGACTAAACCAGAACCTGAAAGGAGAGATTCTTTAACCATTTAGAGATAGCAGCTAAAAGGCAAACCAAGGCTTAATTTTTAGAGACACAATTTTTAGAGACGCCCATAGGAAAATGCATCCTGATATTTAAAAAACATAATTTATGCTTAACAGATAAATTCCTTTCCTTCCATAAGGCAGGGAGAGTCCACGACTTCATTCCTTACTGTTGGGAAAAACAACACCTGGCCACCAGGAGGAGACAAAGACACCCCAGCCAAAAGCTGGATGTGTTCACAGAAAAACTTTCCCTGCATCTCCAGACTCTAACTTTCATCAATACCCTGAGAGGATGACATGACTACTTAAAACCCCAGTCCTTTCTTTGAAGGGAACATACACATTACAGGACTATCCAAATCTTCTCTGCCACCTCCTATAGTGACGAAAGGCAAAGAATGACTGGGAGATAGGGAAGTGGGAGGGATATTTAAGCCTTTGGCTGGGGTGTCTTTGCCTCCTCCTGGTGGCTAGGTGTTGTTTTTCCCAACAGTAAGGAATTAAGTTGTGGACTCTCCTTGCCTTATGGAAGGAAATAAATATCTAGCTGACCCTTAGATGTCTCCCCAGCAGAGGTATAATTTGAAAGCTCCAAAGCAAGCAATAGAGTTGATTAACTCAGCCTTGTAGAGTGTCAGTATATTTATGAAAATCTTAGTAGTGCTATCCAAATAATATATCAGTTTATGGCAGGGTTATGAACACAATCTTATATTAATTTTCCTTAAAAATTGAAACCCTAATTAACCATGCATCTACTAGACCATACAATTAATATAAATATCTGAATTCTTTTATTAAGTTAATTATCCATAAACATATTGAAGTATATTCGCAATAAAAGGAAATGAAACAAAATTTATATGCGTTAAAACCAACTCTTAAGATATGCTATGCAAAATTCATACACGCTTATCTTAAAAACCCACCTTATTTATTTAACACAATGGGACTAAAACCTTTAACATCCAAGCAATACAATTCTAAACTGTGCTCTTTCAACAATAGGATAATATATATATATATTCTGCTATTTAACTGCAATTTATCCTAATACAGAATTAACTTACAATATCAGAACTTGCACAGATGATTTACTTAGCAAATCAGATACAGATTTAAACAATATATATATATATAGGCTGTGAAATGCTAACTAAAACACACTGGCCTAGATTTGGAGTTTTGTCGGTAATGACCCGAAAAACTAACGCCGTTTTTTTTCTGGCCGCACCATAAAAATAACTCTGGTATCGAGAGTCCACATAAAGGCTGCATTAGGCTCCAAAAAAGGAGCGTAGAGCATTTTTAACGCAGCTTCAACTCTCGATACCAGAGTTGCTTACGGACGCGGCCAGCCTCAAAAACGTGCTTGTGCACGATTCCCCCATAGGAAACAATGGGGCTGTTTGAGCTGAAAAAAAACCCAAACACCTGCAAAAAAGCCGAGTTCAGCTCCTAACGCAGCCCCATTGTTTGCTATGCGGTAACCCTTCCTACGTCTGCACTTAACACTCTAACATGTACCCCGAGTCTAAACACCCCTAACCTTACACTTATTAACCCCTAATCTGCCGCCCCCGCTATCGCTGACCCCTGCATATTATTATTAACCCCTAATCTGCCGCTCCGTAAACCGCCGCTACTTACATTATCCCTATGTACCCCTAATCTGCTGCCCCTAACACCGCCGACCCCTATATTATATTTATTAACCCCTAATCTGCCCCCCACAATGTCGCCTCCACCTGCCTACACTTATTAACCCCTAATCTGCCGACCGGACCTGAGCGCTACTATAATAAAGTTATTAACCCCTAATCCGCCTCACTAACCCTATCATAAATAGTATTAACCCCTAATCTGCCCTCCCTAACATCGACGACACCTAACTTCAATTATTAACCCCTAATCAGCCGACCGAATCTCGCCGCTATTCTAATAAATGTATTAACCCCTAAAGCTAAGTCTAACCCTAATACTAACACCCCCCTAAGTTAAATATAATTTAAATCTAACGAAATTAATTAACTCTTATTAAATAAATTATTCCAATTTAAAGCTAAATACTTACCTGTAAAATAAATCCTAATATAGCTACAATATAAATTATAATTATATTATAGCTATTTTAGGATTTATATTTATTTTACAGGTAACTTTGTATTTATTTTAACCAGGTACAATAGCTATTAAATAGTTAAGAACTATTTAATAGCTAAAATAGTTAAAATAATTACAAATTTACCTGTAAAAGAAATCCTAACCTAAGTTACAAATAAACCTAACACTAGACTATCAATAAATTAATTAAATAAACTACCTACAATTACCTACAATTAACCTAACACTACACTATCAATAAATTAATTAAATACAATTGCTACAAATAAATACAATTACATAAACTAGCTAAAGTACAAAAAATAAAAAAGAACTAAGTTACAAAAAATAAAAAAATATTTACAAACATAAGAAAAATATTACAACAATTTTAAACTAATTACACCTACTCTAAGCCCCCTAATAAAATAACAAAGCCCCCAAAATAAAAAAATGCCCTACCCTATTCTAAATTACTAAAGTTCAAAGCTCTTCTACCTTACCAGCCCTGAACAGGGCCCTTTGCGGGGCATGCCCCAAGAAATACAGCTCTTTTGCCTGTAAAAAAAAACATACAATACCCAAGCCCCCCAACATTACAACCCACCACCCACATACCCCTAATCTAACCCAAACCCCCCTTAAATAAACCTAACACTAAGCCCCTGAAGATCATCCTACCTTGTCTTCACCATACCAGGTTCACCGATCGGTCCAGAAGAGCTCCTCCGATGTCCTGATCCAAGCCCAAGCGGGGGGCTGAAGAGGTCCATGATCCGGCTGAAGTCTTCATCCAAGCGGGCCAGAAGAGGTCTTCCATCCGATTGAAGTCTTCATCCAAGCGGCATCCATCCGGAGCGAAGCGGCAGCATCCTGAAGAACTCCACCGCGGAACATCCATCCTGGCCGACGACTGAACGACGAATGACGGTTCCTTTAAATGACGTCATCCAAGATGGCGTCCCTCAAATTCCGATTGGCTGATAGGATTCTATCAGCCAATCGGAATTAAGGTAGGAATATTCTGATTGGCTGATGGAATCAGCCAATCAGAATCAAGTTCAATCCGATTGGCTGATCCAATCAGCCAATCAGATTGAGCGTGCATTCTATTGGCTGAATATTTTTCTTATGTTTGTAAATATTTTTTTATTTTTTGTAACTTAGTTCTTTTTTATTTTTTGTACTTTAGCTAGTTTATTTAATTGTATTTATTTGTAGCAATTGTATTTAATTAATTTATTGATAGTGTAGTGTTAGGTTAATTGTAGGTAATTGTAGGTAGTTTATTTAATTAATTTATTGATAGTCTAGTGTTAGGTTTATTTGTAACTTAGGTTAGGATTTCTTTTACAGGTAAATTTGTAATTATTTTAACTATTTAATAGCTATTGTACCTGGTTAAAATAAATACAAAGTTACCTGTAAAATAAATATAAATCCTAAAATAGCTATAATATAATTATAATTTATATTGTAGCTATATTAGGATTTATTTTACAGGTAAGTATTTAGCTTTAAATTGGAATAATTTATTTAATAAGAGTTAATTAATTTAGTTAGATTTAAATTATATTTAACTTAGGGGGGTGTTAGTATTAGGGTTAGACTTAGCTTTAGGGGTTAATACATTTATTAGAATAGCGGCGAGATTCGGTCGGCAGATTAGGGGTTAATAATTGAAGTTAGGTGTCGGCGATGTTAGGGAGGGCAGATTAGGGGTTAATACTATTTATGATAGGGTTAGTGAGGGGGATTAGGGGTTAAAAACGTTATTATAGTAGCGCTCAGGTCCGGTCGGCAGATTAGGGGTTAATAAGTGTAGGCAGGTGGAGGCGACGTTGTGGGGGGCAGATTAGGGGTTAATAAATATAATATAGGGGTCGGCGGTGTTAGGGGCAGCAGATTAGGGGTACATAAGGATAACGTAGGTGGCGGCGCTTTGCGGTCGGCAGATTAGGGGTTAATAAGTGTAGGCAGGTGGAGGCGACGTTGAGGGGGGCAGATTAGGGGTTAATAAATATAATACAGGGGTCGGCGGTGTTAGGAGCAGCAGATTAGGGGTACATAAGGATAACGTAGGTGGCGGTCGGCAGATTAGGGGTTAAAAAATTTTTTTCGAGTGTCGGCGATGTGGGGGGACCTCGGTTTAGGGGTACATAGGTAGTTTATGGGTGTTAGTGTACTTTAGAGCACAGTAGTTAAGAGCTTTATAAACTGGCGTTAGCCCAGAAAGCTCTTAACTACTGACTTTTTTCCTGCGGCTGGAGTTTTGTCGTTAGATGTCTAACGCTCACTTCAGAAACGACTCTAAATACCGGAGTTAGAAAAATCCCATTGAAAAGATAGGATACGCAATTTACGTAAGGGGATCTGCGGTATGGAAAAGTCGCGGCTGGAAAGTGAGCGTTAGACCCTATTTTGAGTGACTCCAAATACCGGCGGTAGCCTAAAACCAGCGTTAGGAGCCTCTAACGCTGGTTTTCACGGCTAACGCCAAACTCTAAATCTAGGCCACTGTTTCTTTAAATCTATTAAATACAAATTGACTATGCATATAACTTATCTTATAATAAAACTTTTATATACATCACCAAATAACAGCAATCCAGTTTCCAATTTTCGCAACGGATCCAATTTCACACCTCATATAAAATAAGTGTAATTGCAATGGAATAGGAGAAGTATGGCCCACTTTGTTTTTATAGTTTGACTGTGTCCCACGCAAAACAGTTTCAGTCAGTTCAAAACTCTGCAGCCAGTGTGTGTCTCTCCTTCCTTCTGCATACAACTTATTAGTCTAATCATAGGTGTGAAATATGGGTGGCCCTTCGAAACCTTGTCCCTCTATTGGATAATCTGAATATCCCATTTCCAACAGCCAAAAAGCTTTCTGGCTGTAGTTCTCTCATGGCAACACTGGGTGGCATCATTACAAACATACATAGCAACATTTGAATCAACTTAAATCAGTATTTCTATTAAATGGTTATTCATTTTATCATAATTTACTGCAACAACTATTCACAATATTTGTTTTGGATAAGTTATATCTTAATGAATTTTCTGATCATTTTGATATGAAACATCAAATACATCTAGCATTATATTAAAATAATTTATATTTCATAGTCATATCACATCAAATATATATCTCATAGTCATATCACATCAAAGTAACTTCCATATTTTCATCTCACTATATTTTAAAAGATGTATGTGAAACTTTATAAACATTTATTTGCACGTTTATATGATATGACTTAATTCATTTCATGCAGGCATTCCATCTCTTTCTAAGTGCATAGATTGATGCTCATGACCAATGGTTGTCTGCAATAAAAATAGAAATAATTATTAGAGATGATCCAAGCATTCATATGTCTATGGTCCATAAGTATTTATTTATATTCTTAAAAACACAGAGGCTAACATTTCTATGTATATCTGAATTTATTTCCTATATAAATATCCCCTGCAGTAATTATCCATTTAATATAATGTGTTTAATTTCAATATATATATAGCATGAATCATTTTAAACATACATGGAAAACTGGCATTGTTCCCCTTGCAAAACATAATTTATGCTTACCTGATAAATTTATTTCTCTTGTAGTGTATCCAGTCCACGGATCATCCATTACTTATGGAATATATTCTCCTTCCCAACAGGAAGTTGCAAGAGTCCACCCACAGAAAAGCTGCTATATAGCTCCTCCCCTAACTGCCATATTCAGTCATTCGACCGAAAACATGCAGAGAAAGGAAAAAACCATAGGGTGCAGTGGTGACTGTAGTTCAAATGAAAAAATTACCTGCCTTAAAGTGACAGGGCGGGCCGTGGACTGGATACACTACAAGAGAAATAAATTTATCAGGTAAGCATAAATTATGTTTTCTCTTGTTAAGTGTATCCAGTCCACGGATCATCCATTACTTATGGAATACCAATACCAAAGCTAAAGTACACGGATGATGGGAGGGACAAGGCAGGTACTTAAACGGAAGTTGCAACTGCCTGTAAAAAACCCTTTCTCCCAAAAATAGCCTCCGAAGAAGCAAGGTATCAAATTTGTTAAATTTGAAAAAGTATGAAGCGCAGACCAAGACTCCGTCTTGTAAATCTGTTCAACAGAAGCCACATTTAAAAAAGGCCCAAGTGAAAACCACAGCTCTAGTAGAATGAGCTGTAATCCCTTCAGGAGGCTGCTGTCCAGCAGTCTCATAAGCTAAATAAATTATGCTTTTTAACCAAAAAGACAGAGAGGCTGCTGAAGTCTTTTGACCTCTCCTCTGTCCAGAATAGACAACAAACAAGGTGAACGTTTGTTGAAAACTGTAGTAGCTTGTAAGTAAAACTTTAAAGCACAAACCACGTCCAATATTGTGTAATAGACGTTCCTTCTTTGAGGAAGGATTAGGATACAAGCATGGAACAACTATCTCTTGAGTGATGTTCTTGTTATATACCACCTTAGGAAAAAACCCAGGTTGGTACGCAGAACTACCTTATCCGTACGAAGGACCAGATAAGGAGAATCACATTGTAACACAGATAACTTGGAGACTCTACGAGTCGAGGAAATAGCTACCCAAAAGGAACTTTCCAAGATAAAGATTGATATCTATGGAACAAAAAAGGTTCAAACGGAACTTCTTGAAGAACCTTAAGAACCAGGTTTAAGCTCCATGGCGGAGCAACAGTTTTAAACACAGGCTTGGATCTAACCAAAGCCTGACCAAATGCCTGAACGTCTAGAATACCTGCCAGACGCTTGTGCAAAAAAATAGACAGAGTAAAAATCTGTCCCTTTTAAGGAATTAGCTGACAACCCTTTTCTCAAAAACATCTTGGAGAAAAGATAATATCCTGGGAATCCAGACTTTACTCCATGAGTAACCCTTGGATTCATAACAATCAGATATTTACACCATATCTATGTTCAATTTTCCTAGAGACAGGCTTTCATGTCTGTATTAAGGTATCAATGACTGACTCGGAGAAGCCATGCTTTGATAACATCAAGCGTTCAGTCTCCAGGCAGTCCATCTCAGATTGATTCTATTTAGATGGTTGAAAGGACCCTGAGGTAGAGGGACCTGTCTCAGAAGCAGAGACTGTGATGGAAAGGATGACATGTCCACCAGATCTGCATACCAGGTCCTGCGTGGCTACGCAGGCGCTGTCAAAAACACCAAAGCCCTCTCCTGCTTGGTCTTGACCTCCGGAGGAAATCCCACTCCCCCGGAAGAAAAGTCTGACGACTTAGAAAATCCACCTCCCAGTTCTCAACACCTGGGATATGGATAGCTGATAGACAAGAGTGAGTCTCTGTCCAGTGAATTATTGTAAGACTTCTAACATCGCTAGGGAACTTCTGTTCCCCCTTGATGGCTGATGTAAGCCACCGTCGTGTATATTGTCCGACTGAGAATGATGTACCTCAGAGTTGCTAACTGAGGCCAAGTCTGAAGAGCAAGGAATATCACTCCCAGTTCCAGAATATTTATTAGGAGGGTCTCCTCCTAAGTCCACTATCCCTGAGCCTTCAGGGAGTTCCAGACTGCATCCCAACCTAAAAGGCTGGCATCTATTGTAACAATTGTCCCATCTGACCTGCGGAAGGTCATACCCTTGGACAGATGGACCCGACATAGTCACCAGAGAAGAGAATCTCTGGTCTCTTGGTCCAGGTTTAACAGGGGGACAAATCTGTGCAATCCCCGTTCCTCTGACTGAGCATGCATAGTTGCAGCGGTCTGAAACGTAGACGTGCAAACGGTACTATGTCCCTTGCCGCTACCATTAAGCCGATTTCATTCATGTACTGAGCCACCGAAGGGCGCGGATGGGATGAAAAACACGGCAGAAATTTAGAAACTTTGACAACCTGGACTCCGTCAGGTAAATTTTCATTTCTACAGAATCTATCAGAGTCCCTAGGAGGGAAACCCTTGAGATTGGGGATAGAGAACTCTTTCCTTCTTCATTTTCCACCCATGTGATCTCAGAAATGCCAGTACTACGTCCGTATGAGACTTGGCAATTTGGATGTTTGACGCCTGTATCAGGATATCGTCTAAATAAGGGGCCACTTCTATGCCCCGCGGCCTAAGGACCGCCAAAGCGACCCCAGAACCTCCATAAAGATTCTTGGGGCTGTAGATATCCCAAAGGAAAGAGCTACAAACTGGTAATGCCTGTCTAGAAAGGCAAACCTGAAAAACAATGGTGATCTTTATGCATCACAATGTGAGGATAAGCATCCTTCAAATCCATTGTAGTCCTCTATTGACTCTCCTGGATCATAGTTAAGATGGTACGAATAGTTTCCATCTTAAATGACGGAATTCTGAGGAATTTGTTTAAGATCTTTAGATCCAAAATAGGTCTGAAGGTTCCCTCTCCTTGGGAACCACAAACAGATTTGAGTAAAAACTCTGTCCCTGTTCCTCTCTTGGAACTGGATGGATCTCGTACACAATGTAAGAATGCCTCCTTCTTTATCTGGTTTGCAGATAATTGTGAAAGGCGAAATCTCCCCTTTTTTGGGGGGGGGAATCTTTGAAATCCAAAAGATATCTCTGGGATATAAATTCCAATGCCTAGGGATCCTGGGCATCTCTTGCCCACGCCTGGGCGAAGAATGAAAGTCTGCCCCCTATAGGATCCGTTACCGGATAGGGGTCCGTTCCTTCATGCTGCCTTAGAGGCAGCAGCAGGCTCCTTGGCCTGCTTATCTTTGTTCCAGGTCCGATTGTCTCCAGACCGCCTTGGACTGAGCAAAAATTCCCTCTTGTTTTGCCTTAGAGGAAGTGGATGCCACACCTGCCCTGAAGTTTTAAAAGGCACGAAAATTAGACCTTTTTTGGCCCTTGATTTGGACCTATCCTGAGGAAGGGCATGACCTTTTCCTCCAGTGATATAAGCAATAATCTCCTTCAAACCAGGCCCGAATAGGGTCTGCCCCTTGAAGGGAAGTTAAGTAGCTTATTTATTAAAGTCACTACAGCTGACCATGATATAAGCCATAGCACTCTGCGCGCCAGTATAGTAAAAAACAGAATTCTTAGCCGTTAGTCTAGTCAAATGAACAAAGGCATCAGAAAACAAAGGAATTGGCTAGCATAAGCTTGTCAAATATATTCATCCAATGGAGTCGCTAACTGTAAAGCCTCATCAAGAGACTCAACCCAGAACGCCGCAGCAGCAGTGACAGAAGCAATGTATGCAAGGGGCTGCAGGATAAAACCCTGTTGAATAAACATTTTTTATCCATTGGATCTAAAAAAGCACAACTGTCCTCGCCAGAGGTAGTGGTACGCTTAGCTAGAGTAGAAACTCTTCTCTCCACCTTAGGAACTGTCTGCTAGAAGTCCCGTGTGGCGGTAACTATTAGAAAACATTCTTCTAAAAAATAGGAGGGGAAGAGAACAGCACACCTGGTCTATCCCATTCCTTATTAAAAAAAATTTAATAAACCTCTTTAGGTATTGGAAAAACATCAGTACACACCGGCACTGCATATTATTTATCCAGTCTACACAATTTCTCTGGCCCTGCGATTGTACACATTCATTCAGAGCAGCCAAAGCCTCCCTGAGCAACAAGTGGAGGTTCTCAAGCATAAATTTTAAATGTAGAAATATCAGAATCAGGTTAAATCATCTTCCCTGAGTCAAAAAAATCACCCACAGACTAAGCATATTGTGAGGTAGTATCATACATGGTTCTTAAAGCATCTGTATGCTCTGTATCTACCCCCAGAGCTATCTGCTTTCCTTTAATTTCAGGTAGTCTGACTAATACTGCTGCCAGAGTATTATTCACCACCTTTGCCATGTCTTGTAAAATAAACGCTATGGGCGCCCTTGATGTACTTGGCGCCATTTGAGCGTGAGTCCCTGAAGCGGGAGTCGAAGGGTCTGACACGTGGGGAGAGTTAGTCGGCATAACTACCCCCACGACAGAATCCTCTGGTGATAATGTTTTTAAAGACAAAAAATGATCTTTATTGTTTAACATGAAATCAGTACATCTGGTACACATTCTAAGATGGGGTTCCACCATGGCTTTAAAACATAATGAACACAGAGCTTCCTCTATGTCAGACATGTTAGAACAGACTAATAATGAGACTAGTAAGCTTGGAAAACACTTAAAATCAAGTTAACAAGCAAATATATAAAACGTTACTGTGCCTTTAAGAGAAACAAATTTTGTCAAAATTTGAAAAACAGTGAAAAAAGGCAGTAAAACAAACGAAATTTTTACAGTACATGTAATAATGTAACAGAGCATTGCACCCACTTGCAAATGGATGATTAACCCCTTAATGCAAAAAACAGATAAAAAAAACGACATAGACGTTTTTAAAAACAGACACAACAAAACTGCCACAGCAGAGCTGTGGATTACCTTCCCTATAAACGATTTTGGAAGTCTTTTTAGCCCTTTAGAAATGTCCTGTAGTATTCATGGGACTGCTGAGGGAATCTGGATGATTCATTTTGTAATTTTAACTGCGCAAAAAAGCGCTAAATTAGGCCCCTCCCACTCATATTACAACAGTGGGAAGCTTCAGTTAACTGTTTCTATGCAAAATTTAAGCCAGCCATGTGGAAAAAACTTAGGCCCCAATAAGTTTTATCACCAAACATATGTTAAAAAACGATTAAACATGCCAGCAAACGTTTTAAAACACACTTTTACAAGAGTATGTGTCTCTATTAATAAGCCTGATACCAGTCGCTTTTACTGCATTTAAGGCTATACCAACATTACAGTGTTATCACCAATGTACGTTAAAAAACAATTAAACATGCCAGCAAATGTTTTAAAACACATTTTTATAAGAGTATGTATCTCTATTAATAAGCCTGATACCAGTCGCTATCGCTGCATTTAAGGCTTTACTTACATTACTTCGGTATCAGCAGTATTTTCTTAGTCAATTCCATTCCTAGAAAAATATTTTACTGCACATACCTTATCTGCAGGAAAACCTGCACGCAATTCCCCCTCTGAAGTACCTCACTCCTCAGAATGTGTGAGAACAGCAAATGGATCTTAGTTACGTCTGCTAAGATCATAGAAAAACGCAGGCAGATTCTTCTTCCAAATACTGCCTGAGATAAACAGCACACTCCGGTGCCATTTAAAAATAACAAACTTTTGATTGAAGAATAAACTAAGTATAAAACACCACAGACTCTCACGACCTCCTATCTATGTTGAGGCTTGCAAGAGAATGACTGAATATGGCAGTTAGGGGAGGAGCTATATAGCAGCTTTGCTGTGGGTGGACTCTTGCAACTTCCTGTTGGGAAGGAGAATATATTCCATAAGTAATGGATGATCCGTGGACTGGATACACTTAACAAGAGAAAATGTATTTAATTTTATTTGTGTCACCTTCCCCCAAGATGGGGGTCTGCAGTACATCTTCAAATGTCAGAGATTCAGTGAGATAGAACTGCTGTTATCACACGTGTCAAATTCCAAAGGGGTCCTTGAACACATTCTTTTCTCTCATCACCAAATGTTCTGAAGTTATAAAACTCTGCATATATAGTCAAATGAATAGGGTCACTGAGCTATTTCCTTTAGAAAAGAAATGTTTGTGTGTTTTACACTACAGGGGTCGTGCTTCAAAAGGTTCTGCTGATCGTCAATCCTGATAGACGTGTATTAGAAGCTGTGTTCAACAAACTCATGTTCAATTAATCCTGAGGTCTCATCTAACATATACAGTGTATAAAATATACATATATATATATATACATATATATGTACACATATGTAATATTCATCATAATATTCATATACTCTGACATAAATCCCCCTTCCAACTTCAAATAGATGTAGGACACATGTATTTGAATTGGCTTAAAGTCAGTGGTATTTGATGAGGATCAACCGTATACTTCATAGACAGTCTTCTATGTAGATAGTCTGTCGATTTTGAGTCTTCATGTTTATCAGCTAGGCATCTTTGAACTACAGTATGTCTTTAGTTCATTTGGGGATATGACACTTCATTTTTCCTCTATGACTTGTAGTTGGGATCTTGGATGACACGCTCGCAATTGATTGATATGGACCCATTTATCTATGAAACTTTCATTTTTGGGGATCCGTATTTTATAGGCCACTGGAGATATTTTGTCAGTAATGACGAAAGGACCTTTCCACGAGGGAAGAAATTTCTTCTCCCTAACCTGATCTCTTCCAAAGTTATAAAGATAAACTTTATCATTTATTTCATATTCCTTTTTGGATGTTTTGAGATCATAATAGGTTTTAGTGGCAGTTGCGGCTCTTTCTAAATTCCTTTGAGCAAATGCAAAGGCATGTTGCAGGTGTTTTCTTAAGTTTTCCACATATTGATGTGTATTGGCAGCGTTTATCAAATTTTGGTCTGATGTACGGTACAGCAGATGCTGAGATAGAACCATTCTTCTACCAGTCATCAGCTCAAAAGGTGACATTTTGGTAGCACTACTTGGAGTTGCTCTCAATGCCATTAAGACTAGAGGTAGTTTTACATCCCAGTCTTTACCTGTTTCACTAACAAACTTTTTGAGGATTTTAACAATGGACTGGTTGTAACGCTCTACACCACCACTTGAGGCAGCTCTATAAGCAATATGGAGCTTTCTTTTAACCCCTAGTATTTTCCACATTTTGGTCATCACTTCGCTAGTGAAGTGGGTCCCCCGATCTGATTCGATTCTTTGGGGCAAACCAAAACTTGAAAACACATGGTTGATGAGCAATGCTGCACATGTTTCAGCACTATTGTTAGGTGCACTAATGCATTCTACCCATTTAGTGAACAGGCATGTCACGGTTAACATGTATTTGTTACCTCTTGATGATCTTGTTACTGGGCCAATAAAATCAATTTGTATATCTGACAATGGCATTACCATCCCCCTTTTCTGCAATGGCGCTCTATATGTTGGTGCAGTGGGTTGGAACTGTGGGCAGATTAAACACCCTTGACAGTAGGTTTGAACATCTTTCAACATGTGTGGCCAAAAAGCGTAATCACGCAATATTTCATACGTGAGTTTGGCACCACGATGACCAGATGTGGGAGCATCATGGGCATGTTGAAGCATTAGACCTCGGAACTTGGTGGGTACTACCCACTGCTGGATGCCAGTTTTGGAGGTTCTAATTAAAAAACCATCCTGTAATTTGAATTGTGATTTAGATTTTATTAAGATTCTCAGATCTTCTTTGCCAATACAATCATCTTTTGAGATGGGGTTGCTTTCAGGATCTTCTATGTGTTTATAGAAGATGCCTACAATGGGGGTCTTCTTTTTGACTAGTGATCAGGTCCTCACTAGGAGAATCCTGACTCCATTGTACCAAGTTAGGCTCACTCTGTTGTTTTGCCTGGTTTCTGGTAATGGCTTCTACCTGAATTGCACCCATTAAATGGTCAATATTAAGGAGTTCTCCAGTTATGGCTCCTTGTTTGGCTAAAGAATCCGCAAGGTCATTGCCTTCCTTATCAGGACCTAAAACTCTGGAATGACCCTTGGTCTTTTTCCAGTGTATGGTTAAATCATTGGATACTACCAGATTATCAATCTCGCAGAACAATTTGCAATGCTTGACTGGTTTGTTATTGCTTTTCTGCATGCCATTTAATTTCCAAGTTGGCAGGTATTCAACAAAACTGTCACGCACATAATTTGAGTCAGTTATGATCACAAATTCATGAATACCATGTTCAATAGCCATTTCAATGGTTTTGAAAACAGCAGTTAGTTCTGCAACTTGACTGGATCTTGGTCCAATGTTGAAACCTACAGATATATTTGGGAATCCATTTGTCCCAGTTATACCAATGCCAGCGACTAATCTGCACTCATTACCAATAGTGGCATGGTAAGAACAACCATCAACATATACCCAAGGTAATGTTTGACAATTTTCCTCATTGTACATTTTATATGGAGAAAGCAATTGTTCTTCCAGAAAATCATCTTCTGATAATTCTTCCCCAGGATCTCTAGCAATACAGTCGTGGAGCTCAGCAAGCCCTTGTGCGACTGGATTCTTTTTATTCTGCTTGTAGCGAATTTCTAATGGCCAGCCTTGCAAGGAAAGAGTCCATGCTGTTATGCGGCTATTAGACAAATTCCCATCTCTTATTCTCTCACTTTGCAAATATAGCAAAGGCTGGTGGGCCGTTTCTACAATAATTTTCTCGCCCTGTATATAGCTGCGGAAATTTTGTAGAGCCCATACGGTAGATAAGAGGGCTTTTTCGCAATCGTTAAACTTTATTTCTACTGGGGATAGATTTTTGCTTGCATAAGCAATGGCTTTGTTCAAATTATCATGCTTTTGGTATAAAACAGCACTCATGCTTACATCTGTGTACCCTGTTTCTAAGTAGAAAGGTTTGCCACCTTCAGGGTACGCTAAGCAAGGTGCTTGAGTGAGTTTTCTCTTCAGCTCTCTGATGGCTGTCTCTTGAGACTCACTCCAGTGCCATTTCACCTCTTTCTTTAGGAGAAGTAGTAGTGGTTTAGCTAATTCCGCATAACTATCAATGAATTTGCGAGAATAATTTGTCATACCCAGGAATGATCTCAATTCCTTTAAGTTAGTTGGGTTTTTAGAATTCACTATCGCTTCCACCTTTTTCTTCTGGGGATTTAATCCGTCAGAGGTAACTTCATGTCCCAAGAAGTTTACACGAGTGCGGCACCATTGAGCTTTTTGCAGGGATAATTTGACACCTGCCCTTTTAAGTTGGCTGAGGACGTGTTTAAGCTCTGCGATGTGTTTTTCAAAGTCTGTGCGTTTGATTAAAACATCATCAACATAAGATAAGGTCCCCCTTTCCAGTGTGTCAGGCATAGCCTTATGCATGAATACAGCAAATTCATGTCCAGAATTTATGTATCCAAATGGAAGTCTCTGGAATGCATACTGAACCTTTTGGAAGGAGAATGCTAGCTTATATTGGTCCTCTTCATGTACCTTTATGGTCCAATATCCCTGTGCACAATCAATGGCAGTGAATATTTTGGATCCTTGCATTTGTGCTAGGCACTGGTCAATGTATGGTACAGGCCAGCCAGACATGTATACTCGTTTGTTTAGCTGTCTTAAGTCAGCACACAAACGCCATTGTCCATTGGACTTAAGGACACCTAGAATAGGATTATTATAAGAGCTGTGCACCTGTCTGATAATACCTCTTTCTTCCAAATTCCTTATGATCTCTGCAAGAGAATCATATGAGGCTAAGGGAAGTCTGTATTGTTTGACAAATACAGGTGGAGCATTAGGATCTGTTTGTATTCTTGCAATGTGCAAGTCTGTAGTACCACAGTCATAAGAATCCTTAGAGAAAATATCCTTGTATTCCATTAGGAGTTCTCGCAGCTGTTGGCGTTCGTCATCGCTGGAACAGCCATTAGCTAAGGATATTTGCTCTTTGACTATTTGCGGAAATCCTGGAAAGATTTCAGGCTGTCCTATTTCATAGGCTTCTTCCAATCTAGAGGTGAGATCCCCTTGGTTATAGTTTACATTGCTCCCATGACTCTGGGTATTGGGGTAATCTTGCTGTTTGATTGGCTGATCAAACACTAGAGAGGCTTCTTCAATTTTACAGATGCCTTCCTCTGAGCTGAAGGGATAAATAGACTGAATATTAAATAGACCCTCTGGCATAGATGCAAAGGATTGTTCTATTAATTGTTCTTCAGTTAAGTATCCTTCAGGTATTAGCCCAATTACATTATTCTGGAATCCAAAAGTGTAATAACTTGATTCCAGTGCATATCCTATGGTAGTTCCCTTGGATAATGTTATATCCTGTGGGGTCATGTTATGCACAACAATATGTATTGGAACAGTTCCAATATTCACCATAGGAGTGTAAGTCACTGTGACACCCAGATTCTGTATTCTATGGGAGAGGCAAATTAGTGTTTCAGAAGTTTTTAATTTCTGACCTCTCTTTACCTGTAAGGGTAAAAGAAATTTATCAGCCCCAGCAGGAATTATAACATCGCTAGATACCTGCATATTCACAGCATATGGCAATTGCTGGTTTGATTTTAGGGCTGCATTTTCATCCTGAAATACTTCAGGGTCCCCCTTTAACCTGCTCCAGAGGCAAGAATTAATCAAATCTATTTGTATGGCATATCTATGTAAGATATCATTGCCAATGTATATTTGATTATGGGGAGTATTTAAAACTAAAAACAGGTGCTTCACTGATTTATTACCAATTGAGATAGATAATAAGCACTAAGCTGTGATGTTATAGCTTTCAGACCTGTCATCCAGGCCGTTGACACAGTGGTCTTGGGGAGAAAGATATTTAATCACTTTAGGTTCAGCTATTTGCGCTAATAAACCTTCGCTTATATAGCTAGCTTCCTGTTTTAAGTTTATTTTAGCATACTTGGTTTTACCAAGGTCATGTACTTGTATAGGGATAAATAGATCCTCTTTAACTCTCTCAATCCCTGTGAGGTATTGAGCGTGGCCTCCCCCCTTAGGGATTTTATGATCCCCCTTGTGGAGTGATATGGTTAATACATCGCCATCTAGGGAAATATTCGCTATCTTTCCAGGCGAAATTTTAAAAGTATTACCATTAGAGCCACTAAAAGGAGTCTGATCATCTATTTGTAGGATAGTGATTTCAGGTACAGAGTTATTCCTGAAATGAATCTCCACAGCATCTGGTTTCTCTTCCACCACGTGACAGCTATGTCGGGCGCGAGATATACCAGATTTTTCATAATTGATAGGTCTCTTAACTTGTGACCAAATTACATTATTTATGCAATCAATTATGGTGCTTAATCGCTTCAGGAGATCACTACCAATAATTAAACGATCAGTTGGCAGATCCACTAGGACGACAGGGTGTCTTATGACCCTGTTCCCCAATTTAAATTTTAACCAGGCAGTACCGTAAACTTTTAGGGAGTCACCCCCAACACCTATTAGAGAACCGTCAAATTCTTTTATTTTAGGTTTGTGGGGTGTTAGCTCATTTAGCTGTGTGTAGTACCTGTGGGATAAGATAGTTGCCTGTGACCCAGTGTCAATGAATCCCCTGATAGGGTTGGAGACTGAATCTTGCAGCTCAACTAATACATAATATCTTCCTGCAGTTTCTACCATTTCACACATAAAATTGGCATTCTCAAACATCTGTGGGCTTCGCCACGTGTTACCTGAATTCGCTGTGTCATTCGATGCAGAGCAACCTTCATACCTACCTGTTTCCTCTATGACAGGGTCGGCTGGATTCTTTTGTACTGCATCTGTGGAGATAAGGTTAGGAGAGAGCTGCAAGGGAAGAGATTTGTTAACTTTTCCCGGATAAGGTTGCTTGTCACCACAGCTAAATTGTCCGTTTTCGGTCTGTGGGGAGAGAACATGATTAGTATCATTGATATTTATTATTACATTTTGTATATCTCTCCCCTCCCCTTCAGGTGACACTGCAGTATTTATGACTGTGCCTGTGGTCCACTGCTGACCACTGGCTGTACCCCTAAAAAAGTATTGTTCGGTTGCTGAGCCGTAGATTTTTGACTCATATTAGCGATTTGTTTGCTCAACCGATTTAACTGGGTAAACAGCATATCTACCTGATTGTACAAGTTACCTCTACCCCTGGGCCTATCTCCTGGTGCCCCATTGTACTGATTCCTGGACCATTGGGTTCCCTCAGAATCAGGGCCGTTATTTCTATTCTGGCGTGGTTGCCCCTGGGGTTCAGCTTGTTCAGCATTAGTATTTTGGGGAGCATTATATACCTGGGGTGTCTGGTTACCCTGAGAATATCTTCGCCGTCTATTGTATCTACCCTTGCGCGGATACCAATTATTTGGTGGGTATTCTCTTTGTGAGTAATTATTCACCTGATTATGTCCCCCACTTTGGTTATAGTCTCCCTGCGCCTCAACCTGCGTAGGGGGAGGGGCAGAATTAAACCTCTGTGGAGATGGCCTGTTTTGACTGGTCACCTCTGCATAAGTTCTCTTTTTAGATTCCAAATTGAGGGGGCTAGGTGACACCCTAGTTTCTGCCACAATTTTGGGTTTTGACTCCTTTTTAACCCCCTGCTCACTGGACTGCTGAATAGAGTATAACTTCGTACTCTCTTTGATCAGCAGTCCTCATCAAAATCTCTAGCTAAGTTGATTTTGATGGGTGTAGGCAGTGCTTCAAAAAATAAATTTACAAATTCTGAGCCATCAAATTTGGGATTATCTTCAGCCATACTGTACGCATTTTTCAATACAGAAAGGAATTCGATTGGACTCTGATTCGCACGACACTTTAAACCATATACCGCTATCTTCGCGGCAGTTTTAGTGCGATATTGCCCGAATTCTTTTCTGCATTGTCGTTTTACCCCATTCCAGGAATGAATATTCATATCCTTTAGTGAAGCAAAGAATTTGTGATGCTTACTGTCAAATACCCAAGGCAGAAATTCAATTTTCAATTTCTCACTTGTAACATTCATTATAGCTAACGCATTTTCAAAAGCCTGTAAATGATCAATTACAGATGTTGTTCCCTTATTGGAGAATATAGGTACTGCGCGTTGTACGAAGGTGATTATTTTATGGGAATCATAGACTTTATCAGACTTATTTTGGGATTCTCTGTTAGAGTTTCCCTCCCCCGCATCAGCTGCGCTACGGCAATCCTCTGGATTTACATCCTGAGGGGATTGTCTATTTGGGAAATCTATTTCTGACCCGTTAGGGGTCATTTGTCTATGTCTATTCACTAAAGGAGTTAGCATTATCTGTATTATTCTCATTGTTAACATAAGGGTTTTCATTATGGCGATATGACCTTTTTAAATCGCTTAATTCTCTCTGGCTTTGCGCAAGCTGTTTATTTAAATCTTGTATCTGCGCGATTAAGTCCATATTATGTTTATCTAAGGTGGCTAGGTTTTGGGCAAATTCATCCATTTTATTTTTGGCTATTTTTAAACCCTCTTCGTGTCTGCGCGAGGAACGAATACTATTTTCTAGCTCCTGTATTTGCAATCGTTTGTCTGTGAAACAAAACGACATTTCGTCAATTATGCATATTAAAAGGGGCCAGCATTTTAGTATTAGTTCGTCTCACTTTTTGAGAGCCTTGCATTGATTAATCATTAATAATTCTTGGAAGAATTCATTCTCTTCATTCCACATATTATTATTAACAGTAATATTTTTAGCCCTAGTTTCAAGCATATCCACAAAATCATTTAATTCACCAGCAATATTTAACTTCCCTTTAATGTAACTTAAGATATCTTTCTTAAGGACCTGACCTTTAGTAATGGGTATTGTAATGGGACCAATTTCATTGCTATGTATAGAATTAAATGAGTCACTTCTGGCTACAGACATTATTGTATTGGTTTAGTATTTATTTAACTAAAACGTTAATACAATTTTTGCCAATAAAAAGAGAGAAGAGAAAAAAAAATTATATTTAAAAAAAAAATATTATTAATTTTGAAATATGAAAAATTAATATTCCGAAATATGAAAAATTAATAATTTTGATTAATTTTGAAAATATGAAAAATTAATATTTTTGATTAATTTTGAAATATGAAAAAAATAATATTTTTATTAATTTTTCAAAATTAATCTTTAATAATATTTCAAGATATTATTATCAATCTCGAAATATGAAAATCAATATTTCAACTTTTCAAAAATTATATCTTCAAAATATTAATATCGAAATATGATTTTTTTTTTTCTTTTTTTTCTTTTATAATAATTTCTATTTACTTACAAATATATTATATCCAATATGACGGAATATTAATAAATCTCAGCAGTGCCTCCAATTATTATGTCAGTATATTTATGAAAATCTTAGTAGTGCTATCCAAATAATATATCAGTTTATGGCAGGGTTATGAACACAATCTTATATTAATTTTCCTTAAAAATTGAAACCCTAATCAACCATGCATCTACTAGATCATACAATTAATATAAATATCTGAATTCTTTTATTTAGTTAATATCCATAAACATATTGAAGTATATTCGCAATAAAAGGAAATGAAACAAAATTTATATGCGTTAAAACTAACTCTTAAGATATGCTATGCAAAATTCATACACGCTTATCTTAAAAACCCACCTTATTTATTTAACACAATGGGACTAAAACCTTTAACATCCAAGCAATACAATTCTAAACTGTGCTCTTTCAACAATAGGATAATATATATATATTCTGCTATTTAACTGCAATTTATCCTAATACAGAATTAACTTACAATATCAGAACTTGTACAGATGATTTACTTAGCAAATCAGATACAGATTTAAACAATATATATATATAGGCTGTGAAATGCTAACTAAAACACACTGTTTCTTTAAATCTATTAAATACAAATTGACTATGCATATAACTTATCTTATAATAAAACTTTTATATACATCACCAAATAACAGCAATCCAGTTTCCAATTTTCGCAACGGATCCAATTTCACACCTCATATAAAATAAGTGTAATTGCAATGGAATAGGAGAAGTATGGCCTACTTTGTGTTTATAGTTTGACTGTGTCCCACGCAAAACAGTTTCAGTCAGTTCAAAACTCTGCAGCCAGTGTGTGTCTCTCCTTCCTTCTGCATACAACTTATTAGTCTAATCATAGGTGTGAAATATGGGTGGCCCTTCGAAACCTTGTCCCTCTATTGGATAATCTGAATATCCCATTTCCAACAGCCAAAAAGCTTTCTGGCTGTAGTTCTCTCATGGCAACACTGGGTGGCATCATTACAAACATACATAGCAACATTTGAATCAACTTAAATCAGTATTTCTATTAAATGGTTATTCATTTTATCATAATTTACTGCAACAACTATTCACAATATTTGTTTTGGATAAGTTATATCTTAATGAATTTTCTGATCATTTTGATATGAAACATCAAATACATCTAGCATTATATTAAAATAATTTATATTTCATAGTCATATCACATCAAATATATATCTCATAGTCATATCACATCAAAGTAACTTCCATATTTTCATCTCACTATATTTTAAAAGATGTATGTGAAACTTTATAAACATTTATTTGCACGTTTATATGATATGACTTAATTCATTTCATGCAGGCATTCCATCTCTTTCTAAGTGCATAGATTGATGCTCATGACCAATGGTTGTCTGCAATAAAAATAGAAATAATTATTAGAGATGATCCAAGCATTCATATGTCTATGGTCCATAAGTATTTATTTATATTCTTAAAAACACAGAGGCTAAGTAAGATCTTTTATGTTTTCAAAACATATATATCATTTCTATGTATATCTGAATTTATTTCCTATATAAATATCCCCTGCAGTAATTATCCATTTAATATAATGTGTTTAATTTCAATATATATATAGCATGAATCATTTTAAACATACATGGAAAACTGGCATTGTTCCCCTTGCAAAATGTATTTAATTTTATTTGTGTCACCTTCCCCCAAGATGGGGGTCTGCAGTACATCTTCAAATGTCAGAGATTCAGTGAGATAGAACTGTTGTTATCACACGTGTCAAATTCCAAAGGGGTCATTGAACACATTCTTTTCTCTCATCACCAAATGTTCTGAAGTTATAAAACTCTGCATATATAGTCAAATGAATAGGGTCACTGAGCTATTTCCTTTAGAAAAGAAATGTTTGTGTGTTTTACACTACAGGGGTCGTGTTTCAAAAGGCTCTGCTGATCGTCAATCCTGATAGACGTGTATTAGAAGCTGTGTTCAACAAACTCATGTTCAATTAATCCTGAGGTCTCATCTAACATATACAGTGTATAAAATAACATAATTTATGTAAGAACTTACCTGATAAATTCATTTCTTTCATATTAGCAAGAGTCCATGAGCTTGT
This sequence comes from Bombina bombina, assembly GCF_027579735.1. NCBI lineage: Eukaryota > Metazoa > Chordata > Amphibia > Anura > Bombinatoridae > Bombina > Bombina bombina. Next base: position 788,899,855 of record NC_069500.1, read on the forward strand.
GACGTATGGGATATACATTCCTACCAGGAGGGGCAAAGTTTCCCAAACCTTAAAATGCCTATAAATACACCCCTCACCACACCTACAAATCAGTTTAACGAATAGCCAAGAAGTGGGGTGATAAGAAAAAAGTGCGAAAGCATATAAAATAAGGAATTGGAATAATTGTGCTTTATACAAAAAAATCATAGCCACCACAAAAAGGGTGGGCCTCATGGACTCTTGCTAATATGAAAGAAATGAATTTATCAGGTAAGTTCTTACATAAATTATGTTTTCTTTCATGTAATTAGCAAGAGTCCATGAGCTAGTGACGTATGGGATAATGACTACCCAAGATGTGGATCTTTCCACGCAAGAGTCACTAGAGAGGGAGGGATAAAATAAATAAATAAATAAAGTTTAATGAAAACATAAGCAGAAGATTCAAACTGAAACCGCTGCCTGAAGTACTTTTCTACCAAAAACTGCTTCAGAAGAAGAAAACACATCAAAATGGTAGAATTTAGTAAAAGTATGCAAAGAGGACCAAGTTGCTGCTTTGCAAATCTGATCAACCGAAGCTTCATTCCTAAACGCCCAGGAAGTAGAAACTGACCTAGTAGAATGAGCTGTAATCCTTTGAGGCGGAGTTTTACCCGACTCGACATAGGCATGATGAATTAAAGATTTCAACCAAGATGCCAAAGAAATAACAGAAGCTTTCTGGCTTTTTCTAGAACCAGAAAAGATGAAAAATAGACTAGAAGTCTTTCGGAAAGACTTAGTAGCTTCAACATAATATAACAAAGCTCTAACAACATCCAAAGAATGCAATGATTTCTTAGAATTCTTAGGATTAGGACATAATGAAGGAGCCACAATTTCTCTACTAATGTTGTTAGAATACACAACCTTAGGAAAAAATAAAAGAAGTTCGCAACACCGCCTTATCCTGATGAAAAATCAGAAAAGGAGACTCACAAGAAAGAGCGGATAATTCAGAGACTCTTCTGGCAGAAGAGATGGCCAAAAGAAACAAAACTTTCCAAGAAAGAAGTTTAATGTCCAAATGAATGCATGGGTTCAAAAGGAGGAGCTAAAAGAGCCCCCAGAACCAAATTCAAACTCCAAGGAGGAGAAATTGACTGAATGACAGGTTTTATACGAACCAAGTCTTGTACAAAACAATGAATATCAGGAAGATTAGCAATCTTTCTGTGAAAAAGAACAGAAAGGGCAGAGATTTGTCCTGTCAAGGAACTTGCGGACAAACCTTTATCTAAACCATCCTGAAGAAACTGTAAAAAAATTCTCGGAATTCTAAAAGAATGCCAGGAAAAATGATGAGAAGACACTAAGAAATATAAGTCTTCCAGACTCTATAATATATCTCTCTAGATACAGATTTACGAGCCTGTAACATAGTATTGATCACAGAGTCAGAGAAACCTCTTTGACCAAGAATCAAGCGTTCAATCTCCATACCCTTAAATTAAAAGATTTGAGATCCTGATGGAAAAAAGGACCTTGCGACAGAAGGTCTGGTCTTAACGGAAGAGCCCACGGTTGGCAAAAGGCCATCCGAAAAAGAATCCGTCCATGCTGGAGCTACCAGCAGAACAAACGAGCATTCCTTCAGAATCTTGGAGATTACTCTTGGAAGAAGAACTAGAGGCAGAGAGATATAGGCAGGATGATACTTCCAAGGAAGTGATAATGCATTCACTGCCTCCGCCTGAGGATCCCGGGGTCTGAACAGATACCTGGGAAGTTTCTTGTTTAGATGAGAAACCATCAGATCTATTTCTGGAAGTTCCCACATTTGAACAATCTGAAGAAATACCTCTGGGTGAAGAGACCATTCGCCCGGATACAACGTTTGATGACTGAGATAATCCGCTTCCTAATTGTCTATACCTGGGAAATGAACCGCAGAGATTAGACAGGAGCTGGATTCCGCCCAAACCAGAATTCGAGATACTTCTTTCATAGCCAGAGGACTGTGAGTCCCTCCTTGATGATTGATGTATGCCACAGTTGTGACATTGTCTGTCTGAAAACAAATGAACGACTCTCTCTTCAGAAGAGGCCAAGACTGAAGAGCTCTGAAAATTGCACGGAGTTCCAAAATATTGATCGGTAATCTCACCTCCTGAGATTTCCAAAACCCTTGTGCCGTCAGAGACCCCCACACAGCTCCCCAACCTGTAAGACTTGCATCTGTTGAAATTACAGTCCAGGTCGGAAGAACAAAAGAAGCCCCCTGAACAAAACGATGGTGATCTGTCCACCACGTCAGAGAGTGTCGTACAATCGGTTTTAAAGATATTAATTGAGATATCTTTGTATAATCCCTGCACCATTGGTTCAGCATACAGAGCTGAAGAGGTCGCATGTGAAAAATGAGCAAAGGAGATCGCGTCCTATGCAGCAGTCATAAGACCTAAAATTTCCATGCATAAGGCTACCAAAGAGAATGATTGTGACTGAAGGTTTTGACAAGCTGATATCAATGTTAGACTTCTCTTGTCTGACAATGACAGAGTCATAGACACTGAATCTACCTGGAAACCTAAAAAGGTTACCCTTGTCTGAGGAATCAATGAACTTTTTGGTAAATTGATCCTCCAACCATGATCTTGAAGAAACAACACAAGTCGATTCGTATGAGATTCTGTTAAAAGTGAAGACTGAGCAAGTACCAAGATATCGTCCAAATAAGGAAATACCAATACCCTGTTCTCTGAATACAGACAGAAGGGCACCGAGAACCTTTGTAAAAATTCTTGGAGCTGATGCTAAGCCAAACGGTAGAGCCACAAAACTGGTAATGCTGGTCTAAAAAAGAGAATCTCAGAAACTAAAAGTGATCTGGATGAATCGGAATATGCAGATATGCATCCTGTAAATCTATTGTAGACATATAATGCCCTTGCTGAACAAAAGGCAGGATAGTCCTTACAGCTACCATCTTGAATGTTGGTATCCTTACATAACGATTCAATATTGATAGATCCGGAACTGGTCTGAAGGAATTGACCTTCTTTGGTACAATGAAGAGATAGAATAAAACCCCAGCCCCTGTTCCAGAACTGGAACTGGCATTATTACTCCAGCCAACTCTAGATCTGAAACACATTTCAGAAATGCTTGAGCTTTTGCTGGGTTTACTGGGACACGGGAAAGAAAAAAATCTCTTTGCAGGAGGCCTTAACTTGAAGCCAATTCTGTACCCTTCTGAAACAATGTTCTGAAAACCAGAGATTGTGAACGGAATTGATCCAAATTTCTTTGAAAAGAACGTAAACTGCCCCATACCAGCTAAGCTGGAATGAGGGCCGCACCTTCATGGGGAGTTAGGAGCTGGCTTTGGGTTTCTATAAGGCTTGGATATATTCCAAAGAGAAGAAGGTTTCCAAACTGATACCGCTCCTGAGGATGAAGGATCAGGCTTTTGTTCCTTGTTGTGATGAAATGGAACGAAAAACAATTATTAGACCTAAATTTACCTCAGATTTACCTCAGATTTTTTATCAATTGATCAAATTCCTTAAATGACAGTTTCAGGAATGGGAAAAAATGCCAGTGAACAAGCTTCTAGCAACCAGAAGCAATAAATAATGAGACTTAAATAATGTGGAGACAAAAGTGACGCCCATATTTTTTTAGCGCCAAATAAGACGCCCACATTATTTGGCGCGTAAATGCTTTTGGCGCCAAAAATGACGCCACATCCGGAACGCCGACACTTTTGACACAAAAGAACGTCAAAAATGACGCAACTTCCGGCGACACGTATGACGCCGGAAACAGAAAAAATGTTTGCGCCAAAAAAGTCCGCGCCAAGAATGACGCAATAAAATGAAGCATTTTCAGCCCCCGCGAGCCTAACAGCCCACAGGAAAAAAGTCAAATTTTTTAAGGTAAGAAAAAATGATTGATTCAAATGCATTATCCCAAATATGAAACTGACTGTCTGAAAATAAGGAATGTTGAACATCCTGAGTCAAGGCAAATAAATGTTTGAATACATATATTTAGAACTTTATAAAAAAGTGCCCAACCATAGCTTAGAGTGTCACAGAAAATAAGACTTACTTACCCCAGGACACTCATCTACATGTTTGTAGAAAGCCAAACCAGTACTGAAACGAAAATCAGCAGAGGTAATGGTATATATATAAGAGTATATCGTCGATCTGAAAAGGGAGGTAAGAGATGAATCTCTACGACCGATAACAGAGAACCTATGAAATAGACCCCGTAGAAGGAGATCATTGCATTCAAATAGGCAATACTCTCCTCACATCCCTCTGACATTCACTGCACGCTGAGAGGAAAACCGGGCTCCAACCTGCTGCGGAGCGCATATCAACGTAGAATCTAGCACAAACTTACTTCACCACCTCCATAGGAGGCAAAGTTTGTAAAACTGATTTGTGGGTGTGGTGAGGGGTGTATTTATAGGCATTTTAAGGTTTGGGAAACTTTGCCCCTCCTGGTAGGAATGTATATCCCATACGTCACAAGCTCATGGACTCTTACTAATTACATGAAAGAAATACATATATATATACATATATATGTACACATATGTAATATTCATCATAATATTCATATACTCTGACAAGAGTTTTGCCATTTTCGAAGGAACTCATCGATATATATGTGATAACCTTGCCACTTTAATTTTCCTGTGGGATTGTCTGCTTTTAGATATTTGACTAGAGCCGCACATTGCGATCTTCCTAATGGCTTTTGAGATCAAGTTACATTTTTTTTTTTTTTATTAGAAAGTCATATTTTATTCTATTGTTGTGGCCACAACACATTTTTGCATTTTTATGTTATGTATTTTATTCCGGAATGAGTGTTCAGTATGTTTGTATTTGTTTAAAATTTATGATAAATATATATTGCATATGTGTTGCTGTGATTACAGGAGTATTCTCTTAGCTTTTAGTTTTTAGAGCGCCACTCTAAAACATTTTTTTTTTTTTTTTTTTTCTTTAACCGTGTGTGGGAGAATCATGGTTTATAGAGTGTGCTTTAAGGGAATTTTTAATTTAAAGCTAGAGCTAAGGGTGTTCCTATCTCTTTTCTGTTTAAAAATGTTTATAGGGAATGGCTTCTAAATCTGGATTAGGCCCAGCTTGAAAAGAATCAGCATGATCCAGAGGAGAAAGGAACCCACACCAACCACCCAACTAATACTAAAGGCAGCGACCGCAGCAACCAGAACACCTAAATAGGCAACAACAAAAAAAGGCGCCAAATGTTCTTGTGCACCAAGTGCCAAAAAAAGGTGCAATAAGAGAAACATAACAATATATAAAATATATATATATATATATATATATATATCCCACTGAGCTCAAAGAATATGTGCTAATTAAACTAGGACTAAAAAGCTGGCCAAGGGCATTCCCTAATGGTTTCCACCATGAGATACAGTCACCCCCAAAACATAAACCTTAAAAGCCTTTAACCTAGTACTGAGAATGTTATCAGTAGAAGGTTTTAAGCATGTCCTGGAGTAAAAGTCACATAAGTGCAAAGGAAGTTCCCTGCACTAAATGTCAGAAATGTCATAAAGATAAGCTTAATGCCTAACACTCAAAATATGTCCCTCATGACAAATTCAGTACTGAAGAGGGGAACTCAAGGGTCCTAACCAGGAAACCCAAAAATAAAATAAACAATCTTGCACATCTTCATTCTTCACCTACCTCCAGTAAAGGCAAAGACAAGACACATATACCATAGAGGTGGGAGAGTTTATATAGAGCTCTGAGGTTTGGGAATCTTTGCCTCCTCCTAATGGCAGGAAATATAATTCCAGGAGTAACTGATCATGGACTCTTATCACCTATATGAAAGAAAGAGGGGTCTAGAAATCAGGTCATTTTTAATGCTGGGGACAATAATAGAACCCATATCTCCCTCGTTGAATTTATGGGAGGGGTATGAGACCCCCATGTGAAAGAGGGAACTCCCCACTGCTGAATGAGGGGTTACAATCACCTCTAAATTGCAGGTGATAATCATTACCATTTAGGCACCTGTTCAAATAATGAGGGTGCCACTCCTAGAGTCCCTATCACCCACATTACAGAAAGAGGTATAAGAACTTGGTTTGGAAAAATGTAATTAGTAGGCCATATTAATGGTAATCACCTATCTTATGCCCCCTAACATAGTAGATGACTGGCATAGAATTTGCAATCTCCCATCTACCATATGACTTTTACTGTGCTCATGCATTTAAAAATTACCCTAGCACCCAAAAAAATACAATAAGGCAAGTAACACTTATTCTGAAAGAGCAAGAGCACAGGCTACACTTTCTAAGGAGTGGTCACATGTCAGATAGCTATCAGATAACTTTATGGAACCATAGGCATACTGCACCCCTAACAAATCAGAGACACTTGATGAGACCCCTTATTTGAAAGCAGCAAATAAGTGTTCCTGTGTGTGCCCAGCTATCATAATTTCCTCTCAGCATAGGTTTTATATCATGAATTTGGCAAATTTTAACAGGTCTTAATTAACCCCTCTCTATAGAAAGTGAAAAAAAAAAATAATGTTATCTCATTTTCAGTTAGTAAATTTTGGTGTTTTGAGTATCTGAACTGAAGCTAAATGTGAAAGCATAAAATGTGTATTATTTTTTTTCCCTTTTGCATTTAGTTTGGTGGCGTTTCCCTGTATTAGGATATTTCTTCCAAAAAAAATTATTTTGCAATTAAGCTTATTCTGCTGTTAAAAAAAACAAGGAATTATTTGTAGAACTACCTCACAGGGAAAAAACTCAAATTGAAAAATAAATGCAATGCGGGCCAAATAACTAATTACAGCTCTTGGATAGGGGTGTTATATTGCTCAGCATTGAATGGGCTTTTGTCCCATAAACCAGAAAATATCCACAGATTTCAGACTGGCCCAATGAAATATATAATACAAGGTTTCATTATCCTCTGAATTTTTGGAAAACTAGATAAATGCGAAAAAATATAATTTATGCTTACCTGATAAATTAATTTCTTTCATGGTGGTGAGAGTCTATAAGCCATTACTCCTGGAAAAACCTCTCCTGACCATTAGGAGGTAGGAAAGATTCCAAAAACTCCAAAAGCCCTTACAAAAAAAAAACTCCCACCTTATTGGAAACTAGTCTGACATATAACCAAGCAAGGAGAAGAAGAGTAGAAAACAATAAAAGCAAATAAAATGGATTAGAGAACAAGATGTACATACTTAAACTGCAGCCCCACAAAAATACCTTTAAATATAACAAAATACCATGAAAACAAAATGAGAGGGGTCTTGTGGACTCTCACCACCATGAAAGAAATTCATTTATCAGGTAAGCATAAATGATATTTTCTTTCATGTAGAGTCCACAAGCCATTGCTCCTAGGAAAGTAATACCCAAGCTGTGGAGTCCACAAGTAATGAGGGCGGGAATACTCAATGTTCAATTTTTTTCTTTTAATTTTATGCTGCAAATATATATATATATATATATATATATATATACAACAAAAACAATGACTAGAAACAGCTGCCTGAAGAACTTTCCTACTAAAAGCTGCAAATTTGATCAACAGATACCTCATTTTTAAAAGCCCAGGGGGTACCCACTGACCTAGTAGAATAGGCAGTAATACGTTTAGGAGGACAGTGCACCACCTCCAAGTAAGCCGTCTGAATCAAAAGTTTCAACCAACAAAGCAGCTGCAGCCTTCTGACCCTTCCTGGAACCTGAAAAATCAACAAACAAAAACTAGAGGATTGTCTAAAATCCTTAGTAGCCTGTAAATAGAACATAAAAGCTCTGACAACATCGAAGTTATGGAGAAGCCTCTCTTAGAATTGTTAGGATTAGGGAGATCTGTTAGGATTAGGACAAAAAGAACAATACTCTCACAATTAATGTCCGAAGGAACAACCTTAGGCAAAAAAAATATATATCAAAACTGCCTTATCCTGATGAAAACAAGCTTAATAGGTTCACAGGAAGAAGCAGACAATTCAAAAACATGTAGCAAAATAAATGTCCAAAAGAAAACAATAACAAGACAAAAGCTGAATATCCAAATTATGCATAGGTTCAAAAAGAGGAACCTGCAAATCTATTAGAACTAATTTAAGGTTCCAAGGTGGAGAAATTGGTTTAAACACTGGGTTAATCCTGACTAAATCGTAAACAAAACTCTGACTATAAGGAAATTTATCAATCTTCTGAAATCTGGCCCTTTAAAGAACAGGTAGATAAACCTTTATCCAAACCATCTTGATGAAATTGAAGAATTCTAGGAATTCCAAAACAGTGGCAGCTAAAACCATGGTCTACACACCAATAAATAAAGGCCTTCCAAACCCAGTGATAAATCTTCCTTGTCAGAGATTTGCGGGCCTGAATCAAAGTCTCAATGACAGAATCAGAAAAACATAATTTACACTTACCTGATAAATTAATTTCTTTCTTTCATGGTGGCGAGAGTACACTATCCATTACTCTTGAGAATTACTCTTCTCTACCACTTGGAGGAGACAAAGATTCCCAAAACCCAAGAGCTCTATAAAACCCCTCCCATATTACACATACCTCAGTCTAACATATAGTCAAGCAAGTGACGTAAGAAAAAGGAATGAGACAAAAAAGGAGCAGGGAAAATATATGTGCTAAAAAAATCTAACCCCCAAAAAAACAAAGGGTGCAATCTCGTGGACTCTCACCACCATGAAATAAATTAATTTATCAGGTAAGCATGAATTATGTTTTCTTTCATACAGATGGTGAGAGTCCACGATCCATTACTCATGGGAACGGATTTCCAAGCTGTGGAGTTCACAAGTAAAATCATAAAGGGAGGGATTTAAAAACATATTTTTCACTGATAAAAACATAATTTATGTACGAACTTACCTGATTAATTAATTTCTATCATATTGGCAAGAGTCCATGAGCTAGTGACGTATGGGATATACAATCCACCAAGAGGGGCAAAGATTCCCACACCTCAAAATGCCTATAAATACACCCCTCACCACACCCACAATTCAGTTTAATGAATAGCCAAGTAATGGGGTGCTAGAAAAAGGAGTAAAAAAGCATACAAAAAAGAAGAACTGGAAATATAATTGTGCTTTTATACAAAAAATCATAACCACCATAAAAAGGGTGGGTCTCATGGACTCCAATATGAAAGAAATTAATTTATCAGGTAAGTTCTTACATAAATTATGTTTTCTTTCATGTAATTGGCAAGAGTCCATGAGTTAGTGATGTATGGGATAGAAATACCCAAGATGTGGAAGTCCACAGAAGAGTCACTAGAAAGGAAGGGAAAATAAATGCAAAATAAATGTCCAAAAGAAAGCTATAACAAGACAAAAGCTTAATATCCAAATTATGCATAGGTTCAAAAAGAGGAACCTGCAAATCTATTAGAACTAATTTAAGGTTCCAAGGTGGAGAAATTGGTTTAAACACTGGGTTAATCCTGACTAAATCGTAAACAAAACTCTGACTATAAGGAAATCTATCAATCTTCTGAAATCTGGCCCTTTAAAGAACAGGTAGATAAACCTTTATCCAAACCATCTTGATGAAATTGAAGAATTCTAGGAATTCCAAAACAGTGGCAGCTAAAACCATGGTCTACACACCAATAAATAAAGGCCTTCCAAACCCAGTGATAAATCTTCCTTGCCACAGATTTCCGGGCCTGAATCAAAGTCTCAATGACAGAATCAGAAAAACATAATTTACACTTACCTGATAAATTAATTTATTTCTTTCATGGTGGCGAGAGTCCACTATCCATTACTCATGAGAATTACTCTTCTCTACCACTTGGAGGAGACAAAGATTCCCAAAACCCAAGAGCTCTATAAAACCCCTCCCATATTACACATACCTCAGTCTAACGTATAGTCAAGCAAGTGACGTAAGAAAAAGGAATGAGACAAAAAAGGAGCAGGGAAAATATATGTGCTAAAAAAATCTAACCCCAAAAAACAAAGGGTGCAATCTCGTGGACTCTCACCACCATGAAATAAATTAATTTATCAGTTAAGCATGAATTATGTTTTCTTTCATACAGGTGGTGAGAGTCCATGATCCATTACTCATGGGAACTGATTTCCAAGCTGTGGAGTTCACAAGTAATATCATAAAGGGAGGGATTTAAAAACATATTTTATATACCTGATTAATTAATTTCTATCATATTGGCAAGAGTCCATGAGCTAGTGACGTATGGGATATACAATCCACCAAGAGGGGCAAAGTTTTCCACACCTCAAAATGCCTATAAATACACCCCTCACCACACCCACAATTCAGTTTAACAAATAGCAAAGTAATGGGGTGCTAGAAAAAGGAGTAAAAAAAAGCATACAAAAAAGAAGAACTGGAAATATAATTGTGCTTTTATACAAAAAATCATAACCACCATAAAAAGGGTGGGTCTCATGGACTCCAATATGAAAGAAATTAATTTATCAGGTAAGTTCTTACATAAATTATGTTTTCTTTCATGTAATTGGCAAGAGTCCATGAGTTAGTGATGTATGGGATAGAAATACCCAAGATGTGGAAGTCCACAGAAGAGTCACTAGAAAGGAAGGGATAAAATAAAAAAGTAAATTTATGCTTACCTGATAAATTGATTTCTTCTATGGTAGGTAAGACGAGTCCACGGATTCATCCTTTACTTGTGGGATATTATCCTCCTGCTAACAGTAAGTGGCAAAGAGCACCACAGCAGAGCTGTCTATATAGCTCCACCCTTAACTCCACCCCCCAGTCATTCGACCGAAGGTACAGGAAGAAAAAGGAGAAACTACAAGGTGCAGACGTGACTGAAGTTTAAATCAAAAAAATATATTATCTGTCTTAAAATGATAGGGCGGGCCGTGGAGTCGTCTTACCATAGAAGAAATCAATTTATCAGGTAATCAGAAATTTACTTTTCTTCTATAAAGGTAAGACGAGTCCACGGATTCATCCTTTACTTGTGGAATACCAAAGCTACAGGACACGGATGAACGGGAGGGACAAGACAGATGGTTAAACAGAAGGCACCACTGCTTGAAGAACTTTTCTCCCAAAAATAGCCTCCGAAGAAGCAAAGGTATCAAATTTGTAAAATTTGGAAAAGGTATGAAGCGAAGACCAAGTTGCAGCCTTACAAATCTGTTCAACAGAAGCATCATTTTTAAAAGCCCACGTGGAAGCCACCGCTCTAGTAGAGTGAGCTGTAATTCTTTCAGGAGGCTGCTGTCCAGCAGTCTCGTATGCCAAACGGATGATGCTTTTCAGCCAAAAGGCAAGAGAGGTAGCCGTAGCTTTTTGACCTCTATGTTTTCCAGAATAGACAACAAACAAAGAAGATGTTTGACGGAAATCTTTGGTCGCTTGCAAGTAAAACTTCAAAGCACGAACCACGTCCAAGTTGTGCAATAGACGCTCCTTCTTAGAGGAAGGATTAGGACACAGAGAAGGAACAACAATTTCCTGATTAATATTCTTATTAGTAACAACCTTAGGAAGGAATCCAGGTTTGGTACGCAAAACCACCTTATCAACATGGAAAACAAGATAAGGCGAGTCGCATTGCAATGCAGATAGTTCAGAAACTCTTCGAGCCGAAGAGATAGCAACTAAAAACAGAACTTTCCAAGATAGAAGCTTAATATCTAGGGAATGCATAGGTTCAAATGGAACCCCTTGAAGAACTTTAAGAACTAAATTCAAACTCCATAGCGGAGCAACAGGTTTAAACACAGGCGTGATTCTAACTAAAGCCTGACAGAACGACTGAACGTCTGGAACATCTGCCAGACGTTTGTGCAGTAGAATTGATAAAGCAGATATCTGTCCTTTTAAGGAACTAGCTGATAGCCCCTTCTCCAATCCTTCTTGGAGAAAGGACAAAATCCTAGGAATCCTGATCTTACTCCATGAGTAGCCTTTGGATTCGCACCAATAAAGATATTTACGCCATATCTTATGATAAATTTTCCTGGTGACAGGCTTTCGAGCCTGAATCAAGGTATCTATGACCAACTCTGAGAAACCCCGCTTGGATAAGATCAAGCGTTCAATCTCCAAGCAGTCAGCCGCAGAGAAACTAGATTTGGATGCTGAAACGGACCTTGAATCAGAAGGTCCTGTCTCAGTGGCAGAGTCCATGGTGGAAGAGATGACATCACCAAGTCCTGCGTGGCCACGCAGGTGCTATCAAAATCACTGAAGCTCTCTCCTGTTTGATTCTGGCAATCAAACGAGGGAGGAGAGGAAAGGGTGGAAACACAAAAGCAAGGTTGAACGACCAGGGTACTGCTAGAGCATCTATCAGTACTGCCTGAGGATCCCTTGACCTGGACCCGTAACGAGGAAGTTTGGCGTTCTGACGAGACGCCATCAGATCCAATTCTGGTGTGCCCCATTGCCGAATCAATTGTGCAAACACCTCCGGATGGAGTTCCCACTCCCCCGGATGAAAAGTCTGACGACTTAGAAAATCCGCTTCCCAGTTCTCCACTCCTGGGAAATAGATTGCTGATAGATGGCAAGAGTGAGTCTCTGCCCATCGAATTATTTTGGTAACCTCTATCATCGCTAGAGAACTCTTTGTTCCCCCCTGATGATTGATATATGCTACAGCCGTGATATTGTCCGACTGGAATAGACGCCAGCTGAGGCCACGCCTGAAGCGCGTTGAATATCGCTCTCAGTTCTAGAATATTTATCGGGAGGAGAGCATCCTCCTGAGTCCACAAACCCTGTGCTTTCAGGGAATTCCAGACTGCACCCCAGCCCAATAGGCTGGCGTCCATCGTCACTCTGACCCACGCTGGCCTGCGGAAACACATTCCCTTGGACAGATGATCCTGTGACAACCACCACAAGAAGAGAGTCTCTGGTCTCTTGGTCCAGATTTATCTGAGGAGATAAATCTGCATAATCCCCATTCCACTGTTTGAGCATGCAAAGCTGCAGTGGTCTGAGATGCAAGCGAGCAAACGGAACTATGTCCATTGCCGCTACCATTAAGCCGATTACCTCCATACACTGAGCCACAGACGGCCGAGGAATGGAATGAAGAGCTCGGCAGATGGATAAAATTTTTGATTTCCTGACCTCCGTCAGAAAAATTTTCATGTCCACCGAATCTATCAGACTTCCCAGGAATGGAACTCTTGTGAGAGGGATAAGTGAACTCTTTTTTATGTTCACCTTCCACCCGTGAGATCTTAGAAAAGCCAACACGATGTCCATGTGAGACTTGGCTAGTTGGTAAGTCGACGCCTGGATTAAGATATCGTCCAGATAAGGCGCCACAGCTATGCCCTGCGGCCTTAGAACCGCTAGAAGGGACCCTAGCACCTTTGTGAAAATTCTAGGAGCCGTGGCCAACCCGAAGGGAAGAGCCACAAACGGGTAATGCTTGTCCAGAATGGCGAACATGAGGAACTGATGATGATCTTTGTGGATAGGAATGTGTAGATACGGTGGTCTGGATCATTGGCAAAAACATAATTTATGCTTACCTGATAAATGTATTTCTCTTGTGATGTATCGAGTCCACGGATTCATCCTTACTTGTGGGATATTCTCCTCCCCTACAGGAAGTGGCAAAGAGAGCACCCACAGCAGAGCTGCCTATATAGCTCCCCCCTTAGCTCCACCCCCCAGTAATTCGACCGAAGGCTAGGAAGAAAAAGGAGAAACCATAGGGTGCAGTGGTGACTGAAAGTTTAAAAATAAAAATATATATGCCTGTCTTAAAAAACAGGGCGGGCCGTGGACTCGATACATCACAAGAGAAATAAATTTATCATGTAAGCATAAATTCTGTTTTCTCTTGTAAGATGTATCGAGTCCACAGATTCATCCTTACTTGTGGGATACCAATACCAAAGCTTTAAGACACGGGACAAGACAGGGACCTTAAACGGAAGGCACCACTGCTTGTAGAACCTTTCTCCCAAATATAGCCTCAGAAGAAGCAAAAGTATCGAATTTGGAAAATTTGGAAAAAGTATGAAGCGAAGACCAAGTCGCTGCCTTACAAATCTGTTCAACAGAAGCCTCATTTTTAAAAGCCCATGTGGAAGCCACAGCTCTAGTAGAATGAGCAGTAATCCTTTCAGGAGGCTGCTGTCCAGCAGTCTCATAGGCCAAACAGATGATGCTTTTCAGCCAAAAGGAAAGAGAGGTAGCCGTAGCCCTTTGACCTCTCCGTTTACCAGAATAAACAACAAACAAAGAAGATGTTTGACGGAAATCTTTAGTTGCTTGTAAGTAGAATTTTAAAGCACGAACCACATCAAGATTGTGTAACAGACGTTCCTTCTTAGAAGAAGGATTAGGACACAAAGAAGGAACCACAATCTCTTGATTTATATTCTTATTAGAAACAACCTTAGGAAGAAACCCAGGTTTGGTACGTAAAACCACCTTATCTGTATGGAAAACAAGGTAAGGGGAATCACATTGTAAAGCAGATAGCTCAGAAACTCTTCGAGCCGAAGAGATAGCTACTAAAAACAAAACTTTCCAAGATAGAAGCTTAATATCTATGGAATGCATAGGTTCAAACGGAACCCCTTGAAGAACTTTACAAACTAAGTTTAGGCTCCATGGCGGAGCAACAGGTTTAAATACAGGCTTGGTTCTGACCAAAGCCTGACTAAATGCTTTAACGTCTGGGACATCTGCCAGACGTTTGTGAAGTAGAATAGACAAAGCAGATATTTGTCCTTTTAGGGAACTAGCAGATAATCCCTTCTCCAAACCTTCTTGGAGAAAAGATAATATTCTAGGAATCCTAAACTTACTCCACGAGTAACCTTTGGATTCACACCAATAAAGATATTTGCGCCAAATCTTATGATAAATCTTCCTGGTGACAGGCTTTCTAGTCTGAATCAGGGTATCAATGACCGATTCAGAGAAACCACGCTTTAATAAAATCATGCGTTCAATCTCCAAGTAGTCAGACGCAGAGAAATTAGATTTGGATGCGTGAACGGACCTTGGATTAGAAGGTCCTGCCTCATTGGCAGAGTCCACGGTGCAACCGAGGACATGTCCACTAGGTCTGCACCACGCAGGAGCTATCAGAATTACCAATGCTCTCTCCTGCTTGATTCTGGCAACCAGACGTGGGAGGAGAGGAAACGGTGAAAATACATAGGCCAGATTGAAGGACCAAGGCACTGCTAGAGCATCTATCAGTACCGCCTTGGGATCCCGGGACCTGGACCCGTAACAAGGAAGTTTGGCATTCTGACGAGACGCCATCAGATCCAATTCTGGTGTGCCCCATAGCTGAATCAGCTGGGCGAATACCTCTGGATGGAGTTCCCACTCCCCCGGATGAAGAGTCTGACGACTTAGAAAATCCGCCTCCCAGTTCTCTACTCCTGGGATGTGGATTGCTGAGAGATGGCAAGAGTGATCCTCTGCCCACCGGATTATTTTGGTTACCTCCATCATCGCTAGAGAACTCCTTGTTCCTCCCTAATGATTGATATAAGCTACAGTCATGAGGTTGTCCGACTGAAACCTGATGAATTTGCACGCAGCAAGCTGAGGCCACGCCTGAAGTGCATTGAAAATCGCTCTCAGTTCTAAAATGTTTATCGGGAGGAGAGATTCCTCCCGAGACCATAAGCCCTGTGCTTTCAGGGATTTCCAGACTGCACCCCAGCCTAGCAGGCTGGCATCTGTTGTTACAATGAGCCACTCTGGCCTGCGGAAGCACATTCCATGAGACAGGTGGTCCTGAGACAACCACCAGAGAAGAGAATCCCTGGTCTCCTTGTCCAGATGCAGTTGAGGAGATAAATCTGCATAATCCCCATTCCACTGTTGGAGCATGCATAGTTGCAGTGGTCTGAGGTGTAGACGAGCAAAAGGAACTATGTCCATTGCCGCTACCATGAGTCCGATTACCTCCATACACTGAGCCACTGATGGCCGAGGAATGGAATGAAGAGCTCGGCAAGTGGATAAGAGTCTTTCTTTCTGACCTCCGTCAAAAATATTTTCATTTCTACCGAGTCTATCAGAGTCCCTAGGAAGGAAACTCTTGTAAGAGGGAAGAGAGAACTTCACCTTCCACCCGTGAGATGTCAGAAAAGCCATCACGATGTCTGTGTGAGACTTGGCTAGCTGGAAAGTCGACGCCTGAATTAAGATGTCGTATAGATAAGGCGCCACTGCTATGCCCCGCGGTCGTAGAACTGCCAGAAGGGACCCTAGCACTTTTGTGAAAATTCTGGGAGCCGTGGCCAACCCGAAGGGAAGGGCCACAAACTGGTAATGCCTGTGTAGAAAGGTGAATCTGAGGAATTGATGATGATCTCTGTGAATAGGGATGTGTAGATACGCATCCTTTAAGTCCACGGTAGTCATATATTGACCCTCCTAGATCAGAGGTTGAATAGTCCGAATATTCTCCATCTTGAATGATGGAACTTTGAGGAACTTGTTTAGAATTTTGAGATCCAAGATTGGTCTGAAAGTTCCCTCTTTCTTGGGAACCACAAACAGGTTTGAATAAAACCCTAGCCCCTGTTCCTCCTTTGGGACTGGGCGAATCACCCCAAAGGTATGTAGGTCTTCTACACAGCGTAAGAACGCCTCTCTCTTTGTCTGGTTTACAGACAATCAAGAAATGTGAAATCTCCCCCTTGGAAGGGAGCCCTTGAATTCCAGAAGATATCCCTGGGACACAATTTCTAAAGCCCAGGAATTCTGAACATCTCTCGCCCAAGCCTGAGCGAAGAGAGTCTGCCCCCTACTAGATCAGGTCCCGGATCGGGGGCTACCCCTTCATACTGTCTTAGAGGCAGCTGCAGGATTCTTGGCCTGTTTACCCTTGTTCCAAGCCTGGTTAGGTCTCCAGACTGACTTGGATTGGGCAAAATTCCCCTCTTGCTTTGTAGCAGAGGAAGCTGAAGCGGGACCACTTTTAAAGTTCCGAAAGGAACGAAAATTATTTTGTTTGTCCCTCATATGATCTATCCTGAGGGAGGGCATGACCTTTCCCTCCAGTGATGTCTGAAATAATCTCCTTCAGTTCAGGCCCGAATAGGGCAGACCAGGACTTAAGCAATAACGCCCTGCGTGCTAAAATGGCAAAATCTGAATTCTTTGCCGCTAATTTAGCCAGTTGAAAAGCGGCATCTGTAATAAAAGAATTAGCCAACTTAAGTGCCTTAATTCTGTCCATAATTTCCTCTAATGGAGTCTCCATTTGAAGAGCCTCTTCTAGAGCCTCAAACCAGAAAGCAGCTGCAGTCGTTACAGGAACAATGCACGCAATAGGTTGGAGAGAAAAACCTTGATGAACAAAAATTTTCTTCAGGAGACCCTCTAATTTTTTATCCATAGGATATTTGAAAGCACAACTGTCCTCGATAGGTATAGTTGTACGCTTAGACAGAGTAGAAATAGCTCCCTCCACCTTAGGAACTGTCTGCCATGAGTCACTATGGTATCAGATATGGGAAACATTTTCTTAAAAACAGGAGGGGGAGTGAACGGAATACCTGGTCTATCCCACTCCTTAGCAATAATATTCACAATCCTCTTAGGGACTGGAAAAACATCAGTGTAAACAGGAACCTCTAAGTATTTATCCATTTTACACAATTTCTCTGGGACCACTATAGGGTCACAATCATCTAGAGTTGCTAATACCTCCCTAAGTAATAAGCGGAGGTGTTCAAGCTTAAATTTAAAGGCCGTCATATCAGAATCTGTCTGAGGAAGCGTCTTTCCTGAATCAGAAATTTCTCCCTCAGATAACAAATCCCTTGCCCCTTCAGAGCACTGTGAGGGCACATCAGATACGGCTACTAAAGCGTGAGACGGCTCAGCATTTTTCCTTAACCCAGAGCTGTCCCGCTTTCCTTGTAAACCAGGCAGTTTGGATAAAACCTCAGTGACGGTTGTATTCATAACTGTGGCCATGTCTTTTAAAGTAAATGAATGTGACGCACTAGAGGTACTTGGCGTCACTTGTGAGGGAGTTACTGGTTGTGACACTTGGGGAGAGCTAGATGGCGAACCCTCATTTACTTCTGACTGAGAATCATCTATTGCTCTATTTTTAAGTGCTAATATATGTTCTTTATAATTTATAGACATATCAGTACATTTGGGACACATTCTAAGAGGGGGTTCCACCATTACTTCCAAACATATAGAACAAGGATTTTCCTTGGTATCAGACATTTTAAACAGGCTAGTAATGTAACAAGCAAGTTTGGAAAACACTGTAATCAAAGAAAATAACATTTAGAAATAAAACGGTACTGTGCCTTTAAGAGAAAAAAAGCTGCACAAGTTCTGCAAAACAGTGTAAAAAAGTATCTTACAGCCTTAGTAACTTTGCACAACTATGCAAATAAACAATTAACCCCTTAATGGCAAAACCGGATTGAAAAAACGTCAAAACCGGTAAAAAAGACTTTCAGCAAGCCTACCTGCCCTTCAGAACGATTTGTGGGGAAAAAACCTCCTCTTGAGAAATAAAAAACTAACATTTTTGTCACCACACTCGCTCTGCACTTCTTAGTTACTTAGAGTAGGCAAAGAGAATGACTGGGGGTTGGAGCTAAGGGGGGAGCTATATAGGCAGCTCTGCTGTGGGTGCTCTCTTTGCCACTTCCTGTAGGGGAGGAGAATATCCCACAAGGATGAATCCGTGGACTCGATACATCTTACAAGAGAAATAGTCCGAATGGTCTCCATCTTGAAGGATGGGACTCTGAGGAATTTGTTTAGGATCTTGAGATCCAAAATTGGTCTGAAGGTTCCCTCTTTTTTGGGAACCACAAACAGATTGGAGTAGAACCTTTGGCCCTGTTCTGTTTTCGGAACTGGGCAGATCACTCCCATTGTATATAGGTCTTCTACACAGCGTAAGAACGCCTCTCTTTTTGTCTGGTTTACAGACAATTGAGAAAGATGGAATCTCCCCCTTGGGGGAGAATCTTTGAAATCCAGAAGATACCCCTGGGTTACTATTTCTAAAGCCCAGGAGTCCTGAACGTCTCTTGCCCAAGCCAGAGCGAAGAGAGAAAGTCTGCCCCCTACTAGATCCGGTCCCGGATCGGGGGCTACCCCTTCATGCTGTCTTGGTGGCAGCAGCAGGCTTCTTGGCCTGTTTACCCTTGTTCCAAGTCTGGTTAGGTCTCCAGACTGACTTGGATTGAGCAAAATTCCCCTCTTGCTTTGCGGCAGGGGAAGAGGTAGAGGGACCACCTTTGAAGTTTCGAAAGGAACAAAAATTATTTTGTTTGGTCCTCATCTTATTCGTCTTATCCTGAGGAAGGGCATGGCCTTTCCCTCCAGAGATGTCTGAAATGATCTCTTTCAGTTCAGGCCCGAATAGGGTCTTTCCCTTGAAAGGGATGGCTAAAAGCTTAGCTTTTGATGACACATCAGCAGACCAGGACTTAAGCTATAACACTCTATGCGCTAAAATGGCAAAACCTGAATTCTTCACCGCTAATTTAGCCAATTGAAAAGCGGCATCTGTAATGAAAGAATTAGCTAGCTTGAGAGCCCTAATTCTATCCAGAATATCATCTAATGGGGTCTCAACCTGAAGAGCCTCAAACCAAAAGGACGCTGCAGTAGTTACAGGAACAATGCACGCTATAGGTTGAAGAAGAAAACCTTGATGAACAAATATTTTCTTCAGGAGACCCTCTAATTTTTTTATCCATAGGATCTTTGAAAGCACAACTGTCCTCAATAGGTACAGTTGTACGCTTAGCCAGGGTAAAAATAGCTTCCTCCACCTTAGGGACCGTCTGCCACGAGTCCCGTACGTTGTCTGATATGGGAAACATTTTCTTAAAAGTAGGAGGGGGAGCGAACGGAATACCTGGTCTATCCCACTCCTTAGTAACAATGTCCGAAATCCTCTTAGGGATTGGAAAAACATCAGTGTAGGCAGGAACCTCTAGGAATCTGTCCATTTTACACAATTTCTCTGGAACTACAATAGGGTCACAATCATCCAGTCGCTAAAACCTCCCTGAGTAATAAGCGGAGGTGTTCTAGTTTAAATTTGAAAGCCGTCATATCTGAGTCTGTCTGAGGGAACATATTTCCTGAATCAGAAAACTCTCCCTCAGCCAGCGAATCCCTCACCCCCAACTCAGAACATTGTGAGGGTACATAGGATATGGCTAATAAAGCGTCAGAGGGCTCAGCGTTTTTTCTCACACCAGACCTATTGCGCTTCCCCTGCAACCCAGGCAACTTAGATAAAACCTCTGTGAGGGTAGTATGCATAACTGCAGCCATATCTTGCAGGGTGAAAGAATTTGACGCACTAGCAGTACTTGGCGTCTGTAATGATACGTGTTATGTAGTAGAACAAGTGGTGTGTGAAGTTCTGGTACCTAGTATCCACTATTGTAGGACCACTCAGCCTCACACCAAACCTTGGATTCACACAGATCTAACTTATAGGAATCCGGTTTTGCTCATTGAACTGAGGGTCACTACTGCAGGGTACAGAGTGAAAACGGAGCTGTCACGCAACCAAATAAATGATAGAGAAGTATCTAATGATAGATAGGACTATGTGACAAGGTTACAATTGAATGTAAGTATGATAGAAGATACTGCAATATAAGGTAGACAAGATATATATATATGATAGACTTACACACTCAATATGCAATACTAAAGTACAGCATGGCAAAGCATATAGAGCCTAAGAAATATGTCATTAGTCAAACTAAATGTATTCAGGGATAATGAAAAAGAGATATGTTTGGTTAATAGAGCACAAGCACAGAATGAGATTGATGGAGCTTATACCAAAACAGAGTACAAAGATAGTCAATGAAATCACAGTATGTAACTGAAATACTTGAGGAGATGGCAGTAAACAGATAGTTAATTTGGAATATGCAGATATTATTAGTTATGGGAGTCTGGTGAGATAATGAGCAAATACAGTCAATATGGTTAGATGAAATGAAGCAACAAGCGTGTCAATGAATTCAAAGATCCACTTAATCATGCAATGAGTTATGGCAGGTAATGATGTTATTCACAAATGGAGGTAGCAAACACTCAATAAGCGTAATGGTGATGAAATAGTAAATATGAAAGTCAATGTAATATCCAGCAATGTTAGAAAGTGAATACAGACCAAATCCAAGTTGTACTTCAGGAACAGCGTGGGAGCAAATGCGGTTAATACTGTTACCCTTGAAGGAGAGAGTGAGAGAGGCGCGGTACACGCGCTGCAGGAACGCTGAGATGCCGGGTGTGACGTCACACACACCCGGAGTAGCGAAAGTAGGAATACTGCAGCTAAACTTTTGGTTCCGGTTTGAATGCGGTATCTGCAGGAGACGTTTTAGTTGTTCAGGTAGAGAGAAGCTGAGTTGGGAGTGCTCAGCAGAGTTTCACTGGAGTAGGTAAATAATCCCCTTATTCAGAGGAAAGGGCTAGGTTTCTCTGACAGCAGTCACGTATAGTAACAAAAGCAAATTACCAAGCAGGGAGCATAGAGAGGAGGGGCCTTAAATAGGGTACAAGGAGTAAGATTTAAAGGAACAGGCTTATCATGAATAAATCCCTGACAGGACACCCCCCTCAAGGAGCCGCTTAGCGGATCAAGGACCCGGACGGTGAGGATTCCTCCGATGGAATAGAGAAAGAGGACGCGGTGCCGTGACATTTACAGCAGGCTCCCAGGAATCTTCTTCAGGACCATAACCCTTCCAACTAACCAGGTACTGGAGGTGCTTCTGAAAGTATCGAGAATCCTGGATGGACTCAATCTCATACTCCATCTCATCAGCCACATGGGTCTGGGAAGCAGCCGTGGTAGAGGTATCCCTAAGAGAAGTGTAGGGTTTCAGGAGCGAGACGTGAAACGTCGGATGTATTCTCAAAGAAGAAGGTAGAATGAGTGTCACTGCATTAGCGTTAACAACCTTCTTAATTTCGAAAGGACCCAAATAGAGAGAGGCGAGTTTCTTGGATGGGACCTGTAATCTCAAATTCTTAGTGCTCAACCAAACTTTGTCACCTACCCTATATTCAGGAGGTTTGGAACGTTGTAAATCATAATGACGTTTTTGAGCGGCTTGAGCATCATGTAGTATTTGTTTTACATTATCGAAACCATTAGCCAAGGTGTTGATCTTGTCATTAACAACTGGTATGGGTGAGGTGTTAGAAGTAAGAATATCGTAAGAAGGATGGAATCCATAGTTAAGGAAAAATTGAGTCATTTTAGTAGAGGAATTTAACATATTGTTGTGAGCAAATTCAGCAGTAGAAAGGAGTGAATGCCAATTGTCTTGTTCTAGGGAACAATAACAACGGAAGTACTGCTCCAAAGCTTTATTTGTTCTCTCAGTCAGCCCGTTGGTCTGAGGGTGGAAAGCTGTACTAAGCTTTCTAGAGATGTTAAGAGATTGACAGAGATGATTCCAAAACCTAGAAGTAAACTGTGAACCCCTGTCTGTAGTAATGGAATTTGGTAGACCATGCAGTTTGACCACATGATCTATGAAAAGAGTAGCAGTTTCAGAAGCTGTAGGTAGACCTCTATGCTGCAAGAAATGGGCCATTTTAGAGAAGAGATCAACGACCACCAGAATAGTGTTGAAGTTTGCAGAAGGTGGGAGATCAACTATATAATCCATGGCAACGTCCGCCCAGGGTCTTTCTGGTATGGGAAGAGAGAGAAGATATCCATATGGACGTTTATGTTGATGTTTTTTAGTAGTGCAAAGGAAGCAAGAGTTGATATATTGAGTAACAGTTTCAGACATCTTGGGCCACCAATAGTTCCTTGAAAGAACATGGAGAGTCCTATGAACCCCAGGATGACCCGCTAATATGGAGTCATGAGCTGCTGCCAACACCTGATTCCTAAGAGCCATAGGTATATAAAGTAGATTTTTATGATAGAACAGTCCATCAGAATGTTTATCTAAATTGAGATCAGATATGGAAGAATCCTCCTTCAGTTGTAGCTTTAGTGTTACCAAAAAAATCATTGGTTAAACAAATGATCCTATCCTCAGGTATCACAGCGGCTGGAGCCAGGTGATTTTGTGGTTTAAGAGGTATACGTGAGAGAGTATCCGCCTTGAGATTTTTTGAGGACGGTAAGTGATCACATAATCAAAACGTGAGAAGAAGAGGCTCCAGCGAACTTGGCGAGAAGTTAAGGTCTTATTTATCTTCAAGAACTCCAAGTTACGATGATCGGTATAAATAGTAATAGGATATTTTGCTCCTTCTAGAATATGCCTCCAGAACTCCAATGCGGATTTGATGGCCAGCAATTCCTTATCACCAATGCCATAGTTAATCTCAGCTGAACTCATGACACGGGAATAGAAGGAAACTGGATGTAAAGGCTCTTTTTGGGAGACCCTCTGGGACAGAACAGCCCCAATAGCAAATTCAGAAGCATCAACCTCAAGCGTAAAATGACAACTGGGATCTGGGAATTGCAGTATGGGAGCTGAAGTAAATTTATTCTTCAGGGTGGTAAAGGAATCATCAGCTTTACTATCCCATGAGAACTTCACATGTTTTCTAGTTAGGCTAGTTAAAGGTCTAACAATGTGTGAGAAATCTTTAATGAATTTTCTATAAAAATTCGCAAATCCAAGGAATCTCTGGACATCTTTTTTGCAACTGGGTGCTGGCCATTTGAGAATGGCTTCTACTTTACTGGTTTCCATGGTTATCCCAGAGGGTGCGATAGAATAACCCAAAAAGGATATAGTGTTAGAATTAAATATACACTTCTCTAGTTTGGCGTAGAGATGATGAAGCCTTAAACGAGATAACACTAATTTTACATCTGATAGATGGTTAGTATAAGTATCTGAATAAACAAGAATGTCATCTAAGTAGATAACAATACAGACATCCAAAAGGTCATGAAAGACATCATTTATAAAGCACTGGAAAGTGGCTGGGGCGTTGCAGAGCCCAAACGGCATTACTGTATATTCATACAGACCGTAACGTGTATGAAACGCCGTTAACCACTCATCCCCTGCTCTCATCCTGATCAAATTGTAAGCGCCCCTAAGATCAAGCTTGGTGTGTATGGTGACACCTTGCAAACGTTCAATTAGTTCAGGAATGAGAGGCAGGGGGTATCTGTTTTTCTTAGTGCATTTATTCAGTTGTCTGTAGTCTATGATCGGGCGTAAACTACCATCCTTGTTTTTCACAAAAAACATAGCAGCGCCCGCTGATGAAGTAGATGGTCGTATAAAGCCTTTTTTCAGGTTTTCGTCTAGATATTCTTTAAGGTGAGCCAGTTCAGGCTGAGATAGAGGATAAATGTGACCATAGGGTATGGTACTATTAGGAATCAGATCAATAGGACAGTCATAACTTCTGTGTGGTGGAAGTGTGGCTGCCTCAGCTACGTCAAAAACATCTGCATATTCCTTATAACAATCTGGTAGTGTGCCTGTAGCTACATGACAGAGTGTATGAGAGTCAGAACAAGATTGTTTACAAAACTAGGAGTCAAAAACTATTGTCGCATCTGTCCAGGATATACTCGGATTATGTTTGGACAACCATTGTATACCAAGTATCATAGGATAGACAGAGCTTGGCAAAACATCAAATGACATCTGTTCTGTATGCCCAGAATCTGAGGTAACTGTAAGTAGAACTGTGTGGTGTGATATAGGACCTGAACTAAAAAAAGAACCGTCCACCAAACGAATGGCTAGTGCTGCACTCTTTTTTATTAGTGGTATATTGTGCTTAACAACAAAATCTAAATCTATGAAATTCCCAGATGCTCCAGAGTCAATTACGGCTTGCACGTCTGTCTTCTGATGATCCCACTGTAATGAGAGAGGGATTGATAAATGGGGTGAACTATTGTTAACCAAATTCACAGTGTGGTTGTAACTCAATCTCTTACCCTTCTTTTGACGAAGGAGAGATGGGCAATCCCTTACGCCATGATCTTTCTCAGCGCAATATAGGCATAGGTTCAGCAGTTTGCGTTGTGCTTTCTCTTCGGCCTTTAGTGGCCCTCTAATCACAGCAACATCCATAGGTTCATCTGCACTCCTGGCAGAATGGGAAGGGAGATTGGAGTGATATGGGGTATATTTCCTAGATTTGTTATCAGCTGTGGACTTCTCAGACTTCCGTTCCCTGAGTCTTCGGTCAATACCAATACACAGAGTCATTAGAGCCTCAAGGTCGTCTGGAATTACACCTCTGGCTAGTTCGTCTTTTAAAGAATCGGTCAGACCCAAACGAAATTGATTCCTCAAGGCCGGATTGTTCCATAGGGTATCAGGAGCCCACCTCTTGAAGTCCGTTATGTACTCCTCTACCATCCTCTTCCCTTGGCGTAAGGATCTTAAAGCTGTTTCAGCAGTACTCTGCTTGTTATGATCCTCATATAGAAGGGACATTGCAGTGAAGAAGGAATCAAGGGAGTTTAATATGGGGTCATCAGTTTCATAGAAGGCGTTGGCCCAGGATCTAGCTTCTCCACGCAAGAAAGAAATTACAGTGAGGACATGTATTCTATCAGTGGGATAAGACTTTGGTTTCAGAGTAAATAAGAGAGTGCAAGAATTTCTGAAATCTCTAAACATAGTCCTATCCCCAGAGAATTTCTCAGGGGGGCTAAAGACAGGCTCAGGTGTGGTCTCAGAAGTGGGAGATTTATTTGTCATGTATTGGTTAATAAATTTCCTAATATTTTGGTTCTCAATCTGTATCTCTCTTAAGCCTTGTATCATATTGTCCATACTTTGGGCTAGAGAACCCACTCTGTTTGAAAGCTCACTTAGCTCCATGATAGCGGATAGAGGTACTATACGGCTTGGTAATATGTAATGATACGTGTTATGTAGTAGAACAAGTGGTGTGTGAAGTTCTGGTACCTAGTATGCACTATTGTAGGACCACTCAGCCTCACACCAAACCTTGGATTCACACAGATCTAACTTATAGGAATCCGGTTTTGCTCATTGAACTGAGGGTCACTACTGCAGGGTACAGAGTGAAAACGGAGCTGTCACGCAACCAAATAAAGGATAGAGAAGTATCTAATGATAGATAGGACTATGGCGAAAAGAAGAGACAGCGCAACCCCACATCAAGGTAATAGTTTCACAGGTTTATTCAACACACACAAGTATTGCACTTACAAACAGTATAAGAAAGTATCACATTGATCCCTTCATAGGGAAGAAAAGGAAGCAGGTCCCAGTTCACAGGAGTCTTTCCGGTCACAGCTTTAGTGCAGCTGCTTCAATATTGCTTCCACACAGCCTTAGTATCTCAGAGCCGTTCTTGGCTCCGCCCCCAACGCGTTTCGTCTGCGCTCTCCAGACTTTCTCAAGAGGAAATGATGATGTATAGCACGCTCCTATGCGTCGCTGTTTACATCCACTCATCGTTTTTGATTGGTCATTCACTGTCCTATCCAATAGTGGTATCCTGACAGGCCTCTCTAATAAATATTCTTCATAAGGAACCTATATAGCTTAGAAAAGAGTAATCCAAATTCATTCACACTAAATATTTTTCTTAAAGGGACCATCTTTTTGTGCCCTGTCTTCTCTCCTCTCTCGTGGGTGATAGTTCGGATATTGGTCCCACTGCCTCTCTTGTTGTATTGGGTTTTCTGCGGCCAGGTTTGTTGAGGCATGCAGACAGGTCCTTTAGGTCTCCACATGCAGCATCCCAGTGCAGTCTGATACTGATATTTATTAGAGAGGCCTGTCAGGATACCACTATTGGATAGGACAGTGAATGACCAATCAAAAACGATGAGTGGATGTAAATAGCGACGCATAGGAGCGTGCTATACATCATAATTTCCTCTTGAGAAAGTCTGGAGAGCGCAGACGAAATGCGTTGGGGGCGGAGCCAAGAACGGCTCTGAGATACTAAGGCTGTGTGGAAGCAATATTGAAGCAGCTGCACTAAAGCTGTGACCGGAAAGACTCCTGTGAACTGGGACCTGCTTCCTTTTCTTCCCTATGAAGGGATCAATGCAATACTTTCTTATACTGTTTGTAAGTGCAATACTTGTGTGTGTTGAATAAACCTGTGAAACTATTACCTTGATGTGGGGTTGCGCTGTCTCTTCTTTTCGCCATAGGATTTACACATAAAGAGAGTGTTTTGGAAGCAAGCCTCTGGAAATAGCTGCACCCCATGATCGAAAGTTGGTAAACAGGAGCTGGTAATATAAAACCATCACAACCAATATTCCTTTCTGTGAACATTCCTAAGGACATTTCCCTGCAGTGGGTAATATCAATTCAGAAAGATCATCTGTGCTTTTTATTATTTTTTGCTCTTTTTAGTCGTGATAATTTTATATATGTAATTTTATCAATTTGTGTGTGTATTTCTTACTGAATATTTTATCTGCTGGATTATCTGTCTATTTATTCAATTATTTATAACCATTTTTTATCTACTCTAATATCCTATACCCACTACTCCATTTAGTAGCGCTGTTAATACTTCTAGTGTGGTAGATAGGACTATGTGACAAGGTTACAATTGAATGTAAGTATGATAGAAGATACTGCAATATAAGGTAGACAAGATATATATATATATGATAGACTTACACACTCAATATGCAATACTAAAGTACAGCATGGCAAAGCATATAGAGCCTAAGAAATATGTCATTAGTCAAACTAAATGTATTCAGGGATAATGAAAAAGAGATATGTTTGGTTAATAGAGCACAAGCACAGAATGAGATTGATGGAGCTTATACCAAAACAGAGTACAAAGATAGTCAATGAAATCTCAGTATGTAACTGAAATACTTGAGGAGATGGCAGTAAACAGATAGTTAATTTGGAATATGCAGATATTATTAGTTATGGGAGTCTGGTGAGATAATGAGCAAATACAGTCAATATGGTTAGATGAAATGAAGCAACAAGCGTGTCAATGAATTCAAAGATCCACTTAATCATGCAATGAGTTATGGCAGGTAATGATGTTATTCACAAATGGAGGTAGCAAACACTCAATAAGCGTAATGGTGATGAAATAGTAAATATGAAAGTCAATGTAATATCCAGCAATGTTAGAAAGTGAATACAGACCAAATCCAAGTTGTACTTCAGGAACAGCGTGGGAGCAAATGCGGTTAATACTGTTACCCTTGAAGGAGAGAGTGAGAGAGGCGCGGTACACGCGCTGCAGGAACGCTGAGATGCCGGGTGTGACGTCACACACACCCGGAGTAGCGAAAGTAGGAATACTGCAGCTAAACTTTTGGTTCCGGTTTGAATGCGGTATCTGCAGGAGACGTTTTAGTTGTTCAGGTAGAGAGAAGCTGAGTTGGGAGTGCTCAGCAGAGTTTCACTGGAGTAGGTAAATAATCCCCTTATTCAGAGGAAAGGGCTAGGTTTCTCTGACAGCAGTCACGTATAGTAACAAAAGCAAATTACCAAGCAGGGAGCATAGAGAGGAGGGGCCTTAAATAGGGTACAAGGAGTAAGATTTAAAGGAACAGGCTTATCATGAACAAATCCCTGACAGCGTCGCTTGTGCGGGCGTTAATGGTTGTGACACTTGGGGAGAATTAGATGGCATAACCTGATTCCCTTCTGACTGAGAATCATCCTGCGACATACTTTTAGTAGCTAAAATATGTTCTTTGCAATTTATTGACCTTTCAGTGCATGAGGGACACATTCTAAGTGGAGGTTCCACAATGACTTCTAAACATATTGAACATTGACTTTCCTCAATGCCAGACATGTTGAACAGGCTAGTAATGACTACAAACAAGCATGAAAACACTTTATTTAGTGAAAAAAATAACAATCTTAAAAAACGGTACTGCACCTTTAAGAGAAAAAAAGCATACACGTTCTGCAAAACAGCCTTAAAATGCCCCAAATTTTTCAAAATTTTGCAAGCAGACACAATATATGTAGTTAAGATTGCCCCACAAGGAATTATTACATTTAACCCCTTAATGCGTAAACCGGATTGAAATTAGGCCTAAATCCGGAAAAAACACCCTCAGCACATTGCCACAGCCCTGCTGTGGCCCTACCTGCCCTCAGGGATAGTAAATGTGGGGTTAAAGCTTCGATTTGGCCCAAAACATCCACCAGGGCCCTCAGGAGTTAGAGCTTGCTGCGAGAAACTAAGTGCGCAAATGAGGTGTGAAAATAGGTCCCGCCCATCTCACTCGATGTCTCTACAGCCTCAAAGAACCGCACCAGAGCGGTTTTAACTAGCCATGTGGTTTCTGAGACACAAAAATTAAGCCAAGTGTACCCTCAATAAAGTTGCCCAAAATGTTATTGCCCACAAAACGTTAACAGCACTCCCAGATCATAAAAACGTTTGCCCACAAACATTTACAACTCAGTGTCAACCATCTTCGTAATTGGCCCCTTATGCAAGCTTAGTAATGCCCTCCTTATTAGCTCTAGGATTACTGCTTACCCTTACCCTCCTGGGTATAATGTCAGCCGTTCTGAAATACACAGTCTCTCCAGAAAAATATAACTGAACATACCTCACTGCTGCATAGCATGAAAACGTTCCTCACACTGAAGTTTCCTGTACTCCTCAGCCTCTGTGGGAACAGCACTGGATCTTAGTTACAAATGTTAAGATCATCATCCTCCAGGCAGCAGTCTTCATCCATCTGCTGCCTGAGAGTAAATAGTATACACCGGTACCATAATATAACAAACTCTTGCTTGAAGAAATTAAAAACTAATATTTTATCACCTCTTTCACTTTACCCTTCCTAGTACTTAAGAGTAGGCAAAGAGAATGACTGGGGGGTGGAGCTAAGGGAGGAGCTCTTTGCCACTTCCTGTTAGCAGGAGGATAATATCCCACAAGTAAAGGATGAATCCGTGGACTCGTCTTACCTTTATAGAAGAAACAGACATTTTCCGCAGAAAAAAATAAATCCACAAAAAAAAAATTTTTCTCATAAATTGAAAGAAAAAAACTTAAAACATTAGCAGAAGAATCAAACTGAAAAAGCTGCCTGAAGAACTTTTCTACCAAAGACTGATTCAGAAGAAGCAAATACATCAAAATGGTAACATTTAGTAAATGTATGCAAAGAAGACCAAGTTTGCTTTGCAAATCTGATCAACTGAAGCTTCATTCTTAAAAGCCGAAGAAGTGGAGACTGATCTAGTAGAATGAGCTGTGATCATCTGAGGTGGGGACTGTCCCGCCTCTAAATAAGCTTTATGAATCAAAAGCTTCAACCAAAGAAATGTCAGAAGCTTTCTGACCTTTCCTAGAACTAGAGAAGACAACAAATAGACTAGAAGTTTTCCTGAAATCTTTAGTAGCTTTAACATAATATTTCAAAGCTCTTACAACATCCAAAGAATGCAAAGAACTTTCAAGAGCATTCTTGGGATTAGGACACAAGGAAGAAACTAAAATTTCTTTACTAATGTTGTTAGAATTCACAACTTTAGGAAGAAATTTAAACGAAGTCCGCAAAACAGCCTTATCCTGATGGAAAATCAAAAAAGGAGACTCACAAGAGAGAGCAGACAATTCGGAAACTCTTTTAGCTGAAGAGATAGCCAAAAGAAACAACACTTTCCAAGAAAGTAGTTTAATATCCAAACAATGCATAGGCTCAATAGGAGGAGCCTGCAAAGTCTTCAAAACCAAATTAAGACTCCAAGAAATAGAGATTAATAGTCGTAATAACAGGCTTGATACGAACCAAAGCCTGAACAAAACAGTGAATATCAGGAATCTTAGCAATCTTTCTATAAAATAAAACAGAAAGAGCAGATATTTGTCCCTTCAAAGTACATTACAAACCTTTATCCAAACCATCCTGAAGAAACTGTAAATTTCTAGGAATTCTAAAAGAATGCCAGGAGAATTTATAAGAACACCATGAAATATAGATCTTCCAAACTCGATAATAAATCTTCCTTGAAACAGACTTACGAGCCTGTAGCAAAGTATTAATCACTGAGTCAGAGAAACCTATATGACTGAGCACTAAGCGTTCAATTTCCATACCTTCAAATTTAACAATTTGAGATCCTGATAGAAAAACGGCCCTTGAGACAGAAGGTCAAGACTGGCAACTGGACATCCGAACAAGATCTGCATACCAAAACCTGTGAGGCCACGCTGGTGCTATCAGAAACACATACGATTGTTTCATAATGATCTTGGAGATCACTCTTGGAAGAAGAACTAGAGGCGGAAAGATATAAGCAGGTTGGTAAAACCAAGGAACTGCTAAAGCATCCACCATCTCCACCTGAGGACAGGTACCTGGGAAGTTTCTTATTTAGATGAGAAGCCATCAGATCTATTTCTGGAAGACCCCACATCTGTACAATCTGACAAAATACATCTAGATGGAAAGACCACCCCCCCGGATGTAAAGACTGAAGACTGAGATAATCCGCTTCCCAATTGTCTACACCTGGGATATGCACCGCAGAAATTAGACAAGAGCTGGATTCTGCCCAAGAAAGTATCCAAGATACTTCTTTCATAGCTAGGGGACTGCGAGTCCCACCCTGATGATTGACATATGCCACAGTTGTGTTATTGTCCGTCTGAAAACAAATGAATGGTTCTCTCTTTACCAGAGGCCAAACCTGAAGAGCCCTGAAAATAGCACAGAGTTCTAAAATATTGATTGGTAACCTTGCCTCTTGAGGTTTCCAAACCCCTTGGGCTGTCAGAGATCCCCAGACGGCTCCCCAACCTGAAAGACTTGCATCTGTTGTGATCACAGTCCAGGTAGGACAATCAAAAGAGGCCCCCTGAATTAAACGATGATGGTCTAACCACCAAGTCAGAGAGAGTTGAATGTTGGGATTTAAGTATATTAATTGTGATATTCGAGTATAAACCCTGCACCATTGATTCAGCATACAAAAACTGTAGAGATCTCATGTGAAAATGAGCAAAGGGGATCGCTTTCGATGCTGCAGTCATGAGACCTAAAACTTCCATACACATAGCCACTGAAGGGAATGATTGAGACTGAAGGTTTCGACAAGCTGAAACCAATTTCATTTGTCACTTGTCTGTTAAGGACAGTCATGGACACTGAATCTATCTGGAAACCTAAAAGGTGACCCTTGTCTGAGGAATCAAGAAACTCTTTGGAAAAATTGATCCTCCAACCATGTCTTTGAAGAAACAACACTAGTTGATTCGTGTGAGATTCGGCTAAATGTAAAGACTGAGCTAGAACCAAGATATCGTCCAAATAAGGAAACACAGCAATACCCTGTTTTCCGATTACAGATAGCAGGGCACCGAGAACCTTCGAAAAGATCATTGGAGCTGTTGCTAGGCTAAATGGAAGAGCGACAAATTGGTAATGCTTGTCTAGAAAAGAGAATCTCAGAAACCGTGAGTGGTCTGGATGAATCGGAATGTGAAGATATGCATCCTGTAAGTCTATCGTGGACATAATGACCTTGCTGAACAAAAGGCAAAATAGTCCTCATAGTCACCATCTTGAAAGTTGGGACTCTTACAAAACAATTAAAAAACTTCAGATCCAGAACTGGCCTGAATTAATTTTCTTTCTTTGGGACAATGAATAGATTTGACTAAAACCCCAGACCCTGTTCTTGAAACGGAACTGGGATAATTACCCCTGAAAGCTCTAGATCTGAAACACACTTCAAAAAAGCCTGAGCCTTCACCGGATTTGCTGGAACGTGAGAGAGAAAGAATCTTCTCACAGGAGGTCTTACTCTGAATCCAATTCGATACCCTTGAGAGACAATACTCCACTGATTTTTAACAGAATCTGCCCAAATGTCTTTGAATTATATCAATCTGCCCCCAACCAGCTGAACTGGATCGAGGGCCGCACCTTCATAAAGACTTGGGGGTTGGCTTTGGTTTCTTAAAATGCTTGGATTTATTCCAACTTGAAGGTTTCCAATTTGAACCAGAGTCTTTAGGGGAAGGATTGGGTTTCTGTTCCGTATTCTGTCAAAAAGAACGAAAACGATTAGAAGCTTTAGCTTTACCGTTAGATCTTTTATCCTGAGGCAAAAAAACTCCCTTCCCCCCAGTTATAGTTGAAATAATTGAATCCAACTGAGAACCAAATAAATTGTTACCTTGGAAAGAAAGAGATAGTAATCTAGACTTAGTAGATACTATGTCAGCATTCCAAGATTGAAGCCATAAAGCTCTACTAGCTAAAATAGCTAAAGACATAGATTTAACATCAATCTTGACAATATAAAAAATGCAAACAGCATAGCCCTCTGAGCATATAGAAGGCATATAGAAGGCAAGAGTTTTTTTTTCGCCAACAACATCCGGAAATGACGCAACTTGCATCATTACAGATGCAACCTCCTGCAAGGAACCCTGGCGTCAACTAAGACGCCGGAAATGGCGAACTTGCATCATCAAAGACGTACCTTTGCGCTAAAAAAAGTATTCCGCCAAGAATGACGCAATAAATAACAGCATTTTGCGCCCTCGTGAGCCCAGTTTTGCCCGCGAATTAAAAGAAAAAACAGTCAATTTGAAAAAAGGGCTATACCCCAGGTAAGACAAATAACTTCCTAAATATGCTTCCGAAAACTGAAACTGGCAGTCTGTGAAACCATAGCTGAGAGTGTCTTAAATAAGAAAAACATACTTACCAAAAGACACCCATCCACATATAGCAGATAGCCAAACCAGTACTGAAAAAGTATCAGCAGAGGTAATGGTATATAAGAGTATATCGTCAATCTGAAAAGGGAGGTAGGAGATGAATCCCTACGAATGATAAAAGAGAACCTTTGAAAAGATTTCCCGCGAGGAAAACCATAAAATCAATAGGTGATACTCCCTTCACATCCCTTTGACAAACACTGTACTCTGAGAGGAATTGGGCTTCAAAATGCTTAGAAGCGCTTATTATAAGAAATCATTCAAGCACAAACTTACTTCACCACCTCCATAGGAGGCAAAGTTTGTAAAACTGAATTGTGGGTGTGGTGAGGGGTGTCTTTATAGGAATTTTGAGGTTTGGGAAACGTTGCCCCTTCTGGTAAGATTGTATATCCCATACGTCACTAGCTCATGAAAAAAAGAAATCCACAACCCCAAAGAATTCAGTTTTTTTAAACTGCATTTAAAAACAGGCATAACCATCAAATGGAGACATCTGCCTGAGGAACCTTTCTACCAAAGCCTGCTTCAGAGGAAGCAAAAATATAAAAATGGTAGAATTTAGTAAAAGTATGTAATGAAGACCAATTAGCTGCTTTGCAAGTTTGATCAACTGAAGCCTCATTATTAAAAGCGGCAACTGGTCTAGTAGAATGAGCAGTAATCTGTAGTGGTGAAGGCTGACCTGCCTCCATATAAGCTCTATGAATCAAAGTTTTAACCAAGAGGCTAAATAAATAGCAAATGCCTTCCTTTTTTTTTTCTCTCTCCCCACGGCAACCCTCTCTCTTACTTCCCGGCACACCAGTTAGGGTCAGGCTTAGTCTTTCTTTTCTTTCTCTTATTTCTCTGTTGGTGGAGAAGGCTTGTTGAACAGTTTTGGTACCGGCTAATATTGGAATGACGGGCTATATCCATAGTCTGTTTTATTTAAGTACAAGTGCATTGGCTGTATTGAAATTTATGTAGTAAGAAGATGTGTATATAACTGAAGCCAAGGCATGTTCTTACCATGATGGATCTGATCAATAACTTTGACTCTATAGGAGATGCATAAGAAGGCATATATTGATGCTTCAGTTTTTTACAATGTTTATTTATTTTTGTAGCTATGCTGCAAGAGAAAAATACATAATAATGAATGTATAATTATGTATATATGCTTTTTCTTTTATGTAACCAGCGTGTAAAACAATAATAATATTTTTTTTTAAAAAGCCCAAGAAGTGGCCACTAGCCTAGTAGAATAAGCAGTAATCTATAGCCGTGAAGGCTGACCTGCCTCTATATAAGCTCTGTGAATCAAAGCTTTGACCAAGAGGCTAAATAAATACCAAAGGCCTTCTGACCTTTTCTAGGCCTAGAAAAAACTTAATTTATGCTTACCTGATAAATTTATTTCTCTTGTGGTGTATCCAGTCCACGGATCATCCATTACTTGTGGGATATTCTCCTTCCGAACAGGAAGTTGCAAGAGGACACCCACAGCAGAGCTGCTATATAGCTCCTCCCCTAACTGCCATATACAGTCATTCGACCGAAACAAGCTGAGAAAGGAGAAACCATAGGGTGCAGTGGTGACTGTAGTTTAATCTAAAATTTTGACCTGCCTTAAAATGACAGGGCAGGCCGTGGACTGGATACACCACAAGAAAAATAAATTTATCAAATAAGCATAAATTGTGTTTTCTCTTGTAAGGTGTATCCAGTCCACGGATCATCCATTACTTGTGGGATACCAATACCAAAGCTAAAGTACACGGATGAAGGGAGGGACAAGGCAGGTACTTAAACGGAAGGTACCACTGCCTGTAAAACCTTTCTCCCAAAAATAACCTCCGAAAAAGCAAAAGTATCAAATTTGTAGAATTTGGAAAGTATGAAGCGAAGACCAAGTCGCCGCCTTGCAAATCTGTTCAACAGAAGACTCATTTTTAAAGGCCCAAGTGGAAGCCACAGCTCTAGTAGAATGAGCTGTAATCCTTTCAGGAGGCTGCTGTCCAGCAGTCTCATAGGCTAAGCGGATTATGCTTCTTAGCAAAAAAGAAAGAGAGGTTGCCGAAGCCTTTTGACCTCTCCTCTGACCAGAGTAAACAAAAAACAAAGCAGATGTTTGACGAAAATCTTTAGCAGCTTGTAAGTAAAACTTTAAAGCACGAACCACATCCAGATTATGTAAAAGACGTTCCTTCTTTGAAGAAGGATTAGGACACAATGATGGAACAACAATCTCTTGATTGATATTCTTAGTAGATACCACCTTAGGCAAAAACCCAGGTTTTGTATGCAGAACTACCTTCCTGCATGGAAGATCAGATAAGGAGAATCACATTGTAAAGCAGATAACTCGGAGACTCTACGAGCCGAGGAAATAGCCATCAAAAAAAGAACTTTCCAAGATAAAAGCTTGATATCTACGGATGAAGAACTTTAAGAACCAAATTTAAGCTCCATGGGGGAGCAACAGGTTTAAACACAGGCTTGATTCTAACCAACGCCTGACAAAATGCCTGAACGTCTGGAACATCCGCCAGACGCTTGTGTAAAAGAATAGACAGCGCAGAGATCTGTCCCTTCAAAGAACTAGCTGATAATCCTTTCTCCAAACTCTCTTGGAGAAAAAATAATATCCTGGGAATCCTAACCTTACTCCATGAGTAACTCTTGGATTCACACCAATAAAGATATTTACGCCATATCTTATGGTAAATTTTCCTGGTAACAGGCTTTCGAGCCTGTATTAAGGTATCAATGACAGACTCGGAGAAGCCACGCTTTGATAAAATCAAGCGTTCAATCTCCATGCAGTCAGTCTCAGAGAAATTAGATTTGGATGATTGAAAGGACCTTGAAGTAGAAGGTCTCGTCTCAAAGGCAGAGTCCAAGGTGGAAAGGATGACATGTCCACTAGGTCTGCATACCAGGTCCTGCGTGGCCACGCAGGCGCTATCAAAATCACTGATGCTCTCTCCTGCTTGATTTTGGCAATTAGTCGAGGGAGCAGAGGAAACGGTGGAAACACGTAAGCCAGGTTGAAAGACCAAGGCGCTGCTAGAGCATCTATCAGCGTCGCTTCCGGGTCCCTGGACCTGGATGCGTAATAAGGAAGCTTGGCGTTCTGGCGAGACGCCATGAGATCCAGTTCTGGTTTACCCCAACGATGAATCAATTGAGCAAACACCTTTGGATGGAGTTCCCACTCCCCCGGATGAAAAGTCTGACGATTTAGAAAATCCGCCTCCCAGTTCTCTACACCTGGGATATGGATCGCCAATAGGTGGCAAGAGTGTTTCTCTGCCCAGCAAATTATTTTGGAGACTTCTAACATCGCTAAGGAACTCCTTGTTCCCCCTTGATGGTTGATGTAAGCCACAGTCGTGATGTTGTAGGACTGAAATCTGATGAACCTCAGGGTTGTTAACTGAGGCCAAGCCTGAAGAGCATTGAATATTGCCCTCAATTCCAGAATATTTATTGGGAGGAGTTTCTCCTCCTGAGTCCACGATCCCTGAGCCTTCAGGGAGTTCCAGACTGCACCCCAACCTAGAAGGCTGGCATCTGTCGTTACAATTGTCCAATCTGGCCTGCGAAAGGTCATAACTTTGGACAGATGGACCCGAGATAGCCACCAGAGAAGAGAATCTCTGGTCTCTTGATCCAGATTTAGTAGAGGGGACAAATCTGTGTAATCCCCATTCCACTG
The DNA here is from genome assembly GCF_027579735.1 of Bombina bombina. NCBI lineage: Eukaryota > Metazoa > Chordata > Amphibia > Anura > Bombinatoridae > Bombina > Bombina bombina. The sequence goes on from NC_069500.1 coordinate 788,937,276, forward strand.
ACTGAGCATGCATAGTTGCAGCGGTCTGAGATGTAGGCGCGCAAACGGAACTATGTCCATTGCCGCTACCATTAAGCCGATTACCTCCATGCACTGAGCCACCGAAGGGCGCGGAATAGAATGGAGAACACGGCAAGAATTTAGAAGTTTTGATAACCTGGACTCCGTCAGGTAAATTTTCATTTCTACAGAATCTATCAGAGTCCCTAGGAAGGAGACTCTTGTGAGTGGGGACAGAGAACTCTTTTCCTCGTTCACTTTCCACCCATGCGACCTCAGAAATGCCAGAACTATGTCCGTATGGGACTTGGCAATTTGGAAGTTTGACGCCTGTATCAGGATGTCGTCTAGATAAGGGGCAACTGCTATGCCCCGCGGCCTTAGGACCGCCAGAAGCGACCCCAGAACCTTTGTAAAAATTCTTGGGGCTGTAGCTAACCCGAAGGGAAGAGCCACAAACTGGTAATGCCTGTCCAGAAAGGCAAACCTTAGGAACCGATGATGATCTTTGTGTATCGGAATGTGAAGGTAAGCATCCTTTAAATCCACCGTAGTCATATTGACCCTCCTGGATCATAGGTAGGATGGTCCGAATAGTTTCCATTTTGAATGATGGAACTCTGAGGAATTTGTTTAAGATCTTTAGATCCAAGATTGGTCTGAAGGTTCCCTCTTTTTTGGGAACCACAAACAGATTTGTGTAAAATCCCTGTCCCTGTTCCTCCTTTGGAACTGGATGGATCACTCCCATAACTAGGAGGTCTTGCACACAGTGTAAGAATGTCTCTTTCTTTATCTGGTTCACAGATAATCGTGAAAGGTGAAATCTTCCTTGTGGAGGGGAAGCCTTGAAGTCCAGAAGATACCCCTGAGATATAATCTCCAATGCCCAGGGATCCTGAACATCTCTTGCCCACGCCTGGGCGAAGAGAGAAAGTCTGCCCCCTACTAGATCCGTTACCGGATAGGGGGCCGTTCCTTAGAGGCAGCAGCAGGCTTTTTGGCCTGATTGCCTTTGTTCCAGGACTGGTTAGGTTTCCAGGCCGTCTTGGACTGAGCAAAAGTTCCCTCTTGTTTTGTAGCAGAGGAAGTTGATGCTGCACTTGCCTTGAAGTTTCGAAAGGCACGAAAATTAGACTGTTTGGCCCTTGATTTGGACCTGTCCTGAGGAAGGGCATGACCTTTACCTCCAGTAATGTCAGCAATAATTTCCTTCAAACCAGGCCCGAATAGGGTCTGTCCCTTGAAGGGAATGTTAAGTAGTTTAGACGTTGAAGTCACGTCAGCTGACCAAGATTTAAGCCATAGCTGGCATAACCTCCCCCTCGTCAGAATCCTCTGGTGATAAATTTTTTAAAGACAAAAGCTGATCTTTATTGTTTAAAGTGAAATCAATACATTTAGTACACATTCTCATATGGGGTTCCACCATGGCTTTTAAACATAATGAACAAGGAGTTTCCTCTATGTTAGACATGTTTGTACAGACTAGCAATGAGACTAGCAAGCTTGGAAAACACTTTAAACCAAGTTAACAAGCAAATATAAAAAACGGTACTGTGCCTTTAAGAGAAACAAATTTTGTCAAAATTTGAAAAACAGTGAAAAAAGGCAGTAAATCAAATGAAATTTTTATAGTGTATGTAATAGGTTAGCAGAGCATTACACCGACTTGCAAATGGATGATTAACCCCTTAATGCAAAAAACGGATCAAAAAAACGAAATAAACGTTTTTTAAACAGTCACAACAACTGCCACAGCTCAGCTGTGGCCCTACCTTCCTCTATAAACGACTTTTGAAGCCTTTAGAGCCCTTCAGAGATGTCCTATAGCATGCAGGGGACTGCTGAGGGAAGCTGAATGTCTCTGTCTGTAATTTTAACTGTGCAAAAAAGCGCTAAAACAGGCCCCTCCCACTCATACTACAACAGTGGAAAGCCTCAGGAAACTGTTTCTAGGCAAAAATCAAGCCAGCCATGTGGAAAAAAACTAGGCCCCAATAAGTTTTATCACCAAAGCATATATAAAATCGCTGTTAAATCACTGTTTTTAGGCTTAACTTACTTTAATCCGGTACCAGCAGCATTTTCTAGTCCCTAGAAAAACTTAAACCTGCACATACCTCATAGCAGGATAACCTGCCCGCCATTCTCCCTCTGAAGTTACCTCACTCCTCAGACATATGCGAGAACAGCAGTGGATCTTAGTTACAAGCTGCTAAGATCATATAAAACGCAGGCAGATTCTTCTTCTAAATACTGCCTGAGATAAAATAGTACAACTCCGGTACTATTTGAAAATAACAAACTTTTGATTGAAGAAAAAACTAACTATATTTTACCACTCTCCTCTTACTACCTCCATCTTTGTTGAGAGTTGCAAGAGAATGACTGGATATGGCAGTTAGGGGAGGAGCTATATAGCAGCTCTGCTGTGGGTGTCCTCTTGCAACTTCCTGTTGGGAAGGAGAATATCCCACAAGTAATGGATGATCCGTGGACTGGATACACCTTACAAGAGAAAAAGAACAAACAAACTAGAAGTTTGTATAAAATCATTAGTAGCATCAACATAATATTTCAATGCCCTAAGATCCAGAGAATGCAAAGATCTTTCAGAAGCATTCTTAGGATTAGGACACAAAGAAGGAACAACAATCTCTCTACCAATGTTATTTGAAGAGACAACCTTAGCAAAAATGAAATGATTTCCGTAAAACAGCATTAGTCTGATGAAAAATCAAATAAGGAGGCTCCCAAGAAAGAGCAGACAATTCAGAAACTCTTCTAGCAGAAGATATAGCCAGAAGAAAGAACACTTTCCAAGAAAGTAGTTTACTGCCCAATTTATGCATAGGCTCAAAAGGAGGAGCCTGTAAAATCCTCATCACTAGGAAAAGCTACCGCTCGCAAAAATAGCACACAAAAGCAAGGGAATAGTGAAATATCTGTCCCAAGGCCATATACAAAAACATATAGTGTTAAACTTTTTAAATAAAAAAAATGCCTATAATATAGCTAAATGAGTGTTTACATGTTTAAAAAACAAAAAATATACTTACCAATACTTAGCAATCAAGTAGCAGACAGCCAAACCAGTACTGAAACATATCAGCAGAGATTATGGAATAGGAGTAGACTTGTAGATCCATAAAGAGAAGCAGAAGACACGTCCCTGCGACCAATTACAGAGGGTTTATGAAAGATTTCCCATGAGGGTAAACAAAGCAACATAAACCATTCCCCAAATACATTCCTCTGAAAAGCACTGTACTCATGCACATCTTCATTCTTCAACCACCTCCAGCAGAGACAAAGTAAAGACTGAGGTATGCGCGAGGGTTTTTATAGAGCTCTTGGGGTTTGGGAATCTTTGCCTCCTAGTGGTAGAGAAGAGTAATTCCCATGAGTAATGGATTGTGAACTCGCACCACCTGCATGAAAGAAAACCTCTCTAAGAATAAAGTGTTCAATTTGCAAGCCCTCAAGCTTAGATATTTTAAATCCTGATGCAAAAACAGACCTTGAGACGGAAGGTCATGGTGTAGGGGAAGAGGCCACGGAGGACAAATAAACATCTGATCTAGATCCAAAAACCAAGTTCTGCAAGGCCAGGCTGGAGCAATCGGAACTACTGAGGAGACGTCCTGCTTGATCCTGGCTATCACTAGCAATAGAACAAGATAAGTAAAAATGTAAGCTAGATGAAACAACCAAGGAGCTACTACAGAATCCACAAACCCTGCCTGAGGATCCATGAAACTCACAAAAAATCTGTATAGCTTGTTGTTTAATAGAGAAGCTATCAGATCTATTTATTGAAGTCCCTACAGATCCACAATGTGTCTGAAAACTTCCAGATGAAGAGACCATTCCTGTGGATGAAGGGATTGGTGACTAAGAAAATCTGCTTCCCAATTGTTCACCACTGGAATATGAGATTGAACAAAGATTAATTTCTGCCCAGATGAAGAGCACTAACCCGACACAGCGAAGAAAGAAAAAATGTAAAGGCAGGCACGCAAACGAAAAAAGCACCAAAAAAGATTCAGCGCACAGAAAAAACTAAGACGACACCCACACACATCAGCAGCGCACAACGGAAATAAAAAACAAGAGCACACATAAAAAACCTGACCCAAGCTAACCTGCCAGACCCGAAACTCGCAAATTATATACGAGAAGATTAAAATAAAATACAGAGCTCTCATTTTTAAAAAAAATAAATCCAAAAAGTGCAAATTCTGGAAGAACAAGAAAATAATAGTGTGCTAAAAAATACAACACACATTAAAAATACATGTAGGGTGTATAATTCTATAATAATTCCTAAAGCCCAATATAATATAAAAATGCCTGTCACATCAGTCTCCTGGCTATGTTCTACAACCCCAAGTGTACCTACTAACCTATTAGACACCCACACTACTGGAAATACTACTTGGAGGAAATGACTGCATCCAGTAGACAACCAATCCCGTACTGTACGCTTGACAGCAGCGGATCTATGTGTATTGAGTATACCGACGCTCCAACAGGAGGCGGCTAGGGACCGTTCCCCGTAACACTTGTGGCAGGCCTGTGACTAACTTCCATTGGGTGTTATTGTGTCACTACCCCATACTCCCAAAGCTTCCCTCTACCAAAAAGTAGCTCTCTGGCGGAAAAAGTGGGCCTCAAATCAGTTTGAGGACCCCTCTCTCTGAATAATATCTTGAGCACCTTCATTCTTCACCTTCCTCCTGCAGAGACAATGATAAGATTAGTTTCCAGTAAGGTGGTATTTTTTTTTTAGGGCTCTGAGTTTTGTGAATCTTTGCCTCCTCCTAGTAGTCAGGACAGGAATTTCCCAGGAGTAATTGCTTGTGGACTCTCACCACCTTTATGGGGAGGGGGGGGACTTTATCAACATTCTCCAATCAATATGTTATTCATTTTGTTCAATATGCAAAATATGTACACATTTTAAAAACACATTCACAATTTACATAAAAAAAACACGACAATAATTAAACAACTTAACTATATTTATTTTTTATCAACAAACAAAATGAAACACAAGGTTTTTATTCTTGATCAGTGTGTGTGTGTGTATATATATATATATATATATATATATATATATTACAATATTTAAAATGATCACTCTAACATTTAAAATGTTTCTATTCAATTGAAAAATAGATCTATCTCACTGCAGATACCACTATTGTTGTGAATTAAAGGCAAATTTTGTTGTAAAAATAAAATGCTCCGTCTTGTCTTATGTAAGAAACAAATTCTCCTCTCACACTACGTTTAAGTCAAGCTAAGGGTTTAAACAAAGTAATAGGTTTTTCAGTCATATTAAGATACAGCATGTGACTAGAGTTTACCTATGTAGGACATTCATGATTGGTTCATCAGGCATTTCCTTATCAAGAGTGGAAATGCACTGCGCAGTGGTCTTTGGCTATGGCTAACCAATTAGCAATCGGTTAAATATACAGCTAGAAGTACATTTGTATAAAATACAAAGTAGAACATTTTATCTTTGACTAGAATGTCCCTTTAAGATAACTCAATAATAGATGTAAACCTGGGTAGACAGATAATTCCATTTCTTAAAATAAATTCTTATTGTCAATATATAATAAACATTGAAGAATCCATTGAGACTTAATGTCTCACTGTAATGATTGGTGCTCCCACTTTAAGTGTTTTCAAGAAATTTGTCAAGTAAAAGCTCCAGAAAAAAAAAAAATCAAAGCTACATTGTAATAAAATGTGTTCTAGAAGGAGGGACACTTGATGTGTATAGAGCATAAATGATTCCTGTATATAACTATGGCATCTACCTAGTGCCAATGGATGCCCGAATAAATAATCAAAGAATGCACTCCCCTTTTAGCTGTATTACTGCTAACAGAAATCAGGCACCATAATAAGCTTTATATTAACAACATACATGATTTAGTGCTTAGGCCTTTGACTCAGACTTTATTAAATGAGATCTATTTTAAAAGAACGGTCCCAGTGATATTTAAAGGATCTCAGAAAAAAAAGATGGTCCCAATAAAGTTTATGGGAAATCAGTAAGAGTGGTCCCACGTCAATTTAAAAAGAATCATCTTAAAGGGACAGTAAAGTCAACAATAAGCTTCCATGATTCAGATAGAGCATGCCATTTTAAATGACTTTCTAATTTACTTCTATTATCAAATTTGCTTCATTCTGTTGATATTCTTTGTTGAAGATTACACCTATGTAGGCCCATCAGCAGTAATGCATTACTGGGATCTGATTGATGTTTGCACAATATGCCTCTTTGTCATTGGTTATTCAGCTAGCTCTCAGTAGTGTTTTGCTGCCCCAGGGTCTAACTAGGTTTACTCTTCAACAAAGGATACCAAGACAGCAAAGCAAATGTATTAATAGAAGAAATTGGAAAGTAGTTTAAAATTGCATACTCTATCTGAATTGTTAAAGTTTAATCCTAACTTTACTGTCCCTTTAAAGTATGGTAGATCATTTTAATTGATAATTAAGTGCATTCAAATAATTATTGACATACATCATGGTCTTAGTGTGGCATTGTATGGTAAAGGCTTCTTGATTTGAGTAAAAACAGTGTTTCTCAGCTCCAGTTCTCAGGACACTATAACAGTGGAACATCAAAATAAAACGTTCATTATTCAAATTGCCTTTGTTTTCTTGATATCCTTTGTTGAAAAGCATACCTAGGTAGGCACAGGAGCGTGCAAATGTCCTGAGCACTATATTGGAACAACGTTTTTAGCAAAAGTTATATCCTGTTGAACATGACATGCACTCTCCTGTGCCTACCTAGGTATACGCTTCAACAAAGAAAAACAACTACATTTGATAATAGAAGAAAATGTGAACGTTATTCAAAATTGCATGCTCTAACTGAATCACAGAAGTTTCATTTTACTTTCATGTCCCTTTAAGGACCTGTTTGCTTAAAAGTAAGCTCATAATGTTTCTACCAAGTTAACATTTTTTTAATGTATTTGAAGTTAAGCAGCTCCTGGTTGCTAAACTAAAAACGGCAGATGATTGCTAAACCTTACTTCTAATAGGTTCTGACTAATATGTAGGCCCAACAACAGGATGACATCCTAGTCCTGTATAAGTGCTGAGGGTTTTGTTTGCCCTTTTATACATTTCATGGGTTGGATAGGTTTAAGGCATTTGTCTCTCAAGAACAGAAACTCCCCTTTCCTCTTCACTCACTCAATTTCCTTTTTAAAAGGGACATGAAAACCTTTCATTATTCAGATAAAGTATTGCATTTTAAACAATGTTCCAGTTTACTTCTTTTATCACATTTGCAGAATTTTCTTGGCATCCTTTGTTGAGCCAATGTCAAGAGGCATACAGTATATGTGTAGCCATCAACAAGCATCTTATCTAGCTCCCAGTAATACATTGCAGCTCCTGAGCTAGGTATGATTTTCAACAAAGGAAACAAAGATAACGAAGCAATTTAGATAAAAGAAGTAAACGGCATAAGATGGAGTCAACATGTGCCAGTGGCATGTGGCTCCCACTCTGGTAATATATTTATTATTATTATAAAAAGTCTATACATTGGTTTACTTTTCTAAACAACATACTATACAAAACAATACTTCCTAATTAAAGGGACATAAAAGTCCCTGAAAAAATATCTAATCTCATAAAATAGAACATTTTATTGTTGCACTTGTGCTTGCAAATAATTGCATGTTTGATCTCTGGAAAAAGGTTAACACACTATAAAAGTCAGCTTCAGAACAACAATACACTACTGGGAGCTAGCTGAAAATCAGATGACGCATATATGTAGCACTAGCCACCAATCACCAGCTAGCTCCCAGTAGTGCACTGCTGCTCCTGAGCCTACATATGTATTCTTTTCAACAAAAGATACCAAAAGAACAAAAAAGATTAGATAATAAAAGTAAAAACAGGAAAGTTGTTTAAAATTGTATGCACTATCTGAATCATGAAAGTTTAATCTTGACTTTACTGTCCCTTTAATTTTTCCCTTACTTTCTATTCTCCCCTTATTTTTTTTCTTTACAGTTGTAAATAACACTTGATTTATGATGACAAAGCTTAGCTCTTTAACTGTTTACATCATAACATACAACCCCATTAATGTATGTATATTAATTAATGTAAGTATATTAGCTGAAAAATTAGTTTTTTATGAAAATATGTTGACTAAAACCTTTTTTATTGCAACTAATGCAGTTGTATCAGTTACCTACTTTGTACTAATCTTCAGTGGCCAATAGGCACCTCCTACTAAAGCTCATTGGCTGATAGGTATTTTCTCTTAATCCCCTATGTATAAATTGTGCTTTAATGCTGCTCTTCCATATGAATGGCAGAAGTTTTTTTGATTATACCAAGCGACATTCAAATAAATGCATTGTAAATACTATATGCAACAGCAAGAAGCATACATTTTAATGCCCCTTTAAGTGCAGGTGGATAATCTGCAAGATACTTGCGCTCAAGCCGCAATGTCTATAAATCTCAGGCCTGTTGGGGTGTGCTGATGACTGGAACTGAGCCACTAGAGAAGAAATGACTTAATAGTATGATAAATAAAGAGGTAGATTATATTTAACAGAAACAGGTAAATATGAATGTGGAACCAATAAAGGACAAAGCAGTACACCTCAAAACTCATCTAGTTTATGAAAATGCTTTTGCAATGCACAGCTATATTTAATAAATCTATGACACATAACTAGCTTAATTGTTGAGCAACATTATGCTGTTGAAGGCTGTCCCAATGGCCTTTAGCAGAAAGGAAGGTCCCAAGTCTATGGAATACTTTCAATAACTATATAGGGGTTTCTTAGGGATAGTACAAGTAAAATGTATTAATAAAGGTTACTATTAATTAGTAAAGTTACTGAATAATAAAAATAACTGAATAAAGAGGATTGCATCCATCAATATTTTGTTATCAAAGAAACTGTTTATATTTTCTCTGACAAACTGGGAGTAATTTTTTTGCACTGCAGAGTGTGAACAACTAAATCTGCAAAAGATATTAAGATTATGAGAAATAAAATACTTGGAAACATCTATCATTGTAAGTGCTTCAATTAACAAACCTTTAACAAATAACGTGATATAAAACACTTTCCTAGTGGGTGGAATGTAAAAAGAATCTTTAAACATACCTATCACAACCTTAAAGGGAGCTAGCCCTAAAGAGGATTTTCCAATTTTGTTCTTATGGTTTTATAATAGATACTACTTTAAGCTTTGATTAGGCAGCATATGGTATAATTGTCATGTATTGTACCAAATCCATATACATCAAAAGTGTAAGTGATGGAATGATTTTTGATAGAAAGTCTTTTTGTCGTTGTACTATAACAATGTATGAATTGCAGGTGTGACAGGACAGGAGATTTCTTGTCTGTCCTATATCTGGTGGAACCACAATTGCTGGTCAGAGGTCAGATCTTATTACTCCAGGGTGTACAGACATCTCTGGACATTATAGATTCACAATAACACATACCACTTGGCTTGTTATGACTTGATTCTGGACTTAGGTATCACTAAACCATCTTGTCATGGTTCAAGACTAGGAAGCAAGCCTAACTCCATTTTTATATCACAGTTTCTCAAAAACAGATACAAATTTTCACATAAAAAAAAAGGTGGAGATGATTATTAAATAAAAATCTATATATTACATATATTCTCTTTCAGATTGTACCTGCCCCATTAACAGTATTTATTTTGGGGGTAAGAAGAATTTGTGAGTTGGGTGCTTCATCTTCCCAGTCAAGTTGTGTATAATGGCTTTAGTCCAAATAATTGGATGCTAGGTATTTAATAACGGGCGGCTATTACAACTGACAGGGCGACACCTCCTATTGCCACTGCTGTTGCTCCGAAAAGCCACTTCCAAGGGATGCTCTGTAGGAGGAGAAAAAAAAAGTTTTACTTAAATGTAGTTAAATATATTTTAATAAGCAGTTCATCAACTTTCCTATAAACACCACAAATTATTATGCTTAAAGGGACTAAGTCAAAACTAAACTTATTCAGATAGATCATGCAATTTTAAAATAACTTTCCAAATTACTTCTGTTATCAAATTTGCTTTGTTCTCTTGGTTCAAGAGTAAAACTAGGTAGGCTCATAAGCTCAGGAGTGTGCACGTGCCTAGTAATCTATGGCAGCACTGTTTTGCAACATTGTATAACAAAGCTACAAATAATGCTGCAAAACACTTGCCATGGAGTACTAAAGACACGTGTACACTCCTGAGCTCTTATCAGCCTACCTAGTTTTACTCTTCTATAAAAGATACAAAGAGAACAAAGCAAATTTGCTAACAGTAAGTAAATTAGAAAATTGTTTAAAATGACATGCTCTATCTGAATCATGAAAGTTTAGTTTTGACTTTACAGTCCCTTTAAGAATATAGGCTTATTTAATTATATAGCTACATGTTTAACAGGACATGAAACCCAGTTTTATTTCTTATGATTAACATAGAGCATAAAATAATAATATAATTTTTTTCAAATTTACCAATTACCAAATTTGTTTAGTTCTCATAGTATTCTTTGTTGAAAAGACAGTAGGCATGTGAATTCGGATAAGAAAGTGGCCGCTCGTGGCATTCGGCTATTTTCGGAGCTGAATTTATTCTTGGCAAAGTTCAACACACTGAGATCTGGATTTGCACAGATCTTAGACAGATCTTAGTGTGCTGCACTTTTACAAGTAGAAATCCAGCTCCGAAGAGGGCTGGATGCCGCGAGTGGCTGCCTACTTGTGCATTCGAATCTTCAAGAATGATCCGAATGCACATGCCTAGTAGACAGCAGGGCAGTAAACGATGCAGCCATCCAGTGTTCTTGCAAATGTATAAGATTGTTGAACGTATTCATGTAAAATTCCTGCCTTATAGAACTCAAGACATTTGCATGCTCTGAGCCTAGTATATAAGGGACTTCCAAACGTTTCCTCCAATTACATTTGTGTGCTCTGATAGCATTCAAGATTTTTTTTCATAAGCCAAGGGTGCAAATTCCTTTTGTTTGTTCTTTTAATTATGTGCAAATTATTGTGGTGGTTAATAAGTATTTTTTTTTTAAATTCATGTAAGGAAGATACAAATTCTAAATGCCCCTAACAGCAAACAAGATGTATGTTACCAAGAATGTCAGAAAATGGTTCAATGGACATGAAAACCACGTTTTTAAAATTTACTTTGGTCTCATAATATTCTTTGTTTAAGAGAATACCTAGGTAGGAAGCAGGAACGCGTCTACAGAACTATATGATTGACAGCAGTTTTGCAAGAATGCTTTTGAACACTAGATGACAGCAGTTTGTAAAATGTATAACATTGTTAAAAGCATTTTTTTTAATAAGTGCTCCAGACGTGCACGCTCCTAAGCCAACTTACTTAGTGAATACGTTTTGTTTCTTCCCCCCCCCCCCCCTGTAAAATGTATGTACAACAATTGTTATTTTGAACTATAGACTGTAAACATAAAACCTTTTACCTCCTGTGATATTATGGGCTGAAAGGGTTTGGAGTCACCTCCCGCTAGTCATCTGGAATGGTTATTCATGTTGTGATTTATTTTGATTTGTGTTTATGAGATTTGTTGAATACCGTACATTTCCATGTTATGTAATTCACTTTAAAATCAATACAAATTATATTTAAAAAAAAAAAAAAGTTTTAAAATGATACATTCTATAAATTATTTGTTGTCACTTTAAATTGTTATAACATTACAACTTTAAAATAAATATTTATTATCACTTGATGTGGCTGAAATATATTTATAAAATCTAATGAAAAGCCAATAGTATCCTACAAGTAATGTAAGAGGTTTACAAGCATATAAAATAAATGGAGAAAAAAATAAGGGATGCCATCAGAATGGCATCAGAATGGGCAACAACATGCATAAATATATAAGCATCACATTTAGAAATATTCACTGAAAGGGACATTAAACTAAACATTTTAACACCCTGTAAAAACATAAATTATGCTTACCTGATAATTTCCTTTTCTTCAGACGGAGTCCACAGCTGCATTCATTAGTTTTGGGAATTCAGAACCTGGCCACCAGGGGGAGGCAAAGACACCCCAGCCAAAGGCTTAAATACCTCTCCCACTTCCCTCATCCCCCAGTCATTCTGCTGAGGAACAAGGAACAGTAGAAGAAGTGCCAGAAGAACAAAATAACCAACGCCCCCCAGAAAAATTACGGGCGGGGAGCTGTGGACTCTTTCCATCTGAAGAAAAGGAAATTATCAGGTAAGCATAATTTATGTTTTTCTTCATAAATGGAAAGAGTCCACAGCTGCATTCATTACTTTTGGGAAAACAATACCCAAGCTATAGAGGACACTGAATGCTAAAATGGGAGGGTACAAAAGGTGACCCATTCTGAGGGCACCAAGCCTAAAACCCATACTAAAAAAAAACCCCAGCTTCATCCGAAGCTGAGAAAAAAACTTTGAAAAAGGAAAGGGTCCAAGGACACTGACCCACAGATAGTCCATAAGCCTTGTTAGAGACCGCAGGAACTAGATTCGACTGAGCCAACAGCCTCCAAGAGACACCATCAACCACCAGTCGATCTCCAAGCAACAAACACCTATTAAAGAAGGGGATCAAAACAACCGTATGCTCCGAAAAGGAGAAAGACAGGGAAAAGACAGCCATAAAGGATACCAGAGAATAGGGTACAACAAAAACCTTTACATGGGCCCAAATGAGCCTCAAGAATGCAGGGCGAAAAAACCTCGAGGGCCAAGCCGAACAAGACCCAACCGGTCTCATAGAACAAGGGAGGCAACACTCAACCTTAGTTTGCTCAAAATCCACGGAGTCAAGACCTAGAGAATGAAAGAGAGAAGAGAATCTTCCCTAAACAAAATGCATCTGCACCCTAGAAGGTAAATGAAGACGAGAACCCCAGAAACCGTTAGTCTCATACGCAAATCAGATAGGGACAACCACTGACGGAAACACCTGAAGAGTCAGAATGCTGCACGCTGCTGTCATCGGAAGATGAATCTAGAATCTTGATATATACAAGCAAGGGGAAGCAAATGAAGCTAGGTTCAAACGCCTCCAGATCTTCCCACAAAATTCTAAACGTGAAAAAGAAGCAGAGCCCTCCAAGGAAGGCTCATCAAATCTTGATAACCCGAGGACGAAATTTGCAAAGCAACAGATCTAAATCCTGCTCCAAACACCGGACCAGCCTAAGCGACAGGCATGTCTGATAGACAGGGGAAGCAAAAAGGACTCCAACCCCAAGCCCCCCAGGGAATGGAAAATGGGGGATTACCCACCCCAAAAGAGCTCGGGTGCCAACCCGTTCGCTCCTTCAACATAATGCACTTCCAAGAAGATCCCCCTAGGACTTAGAATAGAGAAAAATGCATAGATCCTAGAAAGACCTGGCACAACTTTCCTTGACAGTCTCGACACGGAGAGACTATTCTCCAAACAGCTGGACGAACAATCCACAGAACAGCAGGCTACTGCCTCTCCTAATAAAAGGTACTTGTTCCGCGAACCAGTGCATTAACAAGTGTTTTGAGAGAAGCCCGAACAAACGACCTTCAGAAACTGTTTATGGGACTTTTCCCACTCATCACTGCCTTCAGAGCCTCTGAGAGCAACCGCTTTGCTGAGGCAGGCGCAGAAGATAGAGAGACCCTTCCATGCAGCCCAGCACAGAGAGGTAAATAACTATCTGACTCCTCCTGCACAAGGCAGGACCACAATCCTCCAGAGAGAGGGGACCCCACTGCTGAAGGAGTCAATCTACCCCCCCAAAGGGGGAGGGCACAGAAAGAAAACAGCACACATACCCACAAGGATGTGAGAAGGCCGTAGGCTAATCAGTCAAGGACCAAATGAAAAATCATCCAGGTCACCACTGTTGATAGAACAGAGAAAAACTCCCCGTAAAAAGGGATCACACACCAAATCAGCCCACGCTGAACACTGGGTCCTCCTAAACCAGTCTACAGGATCATAAGTCCATAAGGATCCAAAATAAGACCCCTAGAACTGGGACCCAGAGCCATCTCAAAACGACCAATGCCTCCAGGGAGTACAAGATACCCCGCAGGACCAGCCCAAAAGGAATCCGAGTCTTCCAAGCTCAGAACTGGAAAATACTCAAGAAAACAAGACTATAAGACTACTTTATCCCCTTATGTCTAATCTTGCATGCCTTCCGCATCGGAAGACTGAGGGTGGGTGGGATCCTCCAGCGCGCCAGTCTATAACGAAAGGCATAACTTACATCCGCCAGGGCAAACAATGACCCTGGCCCTGAAGGTTGACCCCCTGAAGCTTCAGGGAAAGTCACTCCACCAGAGGGCTGAACTGGACCAGGCCTGCTGAGCCCTGGTTAACGAAACACGGACAATATCTCAAACACATTACTGGGAGATGTAAATGCGCCAGCGACAAAGATATGGCTATGCGGAACCGTGTCGTAACCTCCGGAGGAAACAAGCCACCCTCCAGAGAGGGATAAGCCACGTTTGGGTTACCTGCATGCATAGTAAGAGTTGGTTGTAGGGGACGCGCTTTGCGGGAAACAGAATCCCCAGAGGCGCATGGCTCAGCGGACCCCTGGTTCCCCGATCCCGAGGAACGGAGCACTCTAAAACGGCATTCGGAACATAACTGATGGACATGTATCACCCGAGCCAATTCATATTCTTCGAAAGAAGTAGAATCAGAATCAGAGACATCTGTCTCAAAAAAAAAATCAGAATCCTCCATAACTGGGATATTGATAAAAAATAGACCAATAAGAAAAATGCAAACGGCACCTTACACCCCCCTAATGGCTGGGGCACTTACCACTTCCTATGAACCAGACACCAGCGAACCAGAATTTTTCTGTCGCCACACGGTCAGGAATGCGGAAATGGAGAGCCAGAATGTGACCATGCCCGGTCACAAGGTGTACTGTGCAGTCCATGAAAAAGCGTGCCCAACCAAAAAAGCTGCGTCACTTGCAATAGGCTGTTATGTTCCGAAATAGCCATGAGCCCAAGTATCACTACACATTAGCAGACAGAATCATATAACAAACATGATTAAAAAACAGAATTTATGCTTACCTGATAAATTACTTTCTCCAACGGTGTGTCCGGTCCACGGAGTCATCCTTACTTGTGGGATATTCTCTTCCCCAACAGGAAATGGCAGAGAGTCCCAGCAAAGCTGGTCACATGATCCCTCCTAGGCTCCGCCCACCCCAGTCATTCGACCGACGGACAGGAGGAAATATATATAGGAGAAATCATATGATACCGTGGTGACTGTAGTTAGAGAAAATAATTCATCAGACCTGATTAAAAAAAAACCAGGGCGGGCCGTGGACCGGACACACCGTTGGAGAAAGTAATTTATCAGGTAAGCATAAATTCTGTTTTCTCCAACATAGGTGTGTCCGGTCCACGGCGTCATCCTTACTTGTGGGAACCAATAACAAAGCTTTAGGACACGGATGAAGGGAGGGAGCAAATCAGGTCACCTAAACGGAAGGCACCACAGCTTGCAAAACCTTTCTCCCAAAAATAGCCTCCGAAGAAGCAAAAGTATCAAATTTGTAAAATTTGGCAAAAGTGTGCAGTGAAGACCAAGTCGCTGCCTTACATATCTGGTCAACAGAAGCCTCGTTCTTGAAGGCCCATGTGGAAGCCACAGCCCTAGTGGAGTGAGCTGTGATTCTTTCAGGAGGCTGCCGTCCGGCAGTCTCATAAGCCAATCGGATAATGCTTTTAAGCCAAAAGGAAAGAGAGGTAGAAGTCGCTTTTTGACCTCTCCTTTTACCAGAATAAACAACAAACAAGGAAGATGTTTGTCTGAAATCTTTAGTAGCCTCTAAATAGAATTTTAGAGCACGGACTACGTCCAAATTGTGTAACAAACGTTCCTTCTTTGAAACTGGATTCGGACACAAAGAAGGTACAACTATCTCCTGGTTAATATTTTTGTTGGAAACAACTTTCGGAAGAAAACCAGGCTTAGTACGCAAAACCACCTTATCTGCATGGAACACCAGATAGGGCGGAGAACACTGCAGAGCAGATAACTCTGAAACTCTTCTAGCAGAAGAAATTGCAACCAAAAACAAAACTTTCCAAGATAATAACTTAATATCTACGGAATGTAAGGGTTCAAACGGAACCCCTTGAAGAACTGAAAGAACTAGATTTAGACTCCAGGGAGGAGTCAAAGGTCTGTAAACAGGCTTGATTCTAACCAGAGCCTGAACAAATGCTTGAACATCTGGCACAGCTGCCAGCCTTTTGTGAAGTAAAACAGATAAAGCAGAGATCTGTCCCTTCAGAGAACTTGCAGATAATCCTTTCTCCAAACCTTCTTGTAGAAAGGATAGAATCTTAGGAATTTTTATCTTGTTCCATGGGAATCCTTTAGATTCACACCAACAGATATATTTTTTCCATATTTTATGGTAAATTTTTCTAGTTACAGGCTTTCTAGCCTGAATCAGAGTATCTATTACAGAATCTGAAAACCCACGCTTTGATAAAATCAAGCGTTCAATCTCCAAGCCGTCAGTTGGAGGGAAACCAGATTCGGATGTTCGAATGGACCTTGAACAAGAAGGTCCTGTCTCAAAGGTAGCTTCCATGGTGGAGCCGATGACATATTCACCAGGTCTGCATACCAAGTCCTGCGTGGCCACGCAGGAGCTATCAAGATCACCGAAGCCCTCTCCTGATTGATCCTGGCTACCAGCCTGGGAATGAGAGGAAACGGTGGGAATACATAAGCTAGGTTGAAGGTCCAAGGTGCTACTAGTGCATCTACTAGAGTCGCCTTGGGATCCCTGGATCTGGACCCGTAGCAAGGAACCTTGAAGTTCTGACGAGACGCCATCAGATCCATGTCTGGAATGCCCCATAATTGAGTTATTTGGGCAAAGATTTCCGGATGGAGTTCCCACTCCCCCGGATGAAATGTCTGACGACTCAGAAAATCCGCTTCCCAATTTTCCACTCCTGGGATGTGGATTGCAGACAAGTGGCAGGAGTGATCCTCCGCCCATTGAATTATTTTGGTCACTTCTTCCATCGCCAGGGAACTCCTTGTTCCCCCCTGATGATTGATATATGCAACAGTCGTCATGTTGTCTGATTGAAACCTTATGAATTTGGCCTTTGCTAGTTGAGGCCAAGCTTTGAGAGCATTGAATATCGCTCTCAGTTCCAGAATGTTTATTGGGAGAAGAGATTCTTCCCGAGACCATAGACCCTGAGCTTTCAGGGGTTCCCAGACCGCACCCCAGCCCACCAGGCTGGCGTCGGTCGTGACAATGACCCACTCTGGTCTGCGGAAGCTCATTCCCTGTGACAGATTGTCCAGGGTCAGCCACCAACGGAGTGAATCTCTGGTCTTTTGATCTACTTGAATCGTCGGAGACAAGTCTGTATAATCCCCATTCCACTGTCTGAGCATGCACAGTTGTAATGGTCTTAGATGAATTCGTGCAAAAGGAACTATGTCCATTGCTGCAACCATCAATCCTATTACTTCCATGCACTGCGCTATGGAAGGACGAAGAACAGAATGAAGTACTTGACAAGAACTTAGAATTTTTGATTTTCTGACCTCTGTCAGAAAAATCCTCATTTCTAAGGAATCTATTATTGTTCCCAAGAAGGGAACTCTTGTTGACGGGGACAGAGAACTTTTTTCTTTGTTCACCTTCCATCCGTGAGATCTGAGAAAGGCTAGGACGATGTCCGTATGAGCCTTTGCTTTTGACAGAGACGACGCTTGAATCAGGATGTCGTCCAAGTAAGGTACTACTGCAATGCCCCTTGGTCTTAGAACCGCTAGAAGGGACCCTAGTACCTTTGTGAAAATCCTTGGAGCAGTGGCTAATCCGAATGGAAGTGCCACAAACTGGTAATGCTTGTCCAGAAAAGCGAACCTTAGGAACTGATGATGTTCCTTGTGGATAGGAATATGTAGGTACGCATCCTTTAAATCCACGGTAGTCATAAATTGATTTTCCTGGATAGTAGGTAGGATCGTTCGAATAGTTTCCATTTTGAACGATGGAACCTTGAGAAATTTGTTTAGGATCTTGAGATCCAAAATTGGTCTGAATGTTCCCTCTTTTTTGGGAACTATGAACAGGTTGGAATAAAAACCCATCCCTTGTTCTCTTATTGGAACTGGATGAATCACTCCCATCTTTAACAGGTCTTCTACACAATGTAAGAATGCCTGTCTTTTTATTTGGTTTGAAGATAATTGAGACCTGTGGAACCTTCCCCTTGGGGGTAGTTCCTTGAATTCCAGGAGATAACCTTGAGAAACTATTTCTAGCGCCCAAGGATCCTGAACATCTCTTGCCCAAGCCTGAGCAAAGAGAGAAAGTCTGCCCCCCACCAGATCCGGTCCCGGATCGGGGGCCATCCCTTCATGCTGTTTTGGTAGCAGTGGTAGGCTTCTTGGCCTGCTTACCCTTGTTCCAGCCTTGCATTGGTCTCCAGGCTGGTTTGGGTTGTGAAGTATTACCCTCTTGCTTAGAGGATGTAGAATTAGAGG
The DNA here is from genome assembly GCF_027579735.1 of Bombina bombina. NCBI lineage: Eukaryota > Metazoa > Chordata > Amphibia > Anura > Bombinatoridae > Bombina > Bombina bombina. Next base: position 788,955,901 of record NC_069500.1, read on the forward strand.
CTGGTCCGTTTCTGCGAAAGGGACGAAAAATAGGCTTATTTTTAGCCTTAAAAGACCTATCCTGTGGGAGGGCGTGGCCCTTTCCCCCAGTGATGTCTGAAATAATCTCTTTCAAATCAGGACCAAATAATGTTTTACCCTTGAAAGGGATGTTAAGCAATTTTGTCTTGGAAGACACATCCGCTGACCAAGACTTTAGCCAAAGCGCTCTGCGCGCCACGATAGCAAACCCTGAATTTTTCGCCGCTAATCTAGCTAATTGCAAAGCGGCAGTTAAAATAAAAGAATTAGCCAATTTAAGTGCTTGAACTCTGTCCATAACCTCCTCATACGAAGATTCTTTATTGAGCGACTTTTCTAGTTCCTCGAACCAGAAACACGCTGCCGTAGTGACAGGAACAATGCATGAAATTGGTTGTAGAAGGTAACCTTGCTGAACAAAAATCTTTTTAAGCAAACCCTCTAAATTTTTATCCATAGGATCTTTGAAAGCACAACTATCTTCGATAGGAATAGTAGTGCGTTTGTTTAGAGTAGAAACCGCCCCCTCGACCTTGGGGACTGTCTGCCATAAGTCCTTTCTGGGGTCGACTATAGGAAATAATTTCTTAAATATAGGGGGGGGGACATAAGGTATGCCGGGCCTTTCCCACTCTTTATTTACTATGTCCGCCACCCGCTTGGGTATAGGAAAAGCGTCGGGGGGGCACCGGAACCTCTAGGAACTTGTCCATCTTACATAATTTCTCTGGAATGACCAAATTGTCACAATCATCCAGAGTAGATCATACCTCCTTAAGCAGTGCGCGGAGATGTTCTAATTTAAATTTAAATGTCACAACATCAGGTTCAGCTTGTTGAGAAATTTTTCCTGAATCTGAAATTTCTCCCTCAGACAAAACCTCCCTCATGGCCCCTCAGATTAGTGTGAGGGTATGTCAGAACAGTTATCATCAGCGTCCTCTTGCTCTTCAGTGTTTAAAACAGAGCAATCGCGCTTTCTCTGATAAGTAGGCATTTTGGATAAAATGTTTGCTATAGAGTTATCCATTACAGCCGTTAATTGTTGCATGGTAATAAGAATTGGCGCACTAGATGTACTAGGGGCCTCTTGTGTGGGCAAAACTGGTGTAGACACAGAAGGGGATGATGTAGTATCATGTTTACTCCCCTCATTTGAGGAATCATCTTGGGCAATATCATTATCTGTGGCATTGCTGTCCCTACTTTGTTTGGACACTATGGCACAATTATCACATAAATTTAAATGGGGAGACACCTTGGCTTTCATACATATAGAACATAGCTTATCTGATGGTTCAGACATGTTAAACAGGCTTAAACTTGTCAACAAAGCACAAAAACCGTTTTAAAATAAAACCGTTACTGTCACTTTAAATTTCAAACTGAAAACACTTTATTACTGAATATGTGAAAAAGTATGAAGGAATTGTTCAAAATTCACCAAAATTTCACCACAGTGTCTTAAAGCCTTAAAAGTATTGCACACCAAATTTCAGAGCTTTAACCCTTAAATTAACGGAACCTATACAGTCCCAGCTATATGCTTTGCTGAGACCCAACCAAGCCCAGAGGGGAATACGATACCAAATGATGCCTTCTATAAGCTTTTTCAGTGATTCTTAGATCCTCACACATGCATCTGCATGCCTTGCTCTCCAAAAACAACTGCGCATTAGTGGCGCGAAAATGAGGCTCTGTCTATAACTAGAAAAGGCCCCCATCTGAAAAAGGTGTCCAACACAGTGCCAGCCGTTTTTCTAAACAATCCCCAAGATTATAATAACCATTAATAGTTAGAATCTGCAAAATATGCCTAGCAAAGCAATCGTTTTAGCCCAGAAAAATGTCTACCAGTTTTTTAAGCCCTTATGAAGCCCTTTATTCTTTTATTTAACTAAGAAAATGGCTTACCGGTCCCCATAAGGGGAAATGACAGCCTTCCAGCATTACATAGTCTTGTTAGAAATATGGCCAGTCATACCTTAAGCAGAAAAGTCTGCCAACTGTTTCCCCCAACTGAAGTTACTTCATCTCAACAGTCCTGTGTGGAAACAGCAATCGATTTTAGTAACTTCTGCTAAAATCATCTTCCTCTTACAAACAGAAATCTTCATCTTTTTTCTGTTTCAGAGTAAATAGTACATACCAGCACTATTTTAAAATAACAAACACTTGATTGAAGAATAAAAACTACATTTAAACACCAAAAAACTCTTAACCATCTCCGTGGAGATGTTGCCTGTGCAACGGCAAAGAGAATGACTGGGGTGGGCGGAGCCTAGGAGGGATCATGTGACCAGCTTTGCTGGGACTCTTTGCCATTTCCTGTTGGGGAAGAGAATATCCCACAAGTAAGGATGACGCCGTGGACCGGACACACCTATGTTGGAGAAAAAACCCTGTTCAATAACCCCCCTCAGGAGATATTAACCCTTGATTCCAAGATACAAAAGGAGCCTCACTGAGACCCTGTATTTCAAGCTCTGCTCGCGAGGTTGTAGCCTCTCTGATAAACTGTTTTAATTACAAGACATCCATGATGAAAAAAAAATGAAACGATCTTAACGGAATCTACGCCATGGAACAGAAACACGGCCCTTCAAGTGTGACAGATAGTAGCATCACTTCTGCCATGGACTTGAGAGAAGAAAGCAGGCAGCAAAACTTGTGGAGTTGTTAAAATGAGTCGGGATGGTTTCGCAGGAAGACTCTCTCTGCATCTCCGGACTCTAACTTTCATCCATGCTCTCACTGAGAGACTGACAGGACTACTTAAAACTCCAGTCCCATTCCGAAGAGTACTACCTTCCATAAGAGACTATCGAAAAAACTTCTGACACTTCTCTGCCAACCTCCTGGGACGAAAGGCAAAGAATGACTGGGGGATGGGGGAAGTGGGAGAGGTATTTAAGCCTTCGGCTGGGTGTATTTGCCTCCACCTGGTGGCCAGGTTCTGAATTCCCAAAAGTAATGAATGCAGCTGTGGACTCTTTCCATTTACGAAGAAAATGATTTACAGGGGAAAAAAAGGATTAGAACGCAGTCATAAATTATTTTGATTGCTTTTGCCTTAAATGTTTTCTTGATGTCTTTTGTTGAAGAGTAAATGAAGGTAGGCTGATAGGAGCTTAGGAGTGTGCACATGTGTTTAGCAGTCTATAACAGCAATGTTTGTAACTATGTATAACAATGCTATAAAGGTTGTTGAGAACACTGCTGCCAGATGGCTATGACGTATGCACTCTCCTGAGCTAACCTAGAGCTACTCTTTAAGAAAGGATACCAAGAGAACTAAGAAAAATTGCTAACAGAATTAAAATGAAAAGATGTTTAAAACTTCATGATCTATCAAATTCCTTTACCTGAGCCTACAACATTCTACACCGTGATAAATGAATTTCTTTCATAATGAGAGCCCACAACATCATCACATGTGGGATTACAATCCAGTCCACTAGGAGGAAGCAAAAACAACCCTGCATTCTAGAGCTTTTATTCCTTCCACTCTATCAGAATCCCTCAGTCATACATATGACCAACTAGATTAAAGGAAACTAGAAACCAGGGAAGTCAAGTTGGGCAAATGAAGTGCAAAACAAGTCAACTGTATACTAATAAGGGTGGGGCTTGTGGACTCTAACCATCAAAGAAATTAATTTAACCAGGTAAGCACACATTTAGTTTCCTTTCATAAGATGATGAGAGTCCACAAAGTCATCGCATATGGGGTCTTATACCCAAGCAATGAAATTCACACGATCACCATGTTTGGGGGGGGGGGGGGGGTCACAATACAGTTAAGGAAGGAATATTACTGATCCGACACTGCAGCCCCTCAGTACTTTTCTACCAAAAGCTGTCTCAGAAAACATCAAAATGGTAAAATTTAGTGAAAGTGTGAGAAGAGGACCAAGTAGCCGCCTTGCAAATTAGGTCTAAAGAAGCTTCATGAAGAAAAGCCAAAGAAGTATCTACTGCTCTAGTGTCCAAGTATGACTTGCAAATTAAAGTAAAGCTTTGAGCCAAGCAGCTAAGGTAACTGCTGTAGCTTTATGTCCCTGTGAGGTCCAGAAAAATTAATGAGCAAACAAGAAGAAAGTCTACATTTTTGAGCGGCCTCAACATAAAATTGTAGTGACCTCACAACCTCAAGGTAGTGAAGAAGACACTTCTTTGAAATCTTAGGAGCTTGGCATAAAGAAAGAACCCCTTTCCTTGGCTGATAGTATCTATAGATATTACATTGGGAAGGAAGGAGTAGTTGGTTCGAAGAACTGCCTTGTCCTAAAGAAAATTCAGGAAAGTAGCTTTGCAAGATAAAGCTGAAAGTTCAGAAACTTTGGTCAAGAGAAAAAGAACCTTCCAGGATAAAACTTGGAAGTCTAAACCATGCACTCAAAATAATTGTATATGACCCTTATCAATTTGTCCTATAATAGGTTTGCTCAGCCTTAAAAAAAATTTGACTTTAAATTTTTTTCAAATACATCTAATCAAGCCACAAATATACACCTTAAATATAAACAAATTTTCAAATGAGCAATATTTAGCTGCCATTGTTTTGGCTTGTGATCATGCCAATAACTGCCCGGTAACTAAATACAGCGATGTACTGTACATTTGTATATGAATCAAGAGAAAATATAATTTATGCTTACCTGAAACATTTTCTTTCATGGCGTTGAGTCCACGATCCATTCTTCTTTTGAATTATAATCCTGGCCACTAGGAGGCGGCAAAGATTCCAAAACTCCCAGAGCCCTTAAAACCCCTCCCATCTTACTGGAAACTAGTCTGATGTATAGCCAAGCTAGAAAAGAACAAGGTAGGAAAAGAAAATAGGAGCAATATAAAGGAGCAGGGAAAAGAGAGGTGCATATTCAAACTGCTACCAGAAAAAACCCCAATCACAATAGAAAAAAAATGGATGGGACTCATGGACTCTTACCACCATTATAGGATTTCATTTATCAGGTAAGAATAAATTATATTTTCTTTTATAAAGGTTGTGAGAGTCCCTGATCCATTACTCCTGGGAACAATCAGGATTACTGCCGATACCATTTGCTTGATCCTTGCTATTACCCTTAATAACAGAACAAGAGGCGGAAAAATGTAAGCCAGACAAAACAACCAAGTAAATGAAAGTCAGAGAAACAAACTCTTGAAGGAGGTGCGCACAGGACAATGGTGGTGGGGGTCTGTCCAAATCGTCCAATGGTAGGCTGCTCTTCTGTTACGTATGTCGACGGTAAAGAAATCTGTAGTGGGAAAAAGGAAGGCGCCAATAGGGTAATAACGCTAATACCCAGATAAAATGTGGGGAGGGTGAGGACCAATACTCACAAACAAAGCGGCACTGTGGTGTGCCTGAAAAAGCAGACCGGGACCTCAGCGTCGCCCGGAAGACAGACAACGGCAACAGCTAATCCTCGAGCCGGACCGTGTTCCGTATGGCCAATCAGGATCTCAGAGTAGTGACACACCTTCCTCTTTGTGTGCCGGGAATCTGTACACTTACAGAGGAAAAGTCAGGTCGCGGTAGGCAGTGTGTAAAGCTCCGGTTTGCTAACACTTGCACAGTCATCAAATGGAAAGAGGGAGAACAAACTCCAGCAGGGTAAAGATAAAACAATTTTATTAAAATGTCTTAAAATAAAGCAACGCGTTTCTCGGCTACACAGAGCCGTTTCACAGGAGAGGCCAAAACTAAAGGGCCCTGAAAATTGCAGAGTTCCAGAACATCAAAAAGGCAGCTTCACCTCCCGAAGAAACCAAATTCCCTGTGCTTTCTGAGACCCCCAGACTGCACCCAAACCAGAGAGACTAGCATCTGTTGAGATCACAGTCCAATTTGGCCAACAATAGACCAATGGTTGATCCACCAAGAAAAGGACTGCCTTGTATTGGCATCCAAAAGAATCTTTTAAAGCGACACTGAACCCACATTTTTTGATTCAGATAGAGCATGACATTTTAAGCAACTTTCTAATTCACTCCTATTATCAATTTTTCTTCGTTCTCTTGCTATCTTTATTTTAAAAGTAGAAATGTAAATCTTAGCAGCCAGCCCATTTTAGGTTCAGCACCATGGATAACACTTGCTTATTTGAGGCTTACATCTACCCACCAATAAGCAAGCATAACCCAGGATCTCAACCAAAAATGGGATGGCTCCTATGCATCACATTCCTGCTTTTTAAATATAGATAGCAAAGGAACAAAGAAAAATTGATAAAAGGAGTAAATTAGAAAGTTGCTTAAAATGTCATGCTCTATCTGAATAATGAAAGAACAAATTTGGGTTCAGTGTCCCTTTAAGCCAACTCGGTGAGATCCCTGCACCAATGACCAACCATACAAAATTCCACAGAAAGAGAAAGAACTGCCCAAAGATTACACAAGCTGAGAGTAATTTCAGCCTTCTCCGTCAAGGGAAGTCTAATGAAGACTGAATCAATTACCAAACCAGAAAAGTAATTCTGGACTAAGAGGATATCAAGATATTGTCAAGGTAACGAACCACTGAAACACCCTGAGCTCTTATTACCAACAAGACAGACCACAGAATCTAAAATTTCTGGGAGTGGTAGCTACACCAAACGGTTGAGCAAAAAAAATTAAAATGATTGTCCATGAATGCAAATCTTAAAAACGAACAATGATCCCTGTGAATAGTAATATGAACTTAAGCATCCTTCAGATCTATATAGGACACAAACTGTCCTCTTTGGACAAGAGGAATAATGGTCTCCATTTTGAAAGAAGAAACCCTGAGAAACTTATTTAAGGTTTCTACTGAAAAAAGGCTTCTTTCGTACATGAGACAAACTAAACCTTTACCAGGAAGGCCTTGATCTGAAAACTATTTTGTATCCTTGAGAAATAATGTTCAGAACCCATAGATTTTGAACAGAATGAACCAAAGACCTTATGAAAAATGTATAAGTAGGCCACTACCAGAAGATTTGGATCAGGGGTCGCACGCACCTTCCTGCAGACTTGGTAGTGGAAACAGGCTTTTTGGACTGTTTAAACCTGTTCCAATTTGGGTTTGGCTTCCAGGAAAAAACAGAAGAATCCTGCTTCTGGGAGACGAGGCTCTAGGATTACCCTTAGATTTCTTATCCCGAGGGAGAAAAGCTCCTTTCCCCCCAGTCACCATAGACTGGATTTAGAAACCATGTAAGCAGATCATGATATCAACCACAAGGCTCTTCTATGCTAGAGCCATATTCTTAGTATTGATCTTAATAATATCAACAAATGATGAGTAATCATGCCCAGGTGTGAAAAAAAAGAAAGATGTACGCGCCCAAATAAACCGACGCATGAAAAATTATATACTTTACTCACCACAAGGCCTACATAGGGTGAAAAGAAAGTACTTATAAGCCCATGCCTAAAATGCCTGACATTTAAACATTAATGCACACAGCCTAAAGAGTGCGCACTGATACACACATCACATTCATTGATGCACAAAACCTCAGATGTGTGCCCTAACACACATATCCCCATGTTCATACAGACATACACTAATGAATGCATCCTCACATAGATATAGAAATACACAGTTTGAAATACATACAGTGAAGTTTATCTAATACACACATGCACTGACACACAACCTGACAAGCATACATACCATGACATTAATATACTAATACAAACAACCTCACATACATAGACCAACACAGAGAACCTGACATGCAATATCTAATGTGTACATTGATGGACAAAAAAACCACATACACAGGTAACTCATGATAGAATAAGATACAACATAGTCTTAGGTTATCAATAGCAAATAAGGATTAATTTAGTAAACAACAAAGGAAGTGTCTGTCGTGTGCTTATTCTGACCCATACAGATTCTGCAGCATACAGAAAAGGGGACTTGCTGTGTTATGTGCTAAACAGGTTAATAAATAAGCAGACAAGCAGACTTAATTGGATATAATAGACAGAACCTCGAAATGATCGTTACATATTCCCTGAAATGTCCTAGGGCAAAGTAAAATAAGTTACTAACATCTTGCTAAGGTACATGACCTCCTGTGGTAAGCTAATAAAATATTTACTGCATCAAGATCATATCTAAGCAGATGATACTCATATATGTCATAACTTTCTGCCGCTGGCATTCAGGAAATAATAATTTCACAGTTTTAAAAAAGATGGACTGAGTTCATATTTAGAAGTGACAGAGAAAAATACCAGATGACTTGAAATAATTATTTAGTAGCTAATTTATACACAATTATATCCCATAGTTGAATGGGAGTCTACAAAATTGGTGCTGAATTCATAAATGTAATCTTTTCCCTATCGAAAAATTCTGGATAGATGAATATTTTTTTTTTTAACATTAAAGGGACAGTCTAGGCCAAAAAAACCTTTCATGATTCAGATACAGCATGTCATTTTAAACAATTTTCCAATTTACTTTTATCACCAATTTTGCTTTGTTCTCTTAGTATTCTTAGTTGAAAGCTTAACCTAGGAGGTTCATATGCTAATTTCTTAGACCTTGAAGGCCACCTCTTTTCAGAATGCATTTTAACAGTTTTTCACCACTAGAGGGTGTTAGTTCATGTATTTCATATAGATAACACTGTGCTCGTGCACGTGAAGTTATCTGGGAGCAGGCACTGATTGGCTAAACTGCAAGTCAGTCAAAAGAACGGATATAAAGGGTCAGTTTGCAGAGGCTTAGATACAAGATAATCACAGAGGTTAAAAGTATATTATTATAACTGTGTTGGTTATGCAAAACTGGGGAATGTGTAATAAAGGGATTATCTATCTTTTAAAACAATAACAATTCTGGTGTAGACTGTTCCTTTAATAAATGTGTTGGAAGTAGACTAGTTCAGAATTCTATTTGCAATTTACTGGGTTATTTTGCAGGTTCACACAGTGCTATTTTGATGGCCATTTACATTTAAAATAAGTAACTGTATATAAGCTCTAAGTCTATACAGGACAGCTCTCTTACTCGACCAGGTTGGACCACCAGATAAAGGCAGCATTTGACTGGGGTGACAAACAGGGAGTGCATACTCTGGCTAATAGTTTTTATTTTGTTTTTCCAAAGGACCATTCTAATTTAAAAAAAAAAAAAAATGCATGTTCTCATTCATAATAGCATACAATTATCTATAGCATGCAATGTTATCACTATCAACCCTGCAAATGTATGCAGCTGCCATCTTAAATAGACATGCAAACCAAAATGTTTCTTTCACGATTCAAAGCATGTGATGTTTAACAACTTTCCAATAGTCTTCTATTATATAATTTGCTTCATTCTCTTTTTATCCTTAGTTAATAAGTATACATTACCTAGGTAGGTTAAAGTGAATGTAAATTTTGATGCTAAAGTGCCCGGTTTTTAAAACTTCGATTAAAAACAGGGGCACTTTAATTCATCAAAATTTTCATTTCACTCCTGTTGTGAAAAATAAACTTCCCTTTTAATCTTCACTGCAGCTCCAGCTTCCTCCACCCGTTTCAAAGCCTCTTCCTGGGTCTAAATAAGGCATCCGGCTTCCTCCAATCACAGCAGTGAATCAGACACTGAATCCCCCGGGGGGGGGGGGGGGAGCTGTGATTGGAGGATGACCTATCAATCATTTCTGACATCAGAAATGGCTTGTGAGACTGGAGGAAGCTGGAGCTGCTGTGAAGTTTAAAGGGTAAGTTTTTTGTCACAACAGGAGTGAAATGTAAATTTTGATGAATTAAAGTGCCCCTGTTTTTAATCAAAGTTTTAAAAAACGGGCACTTTAGCATCAAAATTTACATTCACTTTAAGGAACTGCAATGCACTACTGGAAGATAGCTGCTGGTTGGTGGCTGCACATATGCCTCTTGTCATTGGCTCCCCCAATGTGTTCAGCTTGTGCCCAGTAGTGCTTTGCTGCTCCTTCAACAAAAGACACCAAGAGAATGAAGCAAATTTGATAATAGAAGTAAATTTGAAATTATTTGAAATCACATGCTCTGAATTATGAAACATTTTAGATTTCATGTCCCTTAAACTAACCTAAGTCATATAGATTTCTCTGTTTACCTCCTGCTTTAATTGCTAGCACTAGCGCCCCCTCTGCTGTGCCTCTCTTCTAATAGGCCTAAAAATGTATCCCATACATCCAATCCACTTACATTCAAGAAATGTGTAAATTACTTAAGAAAGATACAATTAGTCTCTATTGCCTCAGACTGATGTAAATTAATTTAATAATTGTTAATGCAATTAAATCTCTTCCTTTTCTATAGTGAAGTGACATACAGAGCCCCCCCCCCCCCCCCACACACTATATGTTTCAACTAATGTGTACACAAGGCAGAAAGATGAACTGTGCATGTGCAGTTCGTCTTCACTCGAGTTTGTGGGGCACGCAACGATTGGAGGAAGCCGGATTAGTCATCAATATGATAAAGGTGGTAGGAGAAGCGGGCGGAGAAACAGCGGTCTGTTAACTATAACTAAGAGGGAAATATTTAAAAAACGAAGCATCTTTCAAAATTGTAAAAAATGGAAGTTCCCATGTTTAGCATTTATATACTGCACAGTATTGTGTTATACTTTACAATCACTTTAAGATAATTCCACTGTGTATGCTAGTGCTCTCAAAAAACTCTAAATTGACTAATAGACACATCTTATATAGGAATATTCTAGTGCTCTGCATACTCTTCTAAGGCTCAGTATAATTAATATGAGCAAATGTAACAGGCAGACCCTGGGCTTATACAGGTACAAAACCTTTTATCCATACTGCTTGGGACTGGAAGAGGTTTGGATTTCAAATTATTTGTATCTGTAAAATGGGACAGTTTGGAACCAAGTCTAAACAACAATATCTTATATCATTTAGGCAATATTTACATGTCATTATATATCTTATACATGCAACGTTAAGGTAGTTATACATCATTATAAATACATTTGCATACATAGTACCCTCAGAAAGATAGTACAGTACTTTAATCAGAAAGGTAATAGTTTTTGTTTTAAATAAATATAAACTATTATTTGCATTTTACACACAAAAAAACTTAAATTATGCTTACCTGATTTTATTTTCTTCAGATGGAAAGAGTACGCATCTGCATTTATTACTTTTGGGAATTAAGAACCTGGCCACCAGGAGAAGGCAAAGACACCCCAGTCAAAGGCTTAAATACTCCTCCCACTCCCCTCATCCCCCAGTCATTCTGCCGAGGAACAAGGAACAGTAGAAGAAATATCAGGGTGAAAGGTGCCAGAAGAATAAAATAAGGACGCCCCACATAAAAAAAATTACGGGTGGGGAGCTGTGGACTCTTTCCATCAGAAGAAAAGAAAATAATCAATTAAGCATAATTTAAGTTTTTCTTCTTAAATGGAAAGAGTCCACAGCTGCATTCATTACTTTTTATACCCAAGCTATAGAGGACACTGAATGCCAAGACGGGAGGGTATATTAGGCGGCCCATTCTGAGAGCCCCAAGCCTGAAACCACTGCCCACAAAAAACCCAGCTTCGTCCGAAGCCGAGAAAACTTTAAAAGGAAAAAGCCCCGAGGACACTGAACCGCAGGTAGTCCAGAGCCTAGCTAGAGGCCGCAAAATCGGACTCAACTGAGCCAACAGGCCTCAAGGAGACACCGTCGCCCAACAGTCGGTCCCTCACCTCTCACCCCTCACTAAAGAAGGGAACACCAGCCGAAACTCCCAAAGGGATAGGATCAGGAGAACCGAAAGGTCACGAATCATAAAGGTAAAACCCCCAAAGCGAGCTCAGCTCACAAGGGCCCAAATGGGTCCCGACAGACAAGGGGAGACTACGCCTAGACCAGGAAAAAAACGGAGGTATAGGAACGGCATAGGAACAGAGAAAATTTTCTCTCAAACGTTGTGCAAAAGCACCAAAAGACAACAGAAGACGGAGTCCTCACATAGTCCAAACTTGGAACACTGAAGTATTCCTCTACAAAAAAACGTGTAACAGACCCAGACGAAAAACCCTGAGTCAAGAATCCTTAGGATGACACAGAGAATACTTGCTGAGAGCAAAAGCGGCCAGCAAAAAAGCAGATTGCAAAAGACAACTCCCAGACAGAGGGCACACTCTAGGCAATCCAAGCAGCCAGACCTATCCCACAGGTCTTTTTAAAAAAAAAAGGGGGGAATCATAACCTCCACAAGGTCCCCCAATATAGAGAAGTGACACCCAGAATCTGAGGTGGAGAAATCCTAGACCCTCTGCTTGTAAGCTTAGGGAGCTAGCTAGCTACTATGCCCACCTAGATCCTGGAGATGACAACGACTCTCAGAACCCACTTCCAGCCGGGCCAGCCCCAGCAACGGCAGGTCTGAAACAGGGGAACAAAAGAACCCCAAAACCAGCTAAAAAACCGAGCGGAGAATGGCCACAGCCAATCCAACAGAGCACGGGAGCAACCCGACTCCTTAGAACAGACAACAAGACCGTAGACCCAAATGATCTAGCAAAAAGGTCCAACTTAGTCCTGACACGGAGTCAGCAAGACTCCAAATGGCACGTAACAACCCAGAGAGAATATCCCTCTCAGCTAGGGAAACTCCCAGGTCCTATCTCCTGAACCAGGAGAAGCCTTATGAAAAGGACCACATCTCCATAAAAAGGAGACTAAGCTTTCACCCAAGAAGGGGAAAAGCCTAAAAGGCAGCACCTACCACAAGCCACAAAGTCACAGGTTAAAGGAGATATCAATCCCCAACTCAGAAGCTATGTTGAAAGGGATTCCCTCAAAAACTAGCCTGCTAACAAGCAACCAACGCCTAAGGTGCAACACAAGACCAATGAGCCACGACACTCAGAAGACCTGGCCAACCAAGACCAGGTCAAGTAATGCGAGTAAAAAGACATAGCCCAAGTTTCCAGGAACTGAAACTGAAACCCAAACCAACCCTGGAGCCTAGAGGTCCGGTAACAACCCACAACGGGATCCACAGGGGAAAATGCTGAATGAAACCCAGCAACCAGAATCCGCAGGGAGAACAGGTTCCGAACCCCCAATTGTTTAGACAAACAATACCCGCAAACTTAACACCCCGTCTGAATAACAACCTAGACCACAGGGAATACTAATGCAATATCCAGATCAACCCGGATAACGAGAAAAACTTGCAAGTCCCAACCTAAGAAAAAGACCACCCCTTGCCGAAGTCCCACTATCCAAAGGAGCCAAGGCAGAAAAAGTCGTACGACGACGCTAGAGCTTCTAGACTCACCAACAGTCTCCGAACAATAAGGCAAGGGGATACCTCAAGGTCAAAACCACTCGAGCAAAGGCTGGACTCCACATCACCTCCGTACAAGCGGATGATCACAGGGAGAAAGGGGCGCAAACCAACCCCAGTTCCGGGAGGAACCCCAAGCAAACCCAAGGAGACCACGCCCAGTGTCCCTTAACAGGGAACAAACATCTCCCAGGCCCTTGAAAGGAGACCTAACATGGAGATCACAAAGGAAGACCAAAAAGTCTCAGAAAAACAGCTAGACAGTACACAGTCGATGTGCAATAGCTGCAGCTGGTTATAATCTGCAACCTAACCGCTGAAAGGCAGCCAAACTATCTTTCAAACTACTAGCTGCTGAGGACCAATTCCAAAGGACAATCCCCGAGCCTCAAAAGAAAAAGGCCAAACTGCTCATGAGGCGGTAAGAAGGCGCTAAGCCCTCCAACTCTCCACCACGTGGCGGAGGAACTCTAGGGTCCGAGAATACCAGACACCAGAGAGAATAACGCAGCAGAAACTCCACTGACCCAGTCATCCAAATTGAAGGCTATAAGGACTGAGACAATCCTTCCCGCCTTGTAGACCCACAGGTCCTCTAGAATGCTTAGTTGAATGTAAAACAGATGATAACATGAGCACTCGGCACCTCGACCGGACCAGCCATTCAGAACGGCGCCACGTGTCTGAACAGCCACAAGACAGAACCGAACCAAACAGGACCAGCCTGCACCCGGGTTCTAACTGTCAAGCTGCATAAATCCTCCCTCAGAGGGGAAGAAGGGAAACCAGACAAACATAAGACTAATATGTCCCAAAAACACTTCTGCAGAAGTAACAGAGAGTATCGATCCCAGTTTAAGATTCCCGAAGGAAAATAATAAATTAAAAAAGACATCCTAATTGGATAAAAAGAATATAAGGCAACCCGTAGGTTAACACCAAATAAGAAAACAGGCCTACCGCAGGACCAGCCAAACAGAGCCCTAATCTTCCAAAAAACTCGGAAGGATCTCAGAAAAGAACTGTCAGGAGATTATGTCATCTCCACATGTCTAATAAAGGTGCACCATTCGAAGCAGACTGAAAATGCCCATATCCAAGAAGGATAGGATCATTTAATAACTGAAAAACATGTCTGAGTAAGACGTGAAGGCGCGTCACTCTGTAATGAAAGGCACAACACTCAGGGATAGTTACAGCCACAGGAACTGTACAGGCCCTCCCCAAGGCGGTAGACCCGGGACAATAGGGCACAAGCACAATAACGTCTGGACTCTGCAGACGAATAATCGCCAAGAATATGTGGAAGTGAAAACGTGCTGCAACCTCCGGGGAGAACAAGTCGCCCTGCGTGGAGGAATAATCATAATCTGGGTTACCCGCATGCGTAGAAGTATGGAGCGGTAGGGAACTCGCCTCTTGTAAGACAGGACCCCCAGAGGTGGATATCTCAGCTGACCCTTGATTCCCTGAGCCCGAGGAACCAGGCGCTCTAATACAGCACACCGAACATAACTGATTGACATGTGTCAACGAGGCCAATCCGGATTCGTCCCCGGACAAAGAATCTGAATCTAAAATTAGAACAGTCTCAGTATCAGAATCCTCCGTAACTCAGTCTGAAATTAGAATAGTCTCAGCATCAGAATCCTCCATAACTGGATAGAGAATATGCCAAAATGGACTATTTTAAGACAAAACAAAACGGCACCTGATACCCACAATGGCTGGGGCTCTCACTACCTCCTATGAACCAGACCCCTGTGAACTAGAATTACTCCGTCGCCACACGGTCAGGAATGCGGAAATGGAGAACAGAACGTAATCATGCCCGGCCAGAAGGTAAACCATATAGTCCAAAAAAGCGAGCCCAAGCATAAGGTCGCGTCAATTCCAAAGGCCTTTATGATCCAGCCATGAGCCCGTTTAACACTACACATAAGCAGATTGAATCACATAACAAACATGATTAAACCCTCCCCTGTTCAATAACCCCCCTCAGGAGATATTAACCCAAGATTCCAAGATACTACAAGAGACTCACTGAGACCCTTATGTTAAGTTAGTCCCGCCAGGTGGTAGCCTCTCGGGAAAACATTAGTAAAGAACATTCACGAAGAAAGAAAATGAAACAATCTTACAGGAATCTTCGCCGTGGAACAGGAACACGGCCCTTCAAGTGTGACTGATAGTAGCATCGTCTCCGCCATCAACTTGAGAGAAGAAAGCAGGCAGCGGAGCGAAATTTGACAACGCCGATTGCTTAAGGAGCTGTTAAAATGAGCCGGGATGGTTTCGCAGAAAGACTCTCCCTGCATCTCCGGACTCTAACTTTCATCCAAGCCCTCACTGAGAGACTCCTGTCCCATGTCAAAGAGTACTACCCTCCATAAGAGACAAATTAAATTCTGACACTTCTCTGCCAACCTCCTGGGACAAAAGGCAAATAATGACTGGGGGATGAGGGGAGTGGGAGGAGTATTTAAGCCTTTGGCTGGGGTGTCTTTGCCTCCTCCTGGTTAGCCAGGTTCTTAATTCCCAAAAGTAATGAATGCAGCTGTGGACTCTTTCCATTTAATAAGAAAAACAAATCAAAGACACAGGCAGAGAAGATTGTTACTAACAAATAATTTTTGATTTTTTTTTTTAAATGTTTGGATTTCAGAATAAGTTTGGATTTTGGAATTATGTACTTGTACCCATTGTCAGGGTTTCACCCTGATTTCATTTGTTATTTGCTGCTTTTTATCTTGGCTGCCATTTTTAATCACCTGTCTCTCTCTTTGCCTGCAGTAGAGTGTGTAACACTACTCAATATACCCAGACTCCCTCTTATGTCCAAACTGGAGAACATCATGAGTGAGAAACAGGTTGCAGTCCCAGAATTATGATGTCACCACTTATTAGTTAATGTGCCTCAGTTCAGTCTGCCTTTGCCCTTGCATTGTCTCTGACTTCTCTGTGAATTCCTGTGCTCCCTATTCTGTGTATAACCTGGCTTGTTTGACGTCTCTTCTGGTTCCTAATCCCTGACTTGTTTCTGACACACTGATGTTTGTGTTCCTGACCCCGGCTCGTCTGACTACTCACTTTGGTTTCTGACCTGGCTCGTCTGATTACCAGCACTGGCTTTGACTCCTGACTTGACATTTGGCTTTTGGACTTATTTTTTGTTATTTTTAATAAAGGTGTGATTAATTTAGCAATTCACCTCTCTGTCTGATTCCTGGTTCCCTGACACCCATTAATTATTAATATTGTATCTCAAGGTAATCTCAGAGACTAAATAAAAATCATATTTGTACGTATTTAATAATAATCTTACATTATGTTTAAAACAATACTTGACATTTTATAACAACTGAGAAATAACAAAATGTATGCTTACCTGATAAATGTCTTTCTTTCCGGACATGGAGAGTCCACAACATCATTCCAATTACTAGTGGGATATTCTCTCCTGGCAAGCAGGAGAAGGCAAAGAGTACCCAAGCAGAGCTGTTAAGTGTAATTTCCCTTACCCCTAACCCCCAGTCATTCGGCCAAAGGAAAATGGAAAAAGAAGATAACACAAAGGTGTAGAGGCGCCTTAGGTTTAACAAAAAAATACTGTTTTATTTAAGGGTGGGGTCATGGACTCTCCATGTCCGGAAAGAAAGAAATGTATCAGGTAAGCATACATTTTGTTATTTCTATCAGAGACCTGTAGAAAAAGAAAGAACAGAGTAACCAACTCTGGCTTTCTATAACAGGGTTAGCAAATATGTTAGAAAACAAAGCAAAGACAACCTCACTATTTTCTAACTGCTTAAAAGCCACCACTACTTTTACTCAAGAGATTGGTGTGGACACAGCTAAACCTCAATCCTTGCTTGCAGGGAAAAGCACCCATCAAAGGAATAAAAATCTTCAGACACCAACTTCACATCCTCTATTGACAGAGGCAAAGAGAATGACTGGGGGTTATGGGTAAGGGAAGTGACACTTAAAGGGACATTAAACACTTTGAGATGGTAATATAAAATGATAAATTGTATATATAAAACAACTCTGCAATATATTTTCATTATTTATTTTGTCCTCTTTGCCAGTAATTCCATTCTGAAATTGTGAGCTTTTCAGTTCCTGTTAGAAATGGAAGTGCAGAACACTGTTAAATCCAGCACAACCATTGGCTGCAGACTCTAGTGACCTATTTATAACTGACCCTAATTGGCCACAGCAGAGAGGGGAACACAAGTTACAACATGGCAGCTCCCATTGTTTTATAGACACTAAAACTTTACACTTATTTTGTCACTTTTTAAACAACTAATGAAACTTTAAAAAATACATCTACATGTTAGTCATGGACTAATCTTTTCTTTGAATGCATCATTCTATCTAGCATTTATTTAGTGTTTAATGTCCCTTTAACAGCTCTGTTGGGGTGCTCTTTGCCTCCTCCTGCTGGCCAGGAGAGAATAACTTAAATTATGCTTACCTGATAATTTTCTTTTCTTCAGATGGAAAGAGTCCACAGCTGCATTCATTACTTTTGGGAATTCAGAACCTGGCCACCAGGAGGAGTCAAAGACAACCCAGCCAAAGGCTTAAATACCTCCCCCACTTCCCTCATCCCCCAGTCATTCTGCCGAGGGAACAAGGAACAGTAGAAGAAATATCAGGATGAAAAGGTGCCAAAAGAACAAAAATAACAGATGCCCCAGATAAAAATACGTGCGGGGAGCTGTGGACTCTTTCCATCTGAAGAAAAGAAAATTATCAGGTAAGCATAATTTAAGTTTTTCTTCATAAATGGAAAGAGTCCACAGCTGCATTCATTACTTTTAGGAAAACAATACCCAAGCTATAGAGGACACTGAATGCAAAAACGGGAGGGTACAAGAGGAGTCCCATTTTTAGGGCACAAGGCCTGAAACTCTTACCCAACAAAATCCTGCTTAGTCCGAAGCCGAGAACTTTGAAAAAATAGAAAAAGCCCAAGGACACTGACCCGCAGTTTGTCCACAAGCCTTGCTAGAGACCGCAGGAACTAGACTTGACTGAGTCAACAGCCATCAGGAGACACCATCGCCCAGCAGTCGGTCTCCAAACAACACACCCCTTACTAAAGAAAGGGAACAAGCTACCGTATTCTTCCGCAAAGAAAAGACACAGAGAAAACATGAATGTTCTTGTAACGTGCGGCTAATTTCCCTTAAGGGACTCAAGGCACTGCTCATCTTATCAACCTCGAAAGGAGGAAGGCTGAGTAGACCTCGCCGGGATGAAACTTGCAACCCTCGGTTTGCTACAGAGCAGAGTAGCCACAGTGCATTAGTATGCTGAGCTAGCTGTCCATCTAGCATAAGGAACTCTAGACCAACAGAGACCCACCAGTCTCATAGAAAAAAGGGGAGGCAATGCCCAGACCCCAGAAATACAGAAACCATGGGAAAGGCCGGGAGTCTGAAAACAGAGAGGATCTTCCCCTAACACAGTGCAACCACACTCTAAAAAGCAACTGACAACGAAGGTCCCCAAGTCGCAAAAAGGTAGCTCAGAATACCGATATATTCAAAAACGAAACCTCATGCAGCAAGCTCAGGTAGGTCTGACGAACAACACCTGAAGCAAAAACAGTGCACACTGTAGTCATTTAAAAATTACTCTGAAACTTAAATATATGCAGGGCAAGCAGAAGCAGCTGAAAAGAGGATCCTTCAGATTGCTAAGTATCCACTAACCAGCGGATAACGTTGCAGTCTATTTAAGAGCTGCCAGTCCTTCCCACAAACCTTGAACATGGAGAAAGGAGAAACCTCAAGAGGCTTTCCATACCTCGAATGCTCCGAGGACGATTTTAGCAGAGCAACAGATCTCAGATCCTGCTCCAACACCGAACTAGCCCAAGCGACAGACATGTCTGATAGACAGGGCAGACAGAAAGACCCCAACCACAAGCCCACAGGGAATGGAAAGAAAAAGGGGGGACTCACCCCAACAGAGCTCGGGAGCCAACGCAATCCGCTCCTCCAAAATAAGGCACTCCCAAGGAGAACCCCCTGGGACCTGGAACAGGGAAAAGTGCAATAGATCTGTAGGAAGACCTGTCACACCTCTCTTAGACAGTCTCTACATAGAGAGATCAAATTACAACCGGTGGAACAGAGCCCACAGATGTTGCCCCTTACAGAAATAAGCCACCTGATCCAACCTCCTACACACAGGGCAGGACAAAGACCCTCCAGAAAGAGGAAAATTCCAGCTCATAAGGAAGACCAACTAACCCCTCAAAAGGGAAGGGCACAGATAAGAACAGCGTACATGTCCACAAGACATGAAGCCATAGTATGATCAAAACACTGACCGAATGAAAAAAACATCCAGACACCACTGTTGACCCAACAGAGAAAAAACTCCCCATGAAGAGGAGCACACTTTGTTCGAAGGACAAGTCAGGCCTTAAAGTTTATAGCCAGTACCGGAAGGTGGATGCCCAATGAGCTAGCTCCTATGTCGCAGCATAGGGTCCCAGAAAAAACTGGGTTGTCCCAAACCAGTCCTTAGGATCATAAGTCTCCAGACATCCAAGAAGGATCCAAGACAAGAACCCTGGACCCAGAATCATCCTAGAATGAACGACACCCCCAGGGAACACAAGATACCCCGTCTGAAGCAATCAGACTCACAGGGGATGAGAACCGGGAAACCCGGAGAATGGGTACAGGACTCACTCGTAATAAACCCAGCCCAAGGGAAGAGAATAACCTTACCCGGAGGTCAACACCTCCCCAACAAGGTGCTAAACCACAACAAAGTCACACAATTTCTGTAGAACCCAAATGCCCCAAGGGCAACGCTAAGGGAAATGAGAACGACAACAGAGTCACCTGAAAGAGAGTAGAAAGAAAGGCTAGTCTCCATAATCCTTTCAGATTAACGTTCCAGAGGACCACACCCAAGGGAGAAGAATGCAAAGCATCCCGGACCCAGGCAGAAAAACATCCCCTAAGAAAAAAGCTTGGAAAAAAAGAGACAATGCCTCCTATTGCCCATGATATGGAGACAACTAACTCCCGAAGGAAGACAGAACCTCACGGCCTTCCCTTCCTATTAAGCGGTCAAAGCTGCCAGGAAAACCGGACGAAGTCCAGAAAGTCTCGACCCAAAGGAAGAGAACCTCTAAAAGGAACAAGTCCTAAAAGGACACTTCCAAAGAGACCATGAAAGACAAAACCGTAAGAACGGCGGTATAAAGGACCTAAATCCTCCAACCCACAACAGGAAGGAACACTCTAGTTCCCGGAAAAATCGGAAACGACTGAGCATGTCGCCGCAGATCTTAAAGGAGTCCCGGCCCACTAGCTTGAATGGCGAATGAGGACTGAACCAATCCCTCATGCCCCTAAGCAACCACGGACCCTCAAGTCCTCACAGGATGCTAGTTGAAGCGTATAGAATAAAAAAAGTAAACAACACAAATCCTATTGTGATCACTAGGCGTCCTCACCGGACCAACCGGACATTAAAAGGCGCCACATGTCTGAACTAGGCCTCAAAGACAGAAGGATTTGTACCCAGTCAGGACCAGCCTGAAACCAAGGGCCCCAGCACTGTCAAGGCCATATAGAGTCTCCCCCGAGATGGAGGAATAAAGAACAGTCACACAGACTTGTAAACAGTGCAACCACAAAATCGCGAGTATCAATTCAAGAGAAGAAAGTTCCTGAAGGAAACATCACACCATAACATGAGCTTTAGACCAAATAAAAATCATCCTCACCCGATAAAAATAAAAGATAATGCAACCCATAGGTTATCGCCCAGGAAGAACGGACATACCCGCAGGACCAGCCCAACTGGGGTCCGAGACTTCCAAGCTCAGAACTGGAAAAGGATACACAAATAACAAAGACTATAAGAAGAATACTTCATCCCCTTATGTCTATGCATGCAAGCCAGTCGAAGATTAAGACTGAGAATCCCGAGACCCATTAAGAGTGGGATCCTCCAGCAACGCCAAAAACATGCCTTAGTAGCACACAAAGGCACACCAGTCTATAACGAAAGACGCAACATACCTCCACCGGGACAAAAGAAAACACTGACCCCGAAGGTTGACCCCCTGAGGCCTCAGGGGCAGTCGCTCCCCAGGAGGGCTGAACTGGACCAGGCGATCCCACTTCTGACGAGCCCCAGGTTAACGGAACACGGATGTCGTAAGCACACTCCCGGGTGGTGCAGATGCACCAGTGCCAAAGATATGGCCATGCGGAACCGTGTCGTAACCTTTGGTGGGAACAGGCCACACTCCCTAGAAGGATAAGTAGCGTTTGGGTTACTTGCATGCATAGTAAGAGTTGGTGGTAGGGAACTCGTCTTGTGAGAAATAGAATCCCAGAGGCGGATGGCTCAGTGGGCACCTGATTCCCCGATCCGGAGGAACAGAGCACTCTTAAACGGCATTCGGAACATAACTCATGGGCATGTATCACCCGGCCAATTCATATTCTTCTCAAGGAGTCTGAATCAGAATCCCCCATAACTGGGACACTGAATAACGGCACCTTACACAACCAATGGCTGGGGCACTCACCACCTCCAGAGAACCAGACACCAGCGGACCAGGATTTCTCCGTCGCCACACGGTCAGGAAAGCGGAAATGGAGTCACAAAGTAAACCGTTCAGTCCATGCAAAAGCGTGAGCAAAATGAAACGATCTTACAGGAATCTACACCATGGAGCAGGAACACGGCCCTTCAAGTGTGACAGATAGTAGCGTCGCTTCTACCATGGACGCTGATTGCTTGTGGAGCTGTTAATATGAGTCAGGATGGTTTCGCAGAAAGACTCTCCCTGCATCTCTGGACTTTAACTTTCACCCATGCTGTCACTGAAAGGCTGACAGGACTACTTAAAACTCCAGTCCCATGCCGAAGAGTACTACCCTCCATAAGAGACTATCGAAAACTTCTGACACTTCTCTGCCAACCTCCTGGGACGAAAGGCAAAGAATGACTGGGGGATGAGGAAGTGGGGGAGGTATTGAAGCCTTTTGGCTGGGGTGTCTTTGCCTCCTCCTGGTGGCGAGGTTCTGAATTCCCAAAAGTAATGAATGCAGCTGTGGACTCTTTCTATTTATGAAGAAAATCCCACTAGTAATTGGAATGATGTTGTGGACTCTCCATGTCTTAGGAAAGAAACATTATTTTATTACAATTAATTACTAAAAATTGTATCTTGAATTTTATTTAGCATGGGTCACCTTACACTTATTATATGTACTGAGGAGCCTTAAAGATGTTAAATTAACGGAATCTGCTATAACAACTTCTCTCTCTTCAAGGCAATTGCTAGGGCAATGCATTAAACAGTAGCGGACCTATTCAACAGACGGCCCTGGTGCAATTTTTTCTTAAGCCCTCAAAGGTAACAATTTAACTCAGTAGTAAGAAATAGTAATAATATATATACTTCTAGATAGATAGATCTGTAACCTACACTAATAAAACACTCCCCTGCATTAGGATTGTATACATTATGCACATGCCTATGTATAGACTGGCTGCTATGGACCCCCCAGTACATGGGCCCTGAACCAATGGTAGTTCTGCCCCTGGCATTAAAGGGAAAGGTAAGTCAACATTAAACTTGTATGATTCAGATAAAGCCTGTTATTTTAAGACACGTTTAAATTCACTTCTATTTTCAAATGTACTTTGTTCTCTTGGTATTCATTGTTAAAAAATAATATGTACATATCCTACACTAGTGGAAACTAGCTGGTGATTGGTGTTTGCACACATTTGTCTCTTGTGATTGGCTAACTAGATGTGATGAGCTAGCTCACAGCTGCTCCTTCAGCAGAGGATATCAAAGAAATTAAGCAGAATTGGTAACAGAAGTAAATTGGAAAGGTGTTTAAAATTGAATGCTCTATCGTAATGCTGAAATGAAAACAAATGGGTTTCATGTCCTTTTAACCTACAACTGTTGTGTCGGGAAGTTTTAAAGAAAATATTAAGAACTGCACAATGGAATTTGTTTGACTTTCATAATCTAACTAGGGCCATTTAGAAAGATCTAACAAAGCATACTGCCATTTAGAAAAAACTAAATCTCATTTATCTGAATCTAATGAATATTCTAAACTCCACCCTGGAGGATGTTGGGTAGAGAAACCTAGGTCTCAGGAAGAGAGTTTACTAATGATTAAGAAAAAAATCTTTCTAGAGAGGAAATTAACTTAAAGGAACACTAAAGTCCAAATTCAATTTTTAAGATTCAGATAGAGCATGCAATTTTACTCCTATTATCAATTTTTCTTCATTCTCTTGGTATCTTTATTTGAAAAAGTAGAAATGTAAGCTTAAGAGCCAGCCCATTTATAGTTCAGAACCTGGGTTGCACTTGCTTACTGGTGGCTACCAATCAGCAAGTGCTAGCCAGTGTTCTGAACCAAAAAGGGTCCGGCTCTTTAGCTTACATTTCTACTTTTTTTAAATAAAGATACCAAGAGAACAAAGAAAAATAGATAATAGGAGTAAATTATAAAGTTGCTTGAAATTGTATGCTCTATCTGAATCGAGAGGAAAAAAATGGTTTACTATCCCATTAATGGTGGAAAGAATGCCTTTACCCTAAAATATGAAATAATCTGAATTACCTCTGAATTCTACACCCGTATGATAACTTTTATGACAAAGAATGGCAATGACTCAATAAAGGGCGTAAACAAATCACCTAAAATAGCCCAGGATTAACTACTATATGCTGCTGGCCCTCTCAGATTTCTCTTAGGAAAAGAGTTTAAATCTACAGGTATTCTAACATTCTGATTCAGTCCAGACGATGACTATAAGGTCCCTATTTTTTAATTTGACAACAAATACAAAGCTAACTATACATTATACCCCTTTGCTACTCCCACAGAACTGAACAGATTTTCGGTTCATGTGCATGCCATTATTTGAACTCATGATTCATTATTGTAACTTAGCCTGATTCACGTTCTTTTAATGGACTACAGTAAATTACATGCAAGAATACTTAAAATATTTCTAAAGAGGAAATACACTTAATGGTGTAAAGAATACCTTCACCCTAAGCTATAAAATAAACTGACTTACCTCTGAATTCTACATCAGTATGATCACTTTTATGACTAAGGCTTGCAATGACTCAATACAAGGCATAGACAAATCACCTAAGATGGCCCAGGATTAACTACTAGATGCTGCTGGCCCTCTCAGATTTCTCTCTGCCAATGCCATATTAAATTCTCATGATGTAAGATTATTCATACAAAGATCTGTTTTATTTAGAATACAAATGTGGCAATATCTATTGAGTTGCCCTTATTAGCAACAACTGTAAATTAGTATGTCCTCAACTGAACTGGCCCCATGCTGAGGGAATTTTTTTTAGCAAAGCTTTCACAAAATAGTTCTTTAGAAAAGTCACAAGCATCTATTAAAGAGAGTTTAAAAACCAAGGAACAGAAGATATCAATAATGATTTCCCAGACAATCTGCTTTTCTTCACGTCCCTCAAATCATACTTTACCTGGTCTAAATAGTAATCACAAAATTTGATATGCTGCACCGGGATAGCTATCAGACAGAATTGCCTCTCCCCCCTTTCAAGTTTTCACCCACTCATAATTTTCTCACATACATATTTACCACTGGTAGATCAGGTCACCAAAGATATAAGCAAACTTTGTTTTGGCTTTATAAGAAGTATCTTTCTAGTAAACCAACAAGAGTATAGTTCTATTGTCAGGCCCCTGCTGGGAATTGCGATTTCCAGTCCACTCTTTGTGAGTTACCCTGATGCTGTGGCTGAGGTCTGACTTTTGTTTAGTGGATTCTTCCCTAGCCGGTCTTCCTCTGCAATCACCTGCAAGCACAGCTGTAGACTATTGCACTCGGCATCCTACAGCCCACAGACTTTGCTCTGACGTTGTTGTTAACTAGCCTGATGTTTCTTGGATTGTGACCTTCTACTACTTCCTGTATCTCAAGTCTATCGCCAATTCCTGTGCATCCGTGCCTTTAGGCACTCATTGCACATCCTGTGTATCCAGCCTCATAGCTCCTAGTTAGCCTGCCTTTTGATTCTCACCAGTATTTTCCAGTCTCCAGCCATTCTCTGCAGTCCCAGAGTATTCTATGCATCATTGCCACTGTGAGTCTGCTGAATCTACGTGAACTGTCTTTGTTTCTTGAGTATCTGCCTAATAATGTTTAATACTTAGTGTTACATTGTTTCAGTTCTGTTATTTCATGACCTAGCCTTAAAATGATGGTAAATCCTAGCGTTTGTGAAACGCTAGGATTTACCATCGTAACAAATAAAGGGGACTTTTATTCATGAAGTATAAAATACTTCATTCTGAAAGCCCCTTTATTTGTTAGCAGCGTTCGCTGCGCTAAGCTGCTAAAGGCAGTCCACGGCAGAACGCTATTTTGCTGAGAGGTGACGTTTCCACCTCTTAGCCAATAGCCGTGCGGGAAATACAGCTTGGCGCCAGGTTTTGTTACGCTAGTGTTTCGCAAACACTAGGATTTACCATCACGTTAATAAAGTTATTTTAGTTCCAATATACTGAAGTCTAAGAAGTCTTTACAGACATCAGGTGCAAAAGTTAAAAGGAAACTAAACACTAAATAAATTTCATGCACCTTCCTCTAATCATGGGTGCTGCCATTATGGAAGCTAGGTTACACTGCAGGTATCTAAGGTTGAGTTGCTGCACATGTGCAAACACATCAGCAATGGAATGTAATAAAAGATACATTTCTAGCAGGAGGAATAACCTCAATACTATGCTTATAAAATGTATTTAGTGTTTAATGTCCCTTGAAATCTAGACATTTGGGGCCTGTTACTAAACAATTGATCAAGGCTCCCTCCCCCCCTTTGACCTGTACAAATTCTGGCTGAAATGTGTGTGCCCTTGATTTGAGTATAGTCAAACTTATTGTTGCAATTATAGTAATGCACATACACAAGCTCAGACATACATCCACAGGAAAACTCACACACACACACTCATCCACAGAAAACACACACGCAGACATTCAGCTTTTGTTTAAACTGACCTGACAAGTAATGAGTTAGAATTATGAAACAATCATTTTGGCAAGGAAGATGCCAACGATATGCAGTGGCTGAAAGACAGGCCCCTAAACACTAATTTAAAGGTTAAGTGGTGAGTTGATGACTTACAGAAAGGTCAAACTGTCCTAAAAGGAGCACTGGACACCCCCACGCAAACACTCAGACACACACTCACACATACACCCACAGATACACACACACAAAGTGTAAGCATATCTTGATTGTACTCCTTCAGAAAGGTTGGAGTCTCGAAACGCATGTCGGAATCCGTTGCCAATTTAATCACCTACGCCTAGATTTAGAGTTCTGCGTTAGCCGTCAAAACCAGCGTTAAGGGCTCCTAACGCTGGTTTTTACCACCCGCTGGTATTTAGAGTCAGTCAGGAAAGGGTCTAACGCTCACTTTCCAGCCGCGACTTTTCCATACCGCAGATCCCCTTACGCCAATTGCGTATCCTATCTTTTCAATGGGATCTTCCTAACGCCGGTATTTAGAGTCTTGGCTGAAGTGAGCGTTAGAACTCTAACGACAAAACTCCAGCCGCAGAAAAAAGTCAGGAGTTAAGAGCTTTATGGGCTAATGCCGGTTCATAAAGCTCTTAACTACTGTGCTCTAAAGTACACTAAAACCCATAAACTACCTATGTACCCCTAAACCGAGGTCCCCCCACATCGCCGCCACTATAATATATTTTTTAACCCCTAATCTGCCGACCGCACACCGCCGCCACCTACATTATTCCTATGTACCCCTAATCTGCTGCCCCTAACATCGCCGACACCTACATAATATTTATTAACCCCTAATCTGCCCCCCCCAACGTCGCTGCTACCTTACCTACACTTATTAACCCCTAATCTGCCGACCGGACCTCGCCGCCACTATAATAAATGTATTAACCCCTAAATCGCCTCACTCCCGCCTCGCAAACCCTATAATACATTTTATTAACCCCTAATCTGCCCTCCCTAACATCGCCGCCACCTAACTTCAAGTATTAACCCCTAATCTGCCGACCGGACCTCACCGCTACTCTAATAAATGTATTAACCCCTAAAGCTAAGTCTAACCCTAACACCCCCCTAAGTTAAATATAATTTAAATCTAACGAAATAAATTAATTCTTATTAAATAAATTAATCCTATTTAAAGCTAAATACTTACCTGTAAAATAAACCCTAATATAGCTACAATATAACGAATAATTACATTGTAGCTATTTTAGGATTTATATTTATTTTACAGGCAACTTTGTATTTATTTTAACTAGGTACAATAGCTATTAAATAGTTATTAACTATTTAATAGCTACCTAGTTAAAATAATTACCAAATTACCTGTAAAATAAATCCTAACCTAAGTAACAATTAAACCTAACACTACACTATCAATAAATTAATTAAATAGACTACCTATAATTACCTACAATTAAATCAACTAAACTAAATTACAAAAACAAACACTAAATTAAAAAAAAAAAAAAAAAAAGATTACAAGAATTTTAAACTAATTACACCTACTCTAAGCCCCCTAAAAAAATAACAAAGCCCCCCAAAATAAAAAAATGCCCTACCCTATTCTAAAATAAAAAGTTAACAGCTCTATTACCTTACCAGCCATTAAAAGGGCCTTTTGCGGGGCATGCCCCAAAGAATTCAGCTCTTTTGCCTGAAAAAAAAACCAATACAATACCCCCCACACACATTACAACCCACCACCCACATACCCCTAATCTAACCCACCCAAACCCCCTTTAAAAAACCTAACACTAAGCCCCTGAAGATCTCCCTACCTTGTATTCACCCAGCCGGGTATCACCGATCCGTCCAGAAGAGGGTCCGAAGTCTTCATCCTATACTGCAAGAAGAGGTCCAGAAAAGGGTCCGAAGTCTTCATCCTATCCGGCAAGAAGAGGTCCTCCAGAGGGTCCAAAGTCTTCATCCAGGCGGCATCTTATATCTTCTTCGATACGGAGCAGGTCCATCTTGAAGCAGCCGATGCGGAGCCATCCTTCCTCACCGACGTCCTAAGTCCGAATGAAGGTTCCTTTAAATGACGTCATCCAAGATTGATTCAGCCAATCAGATTCAAGTTCAATCCGATTGGCTGATTGGATCAGCCAATCAGATTGAGCTTGCATTCTATTGGCTGATCGGAACAGCCAATAGAATGCGAGCTCAATCTGATTGGCTGATCCAATCAGCCAATCGGATTGAACTTGAATCTGATTGGCTGATTCAATCAGCCAATCGGCTTTTTCCTACCTTAATTCCGATTGGCTGATAGAATCCTATCAGCCAATCGGAATTTGAGGGACGCCATCTTGGATGACGTCATTTAAAGGAACCTTCATTTGGACTTAGGACGTCGGTGAGGAAGGATGGCTCCGCGTTGGCTGCTTCAAGATGGACCCGCTCCGCTCCGGATGGAAGAAGATAGAAGATGCCGCCTGGATGAAGACTTTGGACCATCTGGAGGACCTCTTCTTGCCGGATAGGATGAAGACTTCGGACCCTCTGGAGGACCTCTTCTTGCCGGATAGGATGAAGACTTCGGACCCTCTTCTGGACGGATCGGTGATACCCGGCTGGGCGAATACAAGGTAGGGAGATCTTCAGGGGCTTAGTGTTAGGTTTTTTAAGGGGGGTTTGGGTGGGTTAGATTAGGGGTATGTGGGTGGTGGGGGGTATTGTATTGTTTTTTTTCAGGCAAAAGAGCTGAATTCTTTGGGGCATGCCCTGCAAAAGGCCCTTTTAAGGGCTGGTAAGGCAATAGAGCTGTTAACTTTTAATTTTAGAATAGGGTAGGGCATTTTTTTATTTTGGTGGGCTTTGTTATTTTTTTAGGGGGCTTAGAGTAGGTGTAATTAGTTTAAAATTCTTGTAATCTTTTTTTTTTTTGTAATTTAGTGTTTGTTTTTGTAATTTAGTTTAGTTGATTTAATTGTAGGTAATTCTAGGTAGTTTATTTAATTAATTTATTGATAGTGTAGTGTTAGGTTTAATTGTAACTTAGGTTAGGATTTATTTTACAGGTAATTTTGTAATTATTTTAACTAGGTAGCTATTAAATAGTTAATAACTATTTAATAGCTATTGTACCTAGTTAAAATAAATACAAAGTTGCCTGTAAAATAAATATAAATCCTAAAATAGCTACAATATAATTATTCGTTATAGTGTAGCTATATTAGGGTTTATTTTACAGGTAAGTATTTAGCTTTAAATAGGAATACTTTAGTTAATAAGAGTTAATTTATTTAGTTAGATTAAAATTATATTTAATTTAGGGGGGTGTTAGGGTTAGACTTAGCTTTAGGGGTTAATACATTTATTATAGTAGCGGTGAGGTCCGGTCGGAAGATTAGGGGTTAATAAATGTAGGTAAGGTAGCAGCGACGTTGGGGGGGGGCAGATTAGGGGTTAATAAATATTATGTAGGTGTCAGCGACGTTGGGGGCAGCAGATTAGGGGTTCATAGGGATAATGTAGGTTGCGGCGGTGTCCGGAGCGGCAGATTAGGGGTTAATAATAATATGCAGGGGTCAGCAATAGCGGGGGCGGCAGATTAGAGGTTAATAAGTGTAAGGTTAGGGGTGTTTAGACTCGGGTACATGTTAGGGTGTTAGGTGCAGACTTAGAAAGTGTTTCCCCATAGGAAACAATGGGGCTGCGTTAGGAGCTGAACGCTGCTTTTTTGCAGGTGTTAGGTTTTTTTTCAGCTTAAACTGCCCCATTGTTTCCAATGGGGGAATCGTGCACGAGCACGTTTTTCAAGCTGGACGCTACCGTAAGCAACGCTGGTATTGAGAGTTGAGGTGGCGGTAAATTATGCTCTTCGTTCCCTTTTTGGAGCCTAACGCAGCCCTTCAGAGAACTCTAAATACCAGCGTTATTTAAAAGGTGTGGGGGGGGGAAAAACACGCGTAGCTAACGCACCCCTTTGGCCGCAAAACTCTAAATCTAGCCGCTAGTGACTGCAGTTGTAGTGCCTTACATGCCGCCGTGATCATATTTGAGTGAAGAAGATTTCTGCACACACCAATGTTAATGCAGAGGTTGTGATAACAAGTTCATCCTGGAAGAAGGGCAAGTGAAACCGAAAGTATATGCATAAGGTGGCTATAACTGCAATAGCCATGGGATGCACTGAATGAACTGTTACCTATGATTCCACTTCATTCTATGATGGTGTGTTAAGTAAATTTAACAGCCCAAAACACGGTGGATTTGATATATATGAAATTACCAATGTCATTTATTCCACCTTATTGAGTGTTAAGTACTTTAAGCAGATCAGAGCAAAGTGGATTTAATACATAAAGATAACGTGTCAAGAGAATTGTGGTAGCTGATTTTAATTGACTGTCATGGAAATGCTATTACTTGCATGAGAAGGGCACTGCTACATAATATTTTTGTAATAGCAGCTATGATTGTGAATAAGCTTATGAACATAAAAGCTTGAAGTAAAAGCTCAAAGCTGTAATTGTGAATACGTTTATGGTAATACAGGTAGTTATGGATGTACAAGTCTAAAGTGACAGTTACATCATTCATTTGCCCTCTCTGTGACAGAGGTGGTTTTTCATAACACATATTAGAAATATCATCATTATTCAATGGCTTTTGGCTGTCATTGCTGAGCACACTTTTCTTTAAAGGAATATGAAATCCAAAAAAAATTATTTTGTGATTCATACAGATCATCCAATTTTAATATTTTTTCCAATTTACTTCTATTATAAACTTTGTTCCCATGGTATTCTTTGTTGAAGAGATGCCTAGATAGGTGTCTGGAGCACTACATGGCAGGAAATAGTGCTGCCATTTAGTACTCTAGCAAATGGATAACACTTGCAAAACTGCTGCAATAAAGTGTTCTTGACACATGCACCCTCCTGAACTCTTTTCAACAAAACATACCAGGAGAACGAAGAAAATGTGATAATAGAAGTAAAGTAGAACATTATTAAAAATTGCATGCTCTGTCTGAATCACCCCAAGGCAGGGCCAAACTGACCATAGGGCATACCGGGCATTTGCCCGGTGGGAGCTGCAGGTTACCTTTGCCCCACCTACTATTATTACCGCACTGTGTACATACCAAGTGCTTTAAATGTGGCCCTATCTTAGTTGTTAGCTCAGCTGTCGGGCCGTCCGCAGGTTACACATGTGAAGTCCTGACTTGTGGGACTGGATTTCGGCTGGAGCATAGTGTGTGGTGCGGACCCGAATTAATGCTTATGCCGGTGAGCAGAGGGGCCCGAGCCCTGACGGGGTACTGGCAAATCCTAGGCATATTGGTTTGGGGTTTCAATGGGTCCCCCTCTGAGTGCCACTCCAGAAATTTAGTGCGGTGGTGCAGCTCGGCCCTTTTTAGGCTACACGGCTGGAACTTCAACTTCAAGGACCATGACCCATACCTCGGGAGCTTGGCATTATGACGAGATGCCATAAGATCCAGATCCAGTTGTCCCCATTTGAGAATTAAGATGGAAAACACATCTGGATGCAATTCCCATTCTCCCGGGTGAAAGGTCTGTCTGCTCAGAAAATCCGCTTCCCAATTGTCCACTCCTGGAATGTGGATCGCAGATAGACAACAGTTGTGGGTCTCTGCCCACAGAATAATCTTGGACACCTCTTTCATGGCCAAAGAACTCCGAGTTCCAGCCTGATGGTTGATGTAAGCCACTGAGGTTATGTTGTCCGACTGAAATCTGATAAACCGGGCAGAAGCTAACTGAGGCCAGGCCAGAAGAGCATTGAAGATTGCTCTTAGCTCTAGAGTGTTTATGGGGAGAACTGATTCTTCCCGAGTCCATGTCCCCTGAGACCTTAGAAGGCCCCAGACTGCTCCCCAACCTGCTAGACTGGCGTCGGTAGTCACTATCACCCAGGTAGGTCTGTGAAAACAGGTTCCCTGGGAGAGATGATCCTGAGACAACCACCAAGGAAGAGAATCTCTTGTCATCTGATCCAAATAAATTCACGGAGACAGATCCGCATAATCTCTGTTCCATTGTCTCAGCATGCATAACTGCAGAGGTCTGAGATGGAAACGAGCAAAAGGAATAATATCCATGGCGGCCACCATGAGACTGATAACCTCCATACATTGAGCTACTGATGGATGAGGAGAGGACTGAAGAGACAGACAAGATCCGAAAATCTTGGATTTTCTGACCTCCTTCATAGATATTTTCATCAAAAAGGAGTCTATTATGGTTCTCATAAAGACTACCCTTGTAGATGGAATTAAGGAACTCTTTTCCAGATTTACCTTCCAAACGTGAGAGCACAGGAAGGATACAAGCATCTCCGTGTGGGATTTCGCTAGATGAAAAGACTGGGCCTGAACCAGAATGTCGTCTAGATAAGGCGCCACTGCAATACCCTGTAACCGGAGCACAGTCAACAGAGATCCCAGAATTTTTTAAATAAACTCTGGGAGCTGTAGCTAGTCCGAAAGGAAGAGACACAAACTGAAAGTGTTTGTGGAGAAAAGAAAATCTCAGAAACTTGTGATGATCCCTGTGGATGGGAACATGAAGGTGCGCATCCTTTAAATCCACTGTTGTCATAAATTGACCCTCTTGAACTAAGGGAAGAATGGAACGAATAGTTTCCATTTTGAAGGATGGTACTGTTTAGACTCTTGAGATCCAAGACTGATCTGAAGGTTCCTTCTTTCTTTGGAACCACAAACAGATTGGAGTAAAATCCCAGACCCTGCTCCTGTACTGGAACAGGAACTATCACTCCCATTTCGGATAGATCCCGAACACAACGTAAGAACGACTCTCTTTTTATCTGGTCGGCAGATAATCTTGAGAGAAGAAATCTGCCCCTGGGGGGAAAAGTCTTGAATTCTAGTTTGTATCTCTGAGACACAATGTCTATCGCCCAAGGATCCTGATCATTCCGAACCCAGGCCTGAGTGAAAAGGGAAAGTCGGCCCCCCACAAGATCCGGTCTTGGATCGGGGGCAGACCCTTCATGCTGACTTTGAATCATTAGCAGGCTTCTTGGAATGTTTTCCCTTATTCCAATATTGGTTGGGTCTCCAGGAAGGTTTGGACTGATCCTGTTTTGTAGAGGGAGAGAAAGGTTTACCCTTGAATTTTTGAAAGGAACGAAAATTACTCTGACGTCCCTTCTGTTTAGATTTCTTTTCCTGAGGAAGGAAATTACCCTTTCCTCCTGTAATGTCAGAAATAATCTCAGCCAAAGATGGGCCAAACAAGGCCTTACCCTTGTAAGGAATAGACAAAAGCTTAGACTTAGAGGACACATCTGCAGACCAAGATTTCAGCCATAAAGCTCTTCGAGCCAGAATGGCAAAACTAGAAATTTTTTCTCCCAACTTGATAACTTGAAGGGAAGCATCAGAAATGAAATAATTTGCCAATTTAAGAGCCCTGATCCTGTCCTGGATCTCTTCAAGGGGAATGTCTGTTTGAAAACAATCAGACAACACATCTAACCAGTATGCCGCCGCGCTAGAAACGGTAGCAATACACAACGCAGGTTGCCATTGTAAACCCTGCTGAACATAAATTTTCTTAAGAAAACCCTCCAGTTTCTTATCCATAGGGTCCTTAAAAGAACAACTATCCTCTATGGGAATAGTAGCTCTTCCCGGCTTCTCCCATTCCTTAACAATAATTTCTGTAGCCCGATCTGGAACAGGAAAACATTCCAGCATGGAAGGTACATCATAATACTTGTTAAGTTTACTAGACTTTTTTTGGACTTGACAATGACAGTAGAGTCAGAGTCGTCCAGAGTAGCTAAAACCTTCTTGAGTAGTAAACGGAGGTGTTCCAGCTTAAACCTGAAGGATACAACTTCAGCATCAGAGGAAGGAATTACACTGTCAGAATCTGAGATTTCACCCTCAGATGCTCCCGAAAAATCTTCCTCATCAGACTTATGAGAGGAAACATTCGGAATAGCCACGACCGAGTCAGATACCTTACGCACTGATTCTTTAGACTTCCTCTTGCGCTTTCCCAGTAACATGGGAAAAGCAGACAACGCATCAGAAACTGCAGAAGACATGGGGAAGCTATGTCTTGCAAGGAGACCCTAGCCGGAACTTGAGAGGAAGCGCAGGGCACTGGATTAATGGGTACTAATTTGGGACACCTGACGTATATCTTGCACATTGTCAGAAGACTCCTGGACAGTATCCGTCTTAGACAATATAGGCTAAAAAAAATCTATCCTTAAGATTTAATGTTCTCTCAACACATGAGGAACAAAAAGGAATTGGTGGTACAATATTAACATTCAAACATAAAGGACATCTGTAATATGTAACAGAGACTTGGTCCATTTTATTAGAATAATTAAATAATTAAATTATGAGCAATTTTAATAAAGAAAAAAACCTTACTGTTTCTTTAAATTTTAAAATGAAACTGCTTTATTTTTGATGCAATGCAAAAACAAAACTGCTTAATTATACTGATTGAGTAATAAAAAAACGTTTTTAATAAAACATCAAACAGTTCTACACTTCAGCAAAAGCTTTGCTGAAGTGCCTACCTTGCAGGAAAAATGATTTCACCCTGGAACTGCTTCAGAAATGACAGGCTAACAGAAGACAGTCAAACTTGAGAAACTATAAAATGAAAATATCTCTCCTCCATTAACAAGAAGTGAGAGAAACAAATGTGCAGTAGATAATTTTTTACCTCACACAAGCCCCGCCCATCGTGGTTGTGTCAAATATAACATTTCAGCATTTCAGTTAATGCAAGAAAAAACGTTTTTAAAACCACCAAATTGAGCCTAAGTTCACCTCAAGTCCCCAGTGCCTGCATACTGCCATACATAATCCCCTTACAACTAGGACTAATGTATTAAAAATCCCTGTCAGGGAAAAAGTAAAGTGCCATGTTTTTTCCTAAACAGCTTAAGAAATAATATTAGCACTTACCTCAATAATCTGCCTTGCAGCTAGGCAGCTCACTAGGTTTGGAGAGGTCCTTTCCCTCACATTGACCTGTGGAAAATAATAATAAGGGCAGCAACTTTTATTTAAATATAAGGGAGGCGCAGTGAGAATTATGTCCCACAAGTTCCCTTTGCTTAAAAGCCACCAATGCTCTACTGAAGAGACTGAAATGGACTACAGCTACACCCTGGAGGAAAAACAGCACATACTAGTACTGCAAATAAAATAATAAACTCTTGATTGAAGAATCCTTTCAGACACCTAACTTTACCACATCCTTACACTAATGTAGGCAAAGAGAATGACTAGAGTTGGAGTGAAGGGAGGTGATATTTAACAGCTTTGCTGTGGTGCTCTTTGCCGCCTCCTGCTGGGCAGGAGGTGAATATCCCAATAGTAATTAGATGATCTGTGGACTCACTGTGTCATTAGAAAGAAATAAACAAACAGGGCAGAAGATTGGCGAAAAGCCTTTATCGCCTGTAGATAAAATTTTAAAGCATACACAATATCCAAGTTGTGCAACAAACGTTCCTTATTAGAAGAGGGATTAGGACATAGAGAAGGAACAACAATTTCCTGATAAATATTTCTATCCGAAACCACTTCGGAAGAAAATCTAACTTAGTGTGAAGAACCGCCTTATCAGCATGAAAGATAAGATAAGGTGAATCACACTGCAAAGTCGAGAGTTCTGAGACTCCGAGCAGAAGAGATAGCAATAAGAAACAAAACAAAACCTTCCAAGATAACAACTTAATATCTATGGAATGCAGTGGCTCAAACGGAGTCTGCTGCAAAACTTTAAGAACAAGGTTAAAGTGAAGGTAAACTTTGATGAATGAAAGCCCGGTTTTTAAAAATACTATTAGAAACAGGGGCACTTTCATGCATCAAAGTTTAGAAAGCAGCCGTTTGGTTTAAAAACTTACCTTTCTTCTTTTCACAGCCAGAGCTGCTTCCCCCACCCGGAGGATCCTCTCTTCACACGTCAGCAATGACTAATCCGGCTTCCTCCTATCACGGCATGGCCTCAGGCAATGACTCCCCCCTGGGGGGGGAAAGCTGTGATTGGAGGAAGCCGGATTAGTCATTGCTGACATTGGAAGAAAGGATCTCCGGGTGGGGGAAGTTGCTCTGGCTGTAAAAAGAAGAAATGTAAGTTTTTAAACAAAACGGCTGCTTTCTAAACTTTGATGAATGAAAGTGCCCCTGTTTTTAACAGTATTTTTAAAAACCGGGCTTCATTCATCAAAGTTTACCTTCACTTTAAGGCTCCAAGGAGGAGCAACAGACTTAAACACAGGCCTGATTCTGACCAGAGCCTGACAAAAAGATTGAACATCTGGCACATCCGTCAGATGCTTGTGCAACAAAATAGATCATGCAGAAAACTGACACTTCAGAGAACTGATTGACAATCCTTTCTCCAGACCTTCATGGAGAAAAGACAAAAATCTAGGAATCCAGACCCTACTCCAAGAGTAGCCCTTAGATTCAAACCAATAAAAGGTATTTACACCATACCTTATGGTAAATCTTTCTAGTAACAGGCTTGCAAGCCTGAATCATGGTCTCAATGACTGAAAAATCACGCTTAGATGACCGAAAAATCACGCTTAGACAGAACTAAGCGTTCAATCTCCAAGCAGTCAGCTTCAGAGAAGCGAGATTTGGATGAAGGAATGGACCCTGAGTTAGAAGGTCCTTCCTCAGAGGCAACCTCTAAGATGGGAGAGAAGATATCTTCAATTACTGATGCTCTCTCCTGTTTGATACGAGCAATGACACGTGGAAGGAGAGCAAACGGAGGAAACAGATATGCCAAACTGAAATCCCAAGGAACCGCCAGAGCATCTATCAGGGCGGCCTGCGGATCTCTTGACCTTGAACCGTACCTTGGAAGTTTGGCGTTCTGCCGAGACGCCATCAGATCCAACTCCGGCATCCCCCATTTAAGGGTTAACCTGGAGAACACTTCCGGATAGAGTGCCCACTGGACCGAATGGAGTGGCCACTCCCCAGGACGAAATATCTGTCTGTTCAGGAAGTCCGCTTCCCAGTTGTCCACACCTGGAATGTGGATGGCAGATAGACAAAAATTGTGAGCTTCCGCCCACTGCACAATTCGAGCCACTTTGCTGTGGTGCTCTTTGCCTCCTCCTGCTGGCCAGGAGTGATATCCCCACTAGTAATTGATTACGTCGTTGACTCTCGATATCTTAGGAAAGAAATTAGTCAAAATTCCCCAAAGCATTTCAAGGGGAAGTCAAACATCATCACTGGTGTCCCATAAATTATACCCCACATTTTTTCCGTTCACAATTCAGACAGAGCAGGCAATTTTAAACAACTTTCTAGTTTACTTCTATGATCACATTTTCTACGTTCTTCTGGTATATTTTGTTGACAATAGTTTAGGAGGGTGCATGTGTCTAGAACACTTTATTGCAGCAGTTGTTTATTTCATTATAATTAACTAATTTTCTTAACAAAATTTGATACTTTGAGATAGCGGCATAGATAACAGCAGCATGTATATCTTCCTAAAATGATCTGGGGGACCATAATGAATTTAACACATTATAATCAGCTGCAGCAATTTAACAATAGAAAAACATATTTACAATCAAAACACAATAGAATTATTAATTACTATATATATGAGATTCCCCAACTAATATCTAGCATATGCATCATGCCTATTGGAGCATGGGAAAAACTGTTTCAATTATTAGAGGAGAACACATAAATGTTCATGTTAGAAGAAACAGCTAAAGTCAATCATGGTATTGAGTCCCTTGAGAGACACTGTATACAAATAGGAAATCCATCTGGATTCTAATATTTGTAGGACTTTAGCTCTTTCTCCCCCATGTTTAAATGCAGGAATGTGGTCAATCAAGATAGTGTGTAGCGAGTAGACTTGATGGCCTTTCTCCAAGAAGTGCCTTGCAACTGGTTGTTCTGAGTTTCTGTTCTTCAAGGATCGCCTATTTGTCGATCTATGGTTTGCAAGCCTCACCCTGAATGAAGTGACCGTTTTCCCTACATACTGGGAACATGGGCAAATCAGCATAAATATCACATATTCAGAAGTACATGTCAACCTGTGACTTATTGTATATACCTTATTGGTATGGGGGTGATGGAGCCTCTTGCCCACTATTAAACTGTTGCAGTTGTTTCCGCATCGGTAACAACCGGGTTTACTTCTAGACAACCATGTCTGTTTTTAGTAACCATGGGTTGGATCTGACTTGACCAGCATGTCCCTGAGTTTCCTAGCCCTCCTGTTAACCAATCTATGGGGTGAACCATCACGAAAGGGTAATCTGCTGTCTGAGGCCACTGTGGATCAATGCTTGTTGATCACCGCCAACGACAATGCTGGTGTAAAGGTAGTAATGAAATTAATGTTTGTCTCCCCTGTCTGTTCCTTCCATTGTAGCAAATGATCCTGTGTGATACCTTGTGCCCTTACTCATATTTCAAGAGCCTTTAAAGGATATCCTCTCTGAATGAACTTATGTTGCATATTCTCAAATTGTGTGTCCTTGTGTATCTCCATGATCTCCATGGTGTTGTTACATACAACACGCAGGAACTGAGAGGTAGTGATACCCTTTTTTTGGATGCCTACCTGGATCACATGGTGGTGGGGAGGTTGTCAGCTGCAGTAATAGCTCAGGATGTCTCCTCTGCATGCCTCAAGGAGCCCCTTCCTCCTAAGTCCCCATACCCAGCTCTGGGAGCCGTTTCCTTCCCAGGCAACATGTGCAGCATGGGAAGAACCTCTGCATGTGAGCCTCTCCCTCCCCCTCCGATTTGCATGACCTTGCTGCACGGAATTCCCGTGCAGCATAAAAAGGGTCAATCTGTACTGAGGGGGCCCCTTGGAAGCCTCAAACCAGGATGCCAGAACCCCAGGAAGGCCAAGGTCCCTGACTGGAGTGCCCCCTTTAACTCCCTAATGGCGGCCATGATTGCCAGCACCACTAATGAACTTAAGGGAAATTATTGTTAAAAGAAGAAGCTCTAAAACCTAACAAAACTCTATCATATAGCAAGACCTGAGAAGCACGTAACACCCGAAATTTTAATAATTATATAGGCCAGATGAAATATGTAACCAAATGAAAGAGTAGCAATGCAAGAATAATACATTACCCAATTATTTTTCTTAGCAGCGGTCTTGAATGCAGAACTATCCACATTTCCGAGCATCTTTTTATACATGGCAGTCTCTACGTTTTTCTGATCTGTGTGCTTCTTCACCAGCTTGGATAGCTCAGCGTGGATGGTCTGCAAGAGGAACACCAAGATGTGTCTTTTTAGCAAACATATACTTTTATGGGGTTAAACTGGATATAGGATTAAAGGGACAGTAGATTGAAAATTAAACTTTCATGATTCAGATAAAGCATGCAATTTTATTTTGATATCCTTTGTTGGAGATCATACCTAGGTATGCCTTCAGCTAACTCCCAGCAGTATATTGCTGCTCATGAGCCTACCTTCAACAAAGGATACCAAAAAGAATGAAGCATATCTGAAAATATAAATATACTGGAAAATTGGTTAAAATGAAATGTTCTATCTGAATTATGAAAGTTAAATTTTTCTGTGAAATAAAGAAACATATATAAAACCTTGTTCTGGATGCCTATTTCTATTGATGAAGACCTATTCTGGATTATATATTGTTAAAAGTGTGTCATTTTATAAAGCATACTTTCATGTGGTTAGAACAAGCCTGTAAAGTAGTTTAGCAAGTAGAGGAAATAATTCTGCTGTAAATGTGTCAATATTGCCCCTACAATTATGAATGCATATATAATTGGTATTGTAATATTTAGAGAAAGTGGGGGGTTTTTCCCCTTAAATAAACTTTGTTTTTCTGATTTATTACATCATATCTTAACCCAAAAACAAAAATACAGTGCATCAAAATGAAAGCTGAATTGGGTTATCTGTGTACATGTAAACCTTTACAAAAAACGCCAAATGGATAGGTAGTAAAGTTTAAAAAAATTATTGTATAGCTTACAAAAGTAGAAATATTTCTTAAACCCCATCACTGAAGGATATAAAAGCACATTAAAGGGATACT
Organism: Bombina bombina; assembly: GCF_027579735.1. Taxonomy (NCBI): domain Eukaryota; kingdom Metazoa; phylum Chordata; class Amphibia; order Anura; family Bombinatoridae; genus Bombina; species Bombina bombina. The sequence goes on from NC_069500.1 coordinate 788,996,392, forward strand.
AAACCTACATGTTTCTTTCGTGATTCAGATAAAGCATAACATTTTAAGCAACTTTCTAATTTACTCCTAATATCAATTTATCTTCGTTCTCTTGCTATCTTTATTTAAAAAGCAGGACTGCAAATCTAAGCAGCCAGCCCACCAATAAGCAACCCAGGTTCTCAAGCAAAAATGGGACAGCTCCTATGCATCACATTCCTGCTTTTTAAATAAAGATTGCAAGAGAACGAAGAAAAATTGATAATAGGAGAAAATTAGAAAGTTGCTTAAAATTGCATGCGCTATCTGAATCATGAAAGAAAAAAAATTGGGTTTAGTGTCCCTTTAATATAATGTCTTTCTACATAAACCATTTGGTAGTCATTTCAGCCGCTGAATCAAAAGTATAGGAAGCTCTAAGTTTACTCTTCCTTTGAGCCACTTGATAAGGAGAAACAATATGTTTAGCTTTAAACGTATGCTTTTGGTGCAACTTTTATGCTGGGTACATAGGGGTTATGATTTACGGAATATATTGAATGCTTCTATCTTATCACCTTTATCTCTCCTCTTCTATATTATTTATATCTTTCTGGAAATCTGATTTTCATAACTGTTGACAACACGTTAGGCCTAATTAGTGATCTATAAAGTGGCATCAAAAACCTCACCTTTTCGGCTGCTAATAGCTTAGCCAGGCATTCTTCTGGTCTTACTTCTGCACTGCTGCAAATAATCTGAACTAATCATTCACAAGTGCCGTATATCTTTTGTTAATGTCAGACAAGTACCACACCATCTATAATAAACCTTTGGGAGTTTGCAATTTGTGATGCTGTATTTGAAATATTAGAAAATGTGTCCAATCCTCCATTTTTATAATATAACTACTCATTTACAGGGACAGTCTACTCCAAAAATGTTATTGTTTAATAGATAGATAATCCCTTTATTACCCATTCCCCAGCTTTGCACAACCAACATTGTTATAATAATACACTTTTTACCTCTGTGATTAATTTGTATCTAAGCCTCTGCAGACTGCCCGCTTATCTCAGTTCTATTTACAGACTTGCATTTTAGACAATTTGTGCAGACTCATGAATAACTCCACAGGAGTGAGCACAGTCTTATTTATATGGCCCACATGAACAAACAGTGTATTGCTGTGAAAAGCAATAAAAATGCCCTGAGATAAAAGCAGACATTTAGATGTTTAAAGTTTATAAAGCATAATCATATAACAATGTTAGTTGTGCAAGGCTGGGGAATGGGTAGCAAAGGCATTGTCTATCTTTTTAAACAAATACATTTTTGGAGTAGACAGTCCCTTTGATATAGCTTTAGTATAGAATAATAACTATTACATTATGTACAAAAGGACACACCTACCTTTAAAGCCCACTACCCATATTACTGACAAATATGACCAGTTGTCTGGCTGAAAAAGAAGCCACAAGGCAAACTAGAAGCCAAAGAGAGGTTAGGAAGTAGAATAGGATATAGGGAAGGAAATTACTTCTTTAACACAGCACTGTTAATTCTTATTAAGAAAAGCAAATCCCTTGACTGTCTCACACTATCTCCCCCTGTCCTTACCCACACAAAACTGCTGCAATAACTCACCTCCCTTTCCACACTGCATTGATGTATAAAGTCCCCTCCCTCCTTTCAATAGCAGACAGCATGTTTATTTCAGTTTCCTAAATGCACAATTTTACCTCTCTCAGTTGTAGTCTGCAATTCACCTTCTCATTCTACCAACATGCACAAGTCTCTGTCCAAAAGGAACTTGCATGATTTAGTATGACCAGTAAAGATGGGAAATATCAATTACACCTCTTATTACTAGGTAAGCTATTAACATATAAACTTTGTGGATATAATAATGTCATGAAAATTATTTTCTTATCCAAAATATGTTTAATGACCATATGTGAACAGACTTAAAATAGTGTACCAGGATTCATTTCAGCTTTATGCTGACAGACCCCCAGCAGTTACCTTATTGGTGGGTTCCAGTTTTAGAGCTTTTCTTAAAATAGCTATAGCTTCACTGTACTCCCCTTGCTGGGCCAGCACCTGCATGGTATAAGAAACAGGGTTATAAATAAACACAGACTGAGAAAGGTACAGTGCTCTCAAATAACACGAAAAGGGATGTTTGGGGGCATTTTGGCCAATCTTAAGGCAACATTTTGTCTTCATAATGATCAATTTTATATATATATCTTTAGCAGATGGGCAGCCAGGAGTAGCAGGACAGCAGCCAAATTTGAGAATTGAAACAACCTCTTTAACGCTGGCAAACCTTGGAACAGATTGTTCAGCACGTTAAGGCAAAGTGTTATGCTGTAAACATTTTTTTTCTACATTTACAAAAAGCCAACATTTCCATGTTTGAGTAAAAACGAAACAGTTGGCATTGAAGTATCTTTTTTCTATTTAGTTTGCCTAGCAATCTTATGAACCCTAACATATCACGGTGAGGCCTAAATGCTTCCAGGGATCCAGGAGATGTGTACTTCATTTATGGCCATCATATAGGGACTGAGGTTTAAATGGGAGTAGATAAATAGGGTCTAGATGTCACAGATAACTGCTTTTAAAGTATATACAGGTAGCCCTCAGTTTACATAAATAAAAAGAGAGAAGCGCTCAACCTGGAAACGAACAATAGCATAATAGCTTGTTCTATGGCTAGTTACCACCCAAGAAGCAGCCTCTTTTTGCTCAACATGTGCCTTTCACAGAGAAAAACTTTCCTGAAGCATATCAGTCTGATCCTGACTTCACAGTACAGTCCAGCCCCGAAATACCAGGCAATTCTTCTCTGAACGAGAGAAACAGCAAAACCCCAGACGTACGTTTCGGCCTATTGTGGGCCTCGTCAGTGAGGTGCAGCCATATCCCTCTAGGCACACTGAGCAACGGGTCCACGTCTGGATTCCCGCATCACACTTAGGGAGACTTCCCAAAATGTCATAATTTGCATAAATAAAAAGAGAGAAGCGCTCAACCTGGAAACGAACAATAGCATAATAGCTTGTTCTATGGCTAGTTACCACCCAAGAAGCAGCCTCTTTTTGCTCAACATGTGCCTTTCACAGAGAAAAACTTTCCTGAAGCATATCAGTCTGATCCTGACTTCACAGTACAGTCCAGCCCCGAAATACCAGGCAATTCTTCTCTGAACGAGAGAAACAGCAAAACCCCAGACGTACGTTTCGGCCTATTGTGGGCCTCGTCAGTGAGGTGCAGCCATATCCCTCTAGGCACACTGAGCAACGGGTCCACGTCTGGATTCCCGCATCACACTTAGGGAGACTTCCCAAAATGTCATAATTTGCATAAATAAAAAGAGAGAAGCGCTCAACCTGGAAACGAACAAAAGCATAATAGCTTGTTCTATGGCTAGTTACCACCCAAGAAGCAGCCTCTTTTTGCTCAACATGTGCCTTTCACAGAGAAAAACTTTCCTGAAGCATATCAGTCTGATCCTGACTTCACAGTACAGTCCAGCCCCGAAATACCAGGCAATTCTTCTCTGAACGAGAGAAACAGCAAAACCCCAGACGTACGTTTCGGCCTATTGTGGGCCTCGTCAGTGAGGTGCAGCCATATCCCTCTAGGCACACTGAGCAACGGGTCCACGTCTGGATTCCCGCATCACACTTAGGGAGACTTCCCAAAATGTCATAATTTGCATAAATAAAAAGAGAGAAGCGCTCAACCTGGAAACGAACAATAGCATAATAGCTTGTTCTATGGCTAGTTACCACCCAAGAAGCAGCCTCTTTTTGCTCAACATGTGCCTTTCACAGAGAAAAACTTTCCTGAAGCATATCAGTCTGATCCTGACTTCACAGTACAGTCCAGCCCCGAAATACCAGGCAATTCTTCTCTGAACGAGAGAAACAGCAAAACCCCAGACGTACGTTTCGGCCTATTGTGGGCCTCGTCAGTGAGGTGCAGCCATATCCCTCTAGGCACACTGAGCAACGGGTCCACGTCTGGATTCCCGCATCACACTTAGGGAGACTTCCGAAAATGTCATAATTTGCATAAATAAAAAGAGAGAAGCGCTCAACCTGGAAACGAACAATAGCATAATAGCTTGTTCTATGGCTAGTTACCACCCAAGAAGCAGCCTCTTTTTGCTCAACATGTGCCTTTCACAGAGAAAAACTTTCCTGAAGCATATCAGTCTGATCCTGACTTCACAGTACAGTCCAGCCCCGAAATACCAGGCAATTCTTCTCTGAACGAGAGAAACAGCAAAACCCCAGACGTACGTTTCGGCCTATTGTGGGCCTCGTCAGTGAGGTGCAGCCATATCCCTCTAGGCACACTGAGCAACGGGTCCACGTCTGGATTCCCGCATCACACTTAGGGAGACTTCTGGGGTTTTGCTGTTTCTCTTGTTCAGAGAAGAATTGCCTGGTATTTCGGGGCTGGACTGTACTGTGAAGTCAGGATCAGACTGATATGCTACAGGAAAGTTTTTCTCTGTGAAAGGCACATATTGAGCAAAAAGAGGCTGCTTCTAGGGTGGTAACTAGCCATAGAACAAGCTATTATGCTATTGTTCGTTCCCAGGTTGAGCGCTTCTCTCTTTTTATTTATGCAAATTATGACACTTAGGGAAGTCTCCCTAAGTGTGATGCGGGAATCCAGACGTGGACCCGTTGCTCAGTGTGCCTAGAGGGATATGGCTGCACCTCACTGACGAGGCCCACAATAGGCCGAAACGTACGTCTGGGGTTTTGCTGTTTCTCTTGTTCAGAGAAGAATTGCCTGGTATTTCGGGGCTGGACTGTACTGTGAAGTCAGGATCAGACTGATATGCTACAGGAAAGTTTTTCTCTGTGAAAGGCACATATTGAGCAAAAAGAGGCTGCTTCTAGGGTGGTAACTAGCCATAGAACAAGCTATTATGCTATTGTTCGTTCCCAGGTTGAGCGCTTCTCTCTTTTTATTTAAGCCCTCAGTTTACGCCTGGGTTAGGTTCCAGAAGGAATGGTTGTAAATCGAAACCGTTGTAAATTGAAACCCAGTTTATAATGCAAGTCAATGGGAAGTGAGGGAGATAGGTTCCAGGCCCCTCTCAAAATTGTCATAAGTAACACCTAATACATTATTTTTAAAGCTTTGAAATGAAGACTTTAAATGCTAAACAGCATTATAAACCTAATAAAATAATCACACAACACAGAATATATAATTAAACTAAGTTAAATGAACAAAAACATTTGCTAAACAGCATCATAAACCTAATAAAATAATCACACAACACAGACTTCACTTGCATTTTTCTGCAAACAGTTCTTTCTATGCATTCCAATCTGGACTGATTTATAAACAGGAAGATCTTGTTCCCTTGAAATCTGCTCGATAGCTCAGGTCTGGTTAAACTGATTAATTTCAGCTTGCGTGGCTTTGCTGCAACACAAGCGGACAGCTCCACCTACTGGCTATTTTAATAAATGCACTGCTTCTCAATGCTTTTCAATAGCAGTCACATCACTGGAAAAAAAGGTTGTTATTCTGCAACAGTGTAAATTGAACCGTTGTAAAACGAGGGCCACCTGTACTTCACCCTCTCATTTGTAAGATGAGGCCAACATGTGCCAGTGGCATGCAACTCCCACTCAGGTAATATGTTTATTATTATTATATTAAACCATACTCAATAAAAATGCTATACATTGGTTTACTTCCCTAAACAGCATGCTATACAAAACAATACTTCCCCATTGAAGGGACATAAAAGTCCCACAATAAAATATCTAATAAGATTGAACATTTTACCACTGCACTTGTGGTTGCAAATAATTGCATGTTTAATCTTTGGAAAAGGGTTAACACACAATTAAAGTCAGCTTCAGAACAACAATGCACTAATAGGAGCTAGCTGAACACATCAGATGAGCCAATGACGATGCATGTTTGTAGCCACCAATCACCAGCTAGTTCCCAGTAGTGTATAGGTGCTCCTAAGCCTACCTAGATATATGTTTCAACAAAACACAAAGTAAATAAATTTGATAATAGAATAAAATAGGAAAGTCTCTAAAAATTGCATACTATATGAACAATGAAATTGTAATTTTCACTTTCACCTCCCTTTAAATATATCCTCATATAAAATCCTTTGAGGGTTAATGCCAGAACACTATATATGCTCAAGCAAGTATATCAACAGGCAAACCATAGCCAAAGAATGCAGGGTTATGAAGAATGTCCTTTTTTTGGACATGCAAATCTACTCACAGATACATAAATATCTGGGGTTATAAAAAAATAAATAAAAAAAATGTATGCTTACCTGATAAATTTCTTTCTTTCCGGGCATGGAGAGACCACAACGTCATTCCAATTACTAGTGGAATATACAACTCATGGCCAGCAGGAGGAGGCAAAGAACACCCCAGCAAAGCTGTTAAAGGGGCAGTCTAGTCAAAATTAAACTTTCATGATTCAGATAGGGCATGAAATTTTAAACAACAAAGCTGTTAAAGGGGCAGTCTAGTCAAAATTAAACTTTCATGATTCAGATAGGGCATGAAATTTTAAACAACTTTCCAATTTACTTCTATTATCTAATTTGCTCAATTCTTTAGATATCCTTTGTTGAAGAAATAGCAATGCACATGTGTGAGCCAATCACACAAGGCCTCTATGTGCAGCAACCAATCAGCAGCTACTGAGCATATCTAGATATGCTTTTCAGCAAGTGATATCAAGAGAATGAAGCAAATGAGATAATAGAAGTAAATTAGAAAGTTGTTTAAAATGACATGCTCTTTCTAAATCACGAAAGAAAAAATGTGGGTTTCATGTCCCTTTAAGTGTAACTGCCTTACCCATAACCCCCAGTCATTCAGTCAAAGGAAATGGAAAAGGAAGAAAACACAAGGGTGAAAAGGTGCCTGAAGTATACACAAAAACACTGCCGAATTATAATTAAAAGAGGGCGGGGTCGTGGACTCTTTGTGTCCGGAAAGAAATTTATCAGGTAAGTATACATTTTGTTTCTTTCCTATGACATAGAGAGTTCACGACTTCATTCCAATTACTAGTGGGAACCAATACCCAAGCTAGAGGACACGGCATGAACAGGGAGGGAGAAAAAAGGCAGGAGGACCTAAACCGAAGGCACCACCGCTTGAAGAACCTTTCTCCCAAAAGAAGCCTCGGCCGAGGGAAAAGTATCAAATTTGGAAAAAGCATGCAGAGAGGACCATGTTGCCGCCATGCAAATCTGTTCCACAGAAGCTTCATTTTTGAAAGCCCAAGACGAGGATACAGTCCTAGTGGAATGAGCCATAATTCTCTCAGGAGGCTGCTGTCCAGCAGTCTCATAAGTCAAAAGAATCAAACTTCTCAACCAGAGAGACAGAGTAGTAGAAGTGGCCTTCTGACCCTTACGCTTTCCAGAGAAAACAACAAACAGGGCAAAAGATAGCCGAAAATCTTTAGTAGCTTGTAAGTAACATTTTAGAGCCCGCACAACATCCAAGTTATGCAAAAGACGTTCCTTTTGAGGAGGAGGATTAAGACAAAGAGAAGGAACAACAATTTCCTGATTAACGTTTCGATCCGATACTACCTTAGGGAGAAACCCCAATTTAGTACGAAGGACCTCCTTATCAGCATGAAAAATAAGGTAGGGGAAATCACACTGCAGAGTTGAAAGCTCAGACACTCTGCGAGCGGAAGAAATGGCCACAAGAAACAAATCCTTCTAGGATAACAGTTTTATATCAACAACATGCATAGGCTCAAACGGAGCCTGCTGTAAAACTTTAAGAACTAAATTAAGGCTCCATGGGGGAGCAACAGGTTTAAACACAGGCCTGATTCTAACCAGAACCTGTACAAAGGCTTGAACATTTGGTAGATCTGCGAGACGTTTGTGCAAAAGGATAGATAATGCTGAAATCGGACCCTTTAGAGAACTGACCGATAAACCATTATCCAATCCATCCTGAAGAAAAGACAAAATCCAGGGAATACTCACCCAGCTCCAGGAGAACCCCTTAGATTCACACCAATAAAGATATTTATACCATATCTTATGGTAAATCTTGCATGTAGCCGGTTTTCGAGCCTGAATAATAGTTTCAATGACCGCTTCCAAAAAAACTAAGTTTAGACAGAACTAGGCATTCAAACCAAGATTCTAGGTTTGGATGAAGGAAAGGACCCTGAAGTAGAAGGTCTTTCCTCTGAGGTAACTTCCAAGGAGGTAGAGATAACATCCTCACCAGATCCGCGAACCAAATCCTGCGAGGCCATGCAGGAGCTATTAGAATCACTGATGCTCTCTCCTGTTTGATACGAGCAATGACTTGTCGAAGGAAAGCAAATGGAGGAAACCATAAAGACAGAGAAAACCTCCAAGGAACCACTAGAGCATCTATCAGAACGGCCTGAGGATCTCTTGACCTTGAACCGTACTTTGGAACTTTGGCGTTATGGCGAGACACCATCAGATCCATCTCTGGAACCCCCCACTTGAGGGTTAGCTGAGAGAACACTTCCGGATGGAGAGCCCACTCCCCGGGATGAAAGGTCTGTCTGCTCAGAAAATCTGCTTCCCAGTTGTCCACTCCTAGAATGTGGATGGCAGATAGGAGACAATCATGGGCTTCCGCCCACTGCAGAATTCGAGTCACCTCCTTCATGGCTAAGGAACTCCGAGTCCCTCCCTGGTGGCTGATGTAAGCCACTTAGGTGATGTCCGATAGAAATCTTATAAACCAGACCAACGACAGTTGAGGGCACGCTAATAGGGCATCGAAGATAGCTCTCAACTCCCAGATGTTTATGGTGAGAGGACTCCTCATGAAACCACAAGTGCCCCGAGAAAGATATTCCTGTGACACCCACCAGGAGAGAGAGTCTCATGTCAAAGGGTCCAGATTTATCCTTTGAGTTAAATCAGAATGATCTCCGTTCAATTGACGAAGCATACAAAGCTGCAGCCGTCGTGGATGGAACCGAGCAAAAGGAATGATGTCCATGAATGCCACCATCAGTCCAATCACCTCCATGCATTGGGCCACAGATGGACAAAAGGCAGACTAGAGAGAAAGGCAGAAAGCAAGAATCTTGTCTTTTTGACCTCTGTCAGAAAAATCTTCATGGACAGGGAATCTATTATAGTCCCTAGGAAACACACTTTGGTAGATAGAACAAGAGAACTTTTTTTCCAAATTCACCTTCTACCTATGAGAACTTAGAAAAGACAACAGCATCTCTGTATGAGATTAGGTTAGTTGAAAAGATGACGCCTGAACCAAGATGTCATCTAGATAAGGAGCTACAGCAATTCCCTGGGATCTGATCACAGCCAAAAGTGCCCCCAGAACCTTTGTGAATTTTCTGGGAGCCGTGGCCAGACCAAATGGAAGTGCAACAAATTGTAAGTGCTTGTCCGGAAAGACAAACCTGCGATACTGATGCTGTTTCCTGTGAATGGGAACGTGAAGGTATGCGTCCTTCAGGTCTATGGTCGTCATAAACTGACCTTCCTGTATCAAAGGAAGAATAGAACGAATAGTTTCCATCTTGAAAAACGGAACCCTTGAGGTCTAAAATTGGTCGGAAAGTTCCCTCCTTTTTGGGAACCACAAATAGATTTGAGTAGAATCCTAGACCCTGTTCTGCTAGAGGGACAGGAACAATATCTCCCAGAGAGTATAGGTCTTTTACACAGTTTAAGAAGGCTTCCTTCTTTATTTGGTTTGAGGATATTCTTGACAGGAGAAATCTGCACCTGGGAGGGCAAGACTTAATCCCTTTCTGTAACACTGAGATACTATGTCCACCGCCCAAGGGTCTGGGACATTGCGTATCGAGGCTTGATGAAAAAGAGAAAGCCTGCCCCCACTGGAATCGGGGGCAAAATCTTCATGTTGAGTCAGCAGAAGGCTTCTTGCTTTGTTTTCCCTTATTCCAGGGCTGGTTGGATTTCCAAGATGATCTGGGTTAATCTGGTTTAGATGAGGAAGAGGAGGACTTTTGTTCCTTAAAGTTATGAAACGAATGAAAATTAGAAGTATGACAACCTCTAGGTCTGTTCTTCTTGTCCTGAGGTTGGAAAAATCCCTTTCAGCCTGTAATCTCTAAAATGATCTCTGCCGGACCAGGTCCAAACAGAGTCTTTTCCTTGTAAGGCAAAGTCAAAAGCCTGGCCTTAGAAGAGACATCGGCCGACCAAGATTTTAACCACAAAGCCCTGCGAGCTAGGACCGTGAAGCTAGACATCTTAGCTCCCAGATGAATTATCTGCATATTGGCACCACAGATAAAAGTATTGGCCAATTTAAGAGCTTTGATCCTATCTTGGATCTCCTCTACTGTAGTTTCCTCTGAGATAAGATCAGATAATGCTTTGCACCAATAAGATGCAGCTCCTGCAACTGTAGCAGTACTCGCTGCTGGTTGCCACTGTAACCCTTGATGGACATACATCTTTTTTAAATAAGCCTCTAGCTTCTTGTCCATTGGGTCCTTAAAAAAACAACTATCCTCTATTGGAATAGTAGTTCTCTTAGCAAGAGTAGAAATAGCTCCTTCTACTTGAGGAACAGTGCGCCATGAGTCACGAATAGAGTCAGCCACAGGAAACATCTTCGTAAAAACAGGGGAAGGGGAAAAAGGACTTATTCAATAAAGAGTCCAGAAACTCTCAAAAAAAATTTAAATGCTTTATTCAATCCGTCAAATTAAAAAGCACTATCAACATGGATAGGTATAAACGCCTAGTAAACAATCTTACGCGTTTCGGCCGTAGCATTATTCATAGCTCAGTGTGAACATTCACAGCTGTGAGTTAAAAAGCAAAGTTAGCTGTGATTGGTTTAAATCAATTGGCGAGTTAACCCTTTTATGGACCTTTCAAACAAATAAGAAAAACACATACTAAATATATCAATACGTAAGCAGTGATTTCTGAGAGGTTAGTGTTAGTTAAACTACATAGATAGATACATTTATCTGATAATCAATTAGTTGATTTATGCAGAAAACCTGCTGCTAAATGCTTGTCTTATGTAGTGAGGATATACTAACTCATATGTTAATGAATATCTATACTATAATTGCGTTTCTAATGTCCGTCGCCGGTTGCGCACGCATCCTCAATTGAATGTTGGCAGCCAACAGAAAGTTGGCTCTGCGCCCAGCCTAAAGTATTCACCTGGATGCAGCTTTGTTGCATCCAGGTGGATTCCGAAAATGGCAGGGTGGTGCCACCCTGCCATTTTCAGAATCCACCGGGATGCAGCGAAGGCAAACGGAGCATACAAAAAAATAAATAAAATACACCAGCCTGCAAGAAGTATAACAAAAAAAAATGAACCTCCCACACGAAGTATTGACACCTACACCACAAACCCACACATCGCAAAATAAAGTTAATAACCCCTTAATACCTTAAACGTCAACCACCCACATCGCAATAAACCTAATTACCCTATTAACCCTTAAACCGCAAAACCCCCACATCTCAATAAACCTAATTAACACCTTAAACTGCCAAAACCCACAACGCAAATAACTAATTAAATTACTAAGCCCCCTAACCTAACACCCCCTAAATTAACTCAAATTACCTAAACTAAAAAATACTTAATTTACAAAAAATAAAATAGCTATGATTACAAAAAATAAAAAAGGCTAACATTACAGAAAATAAAAAACAAAATTACCAAAATTTAAAAAATTAAACCTAATCCCTATGAAAATAAAAAAGCACCCCCAAAATAAAAACACCCCCTAATCTAAGAATAGACTACCAATAGCCCTTAAAACGGCCATAAGTTTAACAGCTCTTTTAAGAATTAAACATACTAAGACACCCTAACAGTAAAACCCCCCACCCACCAAACCCCCAAAATAAAAACCTAACACTAAAAAACATAAATTATGCTTACCTGATAATTTAATTTCCATCTGTATGGGAAGAGTCCACATCTGAATACTGAACCTGGCCACCAGGAGGAGGCAAAGACACGATCACTTGATTCATGATGCGAATTGACCCAACCTTAGGAAGAAAACCAAACTTGGTTCGTAGAACAGCCTTATCGGCATAAAAGGCCAGATAAGGAGGGACACAGCCTCAGAGAATCTAGAAATTGATGAACAAAGAGACCTTGGTCTGCAGATCCCTGCGACAAGGTAACTTCCAAGGAGGAGATGATGACATCCCCACTAGACCCGCGAACCATATCCTTCGCGGCCAAGACAGAGCAGTCAGTATCACTGACGCCTTCTTGACTCAAGCCACTACACTAGAACGTAGTGGTAACGGTTGGAAAGGATAAATTGGATTGAACCTCCAAGGCACCACTAATGCATCTGTTAGCTCCGCCTGAGGATCCCTGTACCTCGACCCTATCTGGGTAGCTTAGTATTGAGATGTTATAAGATCCACCTCTTGCAAATGAAACAACCCCTGTAGGTTGAGAAACGCGTCATAAAATATTAAAAGTCATTTTTATTTGAAGTTGTCTGTGTTGTGGTTCATACATACCAACTGAACAACACACATAAGATTACTCCTTTGCAGCACCTGAAGTCCAGACAACAGGAGACAAACACCAAGTTGCAACTAGGACAAGTGCCTTTGGAGCCTGGCTCCTACAGTGTACTAGCCACTGTTAAGTGCTAGCCTGCTCTCTTGCCTTGGTTACAGTACAGTGCCACACCATCTGGTAAGCATAATACCTACTTTTATCTGTACCTGCATTCCAGACGATATCACGCTATTGTGGCGCCCTCTCTTTATTCTTCTTTGCAAATCTCTGCAAACACTCAGGATGGAAAGACCATTCTCCCGGATGAAAGGATTGTCTGCTGAGAAAATCCACTTCCCAGTTGTCCACACCCGGAAGTGGATCGCTGACAGCGAAACAAATGCGGGTCTCCCCCACACCAGAATCAGAGATTCTTCCCTCAAAACTAGGGATCATCTCTTTCCCCCCTGATGGTTGATGTAAGCCACCGAGGATATATTGTTTGATTGGAATCTGATTAACTGGGACGAACCCAGCAGAAGCCAAGCCTTCAGAGCATTGTATATTGCCCGAAGATCCAAAATGAGATCAGGAGGGAGCTTTACCTCCTGAGACCACAGGCCCTGTGTCTTCTTGGCACCCCAAACAGCTCCCCATCCTGACAGACTTGCAACCGCAATCACAATCACCCAGGATGGTCTTGAGACGGATGTCCCTCAGGACAAGTGATCCGGACAAAACCATCAAGAGAGCGATTCTCCCGATTGGTTGTCCAGAGAAATCTGTTGAGACAGATCCGAATGATCGCAGTTCCACTAATTCAGCATGTGCAGTTGTAACAGCCTGAGGTGAAACCTGGCAAAGGAAATGATGTAAAAAAATAGGGGGGGGGTTCCCTCAGGCGCCAACTCAACGGAGGCAAAGGGAAAGAACAAGGATACTAGAATCACTTAGAACAGCTGATACAATAAAATTACTTATTTAATATAGCCGTTAAAAATCAAATATATTAATCAAATACATTGAATACATCAAATGCATTAATCACGGATCCATGAAATCAATACATAAATTATACAGATAAGCAGATAAAAACAGATAAAAACAGTGGTGGCAATAATATAAGAACAATAAGAACAATAAATAACACAATAATAGATGGTGGTGAATGTTAAGAACAATGGTAGCACAACAGTAGATAATAAAACAATCAATCCGGATTGTACAATGTTATGGGTAAAGGTAGTTGGGACTTGAGCCCGTCCAATGACAAGTGTAGAACTTTTATAGATATAACCAATGTAGGTGGTGTCCAATAATGTGAAAAAATGTGAAGAGTGGTCAAAAATTCATATGGGATGGTATCCAAAGGAATAACCTGAAGTATATTCTAAGTTAACAGTGATCCAAAAGATAGTGATCCAAAAAATAATGGTCCAAACAGATATAGTATAAGACCATAAAATGATTAAAAATCAAAAATCAAAAATCAAAACCACACTTCTGTGAAATGTTAAAAATTTAAAATAAAAATGTGAAAACTTGTGAAAAATTATTATGAAAAAATAATATAGGAAAAAATATAAAAGAAATTATATATGTGAGAAAAATATATATAGTCACCCAGAGTCTTATTTGTATCAAATGTTGCTTGCAGTTAGTCCCAAAGTAGAGTAGATTCCCTGAGTGTGTGAGGTGATGGAGTGTTGGGCCCACAGGAGGGTAAAACAATGTGACAGACAACGATATCCACCTATAAATATAAAAATAAATAGTGCAGATAACCTTTTAAAAATAATTCACTAATGAAATGAGGCTTACCAATACTCAGTCTACGCGTTTCGGCCCTTCATAGGCCTTTATCAAGACTAGTGTATTGGTTTGCCTTGTAGCCTTAAATAGTGCCCGAGGAGGTCGGTCAACCGGAAGTGGCTCACATAGAACTTCCGGTTTTTCGGATATCAAACTTTTGATTAAGTTTTATTAAATAAATCTTTAACTGGTCGTATTTAGACAGTAGCCAATAGAACAGTATCCGCAATAGAACTATGTTCAATATTCAGTATATAATGTGAATCATGCTGGCATTTATTATTTCCCAAAACAAAGACGTGACGTCACTTCCGGTATTTCGTATCTTACTCGATATTCTCAGCTTGATATAACTATTAAACCAATATGTGGCAGTAGGAGCCAAGATCTAAAATCTAATTCAGGATTTATGCCAGGAAGGAATGCAGTCCGTAACACGCGTAGGGTATTATTAATTCTAGAATACTATTTCAACAAACTCCAATACTCCAGTAAAATCAGAAAAACAGACATAGCCTTACTAACAATCGATGCTGAAAAAGCATTCGATTCCATTATATGGGATCACATGTACACTTCACTCAGTAATTTTGGTTTCTCAGGGAATATGGTTAACTTTCTTAAACTAACCTATGATAAACCACGCTCACAATTGCTAGTTAATGGGGAGATTACACAACATTTTAGTTTACATAGAGGGACGCGGCAGGGATGCCCATTATCGCCTTTACTATTTAATATAGCATTGGAACCTCTAGCAGTCAGTTTAAGAAATGAAGTAAAAGGGATTAAGCTAGGGAACCAAAATCCGATTATCTCGCTATACGCGGATGACATTATTATATTCTTGCAAAATACAAAAATTAGCATCCCAAAGACACTGGACATAATCCATAGCTATAGTCAAGTCTCAGGATATAAGATCAACTCAAATAAGTCAGAAATATTATGGATAAATAAAACAACACAGATCTATACAAAGCAGGTATTTAAAGAAGTAGAACACATTAATTATCTTGGTATTAGTTTAGGAAGGGATCCCAAAGACTGGTACCATCTTAACTATGACAAACTATTTGACAAACTAACGACAGATCTGAAAAGGTGGAATATTCATTATCTCTCACTCTCGGCTAAGGTAATGTTATTAAAAACAATTTTTTCCCGCGGTTAATGTTCCTACTACAAAACCTACCCTTATTCATTAAAAAGAAAGATATAAATAGATATAACAGGTTATGTGCGAAGTTTGTCTGGGGAGACAAAAGACATGGTATGTCAATAGAGAAGCTCACTCAATTAAAAAAATTAGGGGGATTAGCACTACCAAACCTACAGTATTACAACTGGGTGACATTGGTAAAATTTGGCGTTGACTGGGTATCAGAATCTAATTATGTTACATTTTATGAAATAGAATCAGACTTAGTAAAGCCATTTAACTTAAAATTAATTCTACATTATCCATTTAATAAGCTACCAAGTAACATTAGCATGTTGTCCACTTTTGCAAATATAATACAAGCATGGCAGAGGTATTTGAAAGCAATGGGATATAGCTACCAGATCTCACAATATCTGCCTATTATAGGAACTCTTGACTTTAGTCCAGGCATAGAAAACAAAGTTTTCAGGAAATGGAGAGAATGTGGTTTGAAATATCTAGCACAGTTGAAGCAAGAGGGTCCAAAACTAATATATACGTTTCAGGAACTAGCATACACATACAAACTTACAGCGAAAGACTTTTACGCATATTTACAATTGAGAAATTACTTCTCTAATACACTAACCATATATGGGGATGACTGGAATAAGCCTGAAATAGATTCAGGGATCAAACTATATAAAATAGGCATCCGCTCACTTTCATATTGGTATAAAGCATTACTAACAAGAATGGGTTCAAAACACATAAATAATTTAAAGGAAAATCTAGCTAAATATTTTCCAATGATCCAAGTCAAAGACTTACAAAATAGTATAGATATGGCAGAAAAAGCTACGTCATTAATTAGTTGGAGGGAAACCCAAGTCAAAATAATTAATAACTATTACTTAACACCTTACAGAATGAGTAAATGGGCAAAGTGAAAACAAATTGGCAATTGTTTCAAATGTAATAAAGAGACAGCAGACCTGTTACACTGCCTGTGGTCATGCCCTAAAATTCACCAGTTTTGGTACAAAATAAATTTCTGGCTAAACAAATTCTTACAAGAGAATTTCGATATGACCCCACAACATATTTTTTTCCTGTTGAAAGATAGAAGAGAAATAGGAGAACTACGCCTAATAAATATGGCTATCCTTGCAGCACGCGTCTTAATATTTAAGAGATGGAAGTCCCTGGATGCCCCCAAAGTGGCTGAATTCTCTAATATAATAAAACAACAAATGTCTATTGAATTGCATGACTTAAAACCAAACTCAGATATCCAATTCAGGTCATTTTTTGCTAAATGGAAACCAGTTATTATGTCTTGGCCTCGTCCAACACAATTACTCTTTATTTCCCCTTTAACAAACGCATTACCTTTTATCACTCTAATAGTAGAAGAATTCATACCACATTATTGACTGTATACGTAGGCTCCAGCAAGTGATCTAAAACATTATTAGGGTTGGCGAGGGCGGAATAAATGTAACTAAAGCCAGGTCTGTTAATAGATCGCAAATAAAGAGACAATCCGGACATAAACGTAGATATGGGGAGGAGGAGGGGGAACATAGGACAACCAGAGGCACCAATTGAGAGGACACCTCCAGATGTTTCAAGTATTCTTATTTTCCGATATATAATGAGGTAATCTATTCAGGACCAAACACTAAGATACAAATGGTGAGGGCCCTCAGAGGGCAAGGCCCTAAGTTTAATTTGTTAAGGCTACAAATGAATAGACTTAAATAATTCTGCTGCACAATATATCAAACTTAAGTTAGTGTGAAGAAAATGGGGGGGTTTAATGAAAAGTGCACAATATTATGATTTGTTGGAAATTAGTGAGCGATGTATGGTAATCTTCAAGGTAACTTTGTAACTTTCGCTATGAAATTTGTTTTTGATTGTTATTGCTGGCAAATATTAAATGGTTTTTTTTGTCCTCTTTTTTGAAACTCAAATAAAAAGAATTGGAAAAAAAAAAAAAAAAAAAAATATTTTCCTGGTGACAGGCTTTCTAGCTTGAATCAGGGTATCAATGACCGACTCAGAGAAACCACGCTTTGATAGAATCAGGCATTCAATCTCCAAGCAGTCAGACGCAGAGAAATCAGATTTGGATGCTTGAATGGACCTTGGGTTAGAAGGTCCTGCCTCATTGGCAGAGTCCACGGTGGAACAGATGACATGTCCACTAGGTCTGCATACCAAGTCCTGCGTGGCCACGCAGATGCTATCAGAATCACAGAAGCTCTCTCCTGCTTGATTCTGGCAACCAGACGTGGGAGGAGAGGAAACAGTGGAAATACATAGGCCAGATTGAAGGACCAGGGCACTGCTAGAGCATCTATCAGTACCGCCTGGGGATCCCGGGACCTGGACCCGTAACAAGGAAGTTTGGCTTTCTGATGGGACGCCATCAGATCCAATTCTGGTGTGCCCCATAGCTGAGTAAGCTGGGCAAAAACCTCCGGATGGAGCTCCCACTCCCCCGGATGAAAAGTCTGACGACTTAGGAAATCCGCCTCCCAGTTCTCTACCCCTGGGATATGGATTGCTGAGAGATGGCAAGAGTGATCCTCCGCCCATCTGATTATTTTGGTTACCTCCATCATCGCTAGAGAACTCCGTGTTCCTCCTTGATGACTGATATAAGCTACAGTCGTGATGTTGTCCGACTGAAATCTGATGAATTTGGCCGCAGCTAGCTGAGCGCATTGAATATCACTCTCAGTTCTAGAATGTTTATCGGGAGGAGAGTTTCCTCCCGAGACCATAAGCCCTGTGCTTTCAGGGAGTTCCAGACTGCACCCCAGCCTAGCAGGCTGGCATCTGTCGTTACAATGAGCCACTCTGGCCTGCGGAAACACATTCCCTGAGACAGGTGGTCCTGAGACAACCACCAGAGAAGAGAATCTCTGGTCTCCCGGTCCAGATGCAGTTGAGGAGATAAATCTGCATAATCCCCATTCCACTGTTTGAGCATGCATAGTTGCAGTGGTCTGAGGTGTAGGCGGCAAAAGGAACTATGTCCATTGCCGCTACCATGAGTCCGATTACCTCCATACACTGAGCCACTGATGGCCGAGGAATGGAATGAAGAGCTCGGCAAGTGGTTAAGAGTTTTGATTTTCTGACCTCCGTCAGAAATATTTTCATTTCTACCGAGTCTATCAGAGTCCCTAGGAAGGAAACTCTTGTGAGACGGAAGAGAGAACTCTTTTTTATGTTCAACTTCCACCCGTGAGATCTCAGAAAAGCCAACACGATGTCCGTGTGAGACTTGGCTAGCTGGAAAGTCAACGCCTGAATTAAGATGTCGTCTAGATAAGGCGCCACTGCTATGCCCCGCGGTCTTAGAACCGCCAAAAGGGACCCTAGCACCTTTGTGAGAATTCTGGGAGCCGTGGCCAACCCGAAGGGAAGGGCCACAAACTGGTAATGCCTGTCCAGAAAGGCGAATCTGAGGAATTGATGATGATCTCTGTGAATAGGGATGTGTAGATTCCTTTAAGTCCACGGTAGTCATATATTGACCCTCCTGGATCAAAGGTAGAATAGTCTCCATCTTGAATAATGGTACTCTGAGGAATTTGTTTAGAATTTTGAGATCCAAGATTGGTCTGAAAGTTCCCTCTTTTTTGGGAACCACAAACAGGTTTGAGTAAAACCCTAGCCCTTGTTCCGCTTTTGGAACTGGGCGGATCACTCCCATGGTATGTGGGTCTTCTACACATAAGAACGCCTCTCTCTTTGTCGGGTTTGCAGACAATTGAGAAATGTGAAATCTCCCCCCTTGGGGGGGGGGGGGGGAGTCTTTGATATCCAGAAGATATCCCTGGGACACAATTTCTAAAGCCCAGGAATCGTGAACATCTCTTGCCCAAGCCTGAGCAAAGAGAGAGAGTCTGCCCCCAACTAGATCCGGTCTCGGATCGGGGGCTACCCCATCATGCTGTCTTAGAGGCAGCTGCAGGCTTCTTGGCCTGTTTACCCTTGTTCCAAGCCTGGTTAGGTCTCCAAACTGACTTGGAATGGGCAAAATTCCCCTCTTGCTTTGCAGCAGGGGAAGCTGAAGCGGGACCACCCTTGAAGTTCCGAAAGGAACGAAAATTATTTTGTTTGGTCCTCATGTTTGTTTTATCCTGAGGGAGGGCATGGCCTTTCCCTCCAGTGATGTCTGAAATAATCTCTTTCAGTTCAGGCCCGAATAGCGTCTTTCCTTTGAAAGGGATGTTCAAAAGTTTAGATTTTGATGACACATCAGCAGACCAGGACTTAAGTCATAACCCCCTGCGTGCTAAAATGGCAAAACCTGAATTCTTTGCCGCTAATTTAGCCAGTTGGAAAGCGGCATCTGTAATGAAAGAATTAGCCAACTTAAGGGCCTTAATTCTATCCACAATATCCTCTAATGGAGTCTCCATCTGAAGAGCCTCTTCTAGAGCCTCGAACCAGAAAGCAGCTGCAGTAGTTACAGGAACAATGCACGCAATAGGTTGGAGAAGAAAACCTTGATGAACAAAAATTTTCTTTAGGAGACCCTCTAATTTTTTATCCATAGGATCTTTGAAAGCACAACTGTCTTCGATAGGTATAGTTGTATGCTTAGCAAGGGTAGAAATAGCTCCCTCCACCTTAGGAACCGTCTGCCATGAGTCCCGCATGGTGTCAGATATAGGAAACATTTTCTTAAAGATAGGAGAGGGAGAGAACGGTATATCTGGTCTATCCCACTCCTTAGTAACAATATTCGCAATCCTCTTAGGGACTGGAAAAACATCAGTGTAAACAGGAACCTCTAAGTATTTGTCCATTTTACACAATTTCTCTGGGACTACTATAGGGTCACAATCATCTAGAGTCCCTAATACCTCCCTGAGCAACAAGCGGAGGTGTTCAAGCTTAAATTTAAAGGCCGTCATATCAGAATCTGTCTGAGAGAGCGTCTTTCCTGAATCAGAAATCTCTCCCTCAGATAACAAATCCCTTACCCCTACTTCAGAACATTGTGAGGGTATATCGGATACGGCTACTAAAGCGTCAGACGGCTCAGCATTTGTTCTTAACCCAGAGCTGTCACGCTTTCCTTGTAAACCAGGCAGTTTAGATAAAACCTCTGTGAGGGTTGTATTCATAGCTGTGGCCATGTCTTTTAAAGTAAATGAATTTGACGCACTAGAGGTACTTGGCGTCACTTGTGCGGGCGTTACTGGTTGTGACACTTGGGGAGAGCTAGATGGCAAACCCTCATTTCCTTCTGTCTGAGAATCATCTATTGCTATATTTTTAAGTGCTAAAATATGCTTTTTATAATTTATAGACATATCAGTGCAAGTGGGACACATTCTAAGAAGGGGTTCCACAATGTCTTCTAAACACATTGAACAAGGATTTTCCTTGATGTCAGACATGTTAAACAGGCTAGAAATGAAACAAGCAAGCTTGGAAAACACTTTAATCAAAGCAAATAATACTTAGAAAAAAACGGTACTGTGCCTTTAAGAGAAAAAAAGATGCACAAACTCTGCAAAACAGTGTAAAAAAGCAGTAAACTTTACGAAATTTTTACAGTAGTATCATAAAGCCTTAGTAAGTTTGCACAGCCAGACAAATAAACAATTAACCCCTTAATGTAAAAACCGGATTCACAAAACGTAAAAAAAAACGGTAAAAAAACGTTCAGCACCTTGCCACAGCTCTGCTGTGGCGCCTACCTGCCCTTTAGGATAGATTTGTGGGGAAGAAACTTCTTTTAGGCCCTCAAACACAGCAGGACCCTCTGGAGAAGCAGCTGGATGTCTCTGAGTAAAAGAAACTGCACAACTGAGGCGCGAAAATAGGCCCCTCCCACCTCACTCGATGTTAGTGGGGCCTAAAAGAAACACACCAAAGTGTTTCTAAACTAGCCATGTGGGTTAATAACCACTAAATAAGCCACAATGACCCCTTAAAGTCCCTCAAAAAACGTTATGTTTTCAATAAAAAAACATTTTTTCCTATCAGTGTCACCAGTAACAAATGAGCCCTTTATGCAAGCTGGGATTCCTACTAAGTGTCTGAATACAGCTTACCCTTCCCTCATGGGGATATTGCCAGCCTTTTCTAGAATTATCACAGTCTGTCTAGAAAAAAATTGACTGAACATACCTCAATGCAGCTTAGCATGCAAACTGTTCCCCCAACTGAAGTTTTCCTGTACTCTTCAGCCCTTGTGAGAACAGCAGTGGATCTTAGTTACAAAGTGCTAAGATCATCATCCTCCTTGCAGAAATCTTCATCCCTTTCTGCCAGAGAGTGAATAGTACAAACCGGTACCATTTAAAATAACAAACTTTTGCTTGAGAAAATAAAAACTAACATTTTTGTCACCACACTCACTTTACCCTTCCTAGTACTTAGAGTAGGCAAAGAGAATGACTGGGGGTGGAGCTAAGGGAGGAGCTATATAGACAGCTCTGCTGTGGGTGCTCTCTTTGCCACTTCCTGTAGGGAAGGAGAATATCCCACAAATATTGATGAATCCGTGGACTCGATACATCTTACAAGAGAAATCCGCTTCCCAGTTCTCTACTCCTGGGATATAGATTGCTTACAGATAACAAGAGTGGGCCTCCGCCCATCGGATTATCTTGGATACTTCTTTTATCGCTAAGGTACTCCTTGTTCCCCCCTGATGATTGATATAAGCCACAGTCGTGATGTTTTTCGACTGGAATCTGATGAATTTGGCCGAAGCCATCTGAGGCCATGCCTGAAGCGCATTGAATATTGCTCTCAGTTCCAGAATATTGATTGGAAGTAGAGACTCCACCTGAGTCCAAACACCCTGAGCCTTCAGGGAATTCCAAACTGCACCCCAGCCCAGAAGGCTGGTGTCCATTGTCACTATCACCCACAAGGGTCTGCGGAAACAAGTCCCCTGGGACAGATGATCCGGCGACAACCACCAAAGAAGAGAGTCTCTGGTTTCTTGATCTAGATTTATCTGAGGAGATAAATTCGCATATGAAGATATATATATATATATACCTATATATCTAATAAGGTCGTATATAAAGCCTTGACATTTATGTTATATTATTGTATTACTGCATAATCATATAGTCATATAATCAAAGAGTTAAATATTTTAACAGAAATATTTAAAACACTATATTCCTTTGTTTTTCTGTAATTTCTCAATATTAAAGCTTCAAGGTTTCCTGTCTACGTGTGATTGCAACACGTTTTTTGTTCCTAAATAAAACCACAAATATTGGGGGATGTTTTGGCATTATAAATCGCTGATTATTACAATTTATAAAGAAATTGTCGTATGACCATGTTTGCAAATTTGTCATATGCTCATGTTTGTAAAATTGTCGTATGCCCATATTTGTAAGAATGACTTCCCGTTTTTTATGAGCGCAGATTTGTATAACAGAAATGTGTACGCGCATAATAAATCAGAGTTGTCAGATACCTCTTTGTGTATGTGTGCATTATTTGACGATTCTCCAGGTGCCTGTCTCTTTGTAAGTTGGTAACCAGTCTTGCAAGTCAGGTGATAAATATATCTTCGGCCGAAGAAAGGAAAATAATTACCTACAGCATAATCCCCATTCCACTGTCCGAGCATGCCATTTCTGACCTCCATCAGAAATATTTTCATGGCTACCGAGTCTATCAGAGTTCCCAAGAAAGGAACCCTTGTCTGTCGAACTAGTGAACTTTTCTCTGTGTTCACCTTCCAACCGTGAGTTCTCAGGAAAGACAACACTGTGTCCGTGTGAGATTTTGTCAATTGATACGTTGACGCCTGGATCAGAATATCGCCCAGATAAGGCGCCACTGCTATGCCTCGCGGTCTGAGAACCGCCAGAAGAGACCCTAGAACCTTTATGAAGATTCTGGGTGCTGTGGCCAACCCGAAGGGAAGAGCCACGAACTGATAATGTTTGTCCAGGAAGGCAAACCTTAGAAACTGATGATGATCCTTGTGGATAGGAATATGAAGGTATGCATCCTTCAAGTCCACGGTAGTTATATATTGACCCTCCTGGATCATTGGTAAGATTGTTCGTATAGTCTCCATTTTGAACGATGGGACTCTGAGAAACTTGTTTAGATACTTGAGGTCTAAGATGGGTCTGAAAGTTCCCTCTTTTTTGGGAACCACAAATAGATTTGAGTAAAACCTCTGTCCCTGTTCCGATCTTGGAATGGGACAAATTACTCCCATGGTAAAAAGGTCTTTTACACAGCGTAAGAACGCCTCTCTTTTTTTCTGGTCTGCAGATAATCTTGAAAGATGAAATCTCCCTCTTGGTAGAAAATCCTTGAATTCCAATTGATAACCTTGGGTCACTATTTCCAGCGCCCAGGGGTCCTTAACATCTCTTGCCCAAGCCTGGGCAAAGAAAGACAGTCTGCCCCCTACTAGATCCGGTCCCGGATCAGGGGGCCGGCCCTTCGTGCTGAATTTGTAGCAGCAGCGGGCTTCTTGGTTTGTTTACCTTTATTCCAAGTCTGGTTGGGTCTCCAGACTGACTTAGATTGGGCAAAATTCCCTTCCTGCTTTGTGGAGGAAGAGGAAGGAGAGGGTCCTCCTTTATAATTCCGAAAGGAGCGAAAATTATTTTGTTTACCCCTCATCTTAACAGACTTATCCTGAGGTAGGGCATGGCCTTTGCCTCAAGTAATGTCAGAAATGATTTCCTTCAATTCCACATTCAAGAATGTAAGGATCTTTCCAAAGGATTCTTAGGATTAGGACACAAGGAAGGGACAACAATTTCTCTACTAATGATGTTAGAATTCACAACCTTAGGTAAAAATTTAAATGAAGTCCACAAAACCGCCTTATCCTGATGAAAAATCAGAAAAGGAGATTCACAAGAAAGAGTAGATAGCTCAGAAACTCTTCTAGCAGAAGATATAGCCAAAAGAAACAACACTTTCCAAGAAAGTAGTTTAATATCCAAAGAATACATAGGCTCAAAAGGAGGAGCCTGTAACGCCTTCAAAACCAAATTAAGACTCCAAGGAGGAGAAATTGATTTAATGACAGGCTTAATATGAACTAAAGTCTGTACAAAACAGTGAATATCAGGAAGATTAGCAATCTTTCTGTGAAATAAAACAGAAAGAGCAGAGATTTGTCCCTTCAATAAACTTGCAGACAAACCCCTATCCAAACCATCCGGAAGAAACTGTAAAATTCTAGGAATTCTAAAAGAATGCCAAGAGAATTTATGAGAACACCATGAAATGTAAGTCTTCCAAACGCAATAATAAATCTTCCTATTGACAGATTTACGAGCTTGTAACATAGTATTAATTAGAGAAACCTCTATGACTTAGTACTAAGCGTTCAATTTCCATACCTTCAAATTTAATAACTTGAGATCCTGATGGAAAAAAAGACCTTAAGACAGAAGGTCCGGCCTTAACGGACGTGGCCAAGGTTGGCAACTGGACATCCGAACAAGATCCGCATACCAAAACCTGTGTGGCCATGCTGGAGCGACCAGCAACACAAACGAATGTTCCATGATGATTTTGGATATCACTCTAGGAAGAAGAACTAGAAGCGGGAAAAAGTAAGCAGGATGATAACACCAAGCAAGTGTCAGCGCATCCACTGCTTCCGCCTGAACATCCCTGGACCTCGACAGGTATCAGGGAAGTTTCTTGTTTAGATGAGAGGCCATGAGATCTATCTCTGGAAGACCCCACATCTGAACAATCTGAGAAAACAAATCCGGATGAAGAGACCACTCCCCTGGATGTAAAGTCTGACGGCTGAGATAATCCGCCTCCCAATTATCTACACCTGGGATATGAACCCCAGAAATTAGACAGGAGCTGGATTCCGCCCAAACAAGTATCCGAGATACTTCTTTCATACCTTGGGGACTGTGAGTCCCACCCTGATGATTGACATATGTCACCATTGTGATATTGGCTGTCTGAAAACAAATGAACGGTTCCCTCTTCAACAGAGGCCAAAACTGAAGAGCTCTGAGAATTGCACGGAGTTCTAAAATATTGATTGGTAATCTCGCCTCTTGAGATTTCCAAACCCCTTGTGCTGTTTGAGATCCCCAGACAGCTCCCCAACCTGAAAGACTTGCATCTGTTGTGATCACAGTCCAGGTTGGCCGAACAAAAGAGGCCCCTTGAACTAAACGCTCAGAGAGTGTCGAACATTGGGATTTAAGGATATTAATTGTGATATCTTTGTATAATCCCGGCACCATTGATTCAGCATGCAAAGCTGGAGAGGTCTCATGTGAAAATGAGTAAAAGGAATCGCGTCCGATGCTGCAGTCATGAGGCCTAAAACTTCCATGCACATAGCCACTGAAGGGAATGACTGAGACTGAAGGTGCCGACATGCTGCAACCAATTTCAAATGTCTCTTGTCTGTTAGAGACAGAGTCATGGACACTGAATCTATCTGGAAACCTAAAAAGGTGACCCTTGTCTGAGGAATCAAAAAACTTTTTGGTAAATTGATCCTCCAACCATGTTTTCGAAGAACACTGAGCTAGTACCAAGATATCGTCCAAATAAGGAAACACTGCAACACCCTGTTCTCTGATTACAGAGAGTAGGACACCCAGAACCTTTGAAAAGATTCTTGGAGCTGTTGCTAGGCCAAATGAAAGAGCAACAAATTGGTAATGCTTGTCTAGAAAAGAGAATCTCAGGAACTGATAATGTTCTGGATGAATCGGAATATGAAGGTATGCATCCTGCAAGTCTATTGTGGACATATAATGTCCTTGCTGAACAAAAGGCAGAATAGTCCTTATAGTCACCATCTTGAAAGTTGGTACTCTTACATAATGATTCAAAATTTTCAGATCCAGAACTGGTCTGAAAGAATTTTCTTTCTTTGGGACAATAGATTTGAATAAAACCCTAGACCTTGTTCCTGAAAAGGAACCGGCATGATGACCCCTGAAACCTCCAGGTCTGAAACACACTTCAGGAAAGCCTGGGCTTTTACTGGATTCACTGGGATGCGTGAGAGAAAAAATCTTCTCACAGGAGGTCTTACTCTGAATCCTATTTGGTACCCCTGAGAGACAATGCTCTGAATCCATTGATTTTGGACAGAATTTACCCAAACATCCTTGAAAAACCTTAATCTGCCCCCTACCAGCTGAGCTGGAATGAGGGCCGCAACTTCATGCGGACTTAGGGGCTGACTTTGGTTTCTTAAAAGGCTTGGATTTATTCCAATTTGAGGAAGGCTTCCTTGGGGGAAGGATTAAGTTTCTGTTCCTTATTTTGACGAAAGGAACGAAAACGATCAGAAGCCTTAGATTTACCCTTAGGTTTTTTTATCCTGTAGCAAAAAAACTCCCTTCCCCCCAGTAACAGTTGAAATAATAGAATCCAACAAAGAACCAAATAAATGATTACCTTGGAAAGAAAGAGATAATAATCTCGACTTAGATGTCATATGAGCATTCCAAGATTTAAGCCACAAAGCTCTTCTAGCTAAAATAGCTAAAGACCTGGATCTAACATCAATTTTGATAATATCAAAAATAGCATCACAAATAAAATGATTAGCATGGTGTAGCAAACGAACAATGCTATATAAGTCAGAATCCAATTCTTGTTGCGCTAAATTCTCCAACCAAAAAGTTGAAGCAGATGCTACATCAGCCAAAGAAATTGCAGGCCTAAGAAGATGACCTGAATATAAATAGGCTTTCCTTAGATAAGATTCAAGATTCCTATCTAAAGGATCTTTAAAGGAAGTACTATCTTCCATAGGAATAGTGGTTTGTTTAGCAAGAGTAGAAATAGCCCCATCAACTTTGGGGATCTTTTCCCAAAACTCTATTGAAATTGCTGGTAAAGGATACATTTTTTTAAACCTTGCAGAAGGATTAAAAGGAGTACCCGCCTTATTCCATTCCTTAGAAATCATATCAGAAATAGCATCAGGAATAGGAAAAACCTCTGGAGTAACCACAGGAGGTTTAAAAACAGCATTTAAACATTTACTGGTTTTAATATCAAGAGGACTAGCTTCCCTAATATCCAAAGTAATTAACACTTCTTTTAACAAAGAACGCATATACTCCATTTTAAATAAATAAGTAGATTTGTCAGTGTCAATCTCTGAGGAAGGATCCTCTGAACCAGATAGATCCTCATCAGGTGGATAATTCATTATGTTGTCGGTCATTTGAAATTTCATTAACTTTATGAGAAGTTTTAAAAGACCTCTTACATTTATTAGAAGGTGGAAATGCAGACAAAGCCTTCTGAATAGAATCAGTAACAAATTCTTTAAAATTCATAGGTATATCATGTACATTAGAAGTTGAAGGAACTGCAACCGGCAATGTACTATTACTGATGGACACACTATCTGCATGTAAAAGTTTATCATGACAACTAATACAAATGACATTAGGAGATATAATCTCCACAATTTTACAATAAATGCACTTAGATTTGAATCAGGCAGCAAAGTTCCAACAGATACTTCTGAGGCAGGATCAGATTGAGACATCTTGCAAAATGTAAAAGAAAAAACAACATATAAAGCAAAATGATCAATTTCCTTATATGACAGTTTCAGGAATGGGGAAATCTGCAAATAGCATAGCCCTCTGACATAGAAAAAAGCAAGAGGCAAAAGCAATGGGGCAATAAATAATGGGGAAAAAAAGCGCCAAGTATGACGCACAACGTAACTGAAATTTGGCACCAACCATGTCCGGAAATGACACCCTCGCGTCACTAACGACGCAACCCTGTGTGAAACCTCTGCGTCAATTACGACGCTGGAAATGACGAACTTGCCTTTCGCACCAAAAATTTTCGCGACACGAATTATGCAATAAAGTGTAGCATTTGGCGCACCCGCGAGCCTAAGTCAGCCCTCAATTTGAAACAAAGTAGTCAATTGAAAAAAAGACTAAATCCCCAGGTAAGAAAAATATTTCCACAAAGGGGTAGCAAAGTGTTAAACGTAAAGCAAAGGACTGCCTCGCTGCCTTTTAACTGCTAAAAGCCACCACTACTCCTACTCAAGAGATTGACTTGGACACAGCTGGACTCCAATCCTTGATTGCAGGGAAAAGTATCCATAAAAGGATTAAATTCTTCAGACACTAACTTCGCACAACCATTGACAGAGGCAAAGAGAATGACTGGGGGTTATGGGTAAGGCAGTTACACTTAACAGCTTTGCTGGGGTGCTCTTTGCCTCCTCCTGCTGGCCAGGATTTGAATATCCCACTAGTAATTGGAATGACGTTGTGGACTCTCCATGTCATAGGAAAGAAATCTAATTATACTTATTGTAGAATATGAAGCTAAAGTAAAGCATACAAAACAGAATTAAAGATAAGTGCTCTTAGTGACACCTAGAGACACTTATAGGGAATGACATTGCAATAGATCATTTCACTGTTACTCTATAACAGTTGTTCTCAATTTTTTTCAGCCCATGGCAGACCTGACAATGCAAAGGTCTGTCCTTAATGCTGAACTTTTGTATAATTAACCATAAATCTTTAGTGTTCCTGTGAATAGCAAGGACTCAAACCCTAGGTTAGTTTCATTGTGTGCCCAGGCTGCACCCATTGTTTAGTTTACAACTTTACTTTCACCAGTGGTTAGTTGCTCATGGCGTCCGCACTAACAACTGTGTGTGCCTATATGATTGAAATAAAAAGCCATGGATCCTTCTGGAGCAAAGTGTGAAACCCCAGTTCTAAAAGCTATCATTTGTATCCCATCTCCTAAAGCTGACCCGCTAGAATGAAGAAAATTACGTCAGGATCATAGCAGCTTCTTAAAATACAGGCGGGAGAGTAAATACAAGTTAGGTAATGTAAACTTATTACATACTAGGCTGGTGAAAAGTTTTTATGCAAATAAAATTGTATAAATAGGCAAAAGTGAGAGAAACACTGCCCTACAGCATAGCCTCTGCATCTCAGATAACGTATCTGCATTTTTGTCAGTTTCATAGATTATACATTGTCCCCTTGATCTGATATCCTTACAACTCCATTCTCACATCAAATTCTCTTACCCTTATTCAGTTGCATTTTCTAAGTTGCATAGCCCTTGGCTTGTCTGCAAATTGCATTCATTCTGTGTACTTATAACAGCTATATGTTTCCATCACTTACCTTCCCCTTTCTAAACAAAGCCTTGATATTTTCTGGCTGGTTCTCCAATACCATGTTACAAGACTTCAAGGCAGCCTCATAGTGGTCCAGTTTCAGTTGAGAAGCTGCCAGGTTATTTAGGCATTTTATCTTCACATCCAGTAATTCAGTTTCCTCCTCTGCAGTAAAGTCAACTAGAGAATGTAAACCAGATATTACAAGCTAATAACTAATACCTCTACCTTACAAGAGGTGATCACTAGTCTTTTAAGGAGTCTAAAGACACATAAAAAAAAAGTACGGTACCTCCAGATTATGTTTTAGATATTCTAAAATTCTGTGCCTGTAAAAAGTGATCTACGTTCTAAAAATGTATTGTTTATTACAGCTGTGCAGACATAGTGGGCCAGCTTTATCATTCTCCAGACAGGTTTACAGGTAGGGAACTTGTCCACCTGGTATTTCAACCAGTGGACAGCATTTGCTGTTCGTATTTATCATAGCATAAGCAGACACACTTGCAACTCTGCGTCCTCACTTTTGCACAACCATTCGCACAAGAGCTTCTCAATCAACCGTATCGGATCAGTCCAGGGTGATTTTAATGCGCCACCTATGAATGTGACATGAGCAAACCTGCATCAGAATGGCCATTCACATTTTCATAAATAACCATGGGGTTTATAACAAGCTTATTATTCAATACAGAAGAAAGCATCCCCTTTCTGGCTTGTTTCTCTGAAATTTCTAAATTGTACCCACAAATGTATAACCACTGTAAAAAAAACTAAACAAATATACTGTATGTGTTATTTGCAGGCTGCAAGAAAACCAGTTAATTGATGGCTAGAGAACCGCAGAAACTGAAGGGCGCACCTGGTACTTTAGACTAAAGTATTGCGCAAACTGGTGATTACACATACCAGCCAGTTAAATACATGTACTTCAGATTTTATAATAAGGCTCTTTTGTAAGCTTACCTTAAAGGGCCACTAAACCCAAAATCTTTCTTTCATGATTCAGATAGAGAATAGAAATTTAAACAACATTACAATTTACTTCCATTATTTATTTTGCTTCATTTTTTAAATATCCTTAGTTGAAGAAAAAGCAATGCACATGGTGAGCCAATCACACGAGGCTTCTATGTGCAGCAACCAATCAGCAGCTAGTGAGCATATCTAGATATGCTTTTCATCAAAGAATATCAAAAGAATAAAACAAATTAGATAATATAAGTAAATTAGAAAGATGTTTAAAATTGCATTCTCTTTCTAAATCATAAAAGAAAAAATGTGGATGGCATGTCCCTTTAACATTAACGTCTAATTTGCATGAAGAAAAATAAACAGTGATGTCACGTACTTTATTCTCATATGTACAATGTAGTAGTTCTTGGTCATATTTGTTAGGTGCTAATAGTGGATTTTAATTAATGTATTAATAGAATAAATATAATACATAAATAAAATATATGCCAGAAGCACCTTTTTTTAGTGTTCTGAATCCCTGAATCTGCCAATCCCACCAAAGAAAGGAGTATATTTGTATGCATAGAATTTATTTAGAAGATGGTTAAAGGGACTGTAAGTCAAAATAAAAGAGACAGTCAAGTCAAAATTAAACTTTCATGAAACAGATAGGGAATATAATTTTAAACAACTTTCCAACTTACTTTTATTATCACATCTGCTTTGTTCTATTGGTATTCTTTGTTGAAAGCTAAACCTAGGTAGGCTCATATGATGATTTCTAAGCCCTTGAAGGCCACCTCTTATCTTAGTGCATTTTGACAGTTTTTCACTGCTAGACAGTGCTAGCTCATGTGTGTTATATAGATAACAGTGTGCTAACTCCCGTGGAGATATTTATGGGTTAGCACTGATTGGCTAAAATGCAAGTCTGTCAAAAGAACAGAAATAAGGGGCAGTCTGCAGAGGCTCAGATACAAAGTAATCACAGAGGTAAAAAGTATATTTATACAACTGTCTTGATTATGCAAAACTGGGGAATGGGTAATAAATGGTTATCTATCTTTTGAAACAATAAAAATTTTGGCGTAGACTGTTCCCTTTAAACTTTCATTACTCCAATAATGCATGCAATTTTAAACACCTTCTGAATTTACTTCTATTATCTAATTTGCTTTGTAGTCTTTTTTATCCTTTGTTGAAAATTATACCTAGGTAAGTTCAGTAGCAGAAATGTACTACTGGGAGCTAGCTGCTATTTTGTAGCTACACATATATGACAGCCAGTGTGATCCGCTACGTCACAGTAGTGCACTGATATTCCCTTAACAAAGGATAACAAAAGAATTAAGCAAAAAAAATAGTTTTAAAATGTTATGCTCTATTTGAATCATGAAAGAAAATGTTGGGTTTCCTGTCCCTTTATCTATCAGAACTAATGGAACACTTCCTTGGGGTGTCTTGTGCCATTTGTAACCTATATTCTATCATTTACCTGTCTCGGCTCCCTACATCATTAATCTCCAACAACACTGACCAGGACCCGACTCCCAGTAAAGGGTAACGTTCTCTGCTTCTTTTTTTGTACCCTGCTAAGCAATAGAATCCTTGACAACAGCCATGAATAACGCTTTACAAATAACTATATAACCAAATACAGGGGACAGTATACTATAAAATTGGTTTCCCTTTAATCATCAATGTATTTCCAATTACTAGTTATACCAGCCACAGAGTTGTATGGGAAAGAGCATCTTTAGATTTATATTTTTGTACATGAAATAACTTTTTATTCTAATTTAAAAACACAACCCAATCAAATGGGCTGGGATTGCAGGATAAACATAACTCAATCTTATCTTTCTATATCTACGCAAACTCCTCCTAGTCTTAACTTTCCCTTCATACATAAAGATTACAAGTGGCACACTAAATATTTATTTTCACTTGCATGCTAATTGCACTTAAGTTAAAATGTTAGCACTTCCAAGTATGCACATGTATTACAAGCAGAAAGTAAAAATTTAGCATGAGAGTGAAAGATTCAGGCGTGCTAACTTCAGGACGTCTGATATCCCAACCATGATAAACAGCTTCTTCCCCATAGACTTCTATGGGGTGGCTGAAATAAAAAAATGGGACATTATACACATTTTTTCTTTGCATAAATGTTTTGTAGCTGATCTATTTATATAGCCCAAAACGTTATTTTTTTTTTTTTAAATGTAGTTTTGCTTATTTTTAAATAACATTGCTCTGATTTTCAGACTCCTAACTAAGCCTCAAAGTATTAGGAGAATACCAACGTATACCTACTCCAGAGCTTGCTCCTGTTTGTGTAAAGGGACTTTTCATATGCAAAAGAAAGGGGGGGTCTAATTTCCCACTTACAGTGGGCTTTCCAGCTGCCTTTTTCAACAGAGCTAAACTGAGAGTTTCTAAGGAAGTTTTTAAACTGTTTTATACTGGATTTTTATATCAGTATCTGTGCATCTTATTCTTTATAGTAGTGTCTATTAGATGCAGTTATATGAAAATGTTCTTCACATAGAAGAAAATGCTCTTTTTATTTTTTTGAAATATATATTAGGTTTTTGCAAAATATATATCTATACCTTCTTATCTACATGAATATATGCAGATATATGTATATATAATAAAAAACATAAAATGATGCTTACCTGATAATTTCATTTCTATCTGTGGGAGGAGAGTCCACGGCTTCATTCATTACTTGTGGGAATTAAAAACCTGGCCACCAGGAGGAGGCAAAGACACCACAGCCAAAGGCTTAAATACCTCCCCCACTCTCCTCATCCCCCAGTCATTCTGCCGAGGGAACAAGGAACAGGAGAAGAAACATTAGGGTATAAATGGTGCCAGAAGATATATTAAATTTAGGTCCGCCCACCGGAGAGCCGTGGACTCTCCTCCCCTCGATGGAAATTAAATGATCAGGTAAGCATAATTTATATTTTCCATCTAAAGGGGAGGAGAGTCCACAGCTTCATTCATTACTTGTGGGAACATATACCCAAGCTTTTAGAGGACACTGAATAAAACCGGGAGAGTAAAAGGCGGACCCCTAATCTGTGGGGCACCACAGCCTGTAGAACCTCTCTCCCAAAAACAGCTTCCGCAGAAGCAAAAACGTAAAATTTGTAAAACTTTGTAAAAGTATGCAAGGAGGCCCAGGTAGCAGCCTTGCAAATCTGCTCCTTAGAGAACTCATTTTTGAAGGCCCAAGATGAAGCAACCGCTCTAGCGGGAAGCAACCGCTCTAGCGGAACGAGCCGTAATCCTCTGAGGAGGCTTCTGACCCGCTGTCTCAAAGGCCAAGTGGATCAACCTTCTCAGCCAGAAAGACAAAGAAGTAGCAGAAGCCCTCTGACCCCTGTGCTTCCCTGAATATACAACAAATAGAGATGCAGATTGTCTGAAATCCTTAGTAGCCTGAAGATAGAATTTCAAGGCACGAACCACATCCAAATTATGAGCAACCTCTCCTTAGGAGAATAGGGATTTGGACACAAAGGGGGAACAACTATTTCCTGATTGATGTTATGGTTAGACACCACCTTGGGGAGGAACCCCAAGCCCATACGAAGAACAGCCTTATCCGCATGGAACACCAGATAAGGAGGCTCATACTGCAAGGCCGCCAGTTCAGATACTCTGCGCGCCGATGCAATAGCCAACAGAAAAAGAACCTTCCAAGAGAGAAGTTTTATGTCAAGAGAATGCACAGGCTCAAACGGAACCATCTGCAAAACCTTAAGTACCAAGTTTAAGCTCCAAGGGGGAGCAGACTGCCTAAAGACAGACCTGATTCGAGACAGAGCCTGAACAAAAGATTGGATGTCAGGGAGCTCAGTGAGTCTCCTATGCAACAGAACAGGTAAGGCCGAAAACTGTCCCTTTAGGGAACTAGCGGCAAGACCCTTCTCCAAACCCACTTGGAGAAAGGACAAAATCCTGGATACCCTCACCTTATGCCAAGGGTAGCCATGACTCTCACACCAAGAAAAGTAAGTCCTCCACACCTTATGATAGATGCGTCGAGTGACCGGCTTTCTTGCCTGAACTAGAATGTCAATCACATTCTCAGAAAAACCCCTTCTTGCCAAGACTAAGCGTTCAATCTCCACACAGTCAGCCTCAGAGAATCTAGATTTTGATGTTGAAAAGGACCCTGCTCCAGCAGATCCCTGCGACAGGGTAACCTCCACGGCAGAGAGGATGACATCCCCACCAGATCCGCGAACCACGTCCTCCTCGGCCACGAGGGAGCAATCAGAATGAATGACACTCTCGCCCGTCTTATATGAGCCACAACACGAGGAAGAAGTGGTAACGGAGGAAATATGTATACTAGACCGAACCAATGCGTCTATTAGCTCCGCCTGGGGGTCCCTCGACCTCTATCCATATCGGAAAAGCTTGCAATTCAGCATGGACTCTATGAGATCGATCTCCGGCATCCCCCATCTGAGACAGATCTCCGCAAACACTTCAGGGTGAAGAGACAATTCCCCTGGATGAAAAGTCTATCTGCTGAGAAAATCCGCTTCTCAGTTGTCCACACCCGGAATGTGGATCGCAGAGATCGAACAGTTGTGCCATACTGGCCCCCCAGACAGCTCCCCACCCCACCAGACTTGCGTCCGTGGTCACAATCTCCCAGGACGGTCTCAGGAAGGATGTCCCCATGGATAGATGATCCTGACGGATCCACCAGGAAAGGGAAATCCAAGTCCGTGCATCCATGTATACCTGCTGCGACAGATCGGAATGATCGCCATTCCACTGTCTTAACATGCACAATTGAAGAGGTCTGAGATGAAACCTGGCGAATGGAATGATGTCCATGCTGGAAACCATGAGCCCAGTCATTTCCATGCACTGAGCTAGATGGTCTCATCGTAGACTGAAGGGCAAGTAGACGCAATTTTTGTGCGTCGCTTGTCCGTGAGAAAGATCTTCAATGACACAGAGTCTATGATCATGCCCAAGAACTCCACCCTGGTACTGGAAACCAGAAAACTCTTCTCGAGATTGACCTTCCAACTATGAGATTTAAGTAACTGCAACAGGACCCTGGTGTGGGCCTCTGCCAGATGGAATGACGGTGCCTGAACCATGATGTCATCGAGGTAAGGTGCCACCGTGATTCCCTGGGATCTGGCTACTGCTAGAAGGGCCCCTAGGACCTTCGTAATAACTCTCTGGGCCGTCGCCAGACCGGAGGGGAGAGCCACGAACTGGAAATGCTGATCAAGAAAAGCAAATCTGAGGAACCTGAAATGGTCCCTGTGAATCGGAACATGAAGTTATGCATCCTTCAAGTCTATAGAGGTCATCAACTGCCCCTCTTGAACTAGGAGCAGAATGGACATGATCTTTCCATTTTGAACGATGGAACAGACAGAAATGTGTTTAAACGTTTGAGGTCCAGAATCGGGCGGAACGTGCCCTCCTTCTTTGGGACCACGAACAAATTGGAGTAATACCCTAGACCCCTTTCTGCATGGGGTACTGGTACGATAACCCCTACAGTGGTGAGATCCCGCACACACCCCAGACAGCCTCTCTTTTTTCCGGCGTGAAAACAGGCTTGACAGAAGTAATCTGCCCCTGGGGGGGAGAGGACTTGAACCCTATCCTGTAACACTGGGCAACTACCTCCAGAACCCAGGGGTCCTGAACATCCTGCAACCAGGCGTCTAAGAATAGAGACAATCTGCCCCCCATTTGGTCCGCAGACCAGTCAGGGGCCGCCCCTTCATGCGAACTTAGTCTCAGCGGGCTTCTTGTTCTGCTTAGGCTTGGGCAGGCTTCATGACACCCTTTGGTTGGTCCGCCTTCGTTGTGGGCTGAAAAGGGACGAAAATTAGAACTCTTAGGTTTCGCCTTCTTATCCTGGGGAAGGATGGCACCCTTGCTTCCTGTAACCGTGGATATGATAGAGTCCAGACCTGGACCAAACAGGATCTTGCCCTTAAAAGACAAAGACAGCAACCTCATCTTAGAGGCCCTGTGTGCTAGAACCGAAAAACCTGATACCTTAGCATTCAGGCGTAAATTTGCATATTAGCGTCACGTATGAAGGAGTTAGCCACCTTTAGGGCCTTAATCTTCTCCTGCACCTCCTCGAAAGAGGTTTCGCCCTCAATCATATCAAATAAGGCATCGCACCAATATGACGCAGCTCCAGCAACTGCGCCTACCGCCGCTGCCGGTTGAAAAGCAAACCCTGTGTGCTGAAACATCTTTCGCAACATGTTTTCTAGCTTCTTATCCAAAGGCTCCTTGAACTAAGAACTATCCTCTAAAGGAATCTCCGTGCGCTTAGCGAACATGGAGATGGCCCCATTCACCTTGGGAATGGTCCCCCACAACTCTAGCTGGGCCTCCGGAACAGGGAAAAGCTTTTTAAATTGAGAAGAAGGGGAAAAGGAAAAACCTAATCGTTCTTAATAATGTTCGCCATCTTCACAGGAACCGGGAATGTCTGGGGAACCACCCTGTGATTGTAAACCTTATCAAACTTAGGAATGGAGGGCTCCTCTGATAGTTTGGGTTCTGGAACCTCCAAGGTAGCCAGCACTTGTTTTAACAAAAAACACAAGTTCTCCATTTTAAACCGAAAACCGGGTTCCTCCGCTGTTGGAGGTTTAGATGACACAGACTCCGACCCCGAAAGGGTCTCTTCCGAAGCGTCGGATTGGGCCTCATCGTACCCCCCCTCTGGGGCTTTCGACAGATACAACTCCTGGGACGGGCCGCTATGAAAAGCTCTACGCTTGCGCTTAGCAGAACATGGCAAAGCATAGATCACCTTAGCAACTGCCGTTTCCAGCTGGTCCACAAAGTCCGGTGGCCAAGCAATTTCCCCCGAAGGGGTAACAGTCGGACCCTGGGGAGCTGCATGTGGTATAGGGGACGCCAATGGGGAACGCACCTCACGGGACAGAGACCCCTCAGAGGTGGACAGCTCAGTAGTGCTAGACATTCTCTTATGTTTGGAAGTCGTAGCCTTTTCAAGGCATGTGGAACACAGTTGCGCAGGCTGGTCTACCAAAACCTCACAATAAACACAGGTATAAGACTTAGATAAAGAGGGAGTACCCTCTAACGCGTCAGAATCCTCCATAGCTTTTAGAAAAAAAACTAGAACAGTTCCCTTTATAACCACCAATGGCCAGGGCACTCACCAGCTCCCCTGAACCAGACTCAGAAACCGCTCGTCTCCTCCGTCGCAGATCAGACCGGAAGTGAAGAAGCCCCACACGGTCACAAGGATGTCTACGCAGGACCGCCCCGCCAAGGAGAAAAACTAGCCAAAAAATACTGTGCGAAAACTCCCGGAAGAGAACCTGTCAGTTCCACAAGCCAGAGCCGCGACCATGCACATAATGCAGCAATCACACAATAAACTTATCATGTACATAGCCCCCTCTGCTCAATAATCCCCTCCTAGGAATCTTACCCCTAGATTCTATAAAGATAAAGGTGCCACACTGTGGCCCTGCTTGTGTGTTATTTTATAAAAATGAAATGATCTTACCAGAATCTACGCCGTGGAACAGGAACACGGCACCTTCAAGTTTTACAAGTAATAGCAGTGCTCTTGACATGGACTTGAGAGAAGAAAGCAATCTGGGAAACTTGTCAACGCTGATTGCTAAAGGAGCTGTTAATATGAGTCGGGATGGTGTCGCAAAGGGAAGCTCCCCCTGCATCTCCGGACTCTAACGTTCACCCAGGCCCTCAAGTCAAGAAGCTTAAAGGGTTACTTAACCTCCTGTCCCATAGCGAAGGGTAGAACCCCTCATAAGAGATCTCCGATAATCCGGCACCTCTCTGCCACCTCCTGTGATGAAAGGCAAAGAATGACTGGGGGATGAGGGGAGTGGGGGAGGTATTTAAGCATTTGGCTGGGGTGTCTTTGCCTCCTCCTGGTGGCCAGGTTCTTATTTCCCACAAGTAATGAATGAAGCCGTGGACTCTCCTCCCCTTTAGATGGAAAGCCCCCTTTCCGGGGTTATTAACCATGGATTCTATACAGATAAAAGGAGACGCACTGTGACCCTGTCTTCTTGCGTTATCATAAGTGTATAAATGAAACTATGCTACCAGAATCTATGCCGTGGAACAGGAACACAGCCTTTCAAGTGTGACAAGGTAGTAGCATCGCTCCTGACATGGACTTGAAAGCAAGCAGCAAAACTCGTCAACGCTGATTGCTTAAGGAGCTGTTAATCTGAGTCGGGATGGTTTCGCAGAAAGACTCTGCCTGCATCTCCGGACTCACTCTTTCACCCATGCTCTCACTGAGAGGCTGACAGGACTACTTAACACTCCAGTCCCATTCTGAAGAGTACTACCCTCCATAAGAGACTACTCCGAATCTTCTGAAACTTCTCTACCAACCTCCTGTGACGAAAGGCAAAGAATGACTGGGGGATGAGGGGAGTGGGGGAGGTATTTAAGTCTTTGGCTGGGGTGTCTTTACCTCCTCCTGGTAGCCAGGTTCTTAATTTCCACAAGTAATGAATGAAGCCGTGGACTCTCCTCCCACAGAAAGAAATGAAATTATCAGGTAAGCATCATTTTATGTTTTTTATTATATATACATATATCTGTATATATTCATGTAGATAAGAAGGTATAGATATATATTTTGCAAAAACCTAATATATATAGAAATATATATTTCAAAAAAATAAAAAGAGCATTTTCTTCTATGTGAAGAACATTTTCATATAACTGCATCTAATAGACACTACTATAAAGAATAAGATGCACAGATACTGATATAAAAATCCAGTATAAAACAGTTTAAAAACTTCCTTAGAAACTCTCAGTTTAGCTCTGTTAAAAAGGCAGCTGGAAAGCCCACTGTAAGTGGGAAATAAGACAC
The DNA here is from genome assembly GCF_027579735.1 of Bombina bombina. Classification (NCBI taxonomy): domain Eukaryota; kingdom Metazoa; phylum Chordata; class Amphibia; order Anura; family Bombinatoridae; genus Bombina; species Bombina bombina. The sequence goes on from NC_069500.1 coordinate 789,035,907, forward strand.
TCCCCCTCCTCCTTCTTTTGCATATGAAAAGTCCCTTTACACAAACAGGAGCAAGCTCTGGAGTAGGTATACATTGGTATTCTCCTAATACTTTGGGGCTTAATTAGGAGTCTGAAAATCAGAGCAATGTTATTTAAAAATAAGCAAAACTACATTTAAAAAAAAAAAATAACGTTTTGGGCTATATAAATAGATCAGCTACAAAACATTTATGCAAAGAAAAAATGTGTATAATGTCCCATTTTTTTATTTCAGCCACCCCATAGAAGTCTATGGGGAAGAAGCTGTTTATCATGGTTGGGATATCAGACGTCCTGAAGTTAGCACGCCTGAATCTTTCACTCTCATGCTAAATTTTTACTTTCTGCTTGTAATACATGCGCATACTTGGAAGTGCTAACATTTTAACTTAAGTGCAATTAGCATGCAAGTGAAAATAAATATTTAGTGTGCCACTTGTAATCTTTATGTATGAAGGGAAAGTTAAGACTAGGAGGAGTTTGCGTAGATATAGAAAGATAAGATTGAGTTATGTTTATCCTGCAATCCCAGCCCATTTGATTGGGTTGTGTTTTTAAATTAGAATAAAAAGTTATTTCATGTACAAAAATATAAATCTAAAGATGCTATTTCCAATACAACTCTGTGGCTGAAAAGAAAAAAGCGGATCCATCCGATACTTTCCAAAACACAGTGACTTTATTGTAGCAGTTTTCTTTCACAGATAACCGTTGTAATAACTTCAGAGACACACACTTAAAACCATGGGAGCTGATATGATATGAGGTCCGGTTTCAGTCTTACATGATGGTCTATGATTAAGGCGGTCAGGATCCGCCGAAACATGTAAGACTGAAACCGGACCTCATATCATATCAGCTCCCATGGTTTTAAGTGTGTGTCTCTGAAGTTATTACAACGGTTATCTATGAAAGAAAACTGCTACAATAAAGTCACTGTGTTTTGGAAAGTATCGGATGGATCCGCTTTTTTCTTTTCTACTTCAAGTTAATTGCAAACAGGAAGGAGTTTGCTTTTAGATCACACCCCTAATTGGAAGGCAGCGCTAGAGTGCAGCTGTGACTGGGCGAGCTGTGAAAGCAAGGACGCAACAGGAACCGCGTTTGTGGAGGTTGCAAGCGGACACTCTACACCAGGTAAGACCTCTTCCTTCTGCTGTGAAAGGAGTCAGATCCGGGAGGACAGACCGAGTGAGGCTACCGCATGAAGAGCCGGGTGAGTGAGAGTGTATTAATCCGCATGTAGCAATCTGTACCTGTAGTCTGCTCTAAGCTCGCTATAAAGGGAAATAACACACTGCACCAAATGTTCTAACGACTAAGGGACTAAAGACATTGCACAGGGCAAACTTGGTTTTGCCATCTTTCATTAACTCTGTGGCTGGTATAACTAGTAATTGGAAATACATTGATGATTAAAGGGAAACCAATTTTATAGTATACTGTCCCCTGTATTTGGTTATATAGTTATTTGTAAAGCGTTATTCATGGCTGTTGTCAAGGATTCTATTTCTTAGCAGGGTACAAAAAAAGAAGCAGAGAACTTTACCCTACATGTTTAAAGGTATTTGACTGGGAAAGGCTCAACAGTTTATACATATACTTGTCTATATATGTGTATACTGTACATGTGTGTGTATATATCAATATATATATATATATATATATATATATATATGTGTGTGTGTGTGTTTATACGTATGTATATGTGCACATACACATATAAACAAATAAATACACAAACATATATATATATATATATATATATATATATATATATATATATATATATATATATAAAACAATGGAGCCTTTTCCAGTCATATACCATATCCATTTTAAATGTTAAATGTTTTATTAATATATATTTTTATAAAAATGTGTATATATGAGTGTAATTGTTATTATTTTTTTGAGGGTTTTTTTTTTTTTTTTTTTTTTTTAAAACCCTTATAGTTTACTTTAACTCTCAAGTTGCCCTAAAATATTCTACTGCAGTTTCAGCTCTCGCTCAAGTGCAATCTATAACTTTCAAATATAGGTTGTGCTACAGTGATGTTAGCCACTCTAATCCTTCTCTGATTCAATGGGATTTACCATTGAATCATGCTATAGGACACAAAGTTAGACAAACCTTTGGAACTAGAATTAACAATTTTCAGAGCTATGTCATAGGAGTTTATAGCAAAGACATAATCCGCTTGCTGGTAATAGAAGTTTCCTCTTTCTCGTTTTCTATTGGCCAAATCCAGCTTCTCTTGTCCAGTCAAGAGTTCCAGGTCTGGACTATCTTTGGCATCAAGGAGTGACACTTCCAGGGTCAGGTTGGCATTAGGTGGAATATCTGGACTCCTGTGTTTAAAAAAATAAAATAAAAAAAAAAGATACTTTAAAAGGTTCGGAAGAAAGGCTTCGTTCCACAGTAAAAAATAAAATAAAATAAAAAATAAACTAATGTGTTGAAGGTAAGAAATACTGTTTGGCAGACATGGTGAAATGTCACCTGAAAACTTAAATTATGCTTACCTGATGATTTTCTTTTCTTCTGACAGGAAGAGTCCACAGCTGCATTCATTAATTTTGGGAACTCAGAACCTGGCCACCAGGAGGAGGCAAAGACACCCCAGTCAAAGGATTAAATACCTCCCCCCACTTCCCTCATCCTCCAGTCATTCTGCCGAGGAACAAGGAACAGTAGGAGAAATATCAGGGTGAAAAAGGTGCCAGAAGAATATAAACTCAAAAACGGCCACCCCATAGGTAAAATGCGGGCGGGAGCTTCCCGCCAGAAGAAAAGAAAATTATCAGGTAAGCATAATTTAAGTTTTTCTTCTTAAAAGTCCACAGCTGCATTCATTACTTTTGGGAAAACAATACCCAAGCTATAGAGAACACTGAATGCAAACAAAGGGCTGGTACAGAAGGCGGCCCCTGAAATTACCCAACACCCAAAAAAACACAACGAACACTTAGAAACACGGGGTTAAAAACCTGAATGACCAAGTAACTGCCCATCTGTTAAACAACCTAGAAGGCCGTGTTAGAGCCCACTCGGATCCCAAGATCCATTGAGCACAAAAAACCAAGAGGAGCCAAATCCCACTGGCTTTCCGATCACACGGAACTAACTCCTGACCTGAAGGAAGAGAATCTTCAGCTACCCCCGAGGGGGGAAAAAAACGAGGACCATAAGATATCTAAATTACCACCAACTAAGGTAAGAAAACCTCAAAACGACTAAAGCGAACCCAAGGATGCTAAAGACAACCGCCCAGGGAAAATAACTCCCTAGAAGGACAAAGGACAAGGACCAGAAATCAACTCCACACCTATAAAAAGGCGATCACGAGAAGAACCAAGGTGTATCATCAGATCCCTGACACAACACCATATGACTTATGGTGCTCCAAGGAAGCCGTAAGCTCCCCACTGTACCCTAGTCTCACGGACACAACCGCCAAACTAGTCAACATAGGTAGCTTATAAAACCAAAGAAATTCGGAGCCTGCAGACAAGGATTAGAAAAAACAACAACTATATCTTATCAGAGAAAAGGCTATCTATTGAAAACACACAGCCACCTCTGACCAAGACTCGCGAGCTCCAGCCTCAAGGCAGCAAAGCTGACCCTAAGTCAACGTGGGAGACCATCCCACAGAGAAGGTCGAAAAATATCGATAACGACTCTCGTCCAGGAAAAAATCCAGACCTTAGAAGAACATCCAACACCAGCAGCTATGAAACCAGTGGAGAGATGAAACACTGTGAACCCCCCACCGAAGGAAGAAACCAGGATTTATAGCTGCCACAGCTGGCTTCAGACTCCAAGCCTTCAACTACTAGGCAAGGTAGGTATCCCCTAGGCCAATCGCAGCAACTAGGAGTACACGGTCAAGACTCAACAGAGCAGCCAGATCCCCGACCCCCACTCCGAGGTAACGGACCCAGTCCAAAAGGATTGTCGACGTCCGAATACAAAGAATACAACATTCTCTGAACTACACCTCAGAGGAAAAAGGAGGGGCCAAAAAGGAACAAGCCCATGGAAGAACACCTCCCATTATTTAATCTTGCCTGCTACCACAAGCCAAGGCAGAAACTACGTGCTCGGGTTCCAGAACCCCTACACAGCTCCCTTCCAAAGAAGGACCACTCTCAACCAAGGGAGATAGGACATTGAACTACAGCGTCCCAGTACCAGAATCCAGTCCCAAGCCCCCTTGCACGCAAGGAAGGGCAGAACCCCTCATAAACGAGGAGAGAAGGACCTTTTGGGGCTTCATGGATACTGTATTCTAAAAACCTTCCCGAAGGAGGGCAAACACAAAGGAACTGCTTCCCCAGCCATAGGCATGGAGAAGAGATGAGAGAAACGGTAAAAAAACAATTGATAAAAGACCAATTCAAGCTTCCGACAGCTCAGTTGAAACAAACAACCACAAGCCCACATCAAGGAGCAATAGCTACCCCTGACAACAACTGTAAGATCCCGCCTGAGAGGCAGCAAAACTAACTCTTTGGCAGTTATCAAATCTCCCCTGAAGGGACATGAAGATGGTCCAAAACCGAAAGTTTTAAAACCAAACCGCCCAAGACCGATCCAGATACGGACTTCGAATCTCATACAAGAGACATGACCATAAGCCAGATCCCCAGAAACCGAGACCGGTCGATGCTCTAACCCCCTAAGGAACCATGAAGTCACCTCACACGGAGGAGTGCACCCTAGGAAGTGCATCCCACATTCCAATGACCCTGGACATTGGACGCTTGAAATAGATTCAGACCAAAGAGCCTAGAGAGAGATCTTAACAGGCCTAAGAAGAGGGCAACCAGCACCCGGAGGTGTGTCTGATTCCAGGACCCTCGGCATGCAAACTCAGAGAGCTAGATCTCCTAGAGAGTCAGAGGGGTAACACCCCCTTCTAAGACCACAGGTTTACAAAAGACAGGCTCCAAACAAGCCCTTAGGAGGAGAAGACGATAATGTCTTCAAAGACCCTTACAGGATCAGTCTCCTGGAAAATCCTGTACCACACAGGAAAAATGGTGGGAGCCTCACAACTCCTGGCAGACAAGTCGACCAGGGGAAAATGCTGGGGACAAAGCAAAAAGGGACTAAACATAACCCCTGTGCTCCCAATAGGAGAGCGTACAACATATTAAAAAAGGAAGTAATAAGGACTTTCAGACACAGATGACCCAACCATCCAAGAAGGGAAAAAGTAGCCCCAGTAGCCTACGAGAGGTACTTGCAACTAGGCCACAAAAAACAGACATCCAGAAGATACCAAGAGTGAAAATGAAAATCGCCTTCCATCTAGTACCCATGACGCCTAGAGGTCAGCCAAACCTCCAAACCCATAGGAATGGATAAACTTCGCTTCCAAGGCCAAAGGACCTCTCACGATGAGCCTCAGCAGGCTCCGAGTCCGGAACCCCCTTTAACAGTAGGAACGGGAGGCGGACCGATGCAGTCCCTCAGATTTCTGGAAATGGAGGCAACAAGAAAAAATTAACACTTATCAAAGTGAACAACCCAGCCCCCTACAGGGTAACCAGCACACCGGCACCATGTGGGTGACATGAACCATAAAGAACAGTTGCTAGCGCCCGACCAGGACCTGCCTAAGACGAGAACACATTTCAAAAACTGTCCAAGGTCCAAGAAAAATCAAAGCCCCCGAAGGGATCGATAACAAACTATAAACATAACTATGTCATTATATAGTACTGCGCAACTTCCGAGTAAGTGCCCACACGACCACAAAATCGCAAGTATCAAATCCAGAGAAAAAAAGTTGCCAAAACGGAAAAATATACAGACATGAGCTTTGTAAAACAAATTAAACACATCCTATCCGGATAAAATAAATGAAGGCAGCACCCATGGATAAACTCCCAAGGAGAACGGGCACACTAACAGGACCAGCCAATCAGGGGCCCCATTCTCCTAAGCTCAGAACTGGAACGGATACTTAAAGCAAAGAAAAACTGAGACAACAAGGAGATTGGCTTCATCCCCATACATCTAACCCAGTTTGCCATCCGGCACAGAAGATCGAGGATCCCTCGGCCCAGTAGGACTGGGATCCTCCAGCACCGCCAAAACATGCCTTAGTAGTACACGAAGACTTGCCAGTCTATAACGGAACGCAAAATGTTCCGCCGCCGGATTGATAGACGACCCCGGCCCGAGGGAGGGGCCCCTGAAGCCTCAGAGGCCATTGCTTCCCCAGAAGATCGAACAGACTCAGGCAATCTCATGCTCGACGGACCCTGGTTAACAGAACACGGACAGTATCTTAAATATACTTCTCTTGGGAGATATAAATGTGCTAGTGCCATAGATATGGCCATGCGGAACCATGCCGTAACCTCTGGAAGAAACAAGCCGCCTTCCAGAGAAGTAGTAACGGCCATAGGGACACCTGCTTGCATAGCAAAAGAAGGTTCTGGGGCGCGAGCCTCACTGGACATGGAATCCTTAGGGGCGGATGGCTCAACGCACTCTACGCTCCCTGAATTGGGGGAAGAGAGTACTCGAGCACGGCAATCGGAACAAAACTGATGGGCATGTATAACCCGGGCCATTTCATATTCCTCACAAGACGTATACTCCGAGTCGGAGATGTCAGTTTTTAAAAAAAATCAGAATCCTCCATAACTTGGATTGCAAATATGGGCAAAAACTGAATGGCTCGTTACACCCCCAATAGCTGGGGCATTCACCACCTCCTGTGAACCAGACAACTAACAAACAGACAATCTCCGTCGTTACTCAGTCAGAGTACAGAAATGGAATAACAACGTGATCACACCCGGTCAAGCGGTGCACCATGTAATTCAGCAAAAAAGGCGCACCAAATCCAAAAGTACCGCAGTCTGATGATAAGGCCATTATGTTCCGAAAAGCCATGAGCCCAAGCATCACTACACATTAGCAGACAGAATCATATAACAAACATGATTAAAGTCCCCCCCGTTCAATAACTTCCCACAGGAGATATTAACCCTTGATTCCATAAGATAAAGGAGTCCCACTGGTACCCTGACTTCTTTAGTTAACATTACATTCACATATCGAAATAAAATGAAACTATCTTACCGGAATCTACGCCACGTGGAACAGGGACACGGCCCTTCAAGTGTAACAGATAGTAGCATCGCTTCTGAAAGGCAGGCAGCAACACTCGTCAACGCTGATTGCCAAGGAGCTGTTAATATGAATCATGATGGTTTCGCAGAGACAACACTCCCTGCATCTCCGGACTCTAACTTTCATCCATGCTCTCACTGAGAGGCTGACAGGATTACTTAAAACTCCAGTCCCATTTCAAAGAGTACTACCCTCCATAAGAGACTAACTTCAATCTTCTGACACTTCTCTGCCAAACTCCTGTGACGAAAGGCAAAGAATGATTGGGGGGGATGAGGGAAGTGGGGGAGGTATTTATGCCTTTGGCTGGGTTGTCTTTGCCTCCTCCTGGTGGCCAGGTTCTGAATTCCCAAAAGTAATGAATGCAGCTGTGGACTCTTCCCGTTAAAGAAGAAAATAAATATTTTGCCACCATTAAAGGAATAGTCTAGTCAAAATTAAACTTTTATAATTCAGATAGAGCAGGCAATTTGAAGCAACTTTCTAATTTACTACTATTATCATTTTTTCTTCGTTCTCATGCTATCTTTATTTTAAACAAAGCAGGAATGTAAGCTTAGGAGCCAGCCCATTTTTGGTCCAGCACCTGGGTAGTGCTTGCTGATTGATGTCTAAATGTAGCCACCAATCAGCAAGCACTACCCAGGGTGCTGAACCAAAAATGGGCTGGCTCCTAAACTTACATTCCGGCTTTTCAAATAAAGATACCAAGAGAATGAAGAGCGATTGATAATAGGAGTAAATTAAAAAGTTGCTTAAAATTGCCTGCTCTATCTGAATCATGAAAGTTAAACTTTGAACACTGGTTATCACTTGAAGGGATAGCAAAGTCAAAAATGAAATGTGCTTAGGTGCATTTCAATTTGAAATAGAAGCTGTTTTGCAGTATATTTATATTAGTAGAAATGCTTCTAATTAAAGTTCTTACTGTTTTTCTGCAGCATACGCACATATCCTGGGCACCAGTATTCAAACATCTCACCTTCTCAGAGAGTCAGCAGTTATATGTATGACACAAATTACATGTTCAGAAGCTATACACACCACTGTCAGCTCTCTGAGAAGGTGTAGTGTCTGGTGCACAGGCTCTCACAGGATATGTGCGTATGCCTCTGAAAAACAGTGATAACTTTTATTAGAAGCAGTTTTGCCAATTGAAGAATATTGCAAAAAGGCTTCTATTTCAAATTGAAATGCACCCGTGCAACATTTCCATTTGACCTTTCTATTCCTTTAATGGGACATTGTACCCCCAAAAAATATTTGATAATACAAAAAACATAATTTATGTAAGAACTTACCTGATAAATTCATTTCTTTCATATTAGCAAGAGTCCATGAGCTAGTGACGTATGGGATATACATTCCTACCAGGAGGGGCAAAGTTTCCCAAACCTCAAAATGCCTATAAATACACCCCTCACCACACCCACAATTCAGTTTAACGAATAGCCAAGAAGTGGGGTGATAAAAAAGTGCGAAAGCATATAAAATAAGGAATTGGAATAATTGTGCTTTATACAAAATCATAACCACCACAAAAAAGGGCGGGCCTCATGGACTCTTGCTAATATGAAAGAAATGAATTTATCAGGTAAGTTCTTACATAAATTATGTTTTCTTTCATGTAATTAGCAAGAGTCCATGAGCTAGTGACGTATGGGATAATGACTACCCAAGATGTGGATCTTTCCACACAAGAGTCACTAGAGAGGGAGGGATAAAATAAAGACAGCCAATTCCTGCTGAAAATAATCCACACCCAAAATAAAGTTTAACGAAAAACATAAGCAGAAGATTCAAACTGAAACCGCTGCCTGAAGTACTTTTCTACCAAAAACTGCTTCAGAAGAAGAAAATACATCAAAATGGTAGAATTTAGTAAAAGTATGCAAAGAGGACCAAGTTGCTGCTTTGCAGATCTGGTCAACCGAAGCTTCATTCCTAAACGCCCAGGAAGTAGAAACTGACCTAGTAGAATGAGCTGTAATTCTCTGAGGCGGAGTTTTACCCGACTCAACATAGGCAAGATGAATTAAAGATTTCAACCAAGATGCCAAAGAAATGGCAGAAGCTTTCTGGCCTTTTCTAGAACCGGAAAAGATAACAAATAGACTAGAAGTCTTACGGAAAGATTTCGTAGCTTCAACATAATATTTCAAAGCTCTAACAACATCCAAAGAATGCAACGATTTCTCCTTAGAATTCTTAGGATTAGGACATAATGAAGGAACCACAATTTCTCTACTAATGTTGTTGGAATTCACAACTTTAGGTAAAAATTCAAAAGAAGTTCGCAACACCGCCTTATCCTGATGAAAAATCAGAAAAGGAGACTCACAAGAAAGAGCAGATAATTCAGAAACTCTTCTGGCAGAAGAGATGGCCAAAAGGAACAAAACTTTCCAAGAAAGTAATTTAATGTCCAATGAATGCATAGGTTCAAACGGAGGAGCTTGAAGAGCTCCCAGAACCAAATTCAAACTCCAAGGAGGAGAAATTGACTTAATGACAGGTTTTATACGAACCAAAGCTTGTACAAAACAATGAATATCAGGAAGAATAGCAATCTTTCTGTGAAAAAGAACAGAAAGAGCAGAGATTTGTCCTTTCAAAGAACTTGCGGACAAACCCTTATCTAAACCATCCTGAAGGAACTGTAAAATTCTCGGTATTCTAAAAGAATGCCAGGAAAAATGATGAGAAAGACACCAAGAAATATAAGTCTTCCAGACTCTATAATATATCTCTCGAGATACAGATTTACGAGCCTGTAACATAGTATTAATCACAGAGTCAGAGAAACCTCTTTGACCAAGAATCAAACGTTCAATCTCCATACCTTTAAATTTAAGGATTTCAGATCCTGATGGAAAAAAGGACCTTGTGACAGAAGGTCTGGTCTTAACGGAAGAGTCCACGGTTGGCAAGAGGCCATCCGGACAAGATCCGCATACCAAAACCTGTGAGGCCATGCCGGAGCTACCAGCAGAACAAACGAGCATTCCTTCAGAATCTTGGAGATTACTCTTGGAAGAAGAACTAGAGGCGGAAAGATATAGGCAGGATGATACTTCCAAGGAAGTGATAATGCATCCACTGCCTCCGCCTGAGGATCCCGGGATCTGGACAGATACCTGGGAAGTTTCTTGTTTAGATGGGACGCCATCAGATCTATTTCTGGAAGTTCCCACATTTGAACAATCTGAAGAAATACCTCTGGGTGAAGAGACCATTCGCCCGGATGCAACGTTTGGCGACTGAGATAATCCGCTTCCCAATTGTCTACACCTGGGATATGAACCGCAGAGATTAGACAGGAGCTGGATTCCGCCCAAACCAAAATTCGAGATACTTCTTTCATAGCCAGAGGACTGTGAGTCCCTCCTTGATGATTGATGTATGCCACAGTTGTGACATTGTCTGTCTGAAAACAAATTAACGATTCTCTCTTCAGAAGAGGCCAAAACTGAAGAGCTCTGAAAATTGCACGGAGTTCCAAAATATTGATCGGTAATCTCACCTCCTGAGATTCCCAAACTCCTTGTGCCGTCAGAGATCCCCACACAGCTCCCCAACCTGTGAGACTTGCATCTGTTGAAATTACAGTCCAGGTCGGAAGCACAAAAGAAGCCCCCTGAATTAAACGATGGTGATCTGTCCACCATGTTAGAGAGTGTCGAACAATCGGTTTTAAAGATATTAATTGAGATATCTTCGTGTAATCCTTGCACCATTGCTTCAGCATACAGAGCTGAAGAGGTCGCATGTGAAAACGAGCAAAGGGGATCGCGTCCGATGCAGCAGTCATAAGACCTAGAATTTCCATGCATAAGGCTACCGAAGGGAATGATTGTGACTGAAGGTTTCGACAAGCTGTAATCAACTTTAGACGTCTCTTGTCTGTTAAAGACAGAGTCATGGACACTGAATCCATCTGGAAACCCAGAAAGATTACCCTTGTCTGAGGAATCAAAGAACTTTTTGGTAAATTGATCCTCCAACCATGATCTTGAAGAAACAACACAAGTCGATTCGTATGAGATTCTGCTAAATGTAAAGACTGAGCAAGTACCAAGATATCGTCCAAATAAGGAAATACCACAATACCCTGTTCTCTGATTACAGACAGCAGGGCACCAAGAACCTTTGTAAAAATTCTTGGAGCTGTAGCTAGGCCAAACGGCAGAGCCACAAACTGGTAATGCTTGTCCAGAAACGAGAATCTCAGGAACTGATAATGATCTGGATGAATCGGAATATGCAGATATGCATCCTGTAAATCTATTGTGGACATATAATTCCCTTGCTGAACAAAAGGTAAGATAGTCCTTACAGTTACCATCTTGAACGTTGGTATCCTTACATAACGATTCAATATTTTTAGATCCAGAACTGGTCTGAAAGAATTCTCCTTCTTTGGTACAATGAAGAGATTTGAATAAAACCCCATCCCCTGTTCTGGAACTGGAACTGGCATAATTACTCCAGTCAACTCTAGATCTGAAACACATTTCAGAAATGCTTGAGCTTTTACTGGATTTACTGGGACACGGGAAAGAAAAAATCTCTTTGCAGGAGGTCTCAACTTGAAACCAATTCTGTACCCTTCTGAAACAATGCTCTGAATCCAAAGATTGTGAACAGAATTGATCCAAATTTCCTTGAAAAAACGTAACCTGCCCCCTACCAGCTGAGCTGGAATGAGGGCCGCACCTTCATGTGGACTTAGAAGCAGGCTTTGCCTTTCTAGCTGGCTTGGATTTATTCCAGACTGGAGATGGTCTCCAAACTGAAACTGCTCCTGAGGATGAAGGATCAGGCTTTTGTTCTTTGTTGAAACGAAAGGAACGAAAACGATTATTAGCCCTGTTTTTACCTTTAGATTTTTTATCCTGTGGTAAAAAAGTTCCTTTCCCACCAGTAACAGTTGAAATAATGGAATCCAACTGAGAACCAAATAATTTGTTACCCTGGAAAGAAATGGAAAGTAAAGTTGATTTAGAAGCCATATCAGCATTCCAAGTTTTAAGCCATAAAGCTCTTCTAGCTAAAATAGCTAGAGACATAAACCTGACATCAACTCTGATAATATCAAAAATGGCATCACAGATAAAATTATTAGCATGTTGAAGAAGAATAATAATATCATGAGAATCACGATGTGTTACTTGTTGCGCTAAAGTTTCCAACCAAAAAGTTGAAGCTGCAGCAACATCAGCCAAAGATATAGCAGGTCTAAGAAGATTACCTGAACACAGATAAGCTTTTCTTAGAAAGGACTCAATTTTCCTATCTAGAGGATCCTTAAACGAAGTACCATCTGACGTAGGAATAGTAGTACGTTTAGCAAGGGTAGAAATAGCCCCATCAACTTTAGGGATCTTGTCCCAAAATTCTAATCTGTCAGACGGCACAGGATATAATTGCTTAAAACGTTTAGAAGGAGTAAATGAATTACCCAAATTATCCCATTCTTTGGAAATTACTGCAGAAATAGCATTAGGAACAGGAAAAACTTCTGGAATAACCACAGGAGCTTTAAATACCTTATCTAAACGTTTAGAATTAGTATCAAGAGGACCAGAATCCTCTATTTCTAAAGCAATTAGTACTTCTTTAAGTAAAGAACGAATAAATTCCATTTTAAATAAATATGAAGATTTATCAGCATCAACCTCTGAGACAGAATCCTCTGAACCAGAGGAATCATCAGAATCAGAATGATGATGTTCAGTTAAAAATTCATCTGTAGGGAGAGAAGTTTTAAAAGATTTTTTACGTTTACTAGAAGGAGAAATAACAGACATAGCCTTCTTTATGGATTCAGAAACAAAATCTCTTATATTATCAGGAACATTCTGCACCTTAGATGTTGAAGGAACTGCAACAGGCAATGGTACTTTACTAAAGGAAATATTATCTGCTTTAACAAGTTTGTCATGACAATCAATACAAACAACAGCTGGAGGAATAGCTACCAAAAGTTTACAGCAGATACACTTAGCTTTGGTAGATTCAGCACTTGACAGCGATTTTCCTGTAGTATCTTCTGACTCAGATGCAACGTGAGACATCTTGCAATATGTAAGAGAAAAAACAACATATATATAAAGCAAAATTGATCAAATTCCTTAAATGACAGTTTCAGGAATGGGAAAAAATGCCAAAGAACAAGCTTCTAGCAACCAGAAGCAATAAAAAATGAGACTTAAATAATGTGGAGACAAAAGTGACGCCCATATTTTTTCGCGCCAAATAAGACGCCCACATTATTTGGCGCCTAAATCCGGAACGCCGACATTTTTGGCGCAAAATAACGTCAAAAAATGACGCAACTTCCGGCGACACGTATGACGCCGGAAACGGAAATAGAATTTTTGCGCCAAAAAAGTCCGCGCCAAGAATGACGCAATAAAATGAAGCATTTTCAGATAATAATAAGAAGAAGAAGAAGAAAAATGAAAAATTAAAATGCATTATCCCAAATATGAAACTGACTGTCTGAAAATAAGGAAAGTTGAACATTCTGAGTCAAGGCAAATAAATGTTTGAATACATATATTTAGAACTTTATAAACAAAGTGCCCAACCATAGCTAGGAGTGTCACAGAAAATAAGACTTACTTACCCCAGGACACTCATCTACATATAGCAGATAGCCAAACCAGTACTGAAACGAGAATCAGCAGAGGTAATGGTATATATAAGAGTATATCGTCGATCTGAAAAGGGAGGTAAGAGATGAATCTCTACGACCGATAACAGAGAACCTATGAAATAGACCCCTTAGAAGGAGATCACTGCATTCAAATAGGCAATACTCTCCTCACATCCCTCTGACATTCACTGCACGCTGAGAGGAAAACCGGGCTCCAACTTGCTGCGGAGAATCTAGCACAAACTTACTTCACCACCTCCATCGGAGGCAAAGTTTGTAAAACTGAATTGTGGGTGTGGTGAGGGGTGCATTTATAGGCATTTTGAGGTTTGGGAAACTTTGCCCCTCCTGGTAGGAATGTATATCCCATACGTCACTAGCTCATGGACTCTTGCTAATTACATGAAAGAAAGTAGCATTTAATCATGTTGGCCATTTCTATTCCCTGAATAAATATGAAGTAAAAGGTGTTTAAAAGTAAGCTATCATTCCAGATCAGTTGTGTGCTTGCTACTTATGCTCAAAAAGCATTATCAGGAAGTAGCTCTCAGCCAAAGAACATTAGTAGGAAGAACGGATACAGCTGTATTTATTTCATTTGAATTGATACTGCTTTACAAATATTTTTCATGCAAAACAACAAAAATTAAATCAAAATAATTATATTTACATGCTACATTTTTAAATAACTGACAGAAAGTCTGACCGTGTCCCTACTACACACAGTAGAATAGCATACTCAATAAATGCATGAACAGAATTTATGTTTACCTGATAAATTACTTTCTCCAACGGTGTGTCCGGTCCACGGCGTTATCCTTACTTGTGGGATATTCTCTTCCCCAACAGGAAATGGCAAAGAGCCCAGCAAAGCTGGTCACATGATCCCTCCTAGGCTCCGCCTTCCCCAGTCATTCGACCGACGTAAAGGAGGAATATTTGCATAGGAGAAATCATATGATACCGTGGTGACTGTAGTTAAAGAAAATAAATTATCAGACCTGATTAAAAAACCAGGGCGGGCCGTGGACCGGACACACCGTTGGAGAAAGTAATTTATCAGGTAAACATAAATTCTGTTTTCTCCAACATAGGTGTGTCCGGTCCACGGCGTCATCCTTACTTGTGGGAACCAATACCAAAGCTTTAGGACACGGATGAAGGGAGGGAGCAAATCAGGTCACCTAGATGGAAGGCACCACGGCTTGCAAAACCTTTCTCCCAAAAATAGCCTCAGAAGAAGCAAAAGTATCAAATTTGTAAAATTTAGTAAAAGTGTGCAGTGAAGACCAAGTCGCTGCCTTACATATCTGATCAACAGAAGCCTCGTTCTTGAAGGCCCATGTGGAAGCCACAGCCCTAGTGGAATGAGCTGTGATTCTTTCAGGAGGCTGCCGTCCGGCAGTCTCGTAAGCCAATCTGATGATGCTTTTAAGCCAAAAAGAGAGAGAGGTAGAAGTTGCTTTTTGACCTCTCCTTTTACCAGAATAAACAACAAACAAGGAAGATGTTTGTCTAAAATCCTTTGTAGCATCTAAATAGAATTTTAGAGCACGAACTACATCCAAATTGTGCAACAAACGTTCCTTCTTTGAAACTGGATTCGGACACAAAGAAGGCACGACTATCTCCTGGTTAATGTTTTTGTTAGAAACAACTTTCGGAAGAAACCCAGGTTTAGTACGCAAAACCACCTTATCTGCATGGAACACCAGATAAGGAGGAGAACACTGCAGAGCAGATAATTCTGAAACTCTTCTAGCAGAAGAAATTGCAACCAAAAACAAAACTTTCCAAGATAATAACTTAATATCAACGGAATGTAAGGGTTCAAACGGAACCCCCTGAAGAACTGAAAGAACTAAATTGAGACTCCAAGGAGGAGTCAAAGGTTTGTAAACAGGCTTGATTCTAACCAGAGCCTGAACAAAGGCTTGAACATCTGGCACAGCTGCCAGCTTTTTGTGAAGTAACACAGACAAGGCAGAAATCTGTCCCTTCAAAGAACTTGCAGATAATCCTTTCTCCAAACCTTCTTGAAGAAAGGATAGAATCTTAGGAATTTTTATCTTGTCCCAAGGGAATCCTTTAGATTCACACCAACAGATATATTTTTTCCATATTTTGTGGTAGATTTTTCTAGTTACAGGCTTTCTGGCCTGAACAAGAGTATCAATGACAGAATCTGAGAACCCTCGCTTTGATAAGATCAAGCGTTCAATCTCCAAGCAGTCAGTTGGAGTGAGACCAGATTCGGATGTTCGAACGGACCTTGAACAAGAAGGTCCCGTCTCAAAGGTAGCTTCCATGGTGGAGCCGATGACATATTCACCAGGTCTGCATACCAAGTCCTGCGTGGCCACGCAGGAGCTATCAAGATCACTGATGCCCTCTCCTGATTGATCCTGGCTACCAGCCTGGGGATAAGAGGAAACGGCGGGAATACATAAGCTAGTTTGAAGGTCCAAGGTGCTACTAGTGCATCTACTAGAGTCGCCTTGGGATCCCTGGATCTGGACCCGTAGCAAGGAACCTTGAAGTTCTGACGAGAGGCCATCAGATCCATGTCTGGAATGCCCCACAACTGAGTAATTTGGGCAAAGATTTCCGGATGGAGTTCCCGCTCCCCCGGATGAAATGTCTGACGACTCAGAAAATCCGCTTCCCAATTTTCCACTCCTGGGATGTGGATTGCAGACAAGTGGCAGGAGTGAGTCTCCGCCCATTGAATGATTTTGGTCACTTCTTCCATCGCCAGGGAACTCCTTGTTCCCCCCTGATGGTTGATGTACGCAACAGTCGTCATGTTGTCTGGTTGAAACCGTATGAATTTGGCCTTTGCTAGCTGAGGCCAAGCCTTGAGAGCATTGAATATCGCTCTCAGTTCCAGAATATTTATCGGGAGAAGAGATTCTTCCCGAGACCAAAGACCCTGAGCTTTCAGGGGTCCCCAGACCGCGCCCCAGCCCACCAGACTGGGGTCGGTCGTGACAATGACCCACTCTGGTCTGCGGAAGCTCATCCCCTGTGACAGGTTGTCCAGGGACAGCCACCAACGGAGTGAATCTCTGGTCCTCTGATCTACTTGTATCGTCGGAGACAAATCTGTATAATCCCCATTCCACTGACTGAGCATGCACAGTTGTAATGGTCTTAGATGAATTCGCGCAAAAGGAACTATGTCCATTGCCGCTACCATCAAACCTATTACTTCCATGCACTGCGCTATGGAAGGAAGAGGAACAGAATGAAGTATTTGACAAGAGTTTAGAAGTTTTGATTTTCTGGCCTCTGTCAGAAAAATCCTCATTTCTAAGGAGTCTATTATTGTTCCCAAGAAGGGAACCCTTGTTGACGGAGATAGAGAACTTTTTTCTACGTTCACTTTCCACCCGTGAGATCTGAGAAAGGCCAGGACAATGTCCGTGTGAGCCTTTGCTTGTGGAAGGGACGACGCTTGAATCAGAATGTCGTCCAAGTAAGGTACTACTGCAATGCCCCTTGGTCTTAGCACCGCTAGAAGGGACCCTAGTACCTTTGTGAAAATTCTTGGAGCAGTGGCTAATCCGAACGGAAGTGCCACAAACTGGTAATGCTTGTCCAGAAATGCGAACCTTAGGAACCGATGATGTTCCTTGTGGATAGGAATATGTAGATACGCATCCTTTAAATCCACCGTGGTCATGAATTGACCTTCCTGGATGGAAGGAAGAATTGTTCGAATGGTTTCCATTTTGAACGATGGAACCTTGAGAAACTTGTTTAGGATCTTGAGATCTAAGATTGGTCTGAATGTTCCCTCTTTTTTGGGAACTACGAACAGATTGGAGTAGAACCCCATCCCTTGTTCTCCTAATGGAACAGGATGAATCACTCCCATTTTTAACAGGTCTTCTACACAATGTAAGAATGCCTGTTTTTTTATGTGGTCTGAAGACAATTGAGACCTGTGGAACCTCCCCCTTGGGGGAAGCCCCTTGAATTCCAGAAGATAACCTTGGGAGACTATTTCTAGCGCCCAAGGATCCAGAACATCTCTTGCCCAAGCCTGAGCGAAGAGAGAGAGTCTGCCCCCCACCAGATCCGGTCCCGGATCGGGGGCCAACATCTCATGCTGTCTTGGTAGCAGTGGCAGGTTTCTTGGCCTGCTTACCTTTGTTCCAGCCTTGCATTGGCCTCCAGGCTGGCTTGGCTTGAGAAGTATTACCCTCTTGCTTAGAGGACGTAGCACTTGGGGCTGGTCCGTTTCTGCGAAAGGGACGAAAATTAGGTTTATTTTTGGCCTTGAAAGACCTATCCTGAGGAAGGGCGTGGCCCTTGCCCCCAGTGATATCAGAAATAATCTCTTTCAAGTCAGGGCCAAGCAGCGTTTTCCCCTTGAAAGGAATGTTAAGCAATTTGTTCTTGGAAGACGCATCCGCTGACCAAGATTTTAGCCAAAGCGCTCTGCGCGCCACAATAGCAAACCCAGAATTTTTCTCCGCTAATCTAGCCAATTGCAAAGTGGCGTCTAGGGTGAAAGAGTTAGCCAATTTGAGAGCATGAATTCTGTCCAAAATCTCCTCATAAGAAGAATCTTTATTGAGCGCCTTTTCTAGTTCATCGAACCAGAAACACGCTGCTGTAGTGACAGGAACAATGCATGAAATTTGTTGTAGAAGGTAACCTTGCTGAACAAACATCTTTTTAAGCAAACCCTCTAATTTTTTTTCCAATAGATCTTTGAAAGCACAACTATCTTCTATGGGTATAGTGGTGCGTTTGTTTAGAGTAGAAACCGCCCCCTCGACCTTGGGGACTGTCTGCCATAAGTCCTTTCTGGGGTCGACCATAGGAAACAATTTCTTAAATATAGGGGGAGGGACGAAAGGTATGCCGGGCCTTTCCCATTCTTTGTTTACAATGTCCGCCACCCGCTTGGGTATAGGAAAAGCTTTGGGGGGCCCCGGGACCTCTAGGAACTTGTCCATTTTACATAATTTCTCTGGAATGACCAAATTCTCACAATCATCCAGAGTAGATAACACCTCCTTAAGCAGGGCGCGGAGATGTTCCAATTTAAATTTGAATGTAATCACATCAGGTTCAGCTTGTTGAGAAATTTTCCCTGAATCTGAAATTTCTCCCTCAGACAAAACCTCCCTGGCCCCCTCAGACTGGTGTAGGGGCACTTCAGAACCAATATCATCAGCGTCCTCATGCTCTTCAGTATTTTCTAAAACAGAGCAGTCGCGCTTTCGCTGATAAGTGGGCATTTTGGCTAAAATGTTTTTGATAGAATTATCCATTACAGCCGTTAATTGTTGCATAGTAAGGAGTATTGGCGCACTAGATGTACTAGGGGCCTCCTGTGTGGGCAAGACTGGCGTAGACGAAGGAGGGGATGATGCAGTACCATGCTTACTCCCCTCACTTGAGGAATCATCTTGGGCATCATTTTCTCTAAATTTTGTGTCACATAAATCACATCTATTTAAATGAGAAGGAACCTTGGCTTCCCCACATACAGAACACAGTCTATCTGGTAGTTCAGACATGTTAAACAGGCATAAACTTGATAACAAAGTACAAAAAACGTTTTAAAATAAAACCGTTACTGTCACTTTAAATTTTAAACTGAACACACTTTATTACTGCAAATGTGAAAAGGTATGAAGGAATTGTCTTAAAGCCTTAAAAGTATTGCACACCAAATTTGAAAGCTTTAACTCTTAAAATAACGGAACCGGAGCCGTTTTTATATTTAACCCCTTTACAGTCCCTGGTATCTGCTTTGCTGAGACCCAACCAAGCCCAAAGGGGAATACGATACCAAATGACGCCTTCAGAAAGTCTTTTCTATGTATCAGAGCTCCTCACACATGCATCTGCATGTCATGCTTCCCAAAAACAAGTGCGCAATAGAGGCGCGAAAATGAGGCTCTGCCTATGATTAGGGAAAGCCCCTAGAGAATAAGGTGTCCAATACAGTGCCTGCCGGTTATTTTACATAATTCCCAAGAATAAAATAATTCCTCAAAGCTATGAAGTATTAAAATGTGTTTATATATCAATCGTTTTAGCCCAGAAAACGTCTACAGTCTTAAAAGCCCTTGTGAAGCCCTTTTTTTCTTATGTAATAAAAATGGCTTACCGGATCCCATAGGGAAAATGACAGCTTCCAGCATTACATCGTCTTGTTAGAAATGTGTCATACCTCAAGCAGCAAAAGTCTGCTCACTGTTTCCCCCAACTGAAGTTAATTCCTCTCAACAGTCCTGTGTGGAAACAGCCATCGATTTTAGTAACGGTTGCTAAAATCATTTTCCTCTTACAAACAGAAATCTTCATCACCTTTCTGTTTCAGAGTAAATAGTACATACCAGCACTATTTTAAAATAACAAACTCTTGATTGAATAATAAAAACTACAGTTAAACACCAAAAAACTCTAAGCCATCTCCGTGGAGATGTTGCCTGTACAACGGCAAAGAGAATGACTGGGGAAGGCGGAGCCTAGGAGGGATCATGTGACCAGCTTTGCTGGGCTCTTTGCCATTTCCTGTTGGGGAAGAGAATATCCCACAAGTAAGGATGACGCCGTGGACCGGACACACCTATGGAGAAAGTAGGTTTTTTTTCTGACAAATTTCGGTTCAGTTTTATTTTCCTTCATCATGTGACAGCCATCAGCCAATCACAAAATACATATACGTTTATTCTGTGAATCTTGCACATGCTCAGTAGAAGCTGGTGCCTCGGAAAGTGTGCATATAAAAAGATTGTGCACATTTAGGTAATGGATGTGAATTGGAAAGTTGTTTAAAATTGTGTGCTATATCTTCTTTAAGTTTAATTTGATTTTAGTGGTCCTTTAAACTGAATATTGAACAGCAAAATTGTTCTGCTGAGATGAGCAAGACAAAGAAAGATTAGAAGGTCCAATCAGTCATGTTCTTAAATAGTATGGTCAAAGTAACATGTAATAGCAAACTTATCATAGCCAGAGTATTTGAAACCCTCACCTTCCTTCCTTGCCATAGCAGTATTTGGCATCTGATGTAATGAGTGAGGTCTCTCCAATTTCCATGAGCTGAACACACAGGTCCAGAGCCTGCAAAAACAGAAAGCATAGAAAAAAATCTCAGTTAGGAAAAACAGGCAGCAGGAGAAAATATTCAAACTGGATAGATCAGTTTTTTTATTTGAACTCTGTACTGGTGAGTATATGGTCTCAGACTACTAGAGTGAGTAGAAATATCTTAAAGAAATCTGTGGGAGTTGCAAATCCTACATATATCTCACCCATCCTGCTTGAGGCAGTTCACACGCAGCCAAGCAAGAAACTGTGAGAGGGAAGTGTTTCAACCTCAGACAAAAACAAAGTTGTGTTCCAAGTAAGGTGGACCTTCATATGGTTGATATTTATCAAACTCTTGTAGAACCTCATCAGTACAAAAGTTGAAGACACACTTGGAAAACAAAACCCTATCTACACCTGAGAAGTCATGGTTTGAAAAATCTTTCTAATGAATACTGTTTGCACAAAAGCAATCACATTGGAAGAATTCAATGAAAGTATAAATATGACACATGGCATTCTAATACAACTGTTCTACTGAAACTTCATGGAGACTTGCCCAGGTAGCTACAAGTACTAAAAGCTCATACTTTATAATATACTGGCTATACCCTATTAACAGAATGGATGACAAAAGAAAACAGTACTTGCTCATTTCCTTAGTTGCTTAAGAATACACAAGAAATCTGACAGCATCTGTGAAGAGTGAGCCTTTTTTTGACTCCACGATTCAGACCGAATGAAGGAACATCAATCTCAGAATGTTCCAAGAAAAAAAAAAAAATCTTCAGCATAAAGTTAAGGAGTTCTGAAAACACCCTTATCCTGAAAATACGGTAAAACATAGATAAGTGTGGCCAGCTTATACAAATAGCTATGGACAATGCCATCAGCAGAATAATCTTAAAAGTTAAAAGACGTAAAAGACAGACTTTAAGGAATATGATGAAGAACCTAAAGAAATAAAATTAGATGGCGATTATTGAAGACAGGTCACTTTTTGTCCCAAAGGTCAACACAGTTTCACAAAATCAGGATTAAATACAAAATTGCAGCTTGAAAAGAATGGATATTGAAGAATGTTGGACGCTTAGGGAACTAATGCATAACCACATATCCCACACCATTTTGAATAAAGCCTTAAATCTGCCAAATAAATATGAAATTCTAATGGATTTTCCTGCTTACACAACATTCATCACAGGCAACCCAAAATTTGAATCACTGCTGGGAGCAAAACAACATCCTAATTTATCACTATTGGGATACCACTTGCATTGATGAATCTTCTGATTACTCAGTAAATCTGCCTCGAAGTTCAAAAGACCTGGGATATATGAATTTCAGAAATCTCCATGAAAAGGATTTCTTCCTATCTCAGGATACCTGCAACGGTAGAAGTCCCCAGTTCTTTAGTTCTTGGAGTACCGATGCATGGTTAAGCAACAACTAGGGGAGACCCTCCCTTGATTGGAAAAATAAATAAGGGCAGTGGTGGACCGTGGTATTCATCTTGGATATATATATATATATATATATATATATATATATATTGATTGTATTCATTGGCATAAATTGTAGTAACTAATAAATTAATCCTTGTTATATAATACTATATATATATATATATATTTATAAATAAATATATATAAATAAATATATATATATATACACAAATATATATATATATATATATATATATATACACACAAATATATATATATATATATATATATATATATATATATACATATATATATATATATATATATATATATACACAGTATATATATATATATATATATATATATATATATACACACACACACACACATATACATACACACACATACATATATCATACAGTATCTCACAAAAGTGAGTACACCCCTCACATTTTTGTACATATTTTATTATATCTTTTCATGTGACAACACTGAAGAAATGACATTTTGCTACAATGTAAAGTAGTGAGTGTGCAGCCTAGCCTGTATAACAGTGTAAATGTGCTGTCCCCTCAAAATAACTCAACACAAAGCCATTAATGTCTAAACCGTTGGCAACAAAAGTGAGTACACCCCTAAGTGGAAATGTCTAAATTAGGACCAATTAGCCATTTTCTCTCCCTGGTGTCATGTGACTCGTTAGTGTTACAAGGTCTCAGGTGTGAATGGGGAGCAGGTGTGTTAAATTTGGTGTTATCGCTCTCACACTCTCTCATACTGGTCACTGGAAGTTCAACATGGCACCTCATGGCAAAGAACTCTCTGAGGATCTGAAAAAAAGATTTGTTGTTCTACATAGATGGCTTAGGCTATAAGAAGATTGCCAAGACCCTGAAACTGAGTTGCACCACGGTGGGCAAAACCATACAGCTGTTTCATAGGACAGGTTCCACTCAGAACAGGCCTCGCCATGGTCGACCAAAGAGTGCACGTGCTCAATGTCATATCTAGAGGTTGTCTTCTGGAAATAGACGTATGAGTGCTGCCAGCATTTCTGCAGGGGTTAAAGGGGTGGGGGGTCAGCCTGTCAGTGTTCAGACCATACGCTGCACACTGCATCAAATTGGTCTGCATGGCTGTCTTCCCAGAAGGAAGCCTCTTCTAAAGATGATGCACGAGAAAGCCTGCAAACAGTTTGCTGAAGACAAGCAGACTAAGGACATGGATTACTGGAACCATGTCCTGTGGTCCGATGAGACCAAGATGAACTTATTTGGTTCAGATGGTGTCAAGTGTTTGTGGCGGCAACCAGGTGAGGAGTACAAAGACAAGTGTGTCTTGCCTACAGTCAAGCATGGTGGTGGGAGTGTCATGGTCTGGGCCTGCATGAGTACTGCCGGCACTGGGGAGCTATAGTTCATTGAGGGAACCATGAATGCCAACATGTACTGTGACATACTGAAGCAGAGCATGATCCCCTCCCTTCGGAAACTGGGCCACAGGGCAGTATTCCAACATGATAACGACCCCAAACACACCTCCACGACGACCACTGCCTTGCTAATGAAGCTGAGGGTAAAGGTGATGGACTGGCCAAGCATGTCTCCAGACCTAAACCCTATTGAGCATCTGTGGGGCATCCTCAAACAGAAGGTGGGGGAGCGCAAGGTCTCCAACATCCACCAGCTCCATGATGTCGTCATGGAGGAGTGGAAGAGGACTCTAGTGGAAACCTGTGAAGCTCTGGTGAACTCCATGCCCAAGAGGGTTAAGGCAGTGCCAGAAAATAATGGTGGCCACACAAAATATTGACACTTTGGGCCCAATTTGGACATTTCCACTTAGGGGTGTACTCACTATTGTTGCCAACAGTTTAGACATTAATGGCTGTGTGTTGAGTTATTTTGAGGGGACAGCAAAATTAAACTGTTATACCGGCTGTACACTCACTACTTTACATTGTAGCAAAGTGTAATTTCTTCAGTGTTGTCACATGAAAATATATAATAAAATATTTATATATATACACACACACATACATACATATATATATATATATATATATATATATATATACATACACACACACACATATACACACATACAGTACATACATACATACATACATACACATAAACAAAGGGATATAATATAAAACATTCTGTTCGTGATAATAAAAAAGCACTAACCAGTCGGTTATACTTAATAGAAATCAACTTAATTTGTGCAGGTTCCATTACTTCCTGTCACAACCCCACAAGGTGGACTCTACAGGAAGGCAAATTAGCATATTTTACTTTGAAGTGTTGCTAGGAGACACTTATCTGCTAGCTGCAATAAGTGTATTGCCCATGTTCAGTATAGAACTTTTGCTGCAAAAATCATGCTGCAAGTTCTGTAACAGTAGCTCTCTTATCTAGCCGTGGGAAGTAGCCATTTTGATAATTTCTAAGTGCTAATTTAGCAAGAAAACAAGTATGTTGTTTGCTGTTTTTTAACATAATCTGTTTCTTTTTAGGTTTACTTTGATTTAACATTTCTTTCTACTAAAGGAGCACTGTTTTTTATTTATTTATTTATATATATATATATATATATTTATATATATATATATATATATATATATATATATATATATATATATATATATATATATATATATATATATATATATATATATATATATATATATATATATATATAAGACTATTTTGAGGACACAGGGGATAGAATGTGTGTAAGTCTCTAATTTATCCACTAGAGGATGCTAATGTTCTTCACAAATATTTTTCTAAGCTTGGAACACAGTGGTAATGCTTGGTATTCATACAACAGAAATAAATTATAGCTGTCACCTATGATTATTTAAATCAGTTTAAAATGTAAATGACAATGATGGGAGAGATGCCAGACAGGTTAATATATTGCATACAAAAGCAAGGCTCTCAAATACTTCTGCATATGTTTTGTATGTCATGTTTGCTTTCTATATTACTCATTGTGTCTCCATTATTTAGCACTGCTTTACACACTGGTGCTTTATAGAGACTTATACTAACAGCATGTAACTTTATAACTATACAAATGTAAAAACAATTTTAAAGATAACATTCCATCATTTTTTTTTATTTAGAGGGAAAGTCTAATCAAAATAAAACTTTCATGATTCAGATTAGTGATGCACCGAAATGGAAATTCTGGACTGAAACCGAATTCGAAAATCCAGGAGGCACTTGGTCAAAAACCGAAAATGTCATTTTTTTCCAAATTTTAAAATATATAATTTTTTTTTTTTTTTTTTTGCATAATTAGACTATTTTATGAATGAATCAGAATTGAAAACCTGCAAGCCAATAAAATAAAATAACCACACTTTTATTGAAAGTAACACTAAAATTGGACAAAAATATCTTAAAACAATAATATGCTACACAATAATTTTACCAAGAAAACAAAACAGGCAAAAAACGATAGTGTCCTTTTCGGCCAAAATGTTTCTGCGACCAAATTTCGTTGCATCCCTACTTAAAACAATATTAAATATCAATATACTGTATTATTCTGTATTTAGTTCTGTGTAACAGAATCAGATTTAACAGAATTTTTTTTACCAATTATCCAAATAAAGTATAGTCCTAGAAAACTATTATTATATGAGAAACAGTAAGTCAAGATATGAACTCAAACAGCAGCTCTAGGGTAGCATCAAATTTGAAATATGTTACACAATAATTTTACTGAAAATAACAGGCAAAAAAAAACGAAAAACGAAATAGCAAAAAATGCCATTTTCGGCCAAAACGTTTCTGCGGCCGAAATTTTGGTGCATCCCTAATTCAGATAGAGCATGCCATTTTAAGCAACTTTCTAATTTACTCCTATTATCAGTTTTTCTTCTTTTCTTGGTATCGTTATTTAAAAAGCAAAAATGTACCGCTTAGGAGCCGGCCCATTTTAGGTTCAGCACCCTGGATAGCACTTGCTTATTGATGGCTACATTTAGACACCAATAAGCAAGCATAACCCAGCTTCTGAACCAAAAATGGGCCGGCTCCTATGCTTTCCATTTCTGTTTTTTAAATAAAGATATCAAGAGAACGAAGAAAAATTGATAATAGGAGTAAATTAGAAAGTTGCTTAAAATTGCCTGCTCTATCTGAATCATGAAAGAAAAAATTGGGTTTAGTGTCCCTTTAATTATAGTAAATGCATTTAAAAATACTTAAATCATTGATAAAAATATTAATTTGGTATTTGCAGAACCATTACTAAATGTTACCAGATCCAGTTTATAATTCAAACAAATGCACCAAGATCTATAACTATGAATATTTTATTCACATCACATGTGTGATCCTGAGATGCGTTTCCAATGTTCATCCATAAAAGTATCCGATTTTTAAAAACAGTCATTCTAAATTGGAGCAGAGCTTCACAATGTTACTTTTCCAAAAACAGAAACAAAAAATAATAATATGAAAATAGGTGAAAAAGGAAGAGGTAAATAAAAACAGTTTTTTTTCTGTCTTCTTCAAGTGGATGCCTAACCATGACCTCCTAAGATCATAATTCCACTTCACATGCTGAAATACGTAAAGAGGATAAAAGATCGAAATGCAAATGCTCTTGTGAGTTAGAGCATTTCATTACTGCAGTGTTGCTTCCATTTAAAGGGACATGAAATAAAAAATTTTTTTTAATGATTCAGATAGAGCGTGCAATTTTAAACAACTTTGTAATTTACTTCCATTATCAAATTATTATTCGTTCTTTTGGTATCTTTTCAGGGACTTAAAGTGAAGGTAAACTTTGATGAATGAAAGCCCGGTTTTTAAAAATACTATTAAAAACAGGGGCACTTTCATTCATCAAAGTTTAGAAAGTAGCTGTTTTGTTTATAAACTTACCTCTCTTCTTTGCACAGCCGGAGCAGCTTCCCCCACCCGGAGATTCTCTATTCACACGTCAGCAATGACTAATCCGGCTTCATCCAATCACGGCTTTTCCCCCCAGGGGAATCATTGCCTGAGACCATGCTGTGATTGGAGGAAGCTGGATTAGTCATTGCCGACGTGTGAAGAGAGAATCTCTGTGCGGGGGAAGCTGCTCCGGCTGTGAAAAGAAGAGAGGTAAGTTTTTAATCAAAACGGCTGCTTTCTAAACTTTGATAAATAAAAGAGCCCCTACTTTTTATTAGTATTTTTAAAAACCAGGCTTTCATTCATCAAAGTTTACCTTCACTTTAAGCTCAGGAGCGTGCATGTTTCTGGAGAACTATATGGCAGCAGTTTTGCAAGAATATTATCCATTTGCACTAGATGGCAGCATTTTTTCCTGCCTTGTGGTGCTCCAGATATCTACCTAGTTATCTCTTTAACTAAGAATACCATGGAAACAAAGCAAATTTGATAATAGAAGTTAACTGGGGGGGTGGGGGGGGGAATAATGTAAAATTGTATGCTCTGTCTGAAAAAAATGAACATTTTTGGATTTAATATCTCTTTAAATATGGGGTCAATTCCAAACTTTACAATCTTGGCTTCCAACAATAACAAGGTTTTTGTTTCAAGTGATCACAATCCAAAATATATTAAAGCCCACAGGTGCAAACGACTAGAAAATTCCCTGAAAGTGTGTTTTCAATAGTGAAATAATTGTTACCGGATCCTAAAACTGATATATATATATAATTATATAATGGCCATTTCAGACGCCTGTAAATTACATTACAGTTGTTTAGAATAAACCCCTTTGTACACTAAATAAGGGAGATCATCATTTACATGTATGAGGTGAACCGATTGTAATTCAAATCCATCTTGTTAACTGGTAAACAATATGAAGAACATTTGTATATAGGCATGATGGGCATACTTGGCAAGTTTGCATGATGATTATATTGACTTAATATTTTAAAAGTATTACATTTTATTCATATCCAGTTATTGATTGAGAAAGCACCTCTTCTGGTTTGGCAAAATACACATCTAAAATCGAGAAGATGACTTCGGATTTCTATTAGAACGAAGTGGAGGCAACATCTCATCTTTTAAAATGGGATTGTAACAGTTTTCACACTATAAACCGCTACAGTAGAGAGGTTTCCTCCATTGCAACAATTTACCCACAAAAATGTAGCCAAATCTGGAAAACAGCACTGCCATGAACAGGCTTCGTCTTTCTATTGCTGTAAGTAGATTGTGACACAAGGTTCCGGATATTGTAAATCATGTTTTTTAAAAACTTGATTGCTGCACCTTCTAATTAAAAAAAAAAAAAAAAAAACAAACTGTCATCTTGGTCACCAACAAACAAGACGAAAAGCAAACTCTGAAATCCCAGTTACCAAGATGCGATTCCTTTTGAAATCCCATATATCAAGACAACTGTACTGAAACTAACAGGACAATGCAAGTGTAAATTAGAAACAAACATTTACAAAACGTTATTATAACACTCAATTGCTAGATTTTGAGGTCATGATCTCCATTTTCTCACCTGCAATCACTTTAGGTGTATAAAAAAAATATATATCTATATTGGAGTCAGTGGGGGAAGAATATATAGCTGGTGTCAGTGGGATGGTATGAGTTACGGCGGTGTCCAGGCCCAGTCCCACCTGTTCCTTGTCCTACCACTGAACTGCTGGCACATGTGCACAGCGCACACACTTATGTGTGGAGAGGCAGGCCTGTGAGAGTATGCAGCAGGGGGCATGTCAGGTCGGGGCCCACCTGCAGGGCCATTATGGCCTGGTACATGGGCCTCTGCCCGGTTGTTGAGAAACCAGGATCTAGACCATGTATACAAATCCACATTTACAATCTCGTCTCTGTCCGATAGATTGGAATCGACCCCTTAGTGAAACACATAGTTAGAGCAGCTATTCACTACTGGGACATAGTTGAACATATCAGGTTAGCCAATGGCAAGAGCTATGTGTATAACCACAAATCACCGGGTAGCTCCAAGTAGTGCATTGCCGTTGTCGAGCCAAAGAATGAAATAAATTAGTAAGTAAATTGAAAAATTTTCTTTAAAATGACTTGACACATGAAAGTTTAAAAAAGCATGAAAGTCAAAATTTAAACTACAAACTTTTATATGATTGTAATTGATCTTAAGAAAAAAAAAAAATATATGTTTACCTGATAAATTAATTTATTTTATGGTAGTGAAAGTCTACAAGCCATTACTCCTGGGATTTAACTAGGAGGAGGTAAAGATTCCCAGAACTCCAAGAGCACTTAATCCCTCCAACCTCCCTAGTATGCCAGTCTGACGTATAGACAAGCAAGGAGAAGTAGAAAGGTAGGAAAGAAAAAAAAACAGAAAATAGGGTGCAATTTAAAACTGCCACCAGAAGAAAATTACAAAAATGTAGTGAAAATAGGCGGGTCTTGTGGACTCTCAACACATGAAAGAAATTAATTTATCAGGTAAACATAAATTGTGTTTTCTTTCATAAGGTGGTGAAAATCCACAAGCCATTACTCCTGGGAACTTATATCAAAACTGTGGAGTACATGAGTAATTTGGGCAGGACAAAATAAACATTCCAGACACTATTGCCTGGAGGATTTTCCTACCAAAAGTCGCTTGAGAATAAGTAAAAACATCAAACTGATAGAATTTAGTAAAGATATGCAAGGATGACCATGTTGCTGCCTTGCAAATTTGTTAAATAGAAAACTCATTTTTGAAAGCCCAGGAAGTGGAAACTGATCTAGTAGAATGGGCTGTAATGAATTTTGAGGGAGACTTTCCCACCTCCAAGTAAATCAAGAGTTTTAGCCAAGAAGCTAAAGTAACACTGAGAATGGATTAAAAGGAAGACCAGGCTTAGACCACTCTTTGGAAATGATCTCTGTAATCACCTTTTGGAACAGGAAAAAACTCTGGAGCCTTAAAGGGACAGTCTAGTCAAAATTAAACTTTCATGATTCAGATAGGGCATGCAATTTTAAACAACTTTCCAATTTACTTCTATTATCTAATTTGCTAAATTCTTTAGATATCCTTTGTTGAAGAAATAGCAATGCACATGTGTGAGCCAATCACACGAGGCCTCTATGTGCAGCAACCAATAAGCAGCTACTGAGCATATCTAGATATGCTTTTCAGCAAGTGATATCAAGAGAATGAAGCAAATTAGATAATAGAAGTAAATTAGAAAGTTGTTTAAAATGACATGCTCTTTCTAAATCACGAAAGAAAAAATGTGGGTTTCATGTCCCTTTAACAGAAGGTTTGAAAATCAAATACAATTGATTAATGGATTTTTCCTCAGAAGGCATTAATGGAACAGGAAACCCCAAAATGTTCTTTCATGATTTGGATAGAACATATTATTTTAAACAACTTTCCAATTTACTTCTATTATCAAATTTGCTTCATTCTCTTGTTATCCTTTGCTGAAGGAACATCATTGCACTACTGGCAGCTAAATTAACATATCTAGCTAGCAAATCACAAGAAACAAATGTGTGCAGGTACCAATCAGCAGCTAGCTCCCAGAAGTGTAGGATATATGCATATTCTTTTTCAACAAGGGATACCAAGAGAACAAAACACATTTGAAAATAGATGTGAATTTAAAAATGTCTTAAAAGTACATGCTCTATCTGAATAATAAAAGTTTAATTTTAACTTTACTATGCCTTTAAAAGGGACAGTCTACTCCAGACTTGTTACTGTTTAAAAAGATAGATAGATTGATTACCCATTCCCGTTTTGCATAACCAACACAGTTATATTAATACACATTTTACCTCTGTGATTACCTTGTATCTAAACCTCTGCAGACTGTCCCCTTATTTCAGTTCTTTTGACAGACTTGCATTATAGCCAATCAGTGCTGACTCCTAGGTAACTCCACAAGTGTAAAAGCACAATGTTATCTATATGGCACACACACAAACTAACGCCCTCTAGCTATGAAAAACTGTCAAAATACTCTGAGATTACAGGCAGCCTTCAAGGGCTTAGAAATTAGCATATGAACCTACTTGGGTTTAGCTTTAAACTAAGAATACCAAGAGAACAAAGCAAATTTGATGATAAAAGTAAATTGGAAAGTTGTTAAAATGACATGCCTTATCTGATTAATGAAAGTTTAAATTTGACTAGACTGTCCCTTTAGGTCCTGCACCTCTAAAGTACATAAAACCTCCTTTACTAGAGAGCAAGCTTGAACATAAAAGCCGAGGATTCTATAACCTGATCAGCGACTCCTGATCATCTGAAACTACTTCACCTACAGCAGACAGATCTGAGTCTGAAGTATCTAGCTGATCTGACTCTTAGAGATTCAGAACGGCTAGAAAAATCAACTGTAGGTTGCTTTCAGAGACTCTTTTCCGCTTGCTTGGAGGAAGCATGGCCAACTCTGAAGCAGTTGAGCAAACAAAATCTTTAAACCCTGCAGCAAAAGCTAAAGAACTCCCTTGTACAGAGGAAGGACAGATTCCATTAGAGGCAACAGCAGCATTTGATAGAATGCATAAAGTGATCCCAAGTTCCCAACAAGAATTGCAAAGCTGAGCTGGTGGAACAATAGGGGCCATTTTGCAAAAATGCACTTAATAGAATAAATACCATAGAGAGAAGTAAGCAAATATATACTGTAGGAGACAAAGTAAGTATAATTAGGGAAACTGATAAGGATTAGCTAATAAAGACCCATTCAGTGAGTATACACACTAAAGGCCAGATTACAAGTGAGCACTAATTAAAGCACCCACTCGAGCGTTAGATGTGCTAGAAGTAAGCTTTTTGCGCTCAAATTACTAGAAGATGAAATTAAACAGTTTTTGTTTGAGTACTAACCCGATGAGCGCAAAATATCACTTGCATGCTCACGTTTTACGCCATAGAAGACAATGGAGAAAACAAAAGTGGAAAAAAATCCCACTCTCACGAAAACCCATTTGGGCTAACCAGACATGAAAATATGAATATTTATCATTCCAATGTTCTTTAGATAGCAGATTATATTCTATTTATTCATAAATATTTCCACATATAGTTGATGCTTTTTGGTATAATATTTATTTAAACCTGTATATAAATATATATTATATTATATATATATATACACACACACACACACACACACACATATATATATATACACATTATATATATATATATATATATATATATATATATATATATATATACATATATACACACACACAAATATACATATACACACACATACATGATTATATATAGGTATAGATATATACAGATAACAAAATGTATGCTTACCTGATAAATGTATTTCTTTCCGGGCATGTAGAGTCACTTCCCTTACCAATAATCCCCAGTCATTCGGCCGAAAGAAAATGGAAAAAGAAGATAACACAAGGGTACAGAGGTGCCTGATGTTTGTACAATTTTTTTTTCCGTATTACATAAAAATAAGTGTTGGTCGTGGAATCTCCATGCCCAGAAAGAGAGAAATTTATCAGGTAAGCATAAAGTTTGTTTTCTTTCCTATGGCATGGAGAGTCAACCATTTCATTCCAATTACTAGTGGGAAACAATACCCAAGCTAGAAGACACAGAATGAAAGGGAGGTAGAACAAGACAGGCAGACCTAAACAGAAGACAACACCGCTTGAAGAACTTTTCTCCCAAAGGAAGCCTCAGCAGAGGCAAAAGTATCAAATTTGTAGAATTTGGAAAAAGTATACAATGAGGACCGAGGGACGCCTTGCAGATCTGCTCCACAGATGCTTCATTTTTGAAAGCCCAGGAAGAAGAGACCGCCCTAGTGGAATGAACCGTAATTCTTCCAGGAGGCTGTTGTCCAGCTGTCTCATATGCTAATCATATAACACTTTTCAACCAGAGAGAAAGAGCAGTAGAAGTGGCCTTCTGACCCTTACGCTTACCAGCGATAAACGAACAGGGCAGTAGACTGTCTAAAATCTTTGGTTGCTGGTAGAAAAAAAATTTGAGCACGCACAACATCCAGGTTGTGGAACATACGTTCCTTCTGAGGAGGAGGGTTCGGACAGAAGGAAGGAACAACAATTTCCTGATTGATGTTGCGATCCGATACCACTTTAGGAAGAAAACCCAATTTGGTACGAAGGACCACCTTATCCGCATGAAAAATAAGTTAAGGGGAATCACACTGCAGAGCTGAAAGCTCGGAAACTCTACGAGCAGATGAAATAGCAAGTAGAAACAAAACAATATCAATCGAATGCATAGGCTCAAACGGAGCCTGCTGCAAAACTTTAAGAACAAGGTTAAGGCTCCAGGGATGAGCAACAGGTTTAAACACAGGCCTGATTCTGACAAAGGCCTGAACAAAAGATTGGACATCTCGCAGATCTGCCAGACGTTTGAGTAAAAGAATAGACAGTGCAGAAATCTGACCCTTCAGAGTACTAGACTGACAAACCTTTCTCCAAGCCATCCTGAAGAAAAGACAAAAATCGTGGGAACCCTCACCCGCCTTCAAGAGAAAAACCTTTCGTCTCGCACCAATAAAAGGTATTTACGCCATACCTTAAGGAAAATCTTCAGAGAAACAGGTCCACAAGCATGAAGAACCACGCCTAGCCAAGACTACACGTTCAATCTCCAAGCAATCAGCTTCAGAGAAAGATTGAGGTGGAGAAAGGGACCCTGAATAAAAAGGTCCTTTCCCAAAGGAAACCTCCAAGGAGGAAGAGACGACATCTTTACCAGAATTGCAAACCAGATCCTGCGAGGCCTGGTAGGAGCTATTAGAATCACTGACGCCCTCTCCTGCTTGATTCAAGTAAAGACTCGAGAAAGAAGACGAACCGGAGGGAACAGGAACACAAGACCGATGTTCCAAGGAACCGCCAGAGCGTCAATAAGACTTGCTTGTGGATCTCTAGATGTTTATCCGTACCTTGGAAGCTTGGCACCTAGACGAGACACCAACAGATCCAACTCCACAACCCTCCACCTGAGGGTATCATAGAGAATAGTTCCGGATGGAGAACCCACTGCCCGGGATGAAAAATCTGCCTGTTCAGAAAAAAACGCTGCCCAGTAATCCACCCCTGTGATGTAGATGGCAGAGTGGAGACAATCGCGAGACTTCGCCCACTGGAGAAAACAGGTCACCTCCTTCATAACTAATGAACTCCGTGATCCTCCCTGGTGGAAATGTATGCCACCAAGGAGAAAAAACTATTGGAAACTGATAAACCGGACCAAGGCTAGATGAGGCCAGGCTGTTAAGAGTGTTGAAAATTGCTCTAAACTCTAGGGTATATATGGGAAGAGAGGACTCCTCCGGAGTAAAAAAAACTCTGAGCCATAAAGGAGCCCCAAACTGCTCTCCAGCCTGACAGGCTGGCGTTCGTGGCCACAATCACCCAGGAAGGTCTCAGGAAGCATGTAACCTGAGACAGATGGTCCTGCAAAATCCACTACGAAAGAGAGTCTCTCGATAGGGAATCCAGATCTATCCTCTGTGAAAGATCGAAGAAGACTTTGTTTCAATGACGGAGCATGCAAAGCTGTAAGGGTCTCACATGGAACTCAGCAAAAGGATTGATATCCATGGACGCAACTATGAGACCAATCAATCCCATACAGTGAGTCACTGATAGACAGACAGAGGTCTGAAAGGAACAATTATAGACCATTCTTATGGCTTCTTGCCTTTTCTTAAGAAGCACACCTTGGTGTCTGGTACTAGAGAACTCTTTTCCAGAGTCACTTTCCAACATCTCAGTATGAGATTTAGTAAGATAAAAAAAGATGGCACTCAAGCTAATATGTCCAGGAAAGGCGCCACCGCTATTCCCTGAGATCTGACCTCCAAAAGCACCCCTAGAAACTTTGTAAAGATTCAAGGTGCTGTAGCAAGGCCAAAGGGAAGGGAAATAAACTGGAAATGTCTATCCAGAAAAAGGTAAAATTCCATGAGAATGGGAACATGAAGATACTTGTCTTTTATGTCCAATGAGGTTATGAACTGACCCTCCTGAAACAAGGGTAAAATAGATTCCATTTTGAAGGATGAAACCCTGAGAAATTTGTACCACGAACAGATTTGAATAAAATCCTTGACCCTGTTTCTCTACGGGAAACTGGAACAATCCCTTCCAGGGAAGACAGGCCCTTTACGCAGATTAAGAAGACCACTCTCTTTGTCTGGACTGCAGGGAAACCTAGACAGGATAAACCTGCCCCTTGGGAAGCAAGACTTGAATCCTATTCTGTAACCTTGGGATACTATTTTCCCGGTCCCAGGATCTGGGACATCACGGATCCAAGACTGATGAAAAAAAGAAAAAAAATATAGCGCCCCCCCCTTGATCCAAGACTGAATCGGGGACGGCCCCGTCATAGTGACTTAGAATCAGCAGGTTTTCTTGGCCTGTTTCTCCTTATTCAAGGATGACTGGATCTCCATGAGATTCCGGATTGTACTTGTGTGGAAGAGGAAAAGGAAGACTTTTGTCCCAAAAAGTTACGAAAAAAGCTAAACTCTTAGGTCAATACTTCTTAACCCGAGGAAGGAAATATCCATTACCCTCAGTAATCTTGAAAAAAATTTAGCCAGACCAGGACCAAATAAAGTCTTGCCCTTCTAAAAGAAAAATAGAAGTTTAACCACTTGAATGCTGGCATCACAAATAAAAGTATTAGAACCTTGATCCTATCTTGGATCTCTTCTAAAGTTGTCTCTTCTGAAACTATAGCAGACAAGGCATCGATCCAATAAGATGCTGCACCTGCAACCGCAGCAATACTTGCGATTGGTTCACATTTTAACCCCTGGGAATGTACTCTCTTAAGTAAGCCTCTTCTGGGATCCCAGAAAAGAATAACTATCCTGAACAGGGATAGCAGATCTAAAGTAGAATAGCTCTCTTAACTTAGGAAACAGAGGCTGTAGAGGGCACGA
The DNA here is from genome assembly GCF_027579735.1 of Bombina bombina. Classification (NCBI taxonomy): domain Eukaryota; kingdom Metazoa; phylum Chordata; class Amphibia; order Anura; family Bombinatoridae; genus Bombina; species Bombina bombina. The sequence continues at coordinate 789,072,163 of NC_069500.1, forward strand.
AATACAGACACCTATGTAATAAACTAACAATGAACCGACATACAAATTTTGATAAATCCATAAACTCCTCAGAAAAGGAGAAAAGGGAGCTGCATCTACTGATTTTGTAGGGAACTGCCACCAGAGGGCAACAAATACTAAGGAAAACACGCTCTCAAAACAAAGAGAGCGTGAAAGAAAAGTGCCAATTAAAAATGGGGTATTGTAAAAATTATTACAAACTACCATGTATTAAATAAACAGTATTTGTAGAGACAACTCATCAAGATTGAATCCCTGCAAAAGAACATAGCGGTACTATAGAAACCGCCCACAATGGCGGATCTGAGAAGTCAGTAAAAACATATAAATAAATATATAACCACCTAAAAACGATTTCTCTGTATAATAAGAGAAAATAAAAGGTATTTACATGTCCGGACTTAGCATATTACAGTGCTGTGCTATGCTAGAGATTGAATCATTTGATTTACATAGGAGGATTATAAAAAGGACAAAGAGAAATATATACATTAAACTGTCACCAGATAGCAGCAGATACCTTAAAAAAACGCACAAATATCTAGAGAATACGTCTAGAAAAAGGAAGTGCAGAAAGGCAGGTTAAATGATATGAACACTAAGGAGACACTATACCACAGTGCCAAACCTAAGCACAGGTATCATAAAAAACATAGAATACCCGAGCCCAAGAATATCTTATTCTCTGCCAGGCGTTAGACAGAACATGAGATAACTGCACATATCCTTACACACGAGGATTAGAGTAACACAAACAGCTCTAAAACCGACAATCTAGCTGGTGAAAGCAGAGCTGAACACATCGCCGCAAAAAGAACAAAGCAGCAAGGTATCTGCCCACAATGGCGGAGAATTTACGTTCTCTGCAATTTCTGGACTTTTCAAGTAAAAACATTCACTTTGTGACAAAAGACAAGTCCAACCTTAATACCGCTGCCAGATTCCGCCATCAGATCTGGAAGCTGTGTCACAAAGGAAATGCAATAAGTAAAAAACAGCCTAGCACCATTCTAGAAAATTTCAGTTATGGTCGTAATAATATCATGAAAACAGGCGTGAAAAACATACTGCGACCTCACCAGTCTTATCCCTCACAAAATAACTGACAGAGGGATATGTCAGAAATATAAGCCCAAAAACACTTTGAGCACTATAAGGGACCGTAAAAACGACCTGAGTAGGGAAGATAAGTGAGAAATAAAGTAATACCTTAATACCTAATCCACACATACCATAAAAACAGGGTTAGCAATAGAAATACCTTGCTATGGAAGCGGCAAGATTTCCCTTTGTAGCTGCTCAGCTGCAATATAACTGAAGAACAGGTATATCAATTAATAAATGAGAACCCCTTCAAGAGGTAACAGGTCCCACCAGGTCCCTGATTTTCCAGTCCTGTCTTCTTGAAATCTTCCTGTAAATTATATATGAAAAGGACTTACCCTCCAGGGTCTTCGGCTGTGGAGCAGTCACAGCAGCTTCAGGTTTGAAAGCCTCCTCCGATCGCTGACAGGGATGGAAGACACAAGAAAAAACAGAGTAACCAATCCTGGTTTTCTATAAAGGGGTAGCACTGATGTTAGAAGTTAAGCAAAGACCACCTCGCCGTCTTCTAACTGCTAAAAGCCACCATTACTCTTACTAAAGAGATTGACATGGACACAGCATAGCCCCAATAAATATCTTCAGTCACCATCTTCCCAAATCCTCCCTTGAAAGAGGCAAAGAGAATGACTGGGGATTATGGGTAAGGGAAGTGACACTTAACAGCTCTGATGGGGTGCTTTTTGCCTCCTCCTGCTGGCCAGGAGTTGACTATAGAAACAGATAAAAATCCTACTTACAAGAAAACAGGATATTTAAAACCCACAGCGCTGCAACAAGTACAGCTAGAATTGGATGATTGGATATAATATATGACCTCTGTCAGAAAGTGATAAAAATTACACTGAAATTGCAGTCAATTAAAACATTTGGCCCAAAAGAAAAAATGAATAAATATACTAAAGAATAAAAAGATGATAATTTATTACAAATGGTAGAAACAAAAACACATCTATAAAATACGCTGATCAGCCATTGATACCTAAAAACAATGTGTAATATCTAACAGCTTAAAACAAGACTTTCAAAATTCATTCACAAAAAGATTCATTCGCATAAAACAATAGATCAGGTTGAAGGAGTCCGGTGTTAGAGTATTAGGATATCCACATCAACAGCCAATTTCTTTAGATGCCAGAGGAAGACAGTATTGGTTCTCTGCGATGGTGGCGAATTCCTTCTGCGAGCTGTAGCGGAACCGGGTATGCCTCTTTGGTTCAAAGTGCCGGTATCGAGTGAACCATAATAATTTCGATTACGCTGATTTAAAGCATTCTGGCTGATAATTTAGTTACGCTGATACATTGTAACTGCACATATCAAATACAAATCCATACACGCATAAAAACATTTCAGTTATTTAGTTGCGCTGATCAAAAATATATATGTTATAACATTATAGCCAATATAAGTAGCAATTGTAATAAAATATATATAAAATAAACAAAATACATTTAAAATATATTAGAGAAAGCACTATTGTTAGTTACACCACTTTAGCCTATCCATAACATATTCAACCTTAGATCTTGTTAGCAAAAACAGAATTTATGTTTACCTGATAAATTACTTTCTCCAACGGTGTGTCCGGTCCACGGCGTCATCCTTACTTGTGGGATATTCTCTTCCCCAACAGGAAATGGCAAAGAGCCCAGCAAAGCTGGTCACATGATCCCTCCTAGGCTCCGCCTTCCCCAGTCATTCGACCGACGTAAAGGAGGAATATTTGCATAGGAGAAATCATATGATACCGTGGTGACTGTAGTTAGAGAAATTAAATCATCAGACCTGATTAAAAAACCAGGGCGGGCCGTGGACCGGACACACCGTTGGAGAAAGTAATTTATCAGGTAAACATAAATTCTGTTTTCTCCAACATCGGTGTGTCCGGTCCACGGCGTCATCCTTACTTGTGGGAACCAATACCAAAGCTTTAGGACACGGATGATGGGAGGGAGCAAATCAGGTCACCTAGATGGAAGGCACCACGGTTTGCAAAACCTTTCTCCCAAAAATAGCCTCAGAAGAAGCAAAAGTATCACATTTGTAAAATTTGGTAAAAGTGTGCAGTGAAGACCAAGTCGCTGCCTTACATATCTGATCAACAGAAGCCTCGTTCTTGAAGGCCCATGTGGAAGCCACAGCCCTAGTGGAATGAGCTGTGATTCTTTCAGGAGGCTGCCGTCCGGCAGTCTCATAAGCCAATCTGATGATGCTTTTAAGCCAAAAAGAGAGAGAGGTAGAAGTTGCTTTTTGACCTCTCCTTTTACCAGAATAAACAACAAACAAGGAAGATGTTTGTCTGAAATCCTTTGTAGCCTCTAAATAGAATTTTAGAGCACGAACTACATCCAAATTGTGCAACAAACGTTCCTTCTTTGAAACTGGATTCGGACACAAAGAAGGCACAACTATCTCCTGGTTAATATTTTTGTTAGAAACAACTTTCGGAAGAAAATCAGGTTTAGTACGCAAAACCACCTTATCTGCATGGAACACCAGATAAGGAGGAGAACACTGCAGAGCAGATAACTCTGAAACTCTTCTAGCAGAAGAAATTGCAACCAAAAACAAAACTTTCCAAGATAATAACTTAATATCTACGGAATGTAAGGGTTCAAACGGAACCCCTTGAAGAACTGAAAGAACTAAATTGAGACTCCAAGGAGGAGTCAAAGGTTTGTAAACAGGCTTGATTCTAACCAGAGCCTGAACAAAAGCCTGAACATCTGGCACAGCCGCCAGCTTCTTGTGAAGTAAAAGAGATAAAGCAGAAATCTGTCCCTTCAAAGAACTTGCAGATAATCCTTTCTCCAAACCCTCTTGTAGAAAGGATAGAATCTTAGGAATTTTTACCCTGTTCCATGGGAATCCTTTCGATTCGCACCAACAGATATATTTCTTCCATACTTTATGGTAAATTTTTCTAGTTACAGGCTTTCTAGCCTGAATAAGAGTATCAATGACAGAATCTGAGAACCCACGCTTTGATAAAATCAAGCGTTCAATCTCCAAGCAGTCAGTTGGAGTGATGCCAGATTCGGATGTTCGAACGGACCTTGAACAAGAAGGTCCCGTCTCAAAGGTAGCTTCCATGGTGGAGCCGATGACATATTCACCAGGTCTGCATACCAAGTTCTGCGTGGCCACGCAGGAGCTATCAAGATCACCGAAGCCCTCTCTTGATTGATCCTGGCTACCAGCCTGGGAATGAGAGGAAACGGTGGGAACACATAAGCTAGGTTGAAGGTCCAGGGCGCTACTAGTGCATCTACTAGAGTCGCCTTGGGATCCCTGGATCTGGACCCGTAGCAAGGAACCTTGAAGTTCTGACGAGACGCCATCAGATCCATGTCTGGAATGCCCCATAATTGAGTTATTTGGGCAAAGATTTCCGGATGGAGTTCCCACTCCCCCGGATGAAATGTCTGACGACTCAGAAAATCCGCTTCCCAATTTTCCACTCCTGGGATGTGGATTGCAGACAAGTGGCAGGAGTGAAGCTCCGCCCATTGAATTACTTTGGTCACTTCTTCCATCGCCAGGGAACTCCTTGTTCCCCCCTGATGGTTGATATATGCAACAGTCGTCATGTTGTCTGATTGAAACCTTATGAATTTGGCCTTTGCTAGTTGAGGCCAAGCCTTGAGAGCATTGAATATCGCTCTCAGTTCCAGAATGTTTATCGGGAGAAGAGATTCTTCCCGAGACCATAGACCCTGAGCCTTCAGGTGTTTCCAGACCGCGCCCCAGCCCACCAGGCTGGCGTCGGTCGTTACAATGACCCACTCTGGTCTTCTGAAGCTCATCCCTTGGGACAGGTTGTCCAGGGTCAGCCACCAACGGAGTGAATCTCTGGTCCTCTGATCTACTTGGATCGTCGGGGACAAATCTGTATAATCCCCATTCCACTGTCTGAGCATGCACAGTTGTAATGGTCTTAGATGAATTCGCGCAAAAGGAACTATGTCCATTGCCGCAACCATCAAACCTATTACTTCCATGCACTGCGCTATGGAAGGAAGAAGAACAGAATGAAGTACTTGACAAGAGCTTAGAAGTTTTGATTTTCTGGCTTCTGTCAGAAAAATCTTCATTTCCAAGGAGTCTATTATTGTTCCCAAGAAGGGAACTCTTGTTGACGGGAATAGAGAACTTTTTTCTACGTTCACTTTCCACCCGTGAGATCTGAGAAAGGCTAGGACAATGTCCGTATGAGCCTTTGCTTGTGGTAGAGACGACGCTTGAATCAGTATGTCGTCCAAGTAGGGTACTACTGCAATGCCCCTTGGCCTTAGCACCGCTAGAAGGGACCCTAGTACCTTTGTGAAAATTCTTGGAGCAGTGGCTAGTCCGAATGGAAGTGCCACAAACTGGTAATGCTTGTCCAGAAAGGCGAATCTTAGGAACCGATGATGTTCCTTGTGGATAGGAATATGTAGATACGCATCCTTTAAATCCACCGTGGTCATGAATTGACCTTCCTGGATGGTAGGAAGAATTGTCCGAATGGTTTCCATCTTGAACGATGGGACCTTGAGAAATTTGTTTAGGATCTTGAGATCCAAAATTGGCCTGAATGTTCCCTCTTTTTTGGGAACTATGAACAGATTGGAGTAAAACCCCATCCCTTGTTCTCCTAATGGAACAGGATGAATCACTCCCATTTTTAACAGGTCTTCTACACAATGTAAGAATGCCTGTCTTTTTATTTGGTCTGAAGACAATTGAGACCTGTGGAACCTTCCCCTTGGGGGTAGTTCCTTGAATTCCAGGAGATAACCTTGAGAAACTATTTCTAGCGCCCAAGGATCCTGAACATCTCTTGCCCAAGCCTGAGCGAAGAGAGAGAGTCTGCCCCCCACCAGATCCGGTCCCGGATCGGGGGCCAGCATCTCATGCTGTCTTGGTAGCGGTAGCGGGCTTCTTGGCCTGCTTACCTTTGTTCCAGCCTTGCATCGGTCTCCAGGCTGGCTTGGTTTGAGAAGAATTACCCTCTTGCTTAGAGGATGTAGAATTTGAGGCTGGTCCGTTTCTGCGAAAGGGACGAAAATTTGTTTTATTTTTAGCCTTAAAAGACCTATCCTGAGGAAGGGCGTGGCCCTTTCCCCCAGTGATGTCTGAAATAATCTCTTTCAAGTCAGGGCCAAACACCGTTTTCCCCTTGAAAGGGATGTTAAGCAATCTGTTCTTGGAGGACACATCCGCTGACCAAGACTTCAGCCAAAGCGCTCTGCGCGCCACAATAGCAAAACCTGAATTTTTCGCCGCTAATCTAGCTAATTGCAAAGTGGCGTCTAAGGTAAAAGAGTTAGCCAACTTAAGTGCTTGAACTCTGTCCATAACCTCCTCATAAGAGGATGCTTGATTGAGCGACTTTTCTAGTTCCTCGAACCAGAAACACGCTGCTGTTGTGACAGGAACAATGCATAAAATTGGTTGTAGAAGGTAACCTTGCTGAACAAACATCTTTTTAAGCAAACCCTCTAATTTTTTATCCATAGGATCTTTGAAAGCACAACTATCTTCTATAGGGATAGTGGTGCGTTTGTTTAGAGTAGAAACTGCCCCCTCGACCTTGGGGACTGTCTGCCATAAGTCCTTCCTGGGGTCGACCATAGGAAATAATTTCTTAAATATAGGGGGAGGGACAAAAGGTATGCCGGGCCTTTCCCATTCTTTATTTACAATGTCCGCCACCCGCTTGGGTATAGGAAAAGCTTCGGGGGGCACCGGGACCTCTAGGAACCTGTCCATCTTACATAATTTCTCTGGAATGACCAAATTGTCACAATCATCCAGAGTAGATAACACCTCCTTAAGCAGAGCGCGGAGATGTTCCAATTTAAATTTAAATGTAATAACGTCAGGTTCAGCTTGTTGAGAAATTTTTCCTGAATCTGAAATTTCTCCCTCAGACAAAACCTCCCTAGCCCCTTCAGACTGGTGTAAGGGCATGTCAGAACCATTATCATCAGCGTCCTCATGCTCTTCAGTATCTAAAACAGAGCAGTCGCGCTTTCGCTGATAAGTGGGCATTTTGGCTAAAATGTTTTTAATAGAATTATCCATTACAGCCGTTAATTGTTGCATAGTAAGGAGGATTGGCGCACTAGATGCACTAGGGACCTCCTGAGTGGGCAAGACTGGTGTAGACATAGAAGGAGATGATGCAGTACCATGCTTACTCCCCTCACTTAAGGAATCATTTTGGGCAACATTATTATCAGTGGCATCATTGTCCCTACTTTGTTTGTCACATTCATCACATATATTTAAATGAAGAGGAACCTTGGCTTCCGAACATACAGAACATCGTCTATCTGATAGTTCAGACATGTTAATAGGCATAAACTTGATAAAGCACAAAAAACGTTTTAAAATAAAACCGTTACTGTCTCTTTAAATTTTAAACTGAACACACTTTTTTACTGAATATACGCAAAAGTATGAAGGAAATGTTCAAAATTCACCAAAATTTCACCACAGTGTCATAAAGCCTTAAAAGTATTGCACACCAAATTTGAAAGCTTTAACTCTTAAAATAACGGAACCGGAGCCGTTTTTACATTTAACCCCTATACAGTCCCTGGTATCTGCTTTGCTGAGACCCAACCAAGCCCAGAGGGGAATACGATACCAAATGACGCCTTCAATAAGCTTTTTCAGTGGATCTGAGATCCTCACACATGCATCTGCATGCCTTGCTTCTCAAAAACAACTGCGCATTAGTGGCGCGAAAATGAGGCTCTGCCTATGACTAGAAAAGGCCCCCAGTGAAAAAGGTGTCCAATACAGTGCCTGCCGTTTTTTTAATAAAATTCCCAAGATTAAAATAACTCTCCAAAGTTATAAACCATTAAATATGCTTATAAAGTAATCGTTTTGGCCCAGAAAAATGTCTACCAGTCTTTAAAGCCCTTGTGAAGCCCTTTTATTCTTATATTGAAAATTAAGAAAATGGCTTACCGGATCCCATAGGGAAAATGACAGCTTCCAGCATTACCAAGTCTTGTTAGAAATGTGTCATACCTCAAGCAGCCAAAGTCTGCTCACTGTTTCCCCCAACTGAAGTTAATTCCTCTCAACAGTCCTGTGTGGAAACAGCCATCGATTTTAGTAACGGTTGCTAAAATCATTTTCCTCTTACAAACAGAAATCTTCATCTCTTTTCTGTTTCAGAGTAAATAGTACATACCAGCACTCTTTTAAAATAACAAACTCTTGATAGAAGAATAAAAACTACATTTAAACACCAAAAAACTCTGAGCCATCTCCGTGGAGATGTTGCCTGTGCAACGGCAAAGAGAATGACTGGGGAAGGCGGAGCCTAGGAGGGATCATGTGACCAGCTTTGCTGGGCTCTTTGCCATTTCCTGTTGGGGAAGAGAATATCCCACAAGTAAGGATGACGCCGTGGACCGGACACACCTATGTTGGAGAAATATCCTATAAGTAAAATAATTTATTTTCTTTGAGACCAAAAAGTTCCATTCTTTTTGCAAGGATAATGACATGTCATATAACATCCAATCATACTCAATTTAATACTCAATCCAGAAAAATAGCACATCAATAATTAGGTCAATTAACTAACAAAATAACCATACAGTAGTTCTGCATGAAAGACCACGAATATCCTAAACTCATCAGGGATAAAAAGTGAAAGTGCTTTTATTCTCTAAGGAAGCAACCTATATCAAAATCAACATTCAAACCATTAGGTTGTAAAGATTTTAACTCGAAAATCCATTTTGTTTCTTTTTTTATTAGTTCAGACTGTGTATTGCCACCTCTCCAATTATTTTTAACCTTTTCTATACCCATAAAGGAGAAGTGTGCTAAATTGCTATTATTACAGGCAGAAAAATGTTTTGGCACAGGTAGATCTTTATTCCTATCCAAATAATGCTTTTCAATTGACCATATATGTTCGCGTATGCGATCACGTAAGGGTCTTTCGGATTCTCCTATGTACTGTTTGCCACAACGGCACTGTATCAGATAGATAACAAATCTATCTGAACATCTTATAGTATCCCTGATTTTAAAAGACTTTCCTGTGATATTGGATTTAAACTATTTTTGTTTCTTGGAGTGTTTACATGACTTGCACGTTAAACAGGGAAAAAAACCATTTAGTTTCTTACCTGTTAGATCATTCTGTAATGGGCTTCAATTTTTACCTTTATGTCTATTTTCAGTAGGTGCTAGAATTGTTTTTAAATTACGTGCCCTCTTGTAAATAATTTGAGGCTTTGCTGGTAGTATGGATCCTAATTGTTCATCATTTCTTAAAATGCCCCAATGTTTGTTTAATATTTTTTCTACTAGAGACTTATTATTACTATAACCAGTAATAAATGGAATAAAAGTGTTATCATTTTTTCTTAGTAGTTTTTTATTGTGGATCTAGTATTGTTTTGAACTAGGTCATCCCTACTTACTTCTCTTATTTCTCCACGTACTTTTTCAATCTTACTTGCATCATAGCCTCTATCAATACATTTTTGTTTGAGTTTATCAGATTGAATATCAAAATCAGTCAAATTTTAACAATTTTTCTTAACACGCAAAAACTGTCCCTTAGGGATATTATCAATCCACCTTGGATAGTGGCAGCTGGTATGGTGAATATAGCTATTTGCATCCACACTTTTAAAATGCATTTTGGACAAGATTTTATTGTTCTCAGGAAACAATTCTAGGTCTAAAAAATTAATACTTTGCCTACTTTTTTCACATGTGAACTTAAGATTTACTTGATTATTATTCATGGCAACAACAAAATCCTCTAACAAATTCTCTTCCCCTCTCCAAATAATGAGGATATCGTCTATTTGCTCCAAATGGGGTATTTGCAAGAAAAGATTGTTCCCAATGCCCCAAATGGGGTATTTGCAAGAAAAGATTGTTCCCAATGCCCCATAAATAAATTCGCATAACTTGGAGCAAACCTGGTGCCCATAGCCGTTCCTCTCTCTTGATTATAGAACTGGTTGTCATAACTAAAAAAATTATGCGATAAGATAAAATGAATTGATTCCAACAGGAATCCTTTCTGTTCACTTTTTAAGGTGTTTTCTGTATCTAAAAAATGTTTTGTAGCTAATAGACCATCTTTATGATTGATACAGGTGTACAAGGAGGTGACATCACACGTGAAAAGAAGAAAATCTTCTTGCCAGGGGATGTCTTCTATTAATTTAAGTACATCTGTAGAATCCTTCAAATAAGAGGATAAGGATCTTACGTATTTTTGAAGGAAAACATCTAAATATTCTGATAGGTTCGCTGTAAGTGATCCCACTCCCGATATGATCGGCCTACCGGGAGAATTAGTCAGAGATTTATGGATCTTTGGTAAACAATATAGTAAAGGAATTTTTGGAAATTTAGGTAATAAATAACTTCTTTCCTTAGTGTTAAGTATTCCTTTATCAAAGGCTCCATTTAGTAACCTTACTAGTTCATCTGTATATTTCTTTGTGGGATCACTTAATAATTTTTTATACGTTTCACTATCCTTAAGAATATTATCACATATTGTGTGGTAATCTACAGAGTCCAAAATGACTATACCCCCACCCTTGTCTGCGGGCTTTATAATAAGATCCTCAGTTTCCAGTTCTTTAATAATCCTTAGTTGTTTTTTGCTTAAATTACTATAAGTTTTATTAATTTTTTCGTCAGTCAAATTTTCAATATCCCTTAAAACTAATTTTTCGAATGTCTCTAATATCGGACCTTTCTCTTCTTTTGGATAGAAAGTCGATTTATCCCTTAATTGGGTGTGCGTATATTCATTATCTTTAGTTAGAGTATTGTTTGCCAATTTTTCTATCCCAGACTTTAGAAACCACTTTTTGACTGTGAGTTTCCTAATGAATTTATGTGCGTCAATATATGTACCAAACTTATTCAATTTACAACTGGGTGCAAAAGATAAACCTTTACTTAATATATCCTCATGATCTTTGCTCAATGGTTTTTTACTTAAATTGAAAATACCTAAATTTGTACCTGGCTTATTTAAAACCTTGATTTTTTTTTTGGATCTCCTAATCCCTCCTCTCTTTCCTCTCTGTCTGATGCTCTTCTTTTTCTTAAGTCCCTTTGTGGTAATGGACTTGAGAGAATGCTTTGGCCTTGTCCTAAAAAAGACGAGGAGGTAGTTGGATTAATCTGTTCATCATTTTTAACATTTTGTAATGGTGCGAATCTATTGGATGACCTCCAATCATTGCTTGAATTTTGATAGGAATTGTGCCTATTACCTAACTGTGGACTATGTTCAGTTCTATTTGGATATCTTCAATACTGGTTATTATTATATACTCTTTCATTCTGATAGTTATGAGACCCATTGTTTCTATAGTCAACCTGATTAGAATGGTGTGCTTTGTCTCGAGAGGTGAAGTGCCTAGACTCAAAACTTTGTCTTTGTTCTCTAGTTGAACCATACATATTACCATTAGATATATTTCTATTTGAATTTCTATGATTGGGCACAAACCTAGGACCTTGCTCACCTAGTGATTGATTGGTATGTATTCTCAGAGTATTTTGCTTGGGGACAAACCTGTGATTGCTGTTAATCATAGTTAACCCTAAAATTAGAGTTTCTACGTTCGTATCCAGTATAATAGTTCTTATGGTTATTTACTCTCTCTATTGTAATAGAGTTTCTAGCATTTTCTACCTTCTTTGTATGTCTCCATTTATGGGAAATATAATTGTCCCAATTAGGTTGATTAATATGGGACAAATAATCTTCACAGTCCCTCTCAAATTTTCTTATTTTTACTTTAAAAATTTCTTCCTTAGTACTAGTAAGCAATTTTTAAATCTATTTTTCTTTATTAATGTACTCAACATTGCTTTCAAACTCTTTTAATTGGATCTCTAGTTCTTTTATCTCAATTTCTAGTTTTTTTAAAATTTCATTTTTTAAAATATTTTTTTAAAATATATATAGGAATATCTGTTTAGAAATACTTAGAACATATTCTATGTGCAGAACATTGGAATATGAAATATTTACAGTAAATACATAGTTAAAACCTTTATTAAATATGAATATTGCACAAATATGCTTTTACATGTTTTCATTTACTTCACTTCAAAGGGCTCCAATGCACTTATATATGTGTCTATATATGTATACATATATATAGACACATATATAAGTGCTTATATTGTATATATGTCTGTAAATACATATATATATATATATATATATATATATATATATATATATATATATATATATATATATATATATACATACATATACATATACACACACACACACATATATATATTATACATACTAATCTTTAGACATGTATATGTATGTATCTCTATGTTAAAGCCCTTTGCCTGCATTTTTTTCTAACACTTATAACTTCTAACACACGTGTGACCCTTTTGTTCTCTAAATATTTTTCAAGAAATATAAACTCTGTCCTATGTTTCATTTCTAATATTAGTTTATCTTCTAGGTCCTTCATTAATTTGCATAACAAATCAACATTCTCTGGAGTAACAATAATATCTGTAGAAAAGATATTATAAATCCCTTTATATCTTTCATCCCTATATTTGAAAACATTGTTTTCAGACATGATCCTTGCAGCTGGGTAAAGACAGGAGTTGAATATCCCACTAGTAATTGGAATGAAATATATATATACACACACACACACTACCTTGCTAGTATCGGGTCGGACCCCCTTTTGCCTTCAGACCTTCCTTAATTCTTTGTGGCATAAATTCAACAAGGTGTTGGAAACATTCCTCAGACATTTTGGTCCGTATTGACATGATAGCATCACCCAGTTGCTGCAGATTTGTCGGCTGCATATCCATGATGTGAATCTCCTGTTACACTACATCCCAAAGGTGCTCTATTGGATTGAGATCTGGTGACTGAGGCCATCGGAGTAAAGTGAACTTATTGTCGTGTTCAAGAAACCAGTTTGAGATGTTTTGAGCTTTGTGACATGGTGCATTATCCTGCTGGAACTAGCCATCAGAAGATGGGTACACTATAGTCATAAAGGGATGCACAAGGTCAGCAAGAATACTCAGGTAGGCCGTGGTGTTTAAACAATGCTCAATTGGTACTAAGGGGCCCCAAGTGTGCCAAGAAAATATTGCCCACACCATTACACCACCATCACCAGCCTGAACCGTTGATACAAGGCAGGATGGATCAATGCTTTCATGTTGTTTACGCCAAATTCTGACCCTACCATCTGAATGTCGCAGCTGAAATCGAGACTCATCAGACTAGGCAACGTTTTTCCAATCTTCTATTGCCCAATTTTTGGGGCCTGTGCAAATTGTAGCCTCAGTTTCCTGTTCTTAGCTGACAGGAGTGGCACCCGGTGTGGTCTTCTTCTGCTGTAGCCCATCTGCTTTAAAGTTTGACGTGTTGTGTGCGTTCAGAGATGGTATTCTGCATACCTTGGTTGTAACGAGTGGTTATTTGAGTTTCTGTTGCCTTTCTATCATCTCAAACCAGTCTGCCCATTCTCATCTGACCTCAACAAGGCATTTTTGTCCACACAACTTCTGCTCACTGGATATTTTCTCTTTTTTCGGACCATTCTCTGTAAACCCTAGAGATGGTTGTGAGTGAAAATCCCAGTAGATCAGCAGTTTTTGAAATACTCAGACCAGCCCATCTGCCACCAACAACCATGCCATGTTCAAAGTCACTTAAATGCTCGGTTTGAACTTTAGCAAGTCGTCTTCACCATGTCTAGATGCCTAAATGCATTGAGTTGCTGCCAAGTGATTGGCTAATTAGCAATTTGTGTACCTAATAAAGTGGCCGGTGAGTGAGATATATATAGGAATATCTGTTTAGAAATACTTAGAACTTATTCTATGTGCAGAACATTGGAATATGAAATATTTACAGTAAATACATAGTTAAAACCTTTATTAAATATGAATATTGCACAAATATGCTTTTACATGTTTTCATTTACTTCACTTCAAAGGGCTCCAATGCACTTATATATGTGTCTATATATGTATACATATATATAGACACATATATAAGTGCATATATTGTATATATGTCTGTAAATACATATATATATATATATATATATATATATATATATATATATATATACACATATACACACACACACACACACATATATATTATACATACTAATCTTTAGACATGTATATGTATGTATCTCTATGTTAAAGCCCTTTGCCTGCATTTTTTTCTAACACTTATAACTTCTAACACATAACTTTTGTGCACAATATTTTTTTTTATAATTTTGTTAGACAGTGTTATTAGGAGTGTAACTATACTTTGTAATGTGTTTTTGATGTGTTTTGTGCAACTTTTTAATTTCAGAAAACAGTTAACCATAGCTCTAAAGTTGGGGTAATCATTCTAGCATAAATCACGATTGCGCTCAAGCGATTGCGATTACTTTTAACTCGTAATACCTGCGGTAAGCCCAGCAAACGCAAAACCCTGCGATAAACCCCTTATCGCTCTTGCACAAACGTTTGCGCCCCATTTGTAATCTGGCCCTAAACAAACGAATAATAAATCTATTTTAAATATATTTTTAAACTGGCTCTTGAAATTGCAATAATCTTAACCCCTTCTCACCGATAAGGGAAAATAAAGAACAGCAGTCGTAGACCAACACAAAAAGCAATAACCGAAAAGAAAAAGCAGGCTGTTAGCATGGCGTGAAAAGATTAACTACTGTGTTGCCAGATAACAGTACTGGATATAAAAAAAAATGCATAAAAGCCAGAAGTGCATTTACCCAAAACGGGAGTGCGGTTTGGTAGCGAGGGTCAGGAATTTAGCTTTGTAGGGGAAACTGGCACAAAATTAAATAAATAAGCATATTAACTGTAAAAAAAAAAAAGGCATAACACATAGCGCAGTTGAAAAAAAACTGAAAGTGAGCGCGCTAAGAAAGGACTGCGCACATAGTTTTATAATAAAAAAACATACTTACAGATTATTATTATTATTTTTTTTAAAAACAGTGTGTTTCCTGCCATTGGCTGACTTGAAGTGTTAATCTACCTCCAGGTAGTGCAGTGCTGATTCCTCAACAGAGGATACCAAGAGAATTAATCAAATTTGAAAACAGCAGTAAATTGAAAAGTTGTTTAAAATTGTATTCTCTATTGTAATCATGTAAAAAAAATAGGCTTCATGTAAGCAGAACTTCCTTTTAAAGCCGTCTCACCTGGATGACATCACCATCTCCTAATGTGAAGATGAAAGAATTTTCGTCTTCCGCAACTTCTCCACTTTCAAGTAAGGTCTTTACATGCACAGTGACATCCTGTCCCTTCCTTGGTCTGCTCTCCGCTCCCTTCCCAGGGATCAAAACCCTTTTCTTTAGGATTCCATTGCCTGTAAAGTGAGATTAAGAAAGGGTTAAAAAATATCATCAGGTACACGTGATTAATTCCATTGTGCTGCACTGAAGTGACAAATAACAGACAACATAAAGTAGCAAGTTATATATATTGAAAAATCTTACACAAATAACTGTGTTTCAATTCTATTCAGCTTCTGTATTCACCGACCTTGAGGGACTGTGACAATTGAACATTTTGAACATAAGCCCTTTCAGCCTCCAAACACCCATCCCATATATTAGCAGCCTGCTCAGCAGCCAACCTCAACACAACACATTTCCACATTGGAAGTCTAGAACTCAAAGTGCAAAAACATAAATTATGTTTACCTGATAATTTTCTTTTCTTTAGATGGAAAGAGTCCACAGCTGCATTCATTACTTTTGGGAATTCAGAACCTGGCCACTAGTAGGAGGCAAAGACATCCCAGCCAAAGGCTAAAATACACCTCCCACTCCCCTCATCTCCAAGTCATTCTGCCGAGGAACAAGGAACAGTAGAAGAAATATCAGGGTGAAAAGGTGCCAGAAGAATAAAAATACAGACGCCCTACATAAAAAATACGGGTGAGAAGCTGTGGACTCTTTCCATCTGAAGAAAAATTATCAGATAAGCATAATTTATGTTTTTCTTCATAAATGGATAGAGTCCACAGCTGCATTCATTACTTTTGGGAAAACAATACCCAAGCTATAGAGGACACTGAATGTCAAGACGGGAGGGTACAAGAGGCGGCCCATTCTGAGGGCACCAGGCCTAAAACCACTACCCAACAAAACCCTGCTTCGTCCGAAGCCGAGAACCATGAAGGAAAAAGCCCAAAGGACACTGACTCGCAGATAGTCAGGAAGCCTAGCTAGAGACCGCAAAATCAGACTCAACTGAGCCAACAGTCCTTCAGGAGACACCGTCACCCAGCGGTCGGCCCCCAACCACACACCCCTTACTAGCGAAGGGAACACCAGCCCTAAACTCCCAAAGGGATAGGGCAAGAAAGGACACCACACAATTCCATAAAGGAAGACCCCCAGAACAAGCCCAGCTCATAAAGACCCAAATGGGTCCACAACAAATAAGGGGAGGCAACACCCAGACCAACAATAACACAAGGTCTAGGACCGGGCATCCGAACAGCGATCCTTACTCTCAACGTTGAGTGTAAACACCATAACGACAACTAAAGACTTATCCTGAAGTCATCAGCCCTTAGAATACTGAAGTATTCAACACATACGTGTAGCAGACCCAGACAAGAAAACACACGGGTCAAGAACATGCAGCCGTCATCAGGACGACCCAAGAGAGAATACTTACTAAGAAGTAAAATGCGGCTAAACAAGATATCGGATTGTAAAAACTGCAAGCTAGAGGGCACCCTCTAGGCAATCCCAGCCGCCAGACCAACACATAGGTCCCAAAAGGGGAGAAGCATAGAACCTCAACTAGGCCCATTACACCCCCAAGGAATAACAATCTCAGGACCTACTCCCAGCCGGGCCAGCCCAAGCGTCAGAAGGTCCGAAAACAGGGGAACAGAAGAACCCTGACACCCTCTCACAAAAGAGCGAAAAAAATGGCTCAGCCATTCCACAGAGCCCGGGAACCCCCCGAAACTCCATAAAGACAGTTGACAGGGCCGAAGATCCAGAAGAGTCTAGCAAAGGCCCATCTCGATGCGGAGCCAGCAAGATTCCAGATAGAACAGAACAACACAGAGAGCATGTCTCTCTCCAAATAGGTTAAACCCTCTTCCATCTCCTGAATCTAGGAAAAGTCCTAAAACAAGGCCTCCATAGGAGAACAAGCCCCCCTAAGAAAAGCGGGCCATTAGAGGCAGAGCACCTGCCCATGAGACAAAAGGCTTAATCAGTGAGCACTCTCCAACGCAGATGAACCTGGAAGGAATCCTCTGAAAACTTAGCGCACAGACAGGGTGCATTAGCTGCAGTGGTTACCCTATAATCCTTCGCCTACTTCAGAAAGCCATCCATGGAAAACCGATCATTGAGCGTAGGCAAAGCCAAAGAGTAGCGGTCCTCAGGAAATCTGGCCAATCGTGACCAGATCTACTAGCCAGACTAAAGTTTATAGCCGAAATTCCCGGGACAGGAGAACCCCGAACCCGCCCTAGATCCTGAAAAGACAGGTAACAACCCCCAACAGGATCCACAAGGGAAAACGCTGAGCAAAAGCCTCAGCACCCGGAAGAATCAGGGCGATGATGGGTTCGATCCCCCAATTGTTTAAACCAAACAATATCCAAGAAATTTAAACACCCCGTCTGATATAGAAAACAGACCCACAGGGAGATATTAATGTTATATCCAGGAGAACCCGAAGAACGAGAACACCTCGCAAGTCCCGGCCAAAGGAAGAGACCACCCCATGCCGAAGTCCAACGTTCCAAAAAAACTCTCTCGAAAGGAAATTCAGGTCCCCAAAAGGAGGACCACATGGAGGAACGGACAAAATCCAAAGGATCTCAAAGAAGAGAGCAACCATCTCCCAAAGGGAAACCAAGGAACCCATAAGGAGACCTAACCCACATGGAGAAGTCCAAGGTCTCACTGACAAGAGAACCACGGAAATAACGTGTCCTACGGGACAATTCCTAGAGCCTCCGAAAGGCCAAACCGCATTAAACCAGCGGTAAGGAGGCACTAAATACTCTAGGTTCCAAGTAAATCGGAAGCAAAAGGAGTGACGCAGCGGAACGCCGCTGACCTAGTCAACCAGCTTGAAGGCTCAATAAGAACTGAAACAATCCTTCCAGCCTGGCGGACCCACGAGTCCTCGTTAGAATGCTTAGCTGAAACTTGTAAAATAAAAACAAGAAACACAATAATAAAGTGAGCACTCTGCACCTCAACCGGACCACCCAGCCAGAACAGGCGCCACGTGTCTGAACAAGCCACGAGAACCCAAGCAGGACCAGCCTGCAGACAGGGCCATAACTGTTAAGCTGCCTGAATCCTCCCTCAAAGGGGAAGAGAATAACAGACAAAATATAGGACTAGCATGTCCCTTAACAAACTTCCGCAGAAGTAAACAGCAAGAATCGATCCTAGAAAAAGTTCCCAAAGGAAACATATAATCAAAAATAAAAGTCATCCTAACCGGATTAAAGAAAATATAAGGCAACCCGTAGGTAAACGCCCAGGAAGAAACAGGCATACCCGCAGGACCAGCCAAACGGAACCCTGATCTTCCAACAAAAACTGGAAAAAAACTCAATAACCGACAATCAGGAGATTACGTCATCCCCTCATGTCTAATGAGGTGAGCTATTCAAAGTAGAATACTGTGGATTCCCGTATCCATTAAGGATAGGATCCTCTAGCAACTCAAAAATGTGTCTGAGTAAAACACGAAGGCGCGCTATTCTGTAACAAAAGGCACAACACTCAGGGACAGCTACACCCGCAGGGAACTGTATAGGCCCACCCAAGGCGGGGAGACCCGGGACACGAGCACAAACGCAAATAAACGTCTGGACTTTGCAGATGCATAATCGCCAAAAATATGTGAAAACGAAAACAAGCTGCAACCTCCGGGGGAACAAGCCGCCCTGCAAGGAGAGATAAACCTAATCTGGGTTACCCGCATTTGTAGTAGTAGGGAGCGGTAGGGAACTCAGCAGGCTCAGCAGGCCCTTGATTTCCAGAGCCTGAGGAACAAGGTGATACGGAATATCGAACATAACTGATTGACCTGTGTCAACGGGGCCAATTCGCATTCTTCACAAGTCGAAGAATCTAAATCTGAAATTTGAATAGTCTCAGCATCAGAATCCTCCATAACTAGATAGAGAATATAATAATATGGACTAAAGAAAATTCTAAACACCCACAATGACTGGGGCACTCACCACCTCCTAGGAACTAGACACTAGCAGACCAGAATTTTGTCAGTCGCCACACGGTCTGGAATGCGGAAATGGAAGACCAGAACATAAACACGTCCAGTCACAAGATGAACCATATAGTCCCAAAAAAGCGCGCCCAACCATAAGGTTGCGAAACTTCCAAAGGCCCTTATGTTCTAAGCCGAAAGCCCAGTTAACACTACACATAAGCAGATTGAAACACATAACAAACATGATTAAAAAAAACCCTGTTCAATAATCCCCCTCGGGAGATATTAACCCTCAATTCCAAGATACCAAAGGAGCCTCACTACGGCCCTATATTATATACTTAATAAGTCCCGCAAGATAGTACCTTACGGAAGCAAATAAGTTACAGTACATTCTAATGAAGTAAAATAAAACTATCTTACCGGAATCTACTCCGTGAAACAGGAACACGGCCCTTCAAGTGTGACGAATAGTAGCAGCGCCTCCGCCATGGACTTGAGAGAAGAAAGCAGGCAGTGAAGCGAAGTTCGACAACGCCGATTGCTTGTGGAGCTGTTAATATGAGTCGGGATGGTTTCGTAGAAAGACTCTCCCTGCATCTCCAAACTCTAACTTTCATCCAGGCCCTCACTGAGAGACTGATAGGATTACTTAAAACTCCCGTCCCATGTCGAAGAGTACTACCCTCCATAAGAGACAAAACAAACTTCTGACACTTCTCTGCCAACCTCCTGGGACGAAAGGCAAAGAATGACTGGGGGATGAGGGGAGTGGGAGTAGTATTTAAGCCTTTGGCTGGCGTGTCTTTGCCTCCTCCTGGTGGCCCGGTTCTTAATTCCCAAAAGTAATGAATGCAGCTTGTTCTTCAACCAAAAATCATTACTCAGAAAGGGCCTCCTGACTATCTTTTTAATTTCTCCCACAAAGTCTGGGTTCCAATCTACTCTAATTCCCAAAGTTTAAACCCAACTAATGTGAAAACTTACCAAATTATTTAAAGTTGCAGTAAAGATAAATATTACATTTAAATTATTGTGCAGTATTGTCACACAACACATGCTTGAGGCTTTTCTTATATGCAGCTGATGGCTTCATTACCTTTTTTTTAAAGGTAAGCTCTGGCTGAATCACAAAACACATTTTTGGGGTTTCATAGCCCTTTAACTTTATTTTTTACCATATGGCATTTGAATGGGAAGTATATAAAGAAATGAACTATCCGTTTAATAGGACAGTTTTGTGTCTCTTTACCTATGCTGCAGATTAACTACTCTGGACTTCAAAGTATCAACATGTAAGGCTGAACACAAATTGTTCATTTTGATTTTGACTAAGAAAGGGCATATTTGTGCATTACTAAAAAAAATAAAAAAAACTATACAAAGAGCATAGGAATAAGGTGCGTCTGATGTAATTAAAGGCTGAGATAAAGTGTCAAGAAGTGAATTGATCAACAATTGATAGAAAATAAAATACAAAATATAATGTACGTTGTGAATAATATATCTAATAATGAGTGTTGAGGCTGAGAAAAAAAGTGTCAAGTGTATAGGAATAAATTAATCAACAATTCGTAAAGAATAATGTACGTTGGAAATAGTGTATCAAATAATGCGGGATGATCAAATGGTGTTAATCCCCAATAAGACAATAAAGTTAGTATGAATAAAATGATATTGGTACAAATGTGTAAAAGATCTGATTTTTTTGATTTTTTATTTGAAATTTGATCTGATGAAACGACCAGGAGCTTGCTGCCGAGAAATGCGTTATTAGCGCAAATAAATCCTCTTTTTTAATTCCATTTGAATGTTTTAATACTTTCCATTTGCTTGAATAACCCTCTTTTTTGAGCATTTGAAGACTTTAGCACTCCGAGCTGCCTTGCTTCACTATCTGCTTTTCAGCGCTTACGGAGAGACTTTTACCGTTTGGCACTCTGCCAGAGGGATTTTATCTTTGGTATCCAGCCGCAATTGTAGCTGTGGGCTACGGAGAAAATTGGAGTTCCGCTGTGGGGATCTGACAGCTGTTCACTGTTGACTACGACCTGACGAGAAAAAAATCTGGATTCCGTTTGTGGGTTCCTGACAGCCGGATCTGCCATTTACCCTATCGCACTTACTTTCAGCGTACTGACTGCTGTTCAAACGTCAGCCTGCCTGTCTGCACTTTTTTCATTAAAAGTGCCACCTTCCTTGTGAGTACCATTCCACCGGACATTATCACACTGTGTTTCAACCTGTCTAGAGTTATTCACACCATGAGGCGCTCTCTTTCTGCTTTTACCTTTTGCTTTTACCTTTGTGCATTACTAGTCTGTCCTGATAAGGAAAACTCACAACTTTCTGTTGCTAAAACGTTCTGTAGCCCAAAATAAGAACGGTGATAATTCAGTGTCATTCTAGATATGGGGATAATAGAACTTTACAAATGCCGATTTCAATGCCATAATGAAACTAAAATGTGTACCGTGGTGCCTGGTCAGTTACATAAACAGAATCAACCCCCTAAATGCCTCCCATATTATGCCCCTCCAGCTGCCCTGTTTCTGCAGTGTGAAAGTATCCACTGGCATCACTGCTTGGCAGATCTAACTGACCGCCTTCACTTTATATGATGGCAAGAACATTGAGTTTACCCTTAACGCAAATTCAATTTCCACTCAACTCAAGCAGCTATAGCAGAACTCACTCATTATTAACCAGGGTGGTTTTGATTTAAATCATGGTTTTCATTTTGAGGTTAACTATCTCTAGTTTAATTGGATAATCATTCATATTTACTCAACTTTTCACCTGTACTTAATTGGAAGGACAAAATAATGATTACCTTAATAATAACAATTGAAATAGTTTAATTTAACTAAAACAAAAAGATTATTTTAATTTTTGCCCCTCTCTCCTCACACTTAAGTCCTTGTGCAGATCTATTCCACAAGGCAACAAAAAATTGTTAGGAGCACCAACTTTGAAAATATAAAAAAATATATTCATTTATTTCGTACAATTGGTTAAAAAGTCCAAAAACATGGCACATAGTGGATGATAAAAAGGCGAAGGGGTCAACAAACACAGCTTAGCTGTGTACCATGTTTTTTTTACTTTTTAACCGATTGTACGAAATAAAGAAAAAAAATATATATATTTTCAAAGTTGGTGCTCCTGTTTCTTTTTTGTTGCCTTATCGTATATGGACCCTTAAGTGCAGAACAACTTTTTTAAATACTTCCCATATCCCGGGTATATGCCCTGGTCTTCCAGATTGGACAGGGCAGTGACAGTTGAACCGCTGTTGGAACCACGCCTACAGCTGAGCCGTTGTCGGAACAATGCTTATGTGACCTCTTACAGAGGGTACCGGAGCTAAGGAAGCACACAGATGTGCACGCTGACTTTGGAGAGCCTGACATGGGACGGTCATCGAGTTACCGGGCAGAGTAAGTGTTTAACCGAGTAACACAGTGTCTATCTGCACCTTATGACCGGACGTGCCACAGGAAAGTGGGGTAAGCTGGCTTTATATTTACCTCTTTAGAGGGAGCAAAGGCCCAATACAGTACATGTGCCAGAAAACAGAGGTATTGAATGGTTTAACCCCTGTAAAACTGGGTGTATATGAATCCTTTGGACATCAGATCTATTCCACTCCAAACAATCTTCTATTCACTGAGTTTCTTAAAACTTAGTAAGGGGTTGATTCTGTGTACATAGATTTGCAGGAGAATAATGGCATTAAAGGGACAGTAAAGTCAAAATTAAATTTTCATGATTCTGAAAGAACATGCACTTTTTAAAAAATTTCCATCTGACTTCTCTTATCTAATTTGCTTTGATCTCTTGGTATCCATTGTTGAAAAGCCTGCATAGGTAGGCTCAGAAGCAATGCACTACTGTGAGCTAGCTGCTTTTCATTATGTCACCCAATGTATTCAGTTAGGCCCCAGTAGAGCATTGCTCTCCTTCAACAAAGGATGCCAAGAGAATAAAGCAAATTTGATAATATAAGTAAATCTGAAAATAGTATGCTCTATCTGAAACCCAAAAGTTATCTTTCATGATTATGTCCCTTTAAGGTCTATTTATTCACACTGAATGTTAATTTTATAACATTTTTGCTGTGAATAAGGGGCATGTTATTTCTGCAAACACAAATTCACAAAACCAATAATGTGTAATAATATCTTCAAGATAGAAAAATAGTCCAAAATATTCTGATAAAAACTCTGGGAGAGCATGACATTGTGAAGGTATTAATGGAATTAATTTACTAAAAAAAGCAACAAACATTACAGCCATAAAAATACATCTTATTATATCATTTAAAACTAATCTATATTTCAGGGTGAATAACCTTTGGATTATAATGTATTTTAAATAGAAACTATCTTTAGATTGCTAAGAGGTGAGAACGTCACCTCTTAGCAAAATATTTTTTTGCCGTGGGCTGCTGTATCAGCTAAGAACTGCGATCAATTGAAACGTATAAAGGCACTTTCTGCATGAAGTATCTTATACTTATGAATGAAAGTGTCCTTTATTTGTTTCAACAGTCAACCCTAGTGTTTCAAAAACGCTATGGTTGACTTTCACTTTAAATATAAAAAGGAAATGTATTCTTACCTGATAAATTTGTTTCTTTTACGATACGATGAGTCCACGGATTTCATCCTTACTTGTAGGATATCGCCTCCTGGTCAGCAGGGAGGCAAAGAGCACCACAGCAGAGCTGTATATATAGCTCCTCCCTTCCCTCCCACTCCAGTCATTCGACCGAAGTTAGGAAGAGAAAGGAAAAGCCAAGGTGCAGAGGTGACTGAAGTTTAACAAATTAAAGACCTGTCTTAGAAAAACAGGGTGGGCCGTGGACTCATCGTATCGTAAAAGAAACAAATTTATCAGGCAAGAATAAATTTCCTTTTCTTTTACAAGATACAATGAGTCCACGGATTTCATCCTTACTTGTGGGATACAATACCAAAACTATAGTACACGGATGAAACGGGAGGGACAAGACAGGGAACCTAAACGGAAAGGCAACACTGCTTGAAGAACTTTCCTCCCAAAAACAGCCTCAGACGAGGTAAAAGTATCGAATATGTAAAATTTGGAAAAAATGTGAAGAGACGACCAAGCTGCAGCCTTGCAAATCTGTTCAACAGAAGCAGCATTTTTGAATGCCCATGAGGAAGCCACAGCTCTATGAGCCGTAATTCGTGCAGGAGGCTGCTGTCCAAAAGTCTCATATGCAAACTGGATGATACTCTTCAGCCAAAATGAAAAAGGTAGCAGTAGCTTTCTGACCCCCACGCTTCCCAGAAAACACAATAAACAGGGAAGACGATTGACGAAAATCCTTAGTGGCCTGTAAGTAAAACTTTAAAGCATGGACTACGTCCAAATTATGTAACAGCCGCTCCTTCTTAGAAGAAGGATTAAAGCACAAGGAAGGAACAACAATTTCCTGATTAATATTTTTATTAGAAACAACCTTAGGAAGAAAACCAGGTTTGGTACGTAACACCACCTTATCAGAATGGAAAATAAGATAAGGAGAATCACATTGTAATGCCGAAAGCTCAAACTCTGCGAGCAGAAGAAATAGCAACCAAAAATAAAACTTTCCAAGATAATAACTTAATATCTATGGAATGCATAGGTTCAAACGGAACCCCATGAAGAACATTAAGAACTAAATTCAAACTCCAAGGAGGAGCAATTGGTCTAAACATAGGCCTGATTCTAGTCAGAGCCTGACAAAAAGATTGAACATCTGGAACATCTGCCAGACGCTTGTGTGGCAAAATAGACAAAGCAGAAATCTGTCCCTTTAAGGAACTTGCTGTCAAACCTTTCTCCAATCCTTCTTGGAGAAAAGACAAAATCCTGGGAATCCTAACCCTACTCCATGAGTAGCCCTTGGATTCTCACCAGTAAAGATATTTACGCCATATCTTATGGTAAATCTTTCTAGTAACAGGCTTACATGCCTGAATCAAGGTATCAATGACCGAATCAGAGAACCCTCGCTTAGATAAAATCAAGCGTTCAATCTCCAAGTAGTTAGCTGCAGAGAAACTAGATTCGGATGATGGAAGGGTCCCTGAATGAGAAGGTCTTTCCTCAATGGAAGCTTCCACGGTGGCTGAGATGACATGTCCACCAGATCGGCATACCAAGTCCTGCGAAGCCATGCAGGAGCGATGAGGATCACCGAAGCCCTCTCCTGTTTGACTCAAGCAATCACCCGGGGAAGGAGAGCAAAGGGAGGGAACACATAAGCTAAGCTGAACGACCAAGGCACTGCCAAGGGATCTATCAGTTCGGCCTGGGGATCCCTGGACCTGGAACCGTATCTCGGAAGCTTGGCATTCTGACGAGATGCCACAAGATCCAACTCCGGCCTGCCCCATCTGAGAATCAGATTGGCAAATACCTCAGGATGGAGTTCCCATTCCCCCGGATGAAAAGTCTGTCTGCTCAGAAAATCCGCTTCCCAGTTTTCCACTCCTGGGATGTGGATTGCCGACAGATAACAAGAGTGAGCCTCTGCCCACTGAATTATCTTGGCTACTGTTGTCATCGCTAAGGAACTCCTTGTTCCTCCCTGATGATTGATTTAAGCTACAGTCGTAATGTTGTCCGACTGGAATCTGATGAACTTGGCCGAAGCCAACTGATGCCAAGCCTGAAGTGCATTGAATATTGCTCTCTGTTTAAAACACAGCTGAGGAGGCATCCGGCGTTCCGTTGGAGATAACAAATGGCGTGAGCTCAATGGCAGGTAACGAAGCTCCGCCCATCATGGGCGTAGACAAACCGGAACCGCCGAGAAAGCCATAAACAAGCAAATGGCGCGCACACAATGGCGCGTATCGAAGTTCCGCCCATCGTGGGCGTATCGACCTTAAGCATCCATGCGGCTAACAATGTATTAAACAAAAACTAAAGTTAGTTCACACAGTAGAAACTAAAACAAACGTAACATCCAGTGAAAAAAACAAAGCAACATAAAACTCCCTATTGGCTTTACTTTAAACATAAGCCGTAGCGAGCAGGAGTACCTCTTAGGAAAAACATAATTTATGTAAGAACTTACCTGATAAATTCATTTCTTTCATATTAGCAAGAGTCCATGAGCTAGTGACGTATGGGATATACATTCCTACCAGGAGGGGCAAAGTTTCCCAAACCTCAAAATGCCTATAAATACACCCCTCACCACACCCACAAATCAGTTTAACTCATAGCCAAGAAGTGGGGTGATAAGACAAAGTGCGAAAGCATAAAAAAATAAGGAATTGGAATAATTATGCTTTATACAAAAAAATCATAACCACCACAAAAAAGGGTGGGCCTCATGGACTCTTGCTAATATGATAGAAATGAATTTATCAGGTAAGTTCTTACATAAATTATGTTTTCTTTCATGTAATTAGCAAGAGTCCATGAGCTAGTGACGTATGGGATAATGACTACCCAAGATGCGGATCTTCCACACAAGAGTCACTAGGGAGGGATAAAATAGGGAGGGATAAAATAAAGACAGACAATTCCGCTGAAAATAATCCACACCCAAAATAAAGTTTAAATCTTATGAGAAAAACTGAAATTATAAGCAGAAGAATCAAACTGAAACAGCTGCCTGAAGTACTTTTCTACCAAAAACTGCTTCAGAAGAAGAAAACACATCAAAATGGTAGAATTTAGTAAAAGTATGCAAAGAAGACCAAGTTGCTGCTTTGCAAATCTGATCAACTGAAGCTTCATTCCTAAACGCCCAGGAAGTAGAAACTGACCTAGTAGAATGAGCTGTAATCCTTTGAGGCAGAGTTTTACCCGACTCGATATAAGCATGATGAATTAAAGATTTCAACCAAGATGCCAAAGAAATGGCAGAGGCCTTCTGACCTTTCCTAGAACCGGAAAAGATAACAAATAGACTAGAAGTCTTTCGGAAATTCTTAGTAGCTTCAACATAATATTTCAAAGCTCTAACTACATCCAAAGAATGCAATGATCTCTCCTTAGAATTCTTAGGATTAGGACACAATGAAGGAACCACAATTTCTCTACTAATGTTGTTAGAATTCACAACCTTAGGTAAAAATTTAAAAGAAGTTCGCAACACCGCCTTATCCTGATGAAAAATCAGAAAAGGAGACTCACAAGAAAGAGCAGATAATTCAGAAACTCTTCTAGCAGAAGAGATGGCCAAAAGAAACAAAACTTTCCAAGAAAGTAATTTAATGTCCAGAGAATGCATAGGTTCAAACGGAGGAGCTTGAAGAGCCCCCAGAACCAAATTCAAACTCCAAGGAGGAGAAATTGACTTAATAACAGGTTTTATACGAACCAAAGCTTGTACAAAACAACGAATATCAGGAAGATTACCAATCTTTCTGTGAAAAAGAACAGAAAGAGCACAGATTTGTCCTTTCAAGGAACTTGCAGACAAACCTTTATTCAAACCATCCTGAAGAAACTGTAAAATTCTCGGAATTCTAAAAGAATGCCAGGAAAAATGATGAGAAAGACACCAAGAAATGTAAGTCTTCCAGACTCGATAATATATCTTCCTAGATACAGATTTACGAGCCTGTAACATAGTATTAATCACAGAGTCAGAGAAACCTCTTTGACTAAGAATCAAGCGTTCAATCTCCATACCTTCAAATTTAAGGATTTGAGATCCTGATGGAAAAAAGGACCTTGTGACAGAAGGTCTGGTTTTAACGGAAGAGTCAACGGTTGGTAAGAGGCCATCCGGACAAGATCCGCATACCAAAACCTGTGAGGCCATGCTGGAGCCACCAGCAGAACAAACGAGCATTCCTTCAGAATCTTGGAGATTACTCTTGGAAGAAGAACTAGAGGCGGAAAGATATAGGCAGGATGATACTTCCAAGGAAGTGACAATGCATCCACTGCTTCCGCCTGAGGATCCCTGGATCTGGACAGATACCTGGGAAGTTTCTTGTTTAGATGAGAAGCCATCAGATCTATTTCTGGAAGCCCCCACATTTGAACAATCTGAAGAAATACCTCTGGGTGAAGAGACCATTCGCCCGGATGTAACGTTTGGCGACTGAGATAATCCGCTTCCCAATTGTCTATACCTGAGATATGAACCGCAGAAATTAGACAGGAGCTGGATTCCGCCCATACCAGTATTCGACATACTTCTTTCATAGCCAGAGGGCTGTGAGTCCCTCCTTGATGATTGATATATGCCACAGTTGTGACATTGTCTGTCTGAAAACAAATGAACGATTCTCTCTTTAGAAGAGGCCATGACTGAAGAGCTCTGAAAATTGCACGGAGTTCCAAAATATTGATTGGCAATCTCACCTCCTGAGATTCCCAAACCCCTTGTGCTGTCAGAGACCCCCAAACAGCTCCCCAACCTGTCAGACTTGCATCTGTTGAAATCACAGTCCAGGTCGGAAGAACAAAAGAAGCCCCCTGAACTAAACGATGGTGATCTGTCCACCACGTCAGAGAGTGTCATACAATCGGTTTTAAAGATATCAATTGAGATATCTTTGTGTAATCCCTGCACCACTGGTTCAGCATACAGAGCTGAAGAGGTCGCATGTGAAAACGAGCAAAGGGGATCGCGTCCGATGCAGCAGTCATAAGACCTAGAATTTCCATGCATAAGACTACCGAAGGGAATGATTGAGACTGAAGGTTTCGACAAGCTGAAATCAATTTTAGACGTCTCTTGTCCGTTAGTGACAGAGTCATGGACACTGAATCTATCTGGAAACCTAAAAAGGTTACCCTTGTCTGAGGAATCAATGAACTTTTCGGTAAATTGATCCTCCAACCATGATCTTGAAGAAACAATACAAGTCGATTCGTATGAGATTCTGCTAAATGTGAAGACTGAGCAAGTACCAAGATATCGTCCAAATAAGGAAATACCACAATACCCTGTTCTCTGATTACAGACAGAAGGGCACCGAGAACCTTTGTAAAAATCCTTGGAGCTGTTGCTAGGCCAAACGGCAGAGCCACAAACTGGTAATGCTTGTCTAGGAAAGAGAATCTCAGAAACTGAAAGTGATCTGGATGAATCGGAATATGCAGATATGCATCCTGTAAATCTATTGTGGACATATAATGCCCTTGCTGAACAAAAGGCAGGATAGTCCTTATAGTTACCATTTTGAAAGTTGGTATCCTTACATAACGATTCAATATTTTTAAATCCAGAACTGGTCTGAAGGAATTCTCCTTCTTTGGTACAATGAAGAGATTTGAATAAAACCCCAGTCCCTGTTCCAGAACTGGAACTGGCATAATTACTCCAGCCAACTCTAGATCTGAAACACATTTCAGAAATGCTTGAGCCTTCGCTGGATTTACTGGGACACGGGAAAGAAAAAATCTTTTTGCAGGAGGCCTTATCTTGAAGCCAATTCTGTACCCTTCTGAAACAATGTTCTGAATCCAAAGATTGTGAATTGAATTGATCCAAATTTCTTTGAAAAATCCTAATCTGCCCCCCTACCAGCTGGGCTGGAATGAGGGCCGCACCTTCATGTGGACTTTGGAGCTGGCTTTGGTTTTCTAAAAGGCTTGGATTTATTCCAGACTGATACCGCTCCTGTGGGTGAAGGATCAGGCTTTTGTTCCTTATTGTGACGAAAGGAACGAAAACGATTATTAGACCTAAATTTACCTTTAGATTTTTTATCCTGTGGTAAAAAAGTTAATTTCCCTCCAGTAACAGTTGAGATAATAGAATCCAACTGTGAACCAAATAATTTATTACCCTGGAAAGAAAGTGAAAGCAAAGTTGACTTAGAAGACATATCAGCATTCCAAGTTTTAAGCCATAAAGCTCTTCTAGCTAAAATGGCTAGAGACATATACCTGACATCAACCCTAATGATATCAAAGATGGCATCACAAATAAAGTTATTAGCATGTTGAAGAAGATTAACAATGCTATGAGAATTATGATCTGTTACTTGTTGCGCTAAAGCTTCCAACCAAAAAGTTGAAGCTGCAGCAACATCCGCTAAAGATATAGCAGGTCTAAGAAGATTACCTGAACATAAGTAAGCTTTTCTTAGAAAGGATTCAATTTTCCTATCTAAAGGATCCTTAAAGGAAGTACTATCTGCCGTAGGAATAGTAGTACGTTTAGCAAGAGTAGAGATAGCCCCATCAACCTTAGGGATTTTGTCCCAAAACTCTAATCTGTCAGATGGCACAGGATATAATTGCTTAAAACGTTTAGAAGGAGTAAATGAATTACCCAAATTATTGCATTCCCTGGAGATTACTTCAGAAATAGCATCAGGGACAGAAAAAACTTCTGGAATAACTACAGGAGATTTAAAAACCTTATTTAAACGTTTAGATTTAGTATCAAGAGGACCAGAATCCTCTATTTCTAATGCAATTAAGACGTCTTTAAGTAAAGAACGAATAAATTCCATTTTGAATAAATATGAAGATTTATCAGCATCAACCTCTGAAACAGAATGCTCTGAACCAGAGGAATCATTATCAGAATCAGAATGATGATGTTCATTTAAAAATTCATCTGAAAAATGAGAAGTTTTAAAAGACCTTTTACGTTTACTAGAAGGAGGAATAACAGACATAGCCTTCTTAATGGATTTAGAAACAAAATCTCTTATGTTAACAGGAACACTCTGAGTATTAGATGTTGATGGAACAACAACAGGTAATGTAACATTACTAAAGTAAATATTATCTGCATTAACAAGTTTGTCATGACATTCATTACAAACAACAGCTGGAGGAACAGATACCACAAGTTTACAGCAAATACACTTAACTTTGGTAGATTCAGCACTAGGCAGCGGTTTTCCAGAAGTATCTTCTGACTCAGGGTCAATCTGGGACATCTTGCAATATGTAATAGAAAAAACAACATATAAAGCAAAATTTATCAAATTCCTTAAATGACAGTTTCAGGAATGGGAAAAAATGCCAGTGAACAAGCTTCTAGCAACCAGAAGCAATAAAAAAAGAGACTTAAATAATGTGGAGACAATAGTGACGCCCAAATTTTTTAGCGCCAAAAAAGACGCCCACATTATTTGGCGCCTAAATGGTTTTGGCGCCAAAAATGACGCCACATCCGGAACGCCGACACTTTTGGCGCAAAAAAAGTAAAAAATGACGCAACTTCCGGCGACACGTATGACGCCGGAAACCAAGAAAAAAATTTGCGCCAAAAGTCCGCGCCAAGAATGACGCAGTAAAATGAAGCATTTTCAGCCCCCGCGAGCCTAACAGCCCACAGGGAAAAAGTCAAATTTTAAGGTAAGAAAAAAATTGATTTATTCATATGCATTATCCCAAATATGAAACTGACTGTCTGAAATAAGGAACGTTGAACATCCTGAATCAAGGCAAATAAATGTTTGAACACATATATTTAGAACTTTATATAAAAGTGCCCAACCATAGCTTAGAGTGTCACAGAAAATAAGACTTACTTACCCCCGGACACTCATCTACATGTAGTAGAAAGCCAAACCAGTACTGAAACGAGAATCAGTAGAGGTAATGGTATATATAAGAGTATATCGTCGATCTGAAAAGGGAGGTAAGAGATGAATCTCTACGACCGATAACAGAGAACCTATGAAATAGACCCCGTAGAAGGAGATCATTGAATTCAAATAGGCAATACTCTCTTCACATCCCTCTGACATTCACTGCACGCTGAGAGGAAAACCGGGCTCCAACCTGCTGCGGAGCGCATATCAACGTAGAATCTAGCACAAACTTACTTCACCACCTCCATAGGAGGCAAAGTTTGTAAAACTGATTTGTGGGTGTGGTGAGGGGTGTATTTATAGGCATTTTGAGGTTTGGGAAACTTTGCCCCTCCTGGTAGGAATGTATATCCCATACGTCACTAGCTCATGGACTCTTGCTAATTACATGAAAGAAAGGGACATTTCATTCAGTTACATTTTTAACCCCTTATCCCTGTCGGCTTTGCGAAAACAGGATAACTTCTACTCCCAGATCTTAATTTTATGTCATACAAAATAATTATTGGGAGCATGAAACAAATAAAATTCTACCATACATAGAAACACCCTGCCTACCGGCTTCCTTTCAGGAATAGAAACCGTAAGACGCAGGGATACGCAACATGTCAAATATAACACTAAAGAGTGAGATAGGAGAACCCTCCCTGTCGGCTTTTTAACCCCTTATCCCTGTCGGCTTTGCGAAAACAGGATAACTTCTACTCCCAGATCTTAATTTTATGTCATACAAAATAATTATTGGGAGCATGAAACAAATAAAATTCTACCATACATAGAAACACCCTGCCTACCGGCTTCCTTTCAGGAATAGAAACCGTAAGACGCAGGGATACGCAACATGTCAAATATAACACTAAAGAGTGAGATAGGAGAACCCTCCCTGTCGGCTGTGAAACTAAGTATTAGTCTCTGGGGTTTATACAGAGTGAAGACATGTTGCTTCTGAATACAGAGCTGCCCTTGAAAAACTAACCCCCATTTTAGGGATATATTCTCAAATATAAAATGCCAGCTCCTTTCTGTGTACATGCCAGGATTGAACCCAATGACTCATGGTTCCCAGCTTGTTGCTTTTTCTCTGAGCCACCAGAGGGGTTTATACCAGAAAATAAAGCTTAGCACTTACCTTTAGAAGGCTGCCCGGTAGCAAGGCATCTCACCCGGCTTGTGAAGTTCTCTTCTCCCCTTCACATTGGCCTGTGGAAACAAAAAGTACTGAGCATTTTCTCCCTCAGACTTTTACAAACAGGGCAGCATACAATCTATGGGAGGCGCAGCGAGAATAAAGTCCCACAAGTTCCCATTGCTTTAAAGCCACCAAATGCTTCTCTTATTACTGAAGAGACTGGTCTTGTCTAGGCTACACCCCAGAACAAAGTAGCACACTGTGGCACTACTTTAAAAATAATAAACTCTTGATTGAAGAATCGATAACTAACACCTCACTCTGCCTATTCCTATCACTAACACAGGCAAAGAGAATGACTGGAGTGAGAGGGAAGGGAGGAGCTATATATACAGTTCTGCTGTGGTGCTCTTTGCCTCCTCCTGCTGACCAGGAGGCGATATCCCACAAGGATGAAATCCGTGGACTCATCGTATCTTGTAAAAGAAAAACTGATTAAAAAAATATATATTTTTAAAAAAAATCTGATTTTTATCCACCCTGTTACTAACTTAAAAAGATAGTAAACACTTTGAGATTGTAATATAAAATATTTAATTATGCATAGTAAAAAAAACATGGCAATCATTTTATTATTTATTTTCCCAGCCTTTCCTGTAATTTAAGTCTCAAAATTGAAACTTTACCAGTGCTAAAAACTTTAAAAGCCTAACCCCACCACATATCTCTCCCTAACTTATAGCTTATTTAAAAAAAATTCTGAAGCAAAACAATTTATATTTTGTTAATACGACAGTGGCAATCCCAGCAATAGAATCAAGTCTGGTCTAGCTCCTCCAAATAAGGAAAGTGGTGGGTGGAGTTTGATCACTGAAAAACTGTTGCAGCAAACAATGTTTTATATACATTTTAGATATGTGTATTCGTGCACATCGGTTTGTAACAAATTAGTTTCAAGGCCTCCACAAGCCGCATTTGGCTCTTTTCGGAGCCGCAATTATTCTTGTGTTGCACTTACACAAGAAAACTGCGGCTTCGAAAAGAGCTGAATGCGGCTGCCTTCTTTCTGATTCATTACGGAACAATGTGCACGAATGAGAGAGAGGAGAGAGAGATTTTTTACATTATTTATACTTATAGCTGAAAGATAAAAAAAAATACTTTCAAACTAAAGCTTTACACTGATTGTGAATTCAGGTCATGTAGAAAAATATAAAATTATGCTTACCTGATAATTTCATTTCCATCGTGGGGAGGAGAGTCCACGGCTTCATTCATTACTTGTGGGAATTAAGAATCTGGCCACCAGGAGGAGGCAAAGACACCCCAGCCAAAGGCTTAAATACCCCCCCCCCACACTTCCCTCATCCCCCAGTCATTCTGCAAAGGGAACAAGGAACAGTAGGAGAAATATCAGAGTATAAATGGTGCCAGAAGAAACAAAACTAAATTTAGGTCCGCCCACCGGAGCAATGGGCGGGAACTGTGGACTCTCCTCCCCACGACGGAAAGGAAATTATCAGGTAAGCATAATTTATATTTTCCATCTAAAGGGGAGGAGAGTCCATGGCTTTATTCATTACTTGTGGGAACAAATACCCAAGCTCTAGAGGACACTGAATGAAAAAAATGGTAGTGCAACAGAAGGTGGATCCTAATCTGAGGGGACCACAGCCTGTAAAACCTTTCTCCCAAAAACTGCTTCCGCTGAAGCAAAAACGTAAAATCTGTAAAATTTTGTAAAGGTATGTAAGGAGGACCAGGTAGCTGCCTTACAAATCTGCTCCATAGACCCCTCATTCTTGAAGGCCCAAGAAGAAGCGACAGCTCTAGTTGAATGAGCCGTCATCCTCTGAGAAGGCGTATGTCCCCCGCTGTCTCATAGACCAAGCGAATCATGCTCCTCAACCAAAAGGACAAAGAAGTTGAAGAGGCTCTCTGCCCCTTGCGCTTCCCTGAATACACCACAAAAAGAGGTGTAGACTGTCTGAAGTTTTATCTTCAGGCTACAAAGGATTTCAAAGCTCGAACCACATCTAAATTATGAAGTAACCTCTCCTTAAGAGAAGAAGGGTTAGGACACAAAGAAGGAACAACTATTTCCTGATTGATGTTATGCAACCCTTGTAAGAAATCCCAAACGCCTTATCAGCGTGAAAAAACAGATAAGGAGGCTCATATTGCAAGGCCGCCAACTCAGATACTCTGCGTGCCGATGCAACAGCCAACAAAAACAGAACCTTACAGTCAAGAGAGTGCATAGGTTCAAACGGAACCCTCTGCAACAGCTTCAGAACCAAGTTCAAGCTCCAGGGAGGAACGAACTGTCTAAAAACAGGCCTGATTATAGACAGAGCCTGAACAAAAGACTGAATATCGGGAAGCTCAGCGATCCTCTTGTGCAACAAAACAGATAAAGCCGAAATCTGTCCCTTCAAAATCTGGCGGCAAGCCCCTTCTCCAGTCCATCCTGGAGCAAGGACAGAATCCTGGATTGTGCCAAGGATATCCATACTTCTCACAGCAGGACAAGTAAGTCCTCCACACCTTATGATAGATGCGACAAATGACCGGCTTCCTGGCCCGAACGAGAGTATTAATCACTCTCTCAGAGAATCCTCTCTTGGCTAAGACTAAGCGTTCAATCTCCACGCAGTCAGCCTCAAAAAATCTAGATTTTGATGTTGAAAGAGACCCTGTACCAACAGATCCCTGCAACAGGGTAACCTCCATGGAGGAGACAATGACATCCCCACTAGATCCGCAAACCACGTCCTTTGCGGCCACGGTGGAGCAATCAGAATAGCTGAAGCTTGTTCCTGCTTGATGTGGGCCACTACTCGAGGTAGAAGTGGCAACGGTGAAAAAACAAACTAGGTTGAACCCCCAAGGAACCGCTAAGGTGTCTGTCAGCTCTGCCTGGGGATCCCTGGACCGCGACCCATATCTGGGTAGCTTGCAATTGAGTCTGGACGCCATCAGATCTATCTCCGGCATCCCCCATCTGAGAGAAATCTCCAGAAGCACCTCGTGATGGAGAGACCATTACCCCGGATGGAAGGATTGCCTGCTTAGAAAATCCACTTCCCAGTTGTCCACACCCGGAATGTGGATTACCAAGAGCGAGCAGCTGTGGGACTCTGCCCATTCCATTATCCGAGAAACCTCCCTCATTGCTAGGGAGCTTCTTGCCCCCCCCCCCCGATGGTTGATGTAGGCCACCAAGGTTATGTCTGTCTGGAACCTGATGAAGCTAAACGACCCCAGGAGAGGCTACACCTTCAGAGCATTGTAGATCACTCGAAGTTCCAGAATATTGATCAGGAGTAAGGACTCCTCTCGAGACCACTTTCCCTGTGCCATCCTGGCACCCCAAACAGCACCCCATCTTGCCAGACTCATGTCTGTGGTCACAATCTCCCAGGACGGTCTCAGGAAGGATGTCCCATGGGACAGTTGTTGCAGACTAATCCACTAAGAGAGGGAATCCCTCATCCGAACATCCAGGGAAATCCGTTGGGATAGATCTGAATGATCCACTGTCTAAACATGCACAACTGAAAAGGTATGAGATGGAACCAGGCAAAAGGAATGACATCCATGCTGGACACCATGAGCCCGATCACCTCCATACTCTGAGCCACCAAGGGACTGGAGGAGGACTGAAGGGCAAGACAGGTGGACGCAATCTTCCTGCATCACTGATCTGTGAGAAATATCTTCATGAAGTAACGAAAGAAGGCCCCTGGAGTGATCCTCTGCAAGACTGAACGACGGCGTCTGGACTAGTATGTCGTCCAGATAGGGCGCCACAGCAATGCTTGTGGATCTGGCCACTGCAAGTAGCACCCCCAGAACTGTTGTAAAGACTCTCTGGGTCGTCGCCAGACCAAAGGGAAAGGCCATAAACTGGTAATGTTTGTCCAGAAACGCAAACTTCAGAAACCTGAAGTGATCCCTGTGGATCGGCACATGAAGATAGGCATCCTTCAAGTCTATAGTCGTCATGAACTGACCCTCTTGAACTAGGGGCAGAAGCGATCTGATCGTTTCCATTTTGAACGATGGAACAGCCAGAAAAATTTGTTTTAACATTTTAGGTCTAGAATCGTGCAGAACATGCCCTCCTTATTTGGGACCACGAAAAGGTTTGAATACTACCCTAGACCACTTTCTGCTGGGGGTACTGGTACAATAACTCTGAGAGAAGAGAGATCCCTCACACATTCTAGAAAGGCTTCTCTATTTTCTGGTCTGGAAGACAGATTTGACAGGAGGAATCTGCCCCGGACAGATGAGATCTGAACCCTATCCTGTAACCCTGGGCGACAACCTCCAGATCCCAAGGGTCCTGAACATCCTGAGTAGCAAACAAAGGAAATTCCCAAACGAAGGCACCTTATGTAAAAATGTTTAATGCTTTATTTTGAAACATCTTAAAAACAGCAATCTTCAGTAAATGCGTGACGATAGAGCTGCTGCTTGTTTTGGGGCCACCTATATCGCCTCCTTAGGAGTTGTGGGACTTTCAGTATATTCAATATATATGGACGTTTTTTTGTTGAATACAAACACCAAGGATTCCATCAAGTATTTGTTAATTATCATTTATTATTGTTGACCAGTTGTATTATTGCTATATCATATCTCACATAAAACACCATAATCAGAAGCTCCACCACAAGAATAGCATAGAATAGGCGCACCTCTTGTTTCCAAACACACTTTGTTAGTGCTGTTTCTTTGTTTCAATCTTCAGTAAAACAAGCTAACATAATTAGACACCATCGTCTAATGCGTTTCAGCTATTACAGCCGTACTCATAGACCTAATCTGTGTCTGACTAAACAGTTTTTTATATACTTAACAATTAAAAGCACCTGAACATGATCAGCGTTTTAACCCAATAGTTGCACACTTTTTCCTTTTCGGTTATCATTGTAAACCATTGCTATTAAACATTATATATATATATATATATATATATATATATATATATATATATATATATATATATATATATATACACACACAGGGAGTGCAGAATTATTAGGCAAATAAGTATTTTTACCACATCATCCTCTTTATGCATGTTGTCTTACTCCAAGCTGTATAGGCTCGAAAGCCTACTACCAATTAAGCATATTAGGTGATGTGCATCTCTGTAATGAGAAGGGGTGTGGTCTAATGACATCAACACCCTATATCAGGCGTGCATAATTATTAGGCAACTTCCTTTCCTTTGGCAAAATGGGTCAAAAGAAGGACTTGACAGGCTCAGAAAAGTCAAAAATAGTGAGATATCTTGCAGAGGGATGCAGCACTCTTAAAATTGCAAAGCTTCTGAAGCGAGATCATCGAACAATCAAGCGTTTCATTCAAAATAGTCAACAGGGTCGCAAGAAGCGTGTGGAAAAACCAAGGCGCAAAATAACTGCCCATGGACTGAGAAAAGTCAAGCGTGCAGCTGCCAAGATGCCACTTGCCACCAGTTTGGCCATATTTCAGAGCTGCAACATCACTGGAGTGCCCAAAAGCACAAGGTGTGCAATACTCAGAGACATGGCCAAGGTAAGAAAGGCTGAAAGACGACCACCACTGAACAAGACACACAAGCTGAAACGTCAAGACTGGGCCAAGAAATATCTCAAGACTGATTTTTCTAAGGTTTTATGGACTGATAAAATGAGAGTGAGTCTTGATGGGCCAGATGGATGGGCCCGTGGCTGGATTGGTAAAGGGCAGAGAGCTCCAGTCCGACTCAGACGCCAGCAAGGTGGAGGTGGAGTACTGGTTTGGGCTGGTATCATCAAAGATGAGCTTGTGGGGCCTTTTCGGGTTGAGGATGGAGTCAAGCTCAACTCCCAGTCCTACTGCCAGTTTCTGGAAGACACCTTCTACAAGCAGTGGTACAGGAAGAAGTCTGCATCCTTCAAGGAGGGAAAACAGTACACCTCTCTGAACAGTGTCTGGGAGGCTGTGGTTGCTGCTGAACGCAATGTTGATGGTGAACAGATCAAAACACTGACAGAATCCATGGATGGCAGGCTTTTGAGTGTCCTTGCAAAGAAAGGTGGCTATATTGGTCACTGATTTGGTTTTGTTTTGTTTTTGAATGTCAGAAATGTACATTTGTGAATGTTGAGATGTTATATTGGTTTCACTGGTAAAAATAAATAATTGAAATGGGTATATATTTGTTTTTTGTTAAGTTGCCTAATAATTATGCACAGTAATAGTCACCTGCACACACAGATATCCCCCTAAAATAGCTATAACTAAAAACAAACTAAAAACTACTTCCAAAACTATTCAGCTTTGATATTAATGAGTTTTTTGGGTTCATTGAGAACATGGTTATTGTTCAATAATAAAATTAATCCTCAAAAATACAACTTGCCTAATAATTCTGCACTCCCTGTATATATATAAAATTATAGCTTCAGAAGTTGCTGTTTCAGTGATAATGGGATTATAGTTAGTACTATCTCTAATCAACTCAGTATTCTAGCATATTGGCATATTCTCTATACATATATTTATATATTATCTTTGATATCACAAAGAGTATTATTCAGATATTTAGATATTTTAATCTAGAACCTAATCTCTCCCATTCATTCTTAATAAGGTACCACCCTGTCCTCATACACTTTATCAAGCTTAGGAATCGAAGGTTCCTCCGGTAGTTTCTGTTCCGGAACCTCGAGGGTAGCAAGCACCTGCTTCAGCAAAATTTTTCTATCCTAAACCTAAAGTCAGGCTCCTCCACAGTCAGAGCTTTAGGTGACATGGACTCCGACCCAGAAGGAACGTCCTCCGAAGAGCCGGAGTCGTCCTCGTCAGCGGATAATCTTTCAGAGATATCCATTGGAGTATAAGACCCCTGGGCCAGAACGCCATATTTTACCTTACGCTTGCACTTAGCAGAACGTGGTAAGGCACTTATCACCTTAGAGACCGCCGTTTGCAGTTGATCCACAAAATCTGATGGCCAATGGATCTCTCCCGTAGGAGAAATAGACATGCCCTGGGGCACTGCATGTGTACTCGGAGACGTATGTAGGGAACGCACTTCACGGGACGGAGAGCCCTCAGAGGTGGATGGCTCAGTAGTACTAGACATCCTTTTCTTTCGAAATGTTGTGACTTTATCAAGGCATGTGGAACATCGTTGAGCAGGCGGATCTACCAGAACCTCCTCACAATAAACGCAGGTACTAGACTTAGTTAAAGAGGTCTCATTGCCAGAGCCACATCTCACACATATTGCAGCAATGACACAATAAACAATATTATGTACAACCCTCCCCCCCCCCCCCCGTTCAATAATCCCCCTACCAGGGATATTAACCCTTGATTCTATAAAGATAAAAGGTATCACATTGTGACCCTGTCTTCTGCGTTATCATTATGTGTATAAAAAAATGAAACAATCTTACCAGAATCTATGCTGTGGAACAGGAACACGGCCTCTCAAGTGTGACAGTGTAGTAGCATCGCTCCTGACATGGACTTGAGTGTAGAAAGCAGGCAGCAAAACTCGTCAACGCTGATTGCTTATGGAGCTGTTAATCTGAGTCTGGATGGTTTCGCAGAAAGACTCTCCCTGCATCTCCGGACTCTAACTTTCACCCATGCTCTCACTGAGAGGCTGACAGGACTACTTGAAACTCCAGTCCCATTTCGAAGAGTACTACCCTCCATAAGAGACTACTCCAATTCTTCCGACACTTCTCTGCCAACCTCCTGCGACGAAAGACAAAGAATGACTGGGGGATGAGGGAAGTGGGGGAGGTATTCAAGCCTTTGGATGGGGTGTCTTTGCCTCCTCTTGGTGGCCAGGTTCTTAATACCCACAAGTAATGAATGAAGCTGTGGACTCTCCTCGACTTTAGATGGAAATCTCTAATGAGAACATGAATGAGACAGGACAATATAAATAAACCTCAATATGTATGGCGTTATTTTACCATCATCTATTTGTACATAATATTACAGAATGTGTCAGGGAGGTTGATAAAGGACAATTCTAGAGGGGCCAGAGATTTACTTTAAAGGCCAACGGTCTACAAAAAGAT
This sequence comes from Bombina bombina, assembly GCF_027579735.1. Classification (NCBI taxonomy): domain Eukaryota; kingdom Metazoa; phylum Chordata; class Amphibia; order Anura; family Bombinatoridae; genus Bombina; species Bombina bombina. The sequence goes on from NC_069500.1 coordinate 789,113,334, forward strand.
GTGTTTTTCTTTCTCTTACATGCTGTTATAACTGCTGTTTGTGAAGGCACTTTTAAGCCATTTGAGATTCCCAACACAGGTTTCACTTTTCTGGCTTTGCACTGGATAATCATTCATAAACTATTCTGCTGGCTTTAAATCAACGGCAGACTTCCATACAGAATGAGCAGGTAGCTTTATATACAGGCAGAAAAAGACTAAGTTCAATAACAGCTTCTTCTCCTAGATGAATGGGGTGGAAGGATGTCTGAGGTACTAATCATCAATTATACTAGTGAAGCAGACCTATTTCATCATATGCAGTATTCTGGCACTAACCCTTATAGATGCTCTGAAAGATTATATTGATATGGGTGATGCAAAACATAAATAGCTGCACAAACAGATAAGCAAGGCTCTCTAAAAAGCTTTATTAACCATTTCAATTCATCACAATGCATTTAATATTTAAAATATTATAAGTAACATGTAAATATAAAAAGAGGCTGCTACTGCCTTCACTTGGTTGGGGGGAAAAAATAGATCTAGGTGACAGACAGCTGTTCAGCTTTCAGGGACTCAGTCAGTTAGCCCCAGACATGCCTAGGTGCAAAGTCCATAGGGAAAATTTAAATTAAAAAAAATTGAAAAATTAACTATGCATAGAAAGTCTGACACTCTTGCAAGCACATATCTAGAGTAAAAGCAAAATGTGAGTTTTGAAGAGGGAGGCCAGAAAACACAGGTATTAGAATGGCATGGCTAGATTAAAAAGTTACAGCGCATCTTTATTAGAAGTGATCAATTAAAGTGCCTGTAAAATACCGCTTAGATTACTGACCTGATTTTAAAACATGTCAAATTCACTGTCACTTAAAAAAAAAAAAACTAGTACATGTAAAAAACCCTTTATCTAAGCTGCTTGTAACCGGAAAAGGTTTGGATTTTGAAATAGTTTGGATTTTAGAATAATTGCATCCTTAAAATGGGAAAGTTTGGAGAGGGGATGTAAACAAGTGCAAACAATAATATCTTATGTAATTAGGCAATATTGAAACGTCATAATACAGCTTATACATGTAAGCTAAAGGTAGTTTTTTCAATAATTTTTAATACATTTTTATACATAGTACCCTCAGAAAGTATAGAGCAGTATTGTAATCAGAAAGGTAATATTTGCAGTTTTAAGTAAATATAAATAAAAATATACTATTTGTTTGCATTTGATATTACAAAAAATAACAAAGACACAAGTACAAAAGATTGTGACTTGCAGTAAGTGAAAAATATTAAATTCATTGATCATTTTGTTTAAAAAAAAAAATACTAATTAAAAAGTTTGGATTTCAAAATAAGTTTGGATTTTGGAATTTGTACCTTTAAAGGAAAAATATTTAACAATATGGCCATTGTGCATATATTTCACATATTTTGTAAGAATAGTGAATAATTGTGTGGAAACATTTCTGGTGCATTTTATCCTATAATTTTAAGGCTTGTAAACATTTTGAATAGCAAAAAGCTTTATATATATATTAAACACTGTCATGCATACCAGAAATAGACATTTTATTTTAAAGTAGAAGAAAAATATAACAGACTAGGCCAAAATTTTAAGAGACAATCGTACAACTCCATCTTACATATACTTAATGGCCAGAAGAAATATTTTGTGAGTTTAGGCAGCCAAGATCCAATATGCAGCAAATATATGTAGTGGGATTTTGGCATCCTGCAGTTTAATGAATGAGGCTGTCATTCATACTGAACATTTCAACACTAGGACACGGTAACGTATACAATCCCACGTATCCTGGCACACGCAGGTAGAGCTGCTAATGAGGTCCCAGCACAGGGATCCCCAAACCTCCGTCTTGTTATTCCACCTGTGTCTAATAAGGAGATTTAAAGCCATTCGGGCTGCTTATTCCACCTGTCTCTAAACATGCATCATTTCCCCATATCCTGCTGTCTCACTCCAGTAAATGCCTTCTGTCCACACTGGCTCGCTAGAGTATCCCGGCATCTCGTTAATCACCTCCTCCCATCACACTCACTGCCGTAATGGCTTCCTCTGGGCCTCCTATATTTCACATGGGTGACAGCTAATATATTCCCAACATCAGTGCCGTGCGCTGAAATCCATGGCAGGCTGGCTATTAATGACTTTCTGAATGGAAATAATCATAGGCTGCTGCTCCCCCCCACCGGTGTCCCCTGCTCCACTCACCTGCAGTCTGGGACAGGCGCGTCCTTTAAATTGTACGCCATTTACCCAGACTTATTATGAAAATTCTCAGAGAATAATTAGCTGACAAAACCCGAGCTGGTTAAAGAAAAAAAAATGCATACAGAAAAATCCTACACACAATGGAATTCTTTTCTTTTTTATGTATATAACTTACTATAAATTGAAGAAAATCTGTAATCTAACAAGTGTTTATGTTGGGTAATAATTTTCACTAAATATAATTGGTTGTGTATGTTACTTGTCATTTTGAGATGCTAAAGTAAAATAGACAGAATGGTGACCTCTGACCGTCTACAACAGAGATGGCCACTGGCAGCCCTCTGCACTAGGGTTTTCACCCAACAGGAGAAAGCAGAACTAAAAATGTATGTGTTGGATAATTCTTGTAGGTGGGCAAACAAGGTGGCTACAACTCTAATGAGCTCTCTGTAATGGAAACGGCAGATAGAGGGTAGCCTGGAGCCTTACTTATATCTGCCCCAGTGCTACTTGGTATATTTAGGATATACTTTATTATGTTTGGTTTTCATAGCCATATATTTATATGTGGCCCTTAAACGAACATGAAACCCCAAAAAAGTAATAATTTAGATAGAGAATACAATTTACTTGTATTATCAAATTATATTCGTTCTTTTTGTATCCTTTGTTGAAAAAGCAGGAAGGTAAGCTTAGGAGCATGTATGTAGCTGCAGCACTATATGGTAGCAGTATTGCAAGAATGTTATGCATTTCCTAGAGCACTAGGTGGCAGCACTATTTCCTGTTATGTAGTGCTACAGACGTGCATGCTACCTATCTAGATAACTCTGCAACAAAGGACAAAGCAAATATTATAATAGAAGTAAATTGGAAACTTTTTTTTTGTTTGTTTTAATTGTATGTTCTACCTGAATTACAAAATAAATATTCTGGGTTTTGTGTCCCTTTAATGCATCTAAAATATTTATCTGGTAATAGTCAACTCTAGTACTAAATACGCATACATATAATACATTTTTATGACACCACTTCCTCTATCCAAAGTTAGTGATACTACTTTATCACTTTCTATATCCTTAAAAAGGGACAGTAAATACCTTGAGATTTTTATATAAAATGTTAAGTTATGCGTAATGAAAAAAACATTGCAATATACTTTCATTATTCATTTTGCCCCTTTTCATGTTTTAGCTCTGAAAACTGAGGATGTTCTACTTCTCTGAACTTAAAATGCACCCTGTTGACTTATCAAGGCTACCCCTGTTGCATATCTTTCCCTAATTAGATTTAGCTAACTGCTGCAAAACAGAGTACTTTATACTAACATTATGGCCGAGGTTAGCCTTGTTGTCTGCAGACTAAAGCCCAGATTGGCTCCTACAAATAAGGCAAATGGGTGAAGTTTGGCTATTTATAAACAATTGCAGTAAAAAAGTTGTTAATTTGATTAAAACGCATTTAGACTTGTCTGGTATGTTATTTTATAGAAACACAACAGACATGTCTTGTAATTAATTACACTGTGTTTACACAGCATTTTATTATCACATGAGGGTTAAACACCTTGTTAAAAAAGATATGGAAGTCAAAAATAAAGGGACATTATACGCTCATTTTTTCTTTGCATAAATGTTTTGTAGATGATCTATTTATATAGCCCATAAAGTTTGTTTTTTTAAAGTATAGTTTTACTTATTTTTAAATAACATTGCTCTGATTTTCAGACTCCTAACCAAGCCCCAAAGTTTTATGAGAATACCGTCAGCTACCTACTCCAGCTTGCTCCTGTTTGTGTAAAGGGTCTTTTCATATGCAAAAGAAGGGGGAGGGGGGAGTGTCTAATTTCCCACTTGCAGTGGGCTTTCCTACCTGCCATCTTTTCAACAGAGCTAAACTGAGAGCTACTAAGTACGTTTTTGAACAGTTTTATACTGGATTTTTATATCAGTATCTGTGCATCTTATTCTTTATAGTAGTGTCTATTACATGATTTTATATGAAAATGAGTGTATACTGTCCATTTAAAGTTACATTTTTCTGAGAGGGTGTACAATTAAGGGATATAAAAGGGATATAAAACAGTCTGTTTCATTGTTGTAATAAAAAAGTACTAAGCAGTTGCAATATGTATTATCATTAAAATGATTTTTTTTTTAAACTTAATTTGTGAAGGGACCATTATTATCCTTTCACAACCCAACAAGGAGGCTGTGGCATCTACAGGAAGGCAAAAGAGCAGATTTTCCTTTGAAGTGTTAGGCGGCATCTGCTGTAGTCAATTTATTGTCTATACTCAGCAGATAACTTTTGCTGCATAGATCATGTGACAGTAGAACTTAAAAGGGACAGTCAACACCAGAATTATTGTTGTTTAAAAAAGGAAATTTATGCTTACCTGATAAATTTATTTCTTTTACGATATGACGAGTCCACGGATTTCATCCCTACTTATGGGATATCGCCTCCTGGTCAGCAGGAGGAGGCAAAGAGCTCCACAGCAGAGCTGCATAAATAGCTCCTCCCTTCCCCCCCAACTAAGTCATTAGACCGAAGTTAGGAAGAGAAAGGAAAAGACAAGGAGCAGAGGTGACTGAAGTTTAACAAAAATAAAAACCTGTCTTAAAAACGACAGGGAGGGCCGTGGACTCGTCATATCGTAAAAGAAATAAATTTATCAGGTAAGCATAAATTTCCTTTTCTTTTACAAGATATGACGAGTCCACGGATTTCATCCTTACTTGTGGGATACAATACCAAAGCTATAGGACAAGGATGAAAGAGAGGGACAAGACAGGAACCTAAACGGAAGGCACCACTGCTTGAAGAACCTTTCTCCCAAAAACAGCCTCAGACAAGGCAAAAGTATCAAATTTGGAAAATTTGGAAAAAGTGTGAAGAGACGACCAAGTTGCAGCCTTGCAAATCTGCTCAACAGACGCCCCAATGCCCCACGGCCTGAGAACCGCCAGCAGAGATCCTAGAACCTTCGTGAAGATCCTGGGTGCCGTGGCCAGCCCGAAGGGAAGGGCCACAAACTGAAAATGTTTGTCCAAGAAGGCAAACCTCAGGAACTGGTGATGATCTCTGTGGATAGGAATATAAAGATATGCATCCTTTAAGTCCACGGTAGTCATATATTGAACCTCCTGGATCAATGGAAGGATTGTCCGAAAGATGGAACTCTGAGAAACTTGTTTAGACTCTTGAGATCTAAAATGGGTCGGAACGTTCCCTCTTTTTTGGAAACCACAAAAAGGTTTGAGTAGAATGAGCCGTAATTCGTTCTGGAAGCTGCTGTCCTGCAGTCTCATATGCAACACGGATGATACTCCTCAGCCAAAAAGAAAGAGAGGTAGCCGTAGCTTTCTGACCCCTACGTTTCCCAGAAAAAACAACAAATAATGAAGATGTTTGACGAAAATCCTTAGTTGCCTGTAAGTAGAATTTCAAGGCACGGACTACATCCAGATTATGTAACTGACGATCCTTCTTAGAAGAAGGGTTAGGACACAAGGAAGGAACAACAATTTCCCGATTAATATTTTTGTTAGAAACAACCTTAGGAAGAAAACCAGGTTTGGTACGCAACACCACCTTATCAGCATGGTAAATAAGATAAGGAGAATCACACTGTAACGCTGAAAGCTCGGAAACTCTGCGAGCAGATGAAATAGCAACCAGAAACAAAACTTTCCAAGATAATAACTTAATATCTATGGAATGCATAGGTTCAAACGGAACCCCTTGAAGAACATTAAGAACTAAATTCAAACTCCAAGGAGGAGCAATAGGTCTAAACCATCTAGCTCCCAGTAAATTGAGAAAAGGAGAGAATAATGACTTGAGGACCAATGAGAATAAAAACACTCTCAGTAATTGGTTATCCCTTCCAGCAGGCACCTATAAATGCAATAAGAGCAGATTTAACATGTGCTCCTTTGTTAAAAGAGGAAATAAGTTCAGTAATTCTGATGGTACAGAACAATTTGAAATCAGACACAGATGCAATTGTGAATCAACATATACTGTATATCTGCTAAGATGCAGATGTGACCTGATTTATATTGGATGTACCAAAAGGAAGACTAGAACAAGGTTTAATGAACATTTATATAAAATTAAAAATGGTTTCAAAAAACATAGTGTACCAAATCATTTCTCACTGGTTCATGGTAGTGACCCAAGAGGTTTAGAAGTACAAATAATAGATTGGATACCACCTAGTAATTAGAACAGATTGAGGGCTTTAAGACAACGAGAAACTGAATGGATTTACAAATTAAAAAGTTTGAATCCATCAGGACTCAATATTGATCTAGATGTACAGGCTTTTTTATGATTGAATGCATTTAGTAATTATGTGTCTTAAAACTTCTGCAAGTATCATTCTGCATTTTTATTCATGTATCTGAATTTATTAATTAATAAAAAAAAATTAATTCTAAGTTTTTAAAATTGTATATATGTTGACTGGGTACTGTAATAATATTATCATTGGAAATATCCATGTACTGACATATATCCCTTTATATCGTTTCAGGAACCACATCTATGTATAGTTAATATACATTATTATATTTTTTATATATGTATTTATATGTATGGATTGATTTATAGTCATTAGTGTTATATGAATTTTTAGTTTTTTAGCTATTAGATGAACTCTGTTGTAATAAGGGTTTGAGGTATATGTATTATGATGTACTATTTTTAATATGAGCTTTGTTATGCATTGATTTTATAATAATGATGATTGTAACAATTAAATTGTTTGTTGTAAATATATTTATGTTTCTCTTAAATGTGAATCTTTTGAAATTGTATTGTTATTGTTCATAAATTGTGTATATAAGTATTGTTAAGTACAATCAATTGTTGCCTTGTTGTAATGTTCAAGTTTTAACTTTATGATGTGTAACGAGACAATCTCTGTTAGCATATACTGTATTTTCAATACCGCTGGTTTTGAGGGTGTGTACGTATAATGTATCCTGATTGGGTGTTGTCAATAACCAATCAGGTGGAAGTACCGGCTTTAAATGAAGTCACTACCCACAGCATATCATCTTGCTCTTGAAAAAGCCCGGGCGTACACCGGGGGAAACAAGTCGAGCTACTTACATCTCCTAGAAGGGACCGGATGAAGTTTCCCACAGTGACTCTAGCCGTGTGCAGCTCTCAGATGGAATAGTGAGACGTACAAGCTGGTTGTGGGCTTCCTGGTTTTCCGGATCGCATATGTTCACATAATAGATTGTGAAAGGCTTTCTTTTTACCTACCGTTTGTAAGTAGGATTTGTATTGTGTCATATGTATTTGCTAATAAAACTGCTACCTTGAATCTGGTCCTTCTGCGCTGATTCTAGTCAGAGCCTGACAAAAAGATTGAACATCCGGAATATCTGCCAGACGTTTGTGTAGCAAAATAGATAAAGCAGAAATCTGTCCTTTTAAGGAACTTGCTGATAACCCTTTCTCCAATCCTTCTTGGAGAAAAGATAAAATCCTAGGAATCCTAATCCTACTCCATGAGTAACCCTTGGATTCGCACCAATAAAGATATTTACGCCATATCTTATGGTAAATCTTTCTAGTAACAGGCTTACGTGCCTGGATCAAGGTATCAATGAACGAATCAGAGAACCCTCGCTTAGATAAAATCAAGCGTTCAATCTCCAAGCAGTCAGCTGCAGAGAAATTAGATTCGGATGATGGAAGGGTCCCTGAACGAGAAGGTCCTGCCTCAATGGAAGCTTCCACGGCGGCAGAGAGGACATGTCCACCAGGTCGGCATACCAAGTCCTGCGAGGCCACGCAGGAGCGATGAGAATCACCGAAGCCCTCTCCTGTTTGACTCGAGCAATCACCTGAGGAAGGAGAGCAAACGGCGGAAACACATAAGCTAGGTTGAACGACCAAGGCACTGCCAAGGCATCTATCAGTTCGGCCTAAGGATCCCTTGACCTGGATCCGTATCTCGGGAGCTTGGCATTCTGATGAGATGCCATAAGATCCAGCTCCGGTCTGCCCCATCTGAGGACCAGGTTGGCAAAGACTTCCCGGATGGAGTTCCCATTCCCACGGATGAAACGTCTGTCTGCTCAAAAAATCCGCTTCCCAGTTGTCTACTCCTGGGATGTAGATTGCTGACAGATAACAAGAGTGAGCCTCCGCCCACCGAATTATCTTGGATACTTCTGTCATCGCCAAGGAACTCCTTGTTCCTCCCTGATGATTGATGTAAGCCACAGTCGTGATGTTGTCCGACTGCACTGGATGAATTTGGCCGAAGCCAACTGAGGCCAAGCCTGAAGAGCATTGAATATTGCCCTCAACTCCAGAATATTGATTGGAAGTTGAGACTCAGACCGAGTCCACACACCCTGAGCCTTCAGGGAATTCCAGACTGCACCCCATCCTAGTAGACTGGCGTTCGTTGTCACTATCACCCATGAGGGTCTGCAGAAGCACGTCCCTTGGGACAGATGATCCTGCGACAACCACCAAAGAAGAGAGTCTCTTGTCTCCTGATCTAGATCTATCTGAGGAGACACATTTGCATAATCTCCATTCCACTGACTGAGCATGCTCAGTTGTAGAGGTCTGAGATGAAAACGAGCAAACGAAATGATGTCCATTGCTGCCACCATCAATCCAATTACCTCCATGCACTGAGCCACTGATGGCCGAGGATTGGACTGAAGGGATCGGCATGTATTCAGAATCTTCAACTTGGATACAGAATCTATTAGAGTTCCTAGGAAAGGAACCCTTGTCTGTGGAATTAGTGAATTCTTTTCTAGATTCGCCTTCCACCCGTGAGTCCTTAGAAAGGAGAGAACAATGTCGGTATGAGACTTTGTCAGCTGATAAGACGACGCCTGGATCAGAATATCGTCCAGATAAGGCGCCACTGCAATGCCCCACGGCCTGAGAACCGCCAGCAGAGATCCTAGAACCTTCGTGAAGATTCTGGGTGCCGTGGCCAGCCCGAAGGGAAGGGCCACAAACTGAAAATGTTTGTCCAGGAAGGCAAACCTCAGGAACTGGTGATGATCTCTGTGGATAGGAATATAAAGATATGCATCCTTTAAGTCCACGGTAGTCATATATATTGAACCTCCTGGATCAATGGAAGGATTGTCCGAAAGATGGAACTCTGAGAAACTTGTTTAGACTCTTGAGATCTAAAATGGGTCGGAACGTTCCCTCTTTTTTGGAAACCACAAAAAGGTTTGAGTAAAACCCCTGCCCTTGTTCCTGTTTTGGAACGGGACAAATAACTCCCATAGTGGAGAGGTCTTTTACACAACGTAAGAACGCCTCTCTTTTTATCTGGTCTACAGACAATCGTGAAAGAAGAAACCTTCCCCTTGGGAAGGAATTTTTGAACTCCAACTGATACCCTTGAGACACAATTTCTAGTGTCCAGGGATCCTGAACGTCTCTTATCCAAGCCTGGACAAAGAGAGAAAGTCTGCCCCCGACTAGATCCGGTCCCGGAACGAGGGCCGCCCCTTCATGCTGTCTTGGGAGCAGCAGCTGGCTTCTTGGGTTGTTTACCCTTGTAAAACTGGGTCTCCAGGTGGCTTTGGTTTGAGAATAGTTCCCTTCCTGTTTAGCGGCAGAGGAAGGGGAAACTCCTTTGAAATTACGAAAGGAACGAAAATTACTCTGTCGTCCCCTTTGCTTAGATGTTTTGTCTTGAGGGAGGAGATGACCCTTACCTCCTGTAATATCAGAAATGATTTCCTTCAAATCAGGCCCGATTAGGGTCTTTCCCTTGAAAGGAATAGCCAGAAGCTTTGATTTAGAGGACACATCCGCAGACCAAGATTTTAACCATAAGGCTCTGTGCGCTAAAATGGAAAATTCTGAATTCTTAGCCGCCAATTTGGCGATCTGAAAGGCGGCAGCCGTAATAAAAGAATTAGCCAGCTTAAGGGCCTTAATTCTATCCATTATTTCCTCTAAAGAAGTCTCAGTCTTTAGAGACTCTTCTAGGGCATCAAACCAAAAGGCAGCCGCAGTTGTGACTGTTACAATGCAGGCAGTCGGTTGTAATAGAAACCCTTGATAAACATATAGCTTTTTTAGAAGACCCTCCAACTTTTTATTTATAGGGTCTTTGAAAGCACAGCTGTCCTCAATAGGGAAAGTCGTACGTTTAGCCAGGGTAGAGATAGCTCCCACCACCTTAGAGATCGTTTGCCAAGAGTCCCGAACGGTGTCAACTATAGGGTACATCTTCTTAAAAATAGTGGAAGGGGAGAACGGGATACCCGGTCTTTCCTATTCTCTTGTAATAATTTCCGAAATTCTCTTATGAACCGGAAACACATCGGAATAAGAAGGGATTTCTAAGTATTTGTCCATCTTACTCAATTTCTCTGGAGGGACCACAATAGAGTCACAGTCGTCCAGAGTCACCAAAACCTCTCGTAGCAAAAGTCGAAGGTGTAACAAGTTTAAATCTGAAGGACATAACGTCCGAATCTGTCTGGGGTAATGCACTTCCTGAGTAAGACAGTTCCCCCTCAGACAGGGCCTCCCTACCCCCCAATTCAGAGCCCTGGGAAGGTATATCGGAGATAGCCATTAAAGCATCAGAAGTTGCAGGTACCACGTGGGCCTCTGTCCTGCTGCGTTTGCCTTGTAACACTGGCAACTTAGATAAAACTTCTGTAAGAGTGGATGACATAACTGCAGCCATATCCTGCAGAGTAAAAGAAGCAGACGCCGGTGAAGAACATGGCGTCACCTGTGCAGCCGTTAAAGGCTGTGACGCTTGGGGAGAAATATGGGCATACCCTGAATTTCATCAGTCTGAGGACATTCATTAGATATATCTTTATTAAAGAAAATTTGATCTTCACACTGCATGAGGGACAAAGCGTGACAGGGGGTTCCACAATGGCATCTAAACACATAGAACATGTACTCTGTTCAAGGTCATCCATGATAACAGATGCAAATGCAAGCTTGGTCAAATACTGAAATTATGATTTAAAAATTCAGTAGACTGAGTTTTAAAAATAAAAATACTTTTTGTACTGTGTCTTTAAGAAGAAAACTTCTGTAAAAGATCGATATATAATGTGTTTATATTGCTTGTAAATTTATTTGAAAGTATTTTCCAAGCTTGCTAGTCTCATTGCTAGTCTGTTTAAACATGTCTGACACAGATGAATCTGTTTGTTCACTATGTTTGAAGACCACTGTGGAGCCCCATAGAAACTTGTGTACTCAATGCATTGATGTCACTTTAAATAAAAGTCAATCTTTACATGTAAAGAAATTATCACCAGACAACGAGGGGGAAGTTATGCAGACTAACTCTCCTCACGTGTCAGTACCTTCGCCTCCCGCTCAGGAGGTGCGTGATATTGTGGCGCCAAGTACATCAGAGAGGCCCATACAAATCACTTTGCAAGACATGGCTACTGTTATGACCGAAGTATTATCTAAATTGCCAGAATTAAGAGGCAAGTGCGATTGCTTGGGGTTAAGGACAGAGCGCGCTGATGATAGGAGAGCCATGTCTGATACTGCGTCACAATTTGCAGAACATGAGGACGGAGAGCTTCACTCTGTGGGTGACGGATCTGATCCAGAGAGACTGGATTCAGAGATTTCTAATTTTAAATTTAAGCTTGAAAACCTCCGCGTACTGCTAGGGGAGGTATTAGCAGCTCTGAATGATTGTAACACGGTTGCAATTCCAGAGAAATTATGTAGGCTGGATAGATACTATGCGGTACCGGTGTGTACTGACGTTTTTCCTATACCTAAGAGGCTTACAGAGATTATAAGCAAGGAGTGGAATAGGCCCGGTGTGCCCTTTTCCCCCCCCTCCTATATTTAGGAAAATGTTTCCAATAGATGCCACCACACGGGACTTATGGCAGACGGTCCCTAAGGTGGAGGGAGCAGTTTCTACTTTGGCTAAGCGTACCACTATCCCGGTGGAGGATAGTTGTGCTTTTTCAGATCCAATGGATAAAAAATTAGAAGGTTACCTTAAGAAAATTTTTGTTCAACAAGGTTTTATCTTACAGCCCCTTGCATGCATTGCGCCTATCACTGCTGCTGCGGCATTCTGGTTTGAGTCTCTGGAAGAGGCCATTCGCACAGCTCCATTGGATGAGATTATGAACAAGCTTAAAGCACTTAAGCTAGCTAACGCATTTGTTTCTGATGCTGTTGTACATTTAACCAAATTAACGGCCAAGAACTCTGGTTTCGCCATCCAAGCGCGCAGAGCGCTATGGCTTAAATCATGGTCAGCTGACGTGACTTCTAAATCTAAATTGTTTAATATTCCTTTCAAAGGGCAGACCTTATTCGGGCCCGGCTTGAAAGAAATTATTGCTGACATTACTGGAGGTAAGGGTCATACTCTTCCTCAGGACAAGGCCAAATCAAAGGCCAAACAGTCTAATTTTCGTGCCTTTCGTAACTTCAAGGCAGGAGCAGCATCAACTTCCTCCGCTCCAAAACAGGAAGGAACTGTTGCTCGTTACAGACAGGGCTGGAAACCTAACCAGTCCTGGAACAAGGGCAAGCAGGCCAGAAAACCTGCTTCTGCCCCTAAGACAGCATGAAGAGAGGGCCCCCTATCCGGAATCGGATCTAGTGGGGGGCAGACTATCTCTCTTCGCCCAGGCTTGGGCAAGAGATGTCCAGGATCCCTAGGTGTTGGAGATCATATCTCAGGGATACCTTCTGGACTTCAAAGCTTCTCCTCCACGAGGGAGATTTCATCTTTCAAGGTTATCAGCAAACCAAATAAAGAAAGAGGCGTTTCTACGCTGTGTACAAGACCTCTTATTAATGGGGGTGATCCACCCAGTTCCGCGGACGGAACAAGGGCAAGGATTTTACTCAAATCTGTTTGTGGTCCCCAAGAAAGAGGGAACCTTCAGACCAATCTTGGACCTAAAGATCTTAAACAAATTCCTAAGAGTTCCATCATTCAAAATGGAAACTATTCGAACCATCCTACCCATGATCCAAGAGGGTCAATACAAAAGAAAGTGACCACAGTGGACTTAAAGGATGCCTACCTTCACATACCGATTCACAAAGATCATTATCGGTACCTAAGATTTGCCTTCCTAGAGAGGCATTACCAGTTTGTAGCTCTTCCCTTCGGGTTAGCTACGGCCCCGAGAATCTTTACAAAGGTTCTGGGCTCTCTTCTGGCGGTACTAAGACCGCGAGGCATAGCGGTGGCTCCGTACCTAGACGACATTCTGATACAAGCGTCAAGTTTTCAAATTGCCAAGTCTCACACAGAGATAGTTCTGGCGTTTCTGAGGTCGCATGGGTGGAAGGTGAACGTGGAAAAGAGTTCTCTATTACCACTCACAAGGGTTCCCTTCCTAGGGACTCTTATAGATTCTATAGAGATGAAAATTTACCTGACGGAGTCCAGGTTATTAAAGCTTCAAAATACTTGCCGTGCCCTTCATTCCATTCCACACCCGTCAGTAGCTCAGTGCATGGAAGTAATCGGCTTAATGGTTGCGGCAATGGACATAGTACCATTTGCGCGCCTACATCTCAGACCACTGCAATTGTGCATGCTCAGTCAGTGGAATGGGGATTATTCAGATTTGTCCCCTCTACTAAATCTGGATCAAGAGACCAGAGATTCTCTTCTATGGTGGCTTTCTCGGCCCCATCTGTCCAAAGGGATGACCTTTCGCAGGCCAGATTGGACGATTGTAACAACAGACGCCAGCCTTCTAGGTTGGGGCGCAGTCTGGAATTCCCTGAAGGCTCAGGGATCATGGACTCAGGAGGAGAAACTCCTCCCAATAAATATTCTGGAGTTAAGAGCAATATTCAATGCTCTTCTAGCTTGGCCTCAGCAACTCTGAGGTTCATCAGATTTCAGTCGGACAACATCACGACTGTGGCTTACATCAACCATCAAGGGGGAACCAGGAGTTCCCTAGCGATGTTGGAAGTCTCAAAGATAATTCGCTGGGCAGAGTCTCACTCTTGCCACCTGTCAGCGATCTACATCCCAGGCGTGGAGAACTGGGAGGCGGATTTTCTAAGTCGCCAGACTTTTCATCCGGGGGAGTGGGAACTTCATTCGGAGGTCTTCGCTCAACTGATTCGTGGTTGGGGCAAACCAGATCTGGATCTCATGGCATCTCGCCAGAAGGCCAAGCTTCCTTGTTACGGATCCAGATCTGAGGCAGGACCTTCTAATTCAGGGTCCTTTCAAACATCCAAATCTAATTTCTCTGAGACTGACTGCATGGAGATTGAACGCTTGATTCTATCAAAGCGTGGCTTCTCGGAGTCGGTTATTGATACCTTAATACAGGCTCGGAAACCTGTTACCAGAAAAATTTACCATAAGATATGGCGTAAATATTTATATTGGTGCGAATCCAAGAGTTACTCATGGAGTAAGGTTAGGATTCCTAGGATATTGTCTTTTCTACAAGAGGGTTTAGAAAAGGGCTTATCTGCTAGTTCGTTAAAGGGGCAGATTTCGGCTCTGTCTATTCTTCTTCACAAACGTCTGGCAGAAGTTCCAGATGTTCAGGCTTTTTGTCAGGCTTTGGCTAGGATTAAGCCTGTGTTTAAGACTGTTGCTCCGCCGTGGAGCTTAAACTTAGTTCTTAACGTTTTGCAAGTTGTTCCATTTGAACCCCTTCATTCCATTGATATCAAGCTGTTATCTTGGAAAGTTCTGTTTTTGATGGCTATTTCTTCGGCTCGAAGAGTCTCTGAGTTATCTGCCTTACATTGTGATTCTCCTTATCTAATTTTTCATTCAGACAAGGTAGTTCTGCGTACTAAACCTGGGTTCTTACCTAAGGTAGTTTCTAACAGGAATATCAATCAAGAGATTGTTGTTCCATCTTTGTGTCCTAACCCTTCTTCAAAGAAGGAACGACTTTTGCATAATCTGGACGTGGTCCGTGCCCTGAAGTTCTATTTGCAGGCAACTAAAGATTTTCGTCAAACTTCTTCACTGTTTGTCGTTTACTCTGGACAGAGGAGAGGTCAAAAGGCTTCGGCTACCTCTCTCTCTTTTTGGCTTCGTAGCATAATACGTTTAGCCTATGAGACTGCTGGACAGCAGCCTCCTGAAAGAATTACAGCTCATTCCACTAGAACTGTGGCTTCCACCTGGGCCTTTAAGAATGAGGCCTCTGTTGAACAGATTTGCAAGGCTGCAACTTGGTCTTCACTTCACACTTTTTCGAAATTTTACAAATTTGATACTTTTGCTTCTTCGGAGGCTATTTTTGGGAGAAAGGTTCTTCAGGCAGTGGTTCCTTCCGTTTAAAGTTCCTGCCTTGTCCCTCCCATCATCCGTGTACTTTTGCTTTGGTATTGGTTTCCCATAAGTAATGGATGACCCGTGGACTGACTACACTTAACAAGAGAAAACATAACTTATGCTTACCTGATAAATGTATTTCTCTTGTAGTGTAG
Organism: Bombina bombina; assembly: GCF_027579735.1. Classification (NCBI taxonomy): domain Eukaryota; kingdom Metazoa; phylum Chordata; class Amphibia; order Anura; family Bombinatoridae; genus Bombina; species Bombina bombina. The sequence goes on from NC_069500.1 coordinate 789,129,013, forward strand.
TCAGTCCACGGCCCGCCCTGTCTTTAAGGCAGGTTTAAATTTTGATTAAACTCCAGTCACCACTGCACCCTATGGTTTCTCCTTTCTCGTCTTGTTTCGGTCGAATGACTGAATATGACGTGTGAGGGGAGGAGCTATATAGCAGCTCTGCTTGGGTGATCCTCTTGCAACTTCCTGTTGGGAAGGAGATATAATCCCATAAGTAATGGATGACCCGTGGACTGACTACACTACAAGAGAAATAAATTTACCAGGTAAGCATAAATTATGTTTTATCTATGTGATTACCTTGTATCTAAGCCTCTGCAAACTGCCCCCTTATTTTAGTTGTTTTGACAGACTTGCATTTTAGCCAATCAGTGTTCACTCCAGGGTAACTTGACGTGCATGAGCTCAAAGTTATCTATATGAAACACATGAACTAATGCCCTCTAGTGGTCAAAATGCATTCAGATTAGAGGCAGTCTTCAAGGTCCAAGAAATTAGCATATGAACCTCCTAGGTTTAGCTTTCAACTAAGAATACCAAGAGAACAAAGCAAAATTGGTAATAAAAACAAATTTGAAAGTTGTTTAAAATTAAATTTCCTATTTAAATCATTAAAGTTTTTTTTGGACTTGGCTGTCCCTTTAAGCTTTGTATTGCTTGCTCTCTTACCTAGTAGCAGGCAGTGGATACACTGAAAAAGTGCTCATTTAGCAAGAAAACAAGTACACTGTTTGCTGGGGGGTTTTAAGTCTGTTTCTTTTTTTATGTTTACTTTAACATATTTGTTTTTACTAAAGAGCATTGTGTCATATACCTCTAAAAAAAGACTTCTATTACCAAACACACTTTGTTCTTTTGATATCCTTTGTTAAAAGAACATACTAAGCACTACATAGTAGGTGTGTTTGCAAAAATGTTATAAATACAGTCCACAAGACACATGCACACTTCTTAACTTATCTAATATGCTCTCACATGCCATTTTAAGAAATGTTACGAAGAGAAAGTGGTACATTTGATTATATATGTAAATAGGAAAGGTTTATTTTGATATTTAACTCTCAATTTGAATTTAGAAAGCTTAAAGGGTCATTAAAGACTTTGAGATGGTAATTTAAAATGATTAATCAAATATATATATAAAAAAAGTTTGCAATATACTTTCATTATGTATTTTGTCCCCTTTTCCTGTAACTCCATTCTGAAATTGTGAGCTTTTCAGTTTCTGTTAGAAATGAAAGTTTAGAACACGATTATATTCCACACAGCCATTGCCTTCACACTCTGGTGACCTATTTATAACTGTCCATAATTGGCCACAGCATAGAAGGTAACCTAAGTTTCAACATGGCAGCTCCCATTATTTTTTAGACACTAAAACTTTACACTTATTTCATCAATAGCTAATGAAACTTTAAAAAAATGCATCTACATGTTATTCTCAGACTAATCTTTTCTTTGAATGTCATTCTAGCATTTGTTTAGTGTTAAATGTCCCTTTAATTTTGACTCCCAAGTCCCTTTTAAGTATCAGTCAGAAGCTGCAAAGCATTGCATCTCTAAAGAAAAGTCAATCAGGACTAACATTTGCATGCAGCCTCCAAATACAAATTGAGCCATTACTTGCTTAAATACTGATTTTTGGCTCCATGTATAATACTCAGTTAAATGGAGATAGTACTAAAAAATGTTCCGTTGTATATATAAAAGAGGAGCACTGAAAACGTTTTCATGCAAAATGATACAAAAAAGCAAAACTATGTTTAAATTTACAGGGACAAGAAACCCAAAACATGTATTTTATGATTCAGATACATAGCCTTTTAAAACAACTTTCCAATTTACTTCTATTATCAATTTTGCTTCATTCTTTTGGTATCCTTTATTAAATGAGAAGCAACAAACTACAGGAAGCTAACTGAACACATTGCTTAGCAAATTACATGAGGCATATAATTTATGATTGGCCCACAGTGGGTTTAAATATCACCCAATCACGGTGAGACTAGTCTTGTAAAAAGGCCTTTACTAAGGGCTGAAACACGTTGGCACAATGTATTTTGCTCAAGTCCTATCCAAATTTTATCATTGATTATCTTTTGCAATCTGGTAAGCCTCCTTTTAATCTTGGGGTGCTTTACTATCACATACAGTTTTGTACTATGTAAACTTTTTCTTTTAGGTAACTTCCTACACAATGGAAGGATCAGCTATTCATAAGGAAGAATTATCACACAAACAAGGAATCACACATTACTTATTTTTTTTTAAATCAGATATTTTGGAATCATTTTTTTCTGCGACTAATATTTAATATATTTTTGTATCTCCTCTATCACATTTGGCATACAGACACCTCTTTTGGACTTTTTACATTTGGACACTATCTAGAGATTTATATATTTTTATGCGCATAATGTTTATGGTACCGGTCGATATTTGATGTGAGATTTTTTTTCTTTTCTTATTTGTTATTTTAATAAAATTGTATCTATTCCTTTAACCATTTTATATTGGTGTAAACACTCCAGCCATATTTTGAGGTTCTCTCTTATATTGTTTTCCATTACATGAGGATTTTTGGGAGCTTGTGTTTGAACTGGTGGCGCGGTAGCATTTATTTATCTGTATATAAGTGCAGCCACCAATCAGCAGCTAAATCCCAGCTTCTAAGCCTACCTAGAACAAAGCAAATTAGATGATAGAAGTCAATTTAAAAGTTTTTTTAAAAATAGTAAGCTATATCTGAATCATAAAAGAAAAGAAAAGTTTTGGTTTTCATATCCCTTTAAAGTGAATCTAACAGGAAGGACATATATATATATATATATCTTCATCAAATACACTAAATGTTATACAAGCATTGAACTTTTACACAACTATTTTTTTTGCCTCTATTATGATATATATATATATATATACACACACACACACACATACATACATACATATACACACACACACAGTTTCTTCTGAATGTCAGGGTTGGCTCTGGATGTCACAGCAGTTTGCAGGTTGATGTGGGAATAAGGCTAGAAGCACCGATAGTACAGGTTAGCAGCTTCCTGGTGACAGCGTTACTGTTACTGTGCTTGTGCTGCAAAGAGGAAGCTCAGACTATGGGATGAGGATGATGCTGCTGCAGCAAGAATGGAAGGTAGCAATGGCTGATATGGGAAGGAGATTGGAGCCACCGCTAGTACAGCTCTGCAGTCTCCTGGTGACAGAGAACAGGATGAGGGCTAGGCTGCACTTACTCTTGCCTTACAGCTGCCTCTTTCCTTCTTTGCAGCTAAGTGAGCTTGATGCACACTGATCGATATGTGACTGCTTAGGGCCAATTGCCCCATTGACCCCCCTGGATCAGCCACTGTTTAGAGCCTCATTAAACAAATACACTTAGTGAAACTTGTCTGTATATTTCATAGCGCTTCTGGCAAGGCGATTCAATATGCAGCTGGGTCCCACTACACTGGTCACATCTCTACCCCCAGTCCTGCTCAGACAGCTCTGTTTGCTCCGATCTGCATGGGTAATCAGCAGTATGCCTCCTTAAGTCTAATTAGCACTGCTCACTCCAGAGGCACTCAGTAAGACATTAAAAAAAAATAAAAAAAAGTTGCACAGTAAAAAAAAACTTCCGCTCCTGCTTCCGCGCCTCCCCTTAAGTGCCCTGGCATCCCCCTGGGGAGGCGCGCCCCACAGTTTGGGAACCGCCGAGATAGAGAATACAATTTTAAAATATATTTACTTGTATTATTCAATCAATGCACTAATGGGAGCCAGCTGAACACATTGGGTGAGCCAATAACACGTGGCATATATGTGCAGCCACCAATCAGCAGCTCCTGAGCTTAACTAGGTATAATTTTCAACAAAGGATACCAAAACAAAACAAATTAGATAATAAAAGTAAAATTGGAAAGTTGTTTAAAATCACATGCTCTAACTGAATCAAGAAAGAAAAAATTTGGGGTGCAAGTCCCTTTAAAGGAGCAAATTATCACTGGCTGACGAGGACAACTCCCACAACTTATTTTGGTAGTCAGGGACAACTCAAGCAAGAAAAAACAAATGAACATTTTTTTTCAAATAAATAAAAATTGAAAAAAAAAACACCACCTCTTAGACACAACAACTGTAATTACTTTTTAAACCCCTTAGATTAGATTGATATAATTAGATTAACACTTACCTAGAACATCTAGCCATTCCTCAGTTGCTTCCTCTGAGGGCTTTGTTTCAAATGGCTCTTCATGGACTTCATCATTTGCTGGACTTGCATCTTTCTTCTCTATATCCTCCAGAAGTGGAAGATCACTCAAATCATCACCTTCCTCCCCGGCACTGTCTATTATCTCAAACTCTTCTGTGCTGTCCTGGAGAGAAGATCTCTCTTGCAGTAGAACCTCATTCTCTTCAGTCTGAGGGACATCAGACATATGTTCCTTCTCTCCATAATCTGGTGAGCCTTCTGTGTTAGAGTGAGGCTCATCTGCAGAGGCCATACTCTGATAGGGGGAGTAGAAAAACAGGTGACCTACAAAACAATGATCACACCATTAAAAAGGTTTACAAAAGTAAAAAGCAATTAAGTATCTCATGCTTTAAAGCAAGGATAGGGAACCATGTCCCTCCAGATGTTTCAGAACTACATTTCCCATGATGCTCAACTGGACTGCAGAGTGCCTAAGCATCATGGGTAATGTAGTTCTGAAACATCAGGAGTGCGTTAAAGGGACACTGTGGTCATCTTTTTTTCATTTTTTAACTTTATATACTCAAATGGATGTTTTTATATCTTATCTGCAAGGTGTGACCTTTTACCCATTTTTCAGTCTGACTACACAGAAGATAGATGAATAAGTACAAAAACAAAGTTATAAATAAAAAATATATTTATCAAAAAGTAAATATAATATAATTATTTAAAATATATTGCTATGTCTGGAATATTGTATTTCTACACAAAAACGTGCTAGTCTGAAGAAAAAAAAAAATTGTTTGCATACTATTTAGGGGAAATGAAACCCAATTTTTTTCTTTCATGATTTAGATAGAGCATATAATTTTTATCGACGTTTCCAATTTACTTATATTAACAAATTATTTTTTTGTTTTCTTGGCATCCTTTGTTGAAGGAGTACCAATACATTACTGCGAGCTAGCTGAACACATCAAGTAAGTCAAATGACAAGAGCCGTATATGTGAATCCACCAATCAGCAGTTAGCTTTCAGTAACGCTTTGCTTCTCCTGAGCCTAGCTAGGTATGCTTTTCAACAAAGCATAGCAAGAATACGAATCAAATTAGAAAGTTGTTAAAAATTAGATGAAAACCCACAATTTTTCTTTAATGATTCAGGAACAGCATGTAATGTGTATCTGTATCATTATTGTAATTACATGAATATGATCCCTTTATGTGATGATATGATCACTCACATTGAGCATACAATTTTAAACCACTTTCTAATTTAATTCTATTACCAAATTTGCTTCATTTTCTTGGTATCTTTAGTTAAAGGTACAGCAAAGCACTACTGAGAGTATGTTGAAGACATCAGGTGAGCCAAAGACTAGGAGGTAAATACATGCAGCCAATGCTCCACCTGAGTCTACCTAACTATGCTTTTCAACAAATATTAAAAGAATGAAGCAAAGTAGATAATAAAAGTAAATTGGAAAGTTGTTTACATCGCATTCTCTATCTGAATCATGAAATGAAATTAACTTTAGTGTCCCTTTAAATTTAGGACAAATGCACATAAAAACTGAAACTGAAAGTCATCCACTCTCATGTAAACTCTCCCACAAAAGGCTGCTTGGTTTTCTGTGCTCTTAAACAAAAACTAGAGGGCACATCCATGTCCCTGACAAATAATCCATCCAGATTTGTGATGTTATGAGAGACATTTACAGCTACAGCACGTACATTGTTTTGGTATTCTGTAATCTCTATTATTCTACTGTATATGTTCTTTGGCCCTCTCTCTCTCTAAATCTATCAAATCTAATTCCCTCTCTTAAAGGGCCATTATAGACAAAAATGACATGCTCTTATCCATTCCAGCATGTAATTGTAAGAGTATCCTCCCTAGATTACTTTATGTTTAGCCCCCAAAAAAGGGTTAAACACACAGTAATAATGTCCCGCTGGTCCCCGAGTGGAATATGCCATTGATCCAATCAGCAGTGCTAGTTCCAAATCTGAGTTCTGCGACTAGCGCTGCTGATAGCGTTTTCCATGCTGTATTTCTACTGGGGTGAATAGCGGATTAGAGCATGTAATATTTGTTAATATAATGGCCCTTTAAACTTGTGTATTTCATTCTGTGTCTGACTTTCTCTCTTTGTACAAGGGGGGTCTGTGTCTTTCTGCGTGTCTACAGTCGCTTTGTGCCTCTAAAACTGACTGAATGTTTCACTCTCTCTATCAGTATGACTGTGTCTTAAACTATTCACTGCATTATAAAAGTACATTTTGTAAAATAATTTAAAACTATAATTTCATTACAAAAATATGCATTGTTTTGTAGTCACATGAAACACCCCTTGAAAACCCTCATGAATGTTGTTTAGCTTATTTTCTTTCCTGTGGCCAATTAGAGAGATATATAAATGGGTAGCAAGGCTTTCTCATGCAAATTTTGGATATGGATAAAGATATATAAACCCACAAAATACAGGCACAATTCAGCCCAAACCTATATCTGTATGGAAGCATAACATCTCATAAAAAAAAAAAATCATAGCTTTAAAAGAACATTCAATCCTGTCACAGTGTTACTCTGGTTACTCATTTAAAACGGTCGCTAACTGGGCTTAGCAGAGGACTTAAAAACCTGACATTTAAATGTCCGTTTTTTTCTGCAAATTTTACCGGGCAGCTGGTTGCAAAACCGGACTCTCCGGTCACCTGGCAACCCTTATAATGGCAGCACCCATGATTAGAGGGAGGTGAATAAAATGTGTTTAGTTTCCTTTTAAATCACCAACTCTACTGGCTCTTTATGCCTTAAATCATTTTTAATGCATTTCTGTAGTATGTTGGGCCTGTACAGCCCAGTAGACTAGCATCTGAGAGCACACACTCAGTGCTGATCTCTGAGCTTACACTACTAGTGGATTGTACCCAGCACATAACTAACAATCAGCTACTGTGTACCACTGGGCTTGCACACGTTAGATTGATATTTAAAATTTAAAAAATGGTAAAGAAACCTTTTTTAACACACCAGGAAATGTACATCTCCAACATTTTTCTGTCTTTCCTGTCCCTTTAATTCACATTTGCATAGTCATTGCCTAAGGCTGCTTTTATGCTGCAGATTTAGTAGTTATGAAAGAGACCATATATGTCTCTCATCACTTTGCACTGCCCCACAATATACGTAGTCACAATATCCCCAATTTAAAGGGCTAATGTAACTTCAAATCAGAGAAGGATTTTGCAATAAATAATGTGGTTTTATTTTGTCAAATGAACATATTATTAAGGTGTCTTTTCAATTATTTCCATGTTCCCCAGAACAAAAGAATCCTTGCTACCCGATCACAAACTAATACACATAGAAAAGCATGAACTATTTTCTGCACATGTGCAGTTAAAGGATTACAAAACGGTCTGAAAACTCCCCTAAACAAAATACCGATATAGATTAATAGCCATGAGAACAGCAAAACACACTTACTTTTTCTGCCAAACGCAGCTTGGTTCTAGTATACAATAAATAAACTTTATTTCTCTATAACATAACTAAAGCCAACCCCTAAAAAACTAACGCCTAGATTTAGAGTTTTGTCGGTAAAAAGCTGCGTAGCTAACGCTGCTTTTTTTCCCAACGCACCCTTAAGACAACGCTGGTATTTAGAGTTGTCTGAGGGGCTGTGTTGGGCTCAAAAAAGGGTGCGTTGAGCCTAACTTAGCTCCACTTCAACCCTCAATACCAGCATTGCTTACGGTAGCGGTAAGCTGGGAAAACGTGCTTGTGCACGATATCCCCATAGGAAACAATGGGGCAGTTTGGGCTGAAAAAAAACCTTACACCTGCAAAAAAGCAGCGTTCAGCTCCTAACGCAGCCCCATTGTTTCCTATGGGGAAACACTCTCTAAGTCTGCACCTAACACCCTAAAATGCACCCAGAGTCTAAACACCCCTAACCTTACACTTATTAACCCCTAATCTGCCGCCCCCGCTATCGCTGACCCCTGCATATTATTATTAACCCCTAATATTCCGCTCCGGACACTGCCGCAACCTACATTATCCCTATGAACCCCTAATCTGCTGCCCCTAACACCGCCGACCCCTATATTATATTAATTAACCCCTAATCTGCCCCCCCCCCAACGTCGCCGCTACCTTACCTATACTTATTAACCCCTAATCTGCCGACCGGACCTCGCCGCCACTATAATAAATGTATTAACCCCTAAACCGCCACACTCCCGCCTCGCAAACACTATAATAAATTTTATTAACCCCTAATCTGCCCTCCCTAACATCGCCGCCACCTACCTACAATTATTAACCCCTAATCTCCCGCCCACACCGTCGCCGCTACTATAATAAAGTTATTAACCCCTAAACCTAACTCTAACCCTAACACCCCCCTAACATAAATATAATTTATATTAAACGAAATAATATTCCTAAAATTAACTAAATTACTTGTGTATTAAAAATAAAATTTATTATAGTGTTTGCGAGGCGGGAGTGCGGCGGTTTAGGGGTTAATACATTTATTATAGTGGCGGCGAGGTCCGGTCAGCAGATTAGGGGTTAATAAGTGTAGGTAAGGTAGCGGCGACGTTGGGGGGGGGGGCAGATTAGGGGTTAACAAATATTATGTAGGTGTCGGCGATGTTAGGGGCAGCAGATTAGGGGTTCATAGGGATAATGTAGGTGGCGGCGATGTGCGGTCGGCAGATTAGGGGTTAAAAAAATTTATTACAGTGGCGGCGATGTGGGGGGGCCTCGGTTTAGGGGTACATAGGTAGTTTATGGGTGTTAGTGTACTTTAGAGCACTGTAGTTAAGAGCTTTATATACCAGCGTTAGCCCATAAAGCTCTTAACTACAGCCTTTTTATAGGCGTTAGGAGTCTTGTCGGTAGAGGGTGTACCGCTCACTTCAGCCAAGACTCTAAATACCAGCGTTAGGCAGATCCCATTAAAAAGATAGGATACGCAATTGACGTAAGGGGGATCTGCGGTATGGAAAAGTCGCGGTTTGAAAGTGAGCGGTACACCTTTACCTGGCCGACTCTAAATACCAGCGGGCGGCCAAAAGCAGCGTTAGGAGCCCTTAACGCTGATTTTGACAGCTAACGTAGAAATTCCTTTCTTTCCTGGCAGGGAGAATCGACAACTTCATGCCTTACTGTTGGGAAATACAACACCTGGCCACCAGGAGGAGGCAAAGACACCCCAGCCAAAGGCTTAAATGGACACTAAACCCAAATATTTTCTTTCATGATTCAAGTAGAGAATACAATTTTAAACAACATTACAATTTACTTCTATTATCGAATTTGCTTCATTCTTTAGATATCCTTGATTGAAGAAATAGCAATGCACATGGGGGAGCCAATCACACAAGGCATCTATGTGCAGCAACCAATCAGCAGCTACTGAGCCTATCTAGATATGCTTTTCAGCCAAGTATGTCAAGAGAATTAAGCAAATGAGATAATAGAAGTAAATTAGAAAGTTGTTTAAAATGGCATACTCTTTTTAAATCACAAAAGAAAAGATTTGGGTTTCATGTCCCTTTAAATATCCCTCCCACTTCCCCTATCCTCCCAGTCGTTCAGCCAATGGAACAAGGAAAAGTAGGAGAAACATCAGAGTATAATGGTGCCAGAAGAAAAAACAGAATTTATATTTACCTGATAAATTCCTTTCTCCTACGGTGTGTCCGGTCCACGGCTTCATCCTTACTTGTGGGATATTCTCTTCCCCTACAGGAAGTGGCAAAGAGAACACACAGCAGAGCTGTCCATATAGCTCCTGTCATGTTCTGTCTCAGGATATCATGTGAGAGCCTCATTGTCTGGAACAGTTGCTTTAAAGGAAGATTAGTAGAAGCCATACTGATTGAAAATGAAAACAAATTTATTTAAACAACAAAATACTTTGTTTAAGCAAATACTTGCAGAATATTTAAATATGCTACTCAGGTATGTTAAGACCACATACAGCAGGAGTGAAAATAAAGAAAACTAGTAAGCAGAGATGCAGATTCAAAAAGGAAAGTCTTTCTCTTGGTAATAACTGAAATGTAAGATTTGCACAAGGCAGAAAACAACTTGCAAACTGGTAACAGGTTTAAAGGTAAAGTCTCTCTCCTTGTAATTGCTGAGTGCAGGAATTGCACAATGCAGGAAACAACTTGCAAACTGGTAACAGGTTTAAAGGTAAAGTCTCTCTCCTTGAAATTGCTGAGTGCAGGAATTGCACAATGCAGGAAACAACTTTCAAACTGGTAACAGGTTTAAAGGTAAAGTCTCTCTCCTTGAAATTGCTGAGTGCAGGAATTACACAATGCAGGAAACAACTTGCAAACTGGTAACAGGTTTAAAGGTAAAGTCTCTCTCCTTGTAATTGCTGAGTGCAGGAAATGCACAAGGCAGGAAACAAACTTGAAGATTGGTAACAGGTTTAAAGGTAAAGGCTTTCTCCTGGTAATACCTTGTAAACAGGTGCAAAGGAAAACTTTCTCCTGGCAATGGCCAAGTGCAGGAATTGCATAAAGCAGGAAACAAACTTGTAGATTGGTAACAGGTTTAAAGGTAAAGGCTTTCTCCTGGTAATACCTTGTAAACAGGTGCAAAGGAAATCTTTCTCCAAAGAAATACAGGAAACAGGTTCTGACTTGACAAAACAGATCCAATGTGAAGACACTAATGCAGACTAAAAGCCATCCTTAAATAGGGAGGTTTTGCACAGGGTTGGTTCTGATTCATTCCAGAATTGAGAACACCTGTGTGTTGCACAGGTGTAATAACAAGTAAGGCAAATAGTTATTTATCAGATCTTTTAAGATCCATGCTATTGCTAGAACTGGCTGTGGCTCAACATGTAAGCAAACAGAAATAGCAATCACAGAGCCACAGGTTCAAATCCCCATACAGCCCTTCTTAGCAGAATGCCTCCCAGACCTTTTCTTTTTCTTTTTAGTCTGGAGGCTTGGTTCATGACAGCTCCCCTTAGGCTCCGCCCCCCCAGTCATTCGACCGACGGTTAGGAGAAAAAGGAGAACCATAGGGTGCAGTGGTGACTGTAGTTTGGAAAAATAAATTTAAACCTGACTAAATGCCAGGGTGGGCCGTGGACCGGACACACCGTAGGAGAAAGGAATTTATCAGGTAAATATAAATTCTGTTTTCTCCTACATTGGTGTGTCCGGTCCACGGCTTCATCCTTACTTGTGGGAACCAATACCAAAGCTTTAGGACACGGATGAAGGGAGGGAACAAGTCAGGTAACCTAAACGGAAGGCACCACTGCTTGTAAAACCTTTCTCCCAAAAATAGCCTCCGAAGAAGCAAAAGTATCAAATTTGTAAAATTTAGTGAATGTATGCAGAGAAGACCAAGTCGCTGCCTTACAAATCTTTTCAACAGAAGCCTCATTCTTGAAAGCCCATGTGGAAGCCACAGCTTTGGTGGAATGAGCTGTAATCCGTTCAGGAGGCTGCTGTCCAGCAGTCTCATAAGCCAATCTGATGATGCTCTTTAGCCAGAAGGAAAGAGAGGTAGCAGTCGCTTTTTGACCTCTCCTCTTACCAGAATAGACAACAAACAAGGATGATGTTTGTCTGAAATCTTTAGTTACTTGTAAATAGAACTTTAAAGCACAAACCACATCCAGATTGTGTAACAGTGGTTCCTTCTTAGAAACTGGATTAGGACACAGAGAAGGAACAATAATTTCCTGGTTAATATTCTTATTAGAAACAACTTTTGGAAGGAAGCCAGGTTTAGTACGCAAAACAACCTTATCTGCATGGAACACCAGGGTGAATTACACTGCAAAGCAGACAATTCAGACACTCTTCTAGCAGAAGAAATAGCAACTAAAAACAAAACTTTCCAAGATAGTAACTTAATATCTATGGAATGTAAAGGTTCAAACGGAACCCCCTGAAGAACTGAAAGAACTAAATTTAGGCTCCATGGAGGGGCCACCGGTCTGTAGACAGGCTTGATTCTGACTAAAGCCTGTACAAACGCCTGAACATCTGGCACGGCTGCCAAACGCTTGTGTAACAAAACAGACAGGGCAGATATCTGTCCTTTTTTTTTTTATTATTATTTTTTTTTTTATTATTTATTTATAACCAACAACGTGTACAAAATGAGTTCAACCTCTTTGTGCCTCGCAGGGCCAAAAAAAAGAAAAAACAGAATTTATGTTTACCTGATAAATTACTTTCTCCAACGGTGTGTCCGGTCCACGGCGTCATCCTTACTTGTGGGATATTCTCTTCCCCAACAGGAAATGGCAAAGAGCCCAGCAAAGCTGGTCACATGATCCCTCCTAGGCTCCGCCTTCCCCAGTTATTCGACCGACGTAAAGGAGGAATATTTGCATAGGAGAAATCATATGATACCGTGGTGACTGTAGTTAAAGAAAATAAATTATCAGACCTGATTAAAAAACCAGGGCGGGCCGTGGACCGGACACACCGTTGGAGAAAGTAATTTATCAGGTAAACATAAATTCTGTTTTCTCCAACATAGGTGTGTCCGGTCCACGGCGTCATCCTTACTTGTGGGAACCAATACCAAAGCTTTAGGACACGGATGAAGGGAGGGAGCAAATCAGGTCACCTAGATGGAAGGCACCACGGCTTGCAAAACCTTTCTCCCAAAAATAGCCTCAGAAGAAGCAAAAGTATCAAATTTGTAAAATTTAGTAAAAGTGTGCAGTGAAGACCAAGTCGCTGCCTTACATATCTGATCAACAGAAGCCTCGTTCTTGAAGGCCCATGTGGAAGCCACAGCCCTAGTGGAATGAGCTGTGATTCTTTCAGGAGGCTGCCGTCCGGCAGTCTCGTAAGCCAATCTGATGATGCTTTTAAGCCAAAAAGAGAGAGAGGTAGAAGTTGCTTTTTGACCTCTCCTTTTACCGGAATAAACAACAAACAAGGAAGATGTTTGTCTAAAATCCTTTGTAGCATCTAAATAGAATTTTAGAGCACGAACTACGTCCAAATTGTGCAACAAACGTTCCTTCTTTGAAACTGGATTCGGACACAAAGAAGGCACGACTATCTCCTGGTTAATGTTTTTGTTAGAAACAACTTTCGGAAGAAAACCAGGTTTAGTACGCAAAACCACCTTATCTGCATGGAACACCAGATAAGGAGGAGAACACTGCAGAGCAGATAATTCTGAAACTCTTCTAGCAGAAGAAATTGCAACCAAAAACAAAACTTTCCAAGATAATAACTTAATATCAACGGAATGTAAGGGTTCAAACGGAACCCCCTGAAGAACTGAAAGAACTAAATTGAGACTCCAAGGAGGAGTCAAAGGTTTGTAAACAGGCTTGATTCTAACCAGAGCCTGAACAAAGGCTTGAACATCTGGCACAGCTGCCAGCTTTTTGTGAAGTAACACAGACAAGGCAGAAATCTGTCCCTTCAAGGAACTTGCAGATAATCCTTTCTCCAAACCTTCTTGAAGAAAGGATAGAATCTTAGGAATTTTTATCTTGTCCCAAGGGAATCCTTTAGATTCACACCAACAGATATATTTTTTCCATATTTTGTGGTAGATTTTTCTAGTTACAGGCTTTCTGGCCTGAACAAGAGTATCAATGACAGAATCTGAGAACCCTCGCTTTGATAAGATCAAGCGTTCAATCTCCAAGCAGTCAGTTGGAGTGAGACCAGATTCGGATGTTCGAACGGACCTTGAACAAGAAGGTCCCGTCTCAAAGGTAGCTTCCATGGTGGAGCCGATGACATATTCACCAGGTCTGCATACCAAGTCCTGCGTGGCCACGCAGGAGCTATCAAGATCACCGATGCCCTCTCCTGATTGATCCTGGCTACCAGCCTGGGGATGAGAGGAAACGGCGGGAATACATAAGCTAGTTTGAAGGTCCAAGGTGCTACTAGTGCATCTACTAGAGTCGCCTTGGGATCCCTGGATCTGGACCCGTAGCAAGGAACCTTGAAGTTCTGACGAGAGGCCATCAGATCCATGTCTGGAATGCCCCACAACTGAGTAATTTGGGCAAAGATTTCCGGATGGAGTTCCCACTCCCCCGGATGAAATGTCTGACGACTCAGAAAATCCGCTTCCCAATTTTCCACTCCTGGGATGTGGAGTGCAGACAAGTGGCAGGAGTGAGTCTCCGCCCATTGAATGATTTTGGTCACTTCTTCCATCGCCAGGGAACTCCTTGTTCCCCCCTGATGGTTGATGTACGCAACAGTCGTCATGTTGTCTGATTGAAACCGTATGAATTTGGCCTTTGCTAGCTGAGGCCAAGCCTTGAGAGCATTGAATATCGCTCTCAGTTCCAGAATATTTATCGGGAGAAGAGATTCTTCCCGAGACCAAAGACCCTGAGCTTTCAGGGGTCCCCAGACCGCGCCCCAGCCCACCAGACTGGCGTCGGTCGTGACAATGACCCACTCTGGTCTGCGGAAGCTCATCCCCTGTGACAGGTTGTCCAGGGACAGCCACCAATGGAGTGAATCTCTGGTCCTCTGATCTACTTGTATCGTCGGAGACAAGTCTGTATAATCCCCATTCCACTGACTGAGCATGCACAGTTGTAATGGTCTTAGATGAATTCGCGCAAAAGGAACTATGTCCATTGCCGCTACCATCAAACCTATTACTTCCATGCACTGCGCTATGGAAGGAAGAGGAACAGAATGAAGTATTTGACAAGAGTTTAGAAGTTTTGATTTTCTGGCCTCTGTCAGAAAAATCCTCATTTCTAAGGATTCTATTATTGTTCCCAAGAAGGGAACCCTTGTTGACGGAGATAGAGAACTTTTTTCTACGTTCACTTTCCACCCGTGAGATCTGAGAAAGGCCAGGACAATGTCCGTGTGAGCCTTTGCTTGTGGAAGGGACGACGCTTGAATCAGAATGTCGTCCAAGTAAGGTACTACTGCAATGCCCCTTGGTCTTAGCACCGCTAGAAGGGACCCTAGCACCTTTGTGAAAATTCTTGGAGCAGTGGCTAATCCGAACGGAAGTGCCACAAACTGGTAATGCTTGTCCAGAAATGCGAACCTTAGGAACCGATGATGTTCCTTGTGGATAGGAATATGTAGATACGCATCCTTTAAATCCACCGTGGTCATGAATTGACCTTCCTGGATGGAAGGAAGAATTGTTCGAATGGTTTCCATTTTGAACGATGGAACCTTGAGAAACTTGTTTAGGATCTTGAGATCTAAGATTGGTCTGAATGTTCCCTCTTTTTTGGGAACTACGAACAGATTGGAGTAGAACCCCATCCCTTGTTCTCCTAATGGAACAGGATGAATCACTCCCATTTTTAACAGGTCTTCTACACAATGTAAGAATGCCTGTTTTTTTTTTTATGTGGTCTGAAGACAATTGAGACCTGTGGAACCTCCCCCTCGGGGGAAGCCCCTTGAATTCCAGAAGATAACCTTGGGAGACTATTTCTAGCGCCCAAGGATCCAGAACATCTCTTGCCCAAGCCTGAGCGAAGAGAGAGAGTCTGCCCCCCACCAGATCCGGTCCCGGATCGGGGGCCAACATCTCATGCTGTCTTGGTAGCAGTGGCAGGTTTCTTGGCCTGCTTACCTTTGTTCCAGCCTTGCATTGGCCTCCAGACTGGCTTGGCTTGAGAAGTATTACCCTCTTGCTTAGAGGACGTAGCACTTGGGGCTGGTCCGTTTCTGCGAAAGGGACGAAAATTAGGTTTATTTTTGGCCTTGAAAGACCTATCCTGAGGAAGGGCGTGGCCCTTGCCCCCAGTGATATCAGAAATAATCTCTTTCAAGTCAGGGCCAAACAGCGTTTTCCCCTTGAAAGGAATGTTAAGCAATTTGTTCTTGGAAGACGCATCCGCTGACCAAGATTTTAGCCAAAGCGCTCGGCGCGCCACAATAGCAAACCCAGAATTTTTCGCCGCTAATCTAGCCAATTGCAAAGTGGCGTCTAGGGTGAAAGAGTTAGCCAATTTGAGAGCATGAATTCTGTCCAAAATCTCCTCATAAGAAGAATCTTTATTGAGCGCCTTTTCTAGTTCATCGAACCAGAAACACGCTGCTGTAGTGACAGGAACAATGCATGAAATTGGTTGTAGAAGGTAACCTTGCTGAACAAACATCTTTTTAAGCAAACCCTCTAATTTTTTATCCATAGGATCTTTGAAAGCACAAATATCTTCTATGGGTATAGTGGTGCGTTTGTTTAGAGTAGAAACCGCCCCCTCGACCTTGGGGACTGTCTGCCATAAGTCCTTTCTGGGGTCGACCATAGGAAACAATTTCTTAAATATAGGGGGAGGGACGAAAGGTATGCCGGGCCTTTCCCATTCTTTGTTTACAATGTCCGCCACCCGCTTGGGTATAGGAAAAGCTTCGGGGGGCCCCGGGACCTCTAGGAACTTGTCCATTTTACATAATTTCTCTGGATTGACCAAATTCTTACAATCATCCAGAGTAGATAACACCTCCTTAAGCAGGGCGCGGAGATGTTCCAATTTAAATTTGAATGTAATTACATCAGGTTCAGCTTGTTGAGAAATTTTCCCTGAATCTGAAATTTCTCCCTCAGACAAAACCTCCCTGGCCCCCTCAGATTGGTGTAGGGGCACTTCAGAACCAATATCATCAGCGTCCTCATGCTCTTCAGTATTTTCTAAAACAGAGCAGTCGCGCTTTCGCTGATAAGTGGGCATTTTGGCTAAAATGTTTTTGATAGAATTATCCATTACAGCCGTTAATTGTTGCATAGTAAGGAGTATTGGCGCACTAGATGTACTAGGGGCCTCCTGTGTGGGCAAGACTGGTGTAGACGAAGGAGGGGATGATGCAGTACCATGCTTACTCCCCTCACTTGAGGAATCATCTTGGGCATCATTTTCTCTAAATTTTGTGTCACATAAATCACATCTATTTAAATAAGAAGGAACCTTGGCTTCCCCACATACAGAACACAGTCTATCTGGTAGTTCAGACATGTTAAACAGGCATAAACTTGATAACAAAGTACAAAAAACGTTTTAAAATAAAACCGTTACTGTCACTTTAAATTTTAAACTGAACACACTTTATTACTGCAAATGAGAAAAAGTATGAAGGAATTGTTCAAAATTCACCAAAATTTCACCACAGTGTCTTAAAGCCTTAAAAGTATTGCACACCAAATTTGAAAGCTTTAACTCTTAAAATAACGGAACCGGAGCCGTTTTTATATTTAACCCCTTTACAGTCCCTGGTATCTGCTTTGCTGAGACCCAACCAAGCCCAAAGGGGAATACGATACCAAATGACGCCTTCAGAAAGTCTTTTCTATGTATCAGAGCTCCTCACACATGCATCTGCATGTCATGCTTCCCAAAAACAAGTGCGCAATAGAGGCGCGAAAATGAGGCTCTGCCTATGATTAGGGAAAGCCCCTAGAGAATAAGGTGTCCAATACAGTGCCTGCCGGTTATTTTACATAATTCCCAAGAATAAAATAATTCCTCAAAGCTATGAAGTATTAAAATATGCTTATATATCAATCGTTTTAGCCCAGAAAATGTCTACAGTCTTAAAAGCCCTTGTGAAGCCCTTTTTTTCTTATGTAATAAAAATGGCTTACCGGATCCCATAGGGAAAATGACAGCTTCCAGCATTACATCGTCTTGTTAGAAATGTGTCATACCTCAAGCAGCAAAAGTCTGCTCACTGTTTCCCCCAACTGAAGTTAATTCCTCTCAACAGTCCTGTGTGGAAACAGCCATCGATTTTAGTAACGGTTGCTAAAATCATTTTCCTCTTACAAACAGAAATCTTCATCACCTTTCTGTTTCAGAGTAAATAGTACATACCAGCACTATTTTAAAATAACAAACTCTTGATTGAATAATAAAAACTACAGTTAAACACCAAAAAACTCTAAGCCATCTCCGTGGAGATGTTGCCTGTACAACGGCAAAGAGAATGACTGGGGAAGGCGGAGCCTAGGAGGGATCATGTGACCAGCTTTGCTGGGCTCTTTGCCATTTCCTGTTGGGGAAGAGAATATCCCACAAGTAAGGATGACGCCGTGGACCGGACACACCTATGTTGGAGAAACATAATATATTGGAAAGCAAAACAGTTTTAAATCAAGGATTTCACAGTCCAGTTTGCTGGTCCCCTTATATGGAGTATTTGTACACCTAGTTGGGGTTTTAAGAGAAGTAAATCACTGTAGAAAAACAGAGCAGAGAGAGAAGGGCGCCTCCTAGTGTAGCCAATATTTTTTATAAAAGAAATAATGCAAGTGCAAACATACTCACAGTATGGAAAGGCAGAGGTAGTGCCTAGGTGAACGATCTGGGAACTTCACAGTGTCCCAGCAGACTGCGCACTGAACTGAGGGCTGCTCCTCCCAAACGCAGAAGATGTATCTGTAGTCTGTAAATTTTGAGAGAAAACAAGAGGGCGACCCCTAGTGCAGATCAATTGTGGACGAGTGGTGAATATCTGCTTATGCTTACAAATGGATACTCACAGAGGGTATTGCACCCTGTAGTTTTAAACATAATAAAATAAAATAAAAAATAAAAACAAAAGGAAACAACAACAAAAAAACAAAAAAAAGGGAAAGGAAAGGGGGGAGGGGAGGGAGAGGGGTGATTACCTCTGATTACCAAATACCTAGTAAGATTAATTCTGTATCTCTAAACGGGTAGATTATATATTCAATTTCACTCTCAGGGAGAGATTTTATAAATATAGACCACTTTAAGAAGAATCTCTTTACATATTCTTCATTTTGCAAGTCAGTATCCACTTGCTCAATAATACACTGTTTCTTTAAACAATTTTTAATTTCTTTTACACTCGGAATTGTTCTTGTTTTCCATTTCTTTAAAATTAAATATCTACCAGCCAGAATAGTCAGGTTAATAATTTTAAGCTCCTTAAAGGATAGACCCTCATCCTGACTAAGTAAAACTACATTTGTGGGAGAGAGAGACAGAGAGGGAAGGCCTAGGCTGGTGTTTAACCAGTACTGTGTCTTAAGCCAGAAATTTCGAATTTTCGGGCATTCCCATAACATGTGCAATAAACTAGCTGAAGGGAAAAGGCATTTTGGGCACTTGTTAAAACTGGCCTGGCACTGTGCGCCTTTTTTCGGTGTGAAATGTGACATATGCAGAATCTTAATATGTGATTCCCTCCAAGTTGTAGATAAAGTTACCTGATGAACCTTTTGTATTGAGAGAGTAAGTGTACTAAGAGTGAGAGATTCTTGTCTTAGCATTTCAGCCCATTTATGCCTAATTTTTTCCAGTGTCTCTGAACCTTTAAGTGAGATTATTATTTTATAGATATAGGAAATTGAGGTGAGCCCGTTCTTTGCTAAAAGAATCCAATTATCAATACTCCCAAGTGACCATTCCCAGCCAAATTCACTTGTTAGCTTGGTAGCGTAATGTCTTGCTTGCAGGTAAGCAAAAAAGTTTTTATTGGGGATGCCAAATTCTTCCCTTAGGGAGTCAAATGACCTAACACATCTCGTTTCAAAATCTAATAACTGGTGAACTTGTCTTAGACCTTGGATCTGCCATTGTGCAAATAGAGTCGATTGCATCCCTGCTGGAAATTGTGGATTATTTAAGAGTGTGTTATACCTTGATACCTTAGATTCAATAGATAGTTGTTTACACAACTTCTTCCACATTTGAATTGGATTGCAAATCGAACTTATTTTTTTTAATTCAGGAGGAAAAAGATTGTTATTGCAGTGTATGATAGCCCTCAGCTCAATTGGGTAAAGAATGTCGGCATCAAGTTCAGAGTTCGTAATATAATCATTATTAGTTATCCAGTCTACTATAATACGAGCTAGGAATACTAGATTATAGTTCCTTAAGTCAGGGAGAGATAATCCTCCCAGTTTTGAAGGTAATGTCAATTTAGTTAATGAGATTCTAGGCTTTTTGTTCTGCCAAATAAACTCACGCAAAGCTATATTAAATGAAAAAATATCTTTCCTTTTAAGAATCAATGGAGTATTCTGGAGAACATAAAGTATTTTCGGGAGAAGAGTCATTTTGTATAAAGCAATGCGACCTGACAAAGAGAGAGGAAGATTCTGCCAGTTTTTAAAAGCTTCTTTGACGATCTTGAGTACTGGAAGTATATTTAAAGAGTACCAGTCATTAGGGTTATAGGATATCCATATACCTAAATATTTAACCGAGTCTTGTACTATAGTGAAAGGAATTTGTATTGCTGAAACTTTTGTCTTTTTGATCCAGAGTAACTCTGATTTAGCTGTATTTACCTTATAACCAGAGAATGATCCGAACTGATCTATTATCGTAAGGAGCTTGGGTATATTGTTAGCCGTATTTGATAAGTATATTAAAACATCGTCAGCATAGAGTGCCATATGCATCTCTTTTTTTCTTACCTTAATTCCTTCCATTTGTTGACGTACTGCTAAAGCCAAAGGTTCAATTGCCAGATCAAATAATAGGGGGGAGAGAGGGCACCCCTGTCTGGTTCCCCGTTCTAATGTTATATCTTGCGTCAGATCTCCATTTACTATAATTTTCGTGGAGGCGTTTTTGTATAGATTATTAAAGAAACGAAGAAAGTTACCGCCTAACCCGAATTTTTTCAAAGTATAAGACAAATGATCGTAATGCATAGAATCAAATGCTTTTTCAGCATCAATAAAAATGATCGCCTTATCAGGGGTCTCCTCTCTCCTCCCGGTTTGCATCTCCTCCGTTATCTTAAAGTATTCAATTGTAAGGAGTAGTTCCCTAATTTTAGCTGAAGAATTCCGTTTTGATATAAAGCCTGATTGATCTTTATGAATAATGGAAGGGAGGAAAGATTGCATCCTAGTTGCCAGAATAGCTGCTAAAAATTTGTAATCAGTATTCAGAAGTGCTATAGGTCTATAGGATTCTTTCCTTACCGGGTCCTTCCCTGGCTTCAAAATAAGAGTTGTGTTAGAAGCGACAAAATCTATTGACGGCGTACCCCCTCCAAGGTAGAGATCGTTAAATAAAGAAGATAAATGCTTTGTTATTTCAGAAGACAGTATCTTATAAAATTCGTTCGGGAGGGAGTCAGGTCCTGGGGCGTTATTATAAGCTAGTTTATGAATTGCTGTAAGAATTTCTTGTTCAGTGATAGTAGAATTTAAGCGATCTGTTATTTCGCATGATAACACCGGGTACGAAATTTTTTTCCAGAATTCCTCACGCTGTGTAAGATTTGATATTTTACCATTATAAAGAGTTCTGTAATGTTCCTCGAATACTCGAAGAAGTTCTTCAGGTGTTTTAAATTGCCTACCTTCTGATGTTATACTTTCTATTAAGGGAGATGCTTTCTCTCGTTTGACCAGGTTTGCCAGGAGTTTGCCTGTTTTATTCCCGTAATGGTATAACTTGGCCTGTAATCTAAGGTCTTTCTGTGTTGTTTTGTATAAATAAAAAGAATCTCTGTGTGCTAACGCAGAGATGTATCTGGACCATGTTTCTGGGATTTGCTGATAGATATGCCTGTTGTATGCGTTTGTTACTGCTCTAAGAAGCTCTCCTTCCCTTTTCTTATACTTTTTAGTCCTGGCTATAGTATATGCGAGTATTTCCCCTCTTAAAACAGCTTTAGCTGTTTCCCAGAAAAGTGCTGGTCGTGAGATGTATTCCTGATTAAATTGAACATAGTCACGAAATTTTGCTATCAACCAGTTTTTGAATTTATTGTCAGTGCTTAAATATCGTGGGAATTTAAACCCTCTTTTCCCTCCCTGTGGGTAGTTAGACTGAAATGCTAAAGAAATAGGGGCATGATCAGATGTAGTGATTGGGAGGATTTCGGCTATAACTTTAGATTTACATAATCTCTCGTCAATTAAAAAAAGATCTATTCTGGAGAGTGTCTTATGTGCGCGAGAGTGACATGTGTACTCCCTCTCATCCGTATTTTGTGTCCTCCATATGTCACAGATCTTCGTTTTTAGTTAATTTAATGAATAATTTTGATTCTAAATTATCTCTCTTTGTTTTTCGAGAAGTGGAGTTCTGTCTTAATCTATCAACTGGATATTTAGGTGCCATGTTGAAGTCCCCCCCCAAGATCAGGTATCCCTCCGTAAGAAGCAAGAGTTTGTTTTGTAAATTTTCCCAGAACGGGAGACAAAAAACATTAGGAGCGTAGACATTACAAAGTGTGTACATTATTTTCATTATTTTAATTTTGACAATCAGATACCTTCCCTCTCTGTCTGTCTCAGTGTGTATAACTTCATAATCAAGCTTCTTCCCTAAAAGCATTGCTACCCCACTTTTCCTCTTGGTTGTGGATGAGAATAATACTTCTTTAACCCATGTAGTTTTAAGTTTAAGCACTTCTTCAGATTTTAGGTGGGTTTCTTGCAGGAAGGCAATATCTGTATTATTTTTTTTAAGGTGGGATAGCACTATTTTTCTCTTTATAGGGGATGTTAAACCACCTATATTCCAAGATACCAATTTAAAAGTATTCTTTATATCCATCTAGGCAACATTAAAGAGGGGAAGAAAAAGCAAAGGAGAGGAGGAAGGGAAGGGGAGAGGAAAAAAAAAAAAACACAAAACCATAACACAAGTAAATAAAAACCTTAGTATCCCTTGTACCCCATAAAGCCAAGTACATAGAGGAAGTATAACCCCACTCCCTCTGCGACCCCTGAGGTCAAATGAATCCATCTTTATTAAAAAAAAGAACAAGAAACGAGAAAAAAAAAAAAAAGAGAGAGAAGAAAGGAGTAGGAGACAAACTCCAATTTACTTTCCCTCTACTCTATTCTGGTGCTGGGTATGTATCAACATAACATTTTTCAGCTTCCTGTGCTGATTCAAAGGTATGAGTATGACCTTCTAACGCTATTTTCAGTTTTGCAGGGTATAGTAGTGTAGCCCAAGCCCCTTGTTTTATAAATTTTGTACAATATGGGGCGAGTTCTTTTCTTTTTGCAGCTGTTTCTGCTGAATAATCTTGGAACATGAGGATTTTTACCCCATCTATAAATATGGGCTGATGTTTACGGTACGCTTGTAGCATAGTGACCTTATGCTGAAAATTTAAAATTCTTGCTATAAACTAGGTCTTGTATTCGCTCTGCTTGGATTAAAGGTCCCTATTCTGTGCGCCCTTTCAACAGTGATCTGGGAATGAGATTCAGGAATTTGGAGTAACCGGGGTAGAATATTTGACATAAAATTTGCTAGGTCTTCATATTTTTTTCCCTCTGGGACCCCAATAACCCTTAGGTTGTTTCTCCTCGACCTATCCTCCAGATCTTCAATTTTACTTTGCATTTTTAATAGTAAACTACTTGTAGAATCAAGTGTAGATTTATAAGATATAGTCTGGTCCTCAAGATCTGATATTCTTTGTTCAACTTCAGAAATTCTATGTGCAAATTGTTTAACTTCATTGGACAAGGACGCTATATCCTGTTTTATTTCATCTCTCAATGATTCAAATTTAGGGTTTAGGGCTGATGAAATACTGTTAACCAGTGTTTGAATATCAATAGTTTCCATCGTGGATGAAGGGTTTATCATTGGTAGTTGTGATTCTGTCAAAGTTTCAGGAAGAGGTTTATTCTTTTTCTCCCTTTGTCTACCCGTCATAGTTAAAGGAGGTGTTTTGGGGTGACCATGCAAATATTTGTCCATGTGCAATTTTTTATTTATTAAGATGTGTTGCGTGATTTTTGTGGGGGAGTGAGGAGAAGAAAAAAAAAAAAAAGGAGGGGGTGAGGGAGATAGGAGTGGGTTTGTGAAGTGTTTTCGTGAGGAAAAAGGGAGGATTCAGTGTTTGTGAAAAAAGTTAGATGGGTTGTAACCTACCCAATTGTTCACTTTATATTGTGAAAAAAATTGGACAGAAAACAACAAGAAGATTCATGTGTTATAAGTGAGGGATTTTGTGATTTTAGTGTGTATATTCTCCTTAAATCCTATGGGGGGAAATAGCGGTTTAGGATTATTAATCCAACTTTCCCTACCCCTCTTATCCCCTTTCTTTAACTTCCCTTAGGTTTTCCAATTGATTTGCCCCTTCTGACCTTTTTATTCCTATGGGAAAAGTTATTTCTTATACTTGACTTTCTTAACCTTTATAGTTTCCCTACCTAAAACTCCTCTGCTTACTCTCTCCTAGACAGGGGATAGCCTATAAATTAAACTAATTCCTTGTAGCAGTAAAAAAAATTTTTTTTTTTTATTGAGTCCCAATTTAGAAGGGCAAAAAACTGTATTTATATGTGAAGTTCTGTGTGAATTTTTTTTATAACTTACTCAATGAGAGACTATTTCCCCCCCCCCCCCCTTCTTCAGCTCTCAATTCCCCTCTTGATTAGACAGTTATAAGTTTATAGTGTTGTTCTTTTAATGGTAGCCAAGGGAGAAGAGCCCACCTAAGGTGGAAGGGAGAGGAGCCATAAGACAGAGAGGAATTGGCAAAAAAAAAGAGAAACTCCAACAATGGTGCCTGTTAGTCAATGCATTACTACTTTGACACACAGAGAAAAAAACAGCAGCAGTTAGCTATTCTAGACTTCATGCAGTGTTTTTATACCTCTTAGCAGCTTAACAATAAATCTAAATTGTATCATACAAACATTTGTGATTTATACAGATAGACCAGCAGATTACAATGTTGCATTTAGTATCCTTTCAATCCTGAATAGCAGGAAGGGGAGAAAGAACCTTGTGTTGTAGGCCACTTAATGTTCTCTTCTTTGTACAATTAAAGTTGCTGATAAATGTACAAATATTCACATAAGTATTTTTAAAGTACTTCTTCCCAACATTATTTTCCTGATTTTTCTAAAGAAAATGTTCTAGCCTTTTTGGGAAAGGTTATTTTCTCCCGTATTGTATTTTAGCAGAGTACTCGTTTATACTGCTCCCCCCTGAATGTTAACGTATCTTTCTGCTGATAAGTTGTAAAATTGCCGGACTCACCCCTCTTCACCTTCTGTCTCCCTCAGGCCAGTTGCAGGGAGCGTCGACTCTTCTTGCAGGTATGGTAGGCAGCCCACTCAGGGAGAGACTGCCTCTCGCTGCGGTTGTTCCAGCTAGGCGGTTTAATGTAGTCCCTAATAACCTCTACTCCTCTCACGCAGCAACGGTGGGAGAGGAGAAAGAGGGTTAGCCGATGCTTTTCTTCTGTGTTGGTGTAGTCCGCTGTTTGTGCCCCCCGCTCTTGTAGATTCAGCCTCCCAGCCCCTCTCTCGCAGCACCGGTGGGAGAGGGGGGAGCTTAGAGAGGTGCCTGCGTTCTCACCAAGAGAGCCTCGCGAGAGGTACCGGCACCGGAGACCAACAAACGTTAGCTCTGTACAGCAGGGGGAATCTTGATTTGTTCAGCTGGCATCAGCCATATCCATAGACCCACCGCAGATCCTACCAGAAGCCTGCCTCTCCCTGCTGGAAGTAAACGGCTTTTCGCTCCTTCGCACCGGCAATCCGCCTCCTGCCTCCTGTCAGTCCCCGTCACCCGGAGGGGGTATGATTGACTTGTCACCACTAAGAGCGAGGGTCTCAGGTCGTTCGCAGGTGTAGTCCTCAATAGCACGGAGGGGTGAGCCTCCGCAATCCCCCGGGTAAGAGCCTCAAAGGGAGCCACAATTAGTAAACATACAAACCATTCGTAAAGTCCAGTTTCTTAAACACTCAGTCAACCTATTGGGGGGAGCTGGAAGGTCCTGCTTCTTTAGGGAGAAATACATTTTTATCCTGATGAGCAGGTTTCTCCCTTCACCGGCAATCTGACAAGTGGCTGTTTACGGAGAGAAGTTTGATTTTCGGATAAGCCTTTTTCTTTTTTATTTACTAATGTTCAAAGTATATGTATAATTATATCATGATTTTCAGAGGGGCTTTTTTTGCTTCCTCTTATCCTTAAACTTGGCTTAACATGCTTTAACAGCGAGATGTATAAACGCTGTAATGGTTCCAGAAGCGTTGACTCAGGCAATCCATAGAGCTATCCCAGTATCTGGGATATGGCGCGAAGGTAACCGCCAGCAGCTGTAGGACAGGAGCTGGAGCTCAGCAGCACTTGCTATGCTCCTCCTCCAACGGAACCTCCCGATAGAGCAGCAATTTTAAGCAACTCAGGGCATGCCAGATATCTGTCCTTTTAAAGAACTAGCTGATAGACCTTTCTCCAATCCTTCTTGGAGAAAGGATAGTATCCTTGGAATCTTAATCTTACTCCATGAGTAATCCTTGGATTCACACCAGCAAAGATATTTCCGCCATATCTTATGGTAAATCTTCCTGGTGACAGGCTTTCTAGCCTGGATCAGAGTATCTATGACTGATTCCGAAAAACCACGCTTCGCTAGAATCAAGCGTTCAATCTCCAAGCAGTCAGTTGCAGAGAAACTAGGTTTGGATGTTCGAATGGACCTTGAGTTAGAAGGTCCTGCCTCAAAGGTAGCTTCCATGGTGGAACCGATGACATATTCACCAGGTCTGCATACCAAGTCCTGCGTGGCCACACAGGAGCTATCAGAATTACTGAAGCCTTCTCCTGTTTGATCCTGGCTACTAGCCGGGGGAGAAGAGGAAACGGTGGAAAGACATAAGCTAGATTGAACGACCAAGGCGCCACTAAGGCATCTACTAATGTCGCTTTGGGATCCCTGGACCTGGACCCGTAACGTGGAACTTTGGAGTTCTGACGTGACGCCATCAGATCCAAAATCTGGAATGCCCCATAGTTGAGTTAACTGGGCAAAAACCTCCGGGTGAAGTTCCCACTCCCCCGGATGGAAAGTCTGATGACTCAGATAATCCGCTTCCCAGTTGTCCACACCTGGGATGTGAATTGCTGATAGATGGCAGGAGTGATCCTCCGCCCATTTTATGATCTTTGATACCTCCCTCATCGCCAGGGAACTCCTTGTTCCCCCTTGATGATTGATGTACGCTACAGTCGTCATGTTGTCCGACTGAAATCTGATGAATTTGGCCTCCGCTAGTTGAGGCCACACCTGGAGCGCATTGAATATCGCTCTCAATTCCAAAATGTTTATCGGGAGAAGAAATTCTTCCCGAGACCATAGACCCTGAGCTTTCAGGGGCTCCCAGACCGCACCCCAGCCTAAGAGGCTGGTGTCGGTCGTGACAATGATCCACTTTGGTCTGCGGAAACTCGTTCCCTGAGACAGGTGATCCTGAGCCAACCACCAGAGGAGTGAGTCTCTGGTTTTCTGGTCCATTTGTATTTGGGGAGACAAATATGCATAATCCCCATTCCATTGTTTGAGCATGCACAGTTGCAATGGTCTTAAATGAATTCGAGCAAAATGAACCACGTCCATTGCCGCAACCATTAGGCCTATTACCTCCATGCACTGAGCTATGGAGGGTTCTGGAATGGAGTGAAGAACTCGGCAGGTCTTCAAAAGTTTTAACTTCCTGACCTCCGTCAGAAAAATTTTCATTTCTACTGAGTCTATTATTGTTCCCAAGAAGGGAACCCTTGTGAACGGGGACAGAGAACTCTTTTCTATGTTCACCTTCCACCCGTGAGACCTTAGAAAGGCTAGAACAATGTCCGTATGAGCCTTTGCCTTGTGAAAGGACGACCCTAGTATTAAAATGTCGTCTAGATAAGGTGCTACTGCAATGCCCCTTGGCCTTAGTACCGCTAGAAGGGAACCTAGCACCTTTGTGAAAATTCTGGGAGCAGTGGCCAATCCGAAGGGAAGAGCCACAAACTGGTAATGCTTGTCCAGAAAGGCGAACCTTAGAAACTGATGATGATCTTTGTGGATAGGAATATGCAGGTACGCATCCTTTAAGTCCACGGTAGTCATATATTGACCCTCCTGGATCATTGGCAAGATTGTCCGAATGGTTTCCATTTTGAATGATGGAACTCTGAGGAACTTGTTTAGGATTTTTAAATCCAGAATTGGCCTGAAAGTTCCTTCCATTTTGGGAACTACAAACAGGTTTGAGTAAAACCCCCTCCCTTGTTCTGGAATCGGAACTGGGTGTATCACTCCCATTTTTAAGAGGTCTTCTACGCAATGTAAGAATGCCTGTCTCTTTATCTGGTCTAAAGATAAGCGAGACATGTGGAACCTTCCCTTTGGGGGAGAGTCTTTGAATTCTAGAAGGTACCCCTGAGAGACAATTTCTAGTGCCCAGGGGTCCGGAACATCTCTTGCCCAAGCCTGAGCAAAGAGAGAAAGTCTGCCCCCAACTAGATCCGGTCCCGGATCGGGGGCTAATCTTTCATGCTGTCTTGGTAGCAGCAGCAGGCTTCTTGGCCTGTTTACCTTTGTTCCAGCCTTGCAATGGTTTCCATGCTGGTTTCGGCTGGGATGCGTTACCCTCCTGCTTAGTGGCTGAAGAGGTAGCAGCTGGTCCGTTCCTGAAATTGCGAAAGGAACAAAAATTAGACTTGTTTTTAGCCTTGAAAGGCCTATCTTGTGGGAGGGCATGGCCCTTTCCCCCAGTGATATCCGAAATAATTTCTTTCAACTCTGGCGCGAATAGGGTCTTACCCTTGAAAGGAATGTTAAGCAATTTTGTTTTGGACGACACATCCGCCGACCAAGATTTTAGCCAAAGCGCTCTGCGCGCCATGATTGCAAAACTTGAATTTTTCGCCGCCAATTTAGCTAACTGAAAAGCGGCATCTTTAATGAAGGCATTAGCCAACTTCAGAGCGTGAATTCTGTCCATGACTTCATCATAAGGAGTCTCCTTCTGGAGCGAGTTTTCTAATTCCTCAAACCAAAAGGACGCTGCCGTGGTTACAGGAATAATGCAAGAAATTGGTTGAAGAAGAAAACCTTGTTGAACAAAAATTTTCTTAAGCAAGCCTTCCAATTTTTTATCCATAGTATCTTTGAAAGCGCAACTATCTTCTATTGGTATAGTCGTGCGTTTAGCTAGGGTTGAAACTGCTCCCTCTACCTTAGGGACCGTCTGCCACGCGTCCTTTCTGGGGTCAACAATGGGGAACATTTTCTTAAATATAGGGGGGGGGAACAAAGGGTACACCTGGTCTCTCCCATTCCTTAGTCACTATATCCGCCACCCTCTTGGGTATCGGAAACGCATCAGTGTGTACTGGGACCTCTAAGAATTTGTCTATTTTACACAATTTTTCTGGAACCACCAAAGGTTCACAATCATCAAGTGTAGCTAGGACCTCCTTAAGTAGGGCGCGGAGGTGTTCTAGCTTAAATTTAAATGCTATGGTATCAGGCTCTGCCTGCTGAGAAACTTTTCCTGTGTCAGAAATTTCTCCCTCAGACAGGCCCTCCCTCACCGCCAAATCAGATTGATGTGAGGGCACTACAGATAAATTATCCTCTGCGTCTGCTTGCTCATTCTCTGTATTTAAAACTGAGCAATCACGCTTCCTAGTAAAGGCTGGCAGTTTGGATAAAAATGCTGAAAGAGAGTTATCCATTACTGTCGCTAACTGTTGCATGGTAATCATCATTGGTGCGCTAGATGTACTGGGCAACGCTGGCGCGGGCATAGCTGGTATTGACACAGAAGGAGAGGATAGCGAGCTATCTCCACTACCTTCAGCTAAAGAATCATCTTGGGCTATATCTTTAAGTGTGATTGAATGGTCCTTAAGCTGCTTGGACGCTATGGCACACTTCACACATAGATTTAATGGGGGAACCACCTTGGACTTTTAACATACAGTACATAGGCTATCTGAAGGATCAGACATGTTTGACAAACATTAACAGAAACTTCAATGCAATAAAAGTTATTTTTTACAAAAACGTTACTGTCTCTTTAAATAATAAAAGTGCACACTTTATTACTGAAACATCAAAAAACCATTAAATACACATCCGATTTTAATGAAATTTTCACCACAGTGTCTTAATGCTTTGAAAAGATTGCACACAAATTTTCAGACCAATTAACCCCTCAGTGCCCAAACCGGAGCTAATAACAGTAATTAACCGGTTAACACAGTACAGTCCCCTGCCACAGCTTCTACTGTAGCCTTTACCTTCCTTAGGGATAAATTTGATAGCAAATAAACCTGTCTGGAGTCCTTTTCTGAGCCTCTGGACTCCCCACATGAAGCTGCATGAACTGCCTAGTCAAAAAATGCTGCGCAATTGAGGCGCGAAAATGAGGCTTCCTTCCTCTTCATTGCAGAGTGGAGGGGCCTTTCTGACTAGAATAGGTGTCTAACCAAGTGCCAGGCGTAAATTAAACCCCAAAAGTGTTTTAATCTTGAAAAAAACACCTTCTTTATAGCCAAAAATGTGCTAAAAAGCAATCGATTAAGCCCACAATTAGTGTCAACCAGCATAGAGCCCTTAATATAAGCCATCTATTTATACTGCGTGTAAGAAAAATGGCTTACCTATCCCAGAGGGATTTTTTGACAGTCTTCTAGCATTACATGGTCTTGTTAGAAAAATGACTGATCATACCTGAAGCAACATAAGCCTGCAAACTGTTCCCCCCAACTGATGTTCTCTGATTTCAACAGTCCTGCGTGGGAACAGCAATGGATTTTAGTTACTGGTGCTAAAATCATATTCCTCTTAGCAGAAATCTTCATCACTTTCTGCTGCAGAGTAAATAGTACAAGCCGGCACTATTTTAAAATAACAAACTCTTGATAGAAGAAATAAAAACTACAACTAAACACCACATACTCTTCACCACCTCCGTGGAGGTGCTACTAGTTAGAGCGGCAAAGAGAATGACTGGGGGCGGAGCCTAAGGGGAGCTATATGGACAGCTCTGCTGTGTGTTCTCTTTGCCACTTCCTGTAGGGGAAGAGAATATCCCACAAGTAAGGATGAAGCCGTGGACCGGACACACCAATGTAGGAGAAAATAAAAGGGGAGCCGCCCAAATCAAAATATCATACGGACGGGGTTGTGGACTCTCCCTGCCAGGAAAGAAAGGAATTTATCTAGTAAGCATAAATTTTGTTTTCTTTCCATAAGGCAGGGAGAGTCCACAACTTCATTCCTTACTGTTGGAAAAACAATACCCAAGCTCCAGAGGACACTGAAGGAATAACGAGAGGGAACAAGAAAGAGGCAGAACCTAATCTGAGGGCACCACAGCCTGCAAAACCTTTCTCCCAAAAGCTGCTTTCGCCGAAGCAAACACATAAAAATTTAAAAATTTAGAAAAATTATTTAAAGGGACATTATACACTCATTTTTTCTTTGCATAAATATCTTGTAGATGATCTATTTATATAACCCATAAAGTTTTTTTTTTTAAATTAATGTATAGTTTTGCTTATTTTTAAATAACATTGCTCTGATTTTCAGACTCCTAACCAAGCCCCAAAGTTTTATGTGAATACTGTCAGCTACCTTCCCCAGCTTGCTCCTGTTTGTGTAAAGGGTCTTTTCATATGCAAAAGAAGGGGGAGGGGGGAGTGTCTTATTTGCCACTTGCAGTGGGCTTTCCAGCTACCTTTTCAACAGAGCCAAACTGACAGCTTCTAAGTAAGTTTTTAAACCATTTTATACTGGATTTTTATATCAGTATCTGTGCATCTTATTCTTTATAGTAGTGTCTATAACATGCAGTTATATGAAAATGAGTGTATACTGTCCCTTTAAGGAGGACCAGGTGGCCGCCTTACAAATCTGATTCATAGAGGCCTCGTTCTTAAAAGCCCAGAAAGAAGCCACTGCTCTAGTAGAATGAGCCATAATTCTCTCAGGAGGCTGTTCTCCGGATATCTCATAAGCTAGGCGGATGACACTCCTCAAACAAAAAGACAGGGAAGACGTAATAAAGCGGTCTTACCCTCCAGGATCCACGCTGTGGAACAGATACAGTCTCTCAAGTGTGCAGTCTTGCATCACCACTGAGGTTTCTTCTACCTTAATAAAGGATACGTTTTTAACCTTTACTTGTTGGTGCTCCTCTGACTAGCTCTTTCATAATCTAGCAATATTTAATTTTATAATATATTTTCCATGAGTGAAATGCGAAGTGTTTCATTATGACAGTTTTGTGGCCTGATGTTTAGGCTGGCAGTCTATATGTGATAGTTGTAAGCCTCATACAGATTGCATTATGAATCTTAAAGGGATGGTAAACTCACTTGTTAAACTTTTTCTGATAAGTAATGTTTCATGTAAAAAAATATATTTGCGCTTTCTATTTCTCTCTACCTTACCTTCAAGAGTTCTGTTCTGGTAGTCGAATACCGCTGTCTGTCAATATTCTAATTCAACCTATTAACGCAATAGTTTTTTTTCTTTTCTGGAAGTTTTCTATTATCTAATGCACATACGTATAGTTGCGCAATCTTTGTTAAAAGCAGATCATAGTTTCAGTGTTCGTGCGCGTTCACGATTACGGATGCTCATGCGTACTTGCTATGAGAAATTTTATTTACCTTTACGATTTTATAGAAGTAAAAAACTGACAATCAATTGCGTGAAAATTGAAAGAGTTTGTTCACCTTACGCATCTACAAAGTAAACATTGGATCCCAAGATTCAATATTTACTTGTAGTATTGTACATTCCGGATTTGAGCATGTGCATTGGTATTAGGGCTGCACGATTAATTGCATGATGCGATTAATCACGATTTTAAAATGCCACAATTTTAAATTGCGGGAGTATGCAATTTTTTTATAAAAAAAAAATCCTCCCATGTGGTTGACTGTACTGCATTGAGGATTTTTTTTGTAATATAAAAAAAATCGCATACTGCCGTGATGTAAAATTGCGATTAATCGCATCATACGATTAATCGTGCAGCCATAGTTCATACCCTAAGTTTCAGACTGCAGACATCCCTAGGGGGAAATATAAGTAAGTGACTTTCCCTCCTCTTCACTCTCCTACATGGGCTCTGCTTTAGACATAGATTGATCGGCTGTTACTGAGATCACAAACAGAACACGTTTTTATATAAAAAAAATGCATACGCCCGCAATTTAAAATCACGGCGATTAAAAATTGCGATTAATCGCATCATGCAATTAATCGTGCAGCCCTAATTGGTATGCTAATTATCGGGAGCACACAATAACGGTGACATATGAAGTGGGAGGTATAGCTATGTACGTCACTTTTTGGAAGGGGAAAATAACTAAGTGGGTGGAGTAGAAAATAAGATAATCAGGTCGGTACTAGGGCTGAGTTAATCGACTAGTACAGCATTAGTCAATTACTGATATATTAAAGTTTGCTATATTTTGATAGTCAAAAACAGCCCGTAGCCTTAGCCTAAGCCGACTACCGATTGTGGATTGTCTCACTCGGTGGCAGTTATGATGACGTGTTATTTTTAGGTTTTAAAAATAAATTTAAAAAAAAAAGAACAATTTTACAATTACATTAAAAATATTTTGCATTTAGTACCTATTTTCTGGCAAGAGGAGGTAATTTCAACTAGTCGTCTAGTCGAAAGCAAAAGCCCTCAACTAGTCGATTGTAAAAATATTAGTCATGCACACCCCTAGTCAGTA
This sequence comes from Bombina bombina, assembly GCF_027579735.1. Classification (NCBI taxonomy): domain Eukaryota; kingdom Metazoa; phylum Chordata; class Amphibia; order Anura; family Bombinatoridae; genus Bombina; species Bombina bombina. The sequence goes on from NC_069500.1 coordinate 789,162,702, forward strand.
CTTTATAATAATATTATAAGCTAATACTTTCATTAGAAAATGTTTTTTATTTTGGCGGTTCAACTTAATACTATGCTATTATAGTAAACCCATATAGGAAATAAGCAATTGTTTACCATCACTTTAAGCTATATATTGCAGTTGCAGTATAATTTTAATGCTTTTACATTATAATACTCAATTATTTAGCATGTTATATTTTTTAAAATATAACACAATATACAGAGATGATAATATGTGCTTATTATGTCCTAATTGAAAGCCTGTTGTTCACGAAGCATTAGTACATAGTGTAATTTATTATTCTTTTGCTTTCCTCTGCTTGGTCAGCCTTAAACATTGTTTCTACTTATGCATGTTGATCTTGGGGGGTATATATATATATATATATATATATCTAGGTTTGTCCGTCACCGTCATCAGTTGCACACACAGCCAAAAGAATGTTGGCTGCGCGAGACAGCTTCAGGAAGCTCCAACACTCTCAGCTGTTATGTTACAGCCGAGAGCTGGAGCTCCTGAAGTTTCAGGCATCTGCTGCATACAGAGCCAGAGCGCGATCGGTGTTCCGTCTCCATATGAGGGCAGATGCCCGATTGTTACAGACGGTGACACTGTGTGTCACCGTCTGTAACTATCTTCTGTTATTGCCGGCGGGAGATGTGTCCGGGAGGCGGGTGGGCGGCTCAGCAGCGGAGGGCGGAGGGAGTGGGAGCGCCCTACGCTACAGACATTAAATAAACAGGGAGAGATGGGGCAGCTACACTACAGAAAAGGGGTTTGGGGGTGCGGAGGGACGACTAAATAGTGATTGCGGGAGGTGGGGGGAGGTGGTACGACCACTACACTACAGATCAAAATTATAACAAAAAAGAATTAAAAAAGGGAGTTATGATGGCGAAAATAGTTAGCATGGGGGTTAGAGAGCTGTTTGAGGGGGGGGTCAGGTACAGAGGGATAGGAACAGAGGGACAGAGGAAGAGGGGGGACAGATGAATAGAGGGATATGGATAGATGGATAGAGGGATAGGAATATTTATTTCATTAAACATTTTGGCCCGTGTACGACTAGTATTTATATAAAGCCAAATCAATTGTACTTCAATTTCAAACTTTTTTTTTATGTTGCCATTTTCAAACTTTTCAGTGATTATTCACAAATTCCATGTATCTCACGGCTCGTTAATACTAAGGAAGATTTTGCTTGCGCTTCTATAGTTACCTGCTACAGCGCTCCTCTGAGTATCTCTGAGATCAATTAAGCAGGTCTCCTCTTCAATGCGCAGAAGCTGGTTCTCCAGCCGCCATCTTCCTACCTGGGTAGCCCCCCCCCCCCCCCGTGATAGGACTTGAATTATAAGTCCCATGCAATTGGAAATTCTAATAATTTAAAAGGCAAATCCACAAACAAAACATAAATGCTAAAAGTAAGTTATTGATGAAAATATTATCTTCTGACATTCTTTGCAAACTTTTTTTTATGTTTCTTATCCCTTTAAGGAAAGAGATTGAGGTAGCCAATGCCTTAAAGGGTTATGCAGACCATTTTTAAAAAGTTTCCACTTTACTTCTATTATCAAATTTGCTTTGTTCCTGTGATATTCTGTGTTGAAGAGATACCTAGGTAGGCATCTAGAGCACTAAATGGTAGGAAATAGTGCTGCCCTCTAGTGCTATTGCAAATGGATAACATTCTTGTGAAACTGCTGCCATGTAGTGCTCCAGAAACGGGCCGGCTCCTAAGCATAAGTCCCTGCTTTTCAACAAGGAGATACCAAGAGAACAAAGAAAAATTGTTAATAGAAGAAAATTAAAATGTTCCATCTGCAAAAAAAAGGAAGTCACATGATCGCAGTGACAGCGCAGATTAGTTGCAGGAGGGCTGCCTGCGTTGCTATGCGCGTATCCCAGTCAGATTCACTGCCAATTTTACAAGGAGGGAAGCAAGACACTGCAAAAACGAAGACGTTCCATGCTGTCCTGAACGGGGTTTAGGGGTTAAAAGAGTAAAAGACTGTAGACAAGATCAGGGAGAATAGGAAGGAAAATAGAAAATTAGATAACAGTATTAACCCAAGCCTCACTGGGAGAAAGTGGAACAAGCTTACTTTTCAGATGTATTTTACAGCAAAAAGCAGCAAAATAAATAATAATTTATATGGCCAGAATGCTATATTTTCAATAATTAAACATTTTAAGCATTGTTAAAAAAAGATTTTGCTTGATTTCTCTTCAAGATTTTAGTGTTGTGTACCCATACTCCTGTACCAAGTGCATACTCATTATTTTTTTATTTTGTTGTGTGAAAACAATTCTGCTGTCATGAGGTTCCATTTAAAATGTTCTAATTTTTCTGGCCATTGCTTTCCATTCAATGGACATGAAAGTCATAAAGTTTCAGATATATCATGCAAAACAGACTTTTTAATTTTATTTTGTTCCTTTGATAACCTTTGTTGAAAGGTAGGCTCAGGAGAAGCCATGCACTATTGTAAACTAGTTGGTGAAAGGTGGCTATGTATATATCCTTCTTGTCATTGGCTCATCTGATATATTAAAGGACTATTAAACTCAACATTTTTAAAAAAAAAAAAAAAAACCTTATATTGTAATGTATTGTAATATATGCATCTCTTCTATACACCCAGAACCCTGCATAGGACAATTTCTAAACTTCTATAATGGATCTTGTAATACTGACGAGACGTCTTAAAATAATCTTGTCAGACCAGACAGCATTAGATCCTCAGACCATACGTCATGTTAAAAAAAAATACAGATAAAACAGACTAAAACAACAAATTGATTCAGAAGGATGACAGACTTCACAATAATAAAAAAACATAAAGAGCAATAACATATTGTTATATTATCTGTTGTTTCTTGGTTAAAGTTCCCCTTAATATGATATTTACATTACAGTGGTTTGAACTCTACCCTGAACTCAAACTGCGTTAAAGTGAAACCTCTCTGGATCAAGCAAGAGGGCAATACTACCAGCCAGGAAAGACTAGCAATGAAATAAATAGCACTATTTTTATTTATTTTTTTACTAATATTTTCAGCACGTCAAAAATATGCAAGCACACAAACATGCAGTGAGATAGCAAACATTTTAGGATTAAAAATCAGATTTATGAAACTGCCGGACAATTAGGAGAATTAAATAAATAAGTTACAATAAAAGGACCCAGGTCTCATGGAATTTAACACACCATGGTATAAATTGTTTTTTTTTTTTTACAGTAGCATACTGGAGATAACCAAAAGCACCACAGTCTCCAGAGCTTTTTCGCTGCCCTTGGACTATGCTTCTTTGTATTTTTCCCGTATCAGCCCATGATCAGTCATACTAGCAATTAATCCAAAACTGATACCTTAGTAATACACAGGAGCATGGTTTAGAGAGGCTCATGGAAAGTGTCAGAGGCAGTAGTGTCTTTGGTACTTTCCCAGAAGACTAATGTGGGTGTTCTCTAAAGAGATGGTAAAGTCAAAATTGATATTTCATTATTCAGACAGGGCATGTAATTTTAAAGGGACAGTCAAGTCCAAAATAAACCTTCATGATTTAAATAGGGCATGTAATTTAAACAACTTTCCAATTTACTTTTATCAACAATTTTGCTTTGTTCTCTTGGTATTCTTAGTTGAAAGCTAAACCTAGGTAGGCTCATATGCTAATTTCCTAGACCTTGAAGGCCGCTTTTAATCTGAATGCATTTTGAATGTTTTTTACCACTAGGGGGCGTTAGTTCATGTGTGTTATATAGATAACATTGAGCACACGCACGTGAAGTTACCTAGGAGTCAGCACTGATTGGCTAAAATGCAAGTTTGTCAAAGGAACTGAAATAAGGGGGCAGTCTGCAGAGGCATATATACAAGGTAATTACAGATGTAAAATGTGTATTATTATAACTGTGTTGGTTATGCAAAATTGGGGAATGAGTAATAAAGGGGTTATCTATCTTTTTAAACGACAAAAAATGCTCAGGGGCAGCAATGCACTACCGGGACCTAGCTGAACATGTCTGGTGAGCCAATGACAACAGCCATATATGGGCAATCACCAATCAGCAGCAAAGCTTCCAGCAGTGCATGTATGCTTCTGAGCCTACCTAAATACATTTCATGCACCTCTAATTACGGATGCTATCATTTTAGAACCTAGGTTTCACTGCAGGTATCTGAAGGAGAGTTGCTGTACATGTGTAAACAGATCAGCAGTGAAACAAATAGATTTCAACATATGACTAGAGGAAGGCAGAGACTAACCTCAACACTATGCTTGTAACATGTAATTAGTGTTTATTGCACTTTAAAGTAATGGTAAATCCAATCGTATAACAAAACGCTAGGATTTACCATCACTAAAAATAAAGTGGACTTTAAGTGATCAAACAAGTAAAACAGGGTGCTAAACTCAACCTTTCTGTGCTGTTGCACATCGCTTAACTCAGCGGCTCCAGCCACCCATTGTTCTTCTTCAATGAGGCGACGTTTGTACCTCTGAACCAATAGCTGTGCGTGTCAACTGACAGGTTTCTGTATGCACCCACCACTATTGGTTCAGAGATGCAAACGTCACCTCATTGAAGGAGAGCAATGTGCCAAGGGCGGCCGGAGCCGCTGAGTTTAGTGCTGTGCAATGGCACAGAAAGGGTAAGTTTGGCACCCTTTTTTACCTATCTCATCACTTAAACTCCACTTGATTTTTAGTGATGGTAAATCCTAGGGTTTGTTAAACGCTTGGAGTTACCATCACTTTAACAGAAGGATACTAAGAGAATTAAGCAATTTTTAATAGAAGGAAATTGGAAAGTTGTTTAACATTGCATGCCCTATCTAACCTACAAAAAGGTAATTCCGACTTTCCGGCCTGTTTAAAGTGAAGGTCAATTTAATAATAGTGCCCCACGGCATTGTATAGACGTTTAAAAATTAACAAGGGTTTAATTCATGAAATGTTATATATATATATATATATATATATATATATCATTTTTACCTATTTACCGCTGCGATGATAAGCGCAGCTCTCCCGTTCGCCATTTTGTCAAATTGATTGACAGATGACGATTCGTAAAAGAACCAATCCTTGTTTCCCTCTGGGCCGTAACGTTTATGCAAAGGGGTTTAACGCCCCGGGAATTGTTATTTTACAAATCGTCATTGTCAATCATTTTGACAATATGGCGGACGGGAGAGCTGCGCTTATCGTCGCAGCGTTAAATAGGTAAAAATTCTACAAAATATATACATATGAAACGTTTCATGAATTAAACCCTTGTTAATTTGTAAACGTCTATGCAATGCTGTGGGGTACTATTAGTAACCTGACCTTCACTTTAAGGTATACATGCTATTTAAAACATAGTTTTAGAACAGACCATGACAAATCCATGGAACATGGTTGCTATAGCACCAAAAAAATCAGATCTGGCCCCTAAGAAATGTTGGCCAGCATAAAACAATTCAGCATCTTTGAATATGCTTTTAAAAAGGGACATGAAACCCGCAATTTATTTTCAAAAATCAGACAGATCATACAATTTAAAGAAAAAAATTCCAATTTACTTCTATTATAAAATGTACTTTGTTCACTTGGTATCCTTTGTTGAAACCCAGGTAGGTAGGTTTAGAAGCCTGCATTTGTCTGGGGCAGAAGTTTTGCAAGAATGCATATGTTATACATATGCAAGAGTGCTAGATGGCCGAGGTGTTTTTAACCATGTAGACACGTGCACACAACCTACCTAGGTATGCTCTCCAACAACGAAAAGTATGAGAACAAAGCAAATTTGGTAAAATAAGTATATTGGAAACTTTTTTTAAACTGCATACACTGTCTGAAACACAAAATAAATATTTGGGGTTTCATGTCACTTTAATCTCCTATCAGGGGCCAAACACATAAATTATTTTTTAACCCAAATGCCCCTTAAATATATTTTGTTAATTTAACTACATTAAGACATCAATCAGCAAGCGGTACCCAGGTCTGCACCAAAAATGGGCTGGCTCATACGCTTACATTCCTGCTTTTTAAATAAAGATACCAAGAGAACGAAGAAAAAATGATAATAGAAGTAAATTAGAAAGTTGCTTAAAATTGCATGCTCAATCTGAATCATGAAAGAAAACAAAATGAGGTTTCATATCCCTTTAATAATTGCTGGTCTTTAATTTTATAAAAAAAAAAGTTTGCCTATGTAATCCCTTTTATAAAATGGATATGAAAATGAAAGAATAAAAAACAAAAGCAGCCTTTCCAAAGAGAACAACATGGTATGGCTTTACTTAAAGGGACATAAAATTGCAAACAAAAAAAATGCTCTGTTGTTTGCATATAACTATGCATTTAACCACTACAATGCACTACTGGGAGCTAGCTGAGGACATCTGGTGAGCCATTAACAAGAGGAATAGGTGTAGCTCCCAACAGTGCACTGCTGCTACTGACCCAACAAAGGATACCAAGAGAAAAACGTATATTTTAGGATAGAAGTGAAAATTTGCTTAGATTGCATGCTCTGAATCATGAACGTTTAATTTTAATTTTCAAGTCTCTTTAAAGGGACACTAAACCCAAAAATTTTCTTTCATGATTCAGATAGAGAATACAATTTTGAACAACATTCCAACTTACTTCTATGATCTAATTTGCTTAATTCTTTAGATATCCTTTGTTGAACAAATAGCAATGCACATGGGTGAGCTAATTACAGGATAAATCTATGTGCAGCCACCAATCAGAAGCTACTGAGCCTATCCAGATATGCTTTAAGCAAACAATATCAAGAGAATGAAGCAAATGATACAATAGAAGTAAATTCTAAACTTGTTTAACCCCTTAAGGACAAGGCCATTTTTCAATTTCTTTCCCTTAAGGACCAGGGTTATTTTTACATTTCTGCAGTGTTTGCGTTTAGCTGTAATTTTCCTCTTACTCATTTACTGCAACCACACATATTATATACCGTTTTTCTCGCCATTAAATGGACTTTCTAAAGATACCATTATTTTCATCATATCTTATAATTTACTATAAACAAAATTATAAAATATGAGGAAAAAATGGAAAAAAACACACTTTTTCTATCTTTGGCCCCCAAAATCTGTTACACATCTACAACCACCAAAAAACACCCATGCTAAATAGTTTATAAATTTTGTCCTGAGTTTAGAAATACCCAATGTTTATATGTTCTTTGCTTTTTTTGTAAACTATAGGGCCATAAATACAAGTAGCACTTTGCTATTTCCAAACCACTTTTTTTCAAAATTAGCGCTAGTTACATTAGAACACTAATATCTTTCAGGAATCTCTGAATATCCATTGACATGTATATATTTTTTTTTAGTAGACATCCCAAAGTATTGATCTAGGCCCATTTTGGTATATTTCATGCCACTATTTTACCGCCAAATGCGATCAAATAAATAAAATCGTTCCCTTTTTCACAATTTTTTTCACAAACTTTAGGTTTCTCACTGAAATTATTTACAAACAACTTGTGCAATTATGGCACAAATGGTTGTAAATGCTTCTCTGGGATCCCCTTTGTTCAGAAATAGCAGACATATATGGCTTTGGCGTTGCTTTTTGGTAATTAGAAGGCCGCTAAATTCTGCTGCGCATCACACGTGTATTATGCCCAGCAATGCAGGGGTTAATTAGGTAGCTTGCAGGGTTAATTTTAGCTTTAGTGTAGAGACCAGCCTCCCACCTGACACATCACACCCCCTGATCCCTCCCAAACAGCTCTCTTCCCTCCCCCACCCCACAATTGTCCCCGCCATCTTAAGTACTGGCGGAAAGTCTGCCAGTACTAAAATAAAAAGGTATCTCCTTTTTTTTATAGCATATTTACATATGCTGCTGTGTAGGGTCCCCCCTTAGCCCCCAACCTCCCTGACCCCCCCCCCAACAGCTCTCTAACCCTCCCCCTCTACCTTATTTGGTGCCATATTGGGTACTGGCAGCTGCCCCTGGCGACCACGCCCCCTCTTAATCATAAAAGCCATTGATGGCCGCCCACCCGCCTCCCACCCACCAACGATATTCGGCCATCGAAGTCCGGTTTCCAAATTAGAGCTAGTTACATTGGGACACTGATATCTGTCAGGAATCCCTGAATATCCCTTGACATTTCTATATATTTTTTTAAAAGACATCCCAAAGTATTGATCTAGGCCCGTTTTGGTATATTTCATGCCACCATTTCACAGCCAAATGCGATCAAATAAAAAAAAAAGTTCACTTTTTCACATATGTTTTCACAAACTTTAGGTTTCTCACTGAAATTATCTACAAACAGCTTGTGCAATTATGGCACAAATAGTTGTAAATGCTTCTCTGGGATCCCCTTTGTTCAGAAATAGCAGACATATATGGCTTTAGCGTTTCTTTTTGGTAATTAGAAGGCCGCTAAATGCCGCTGCGCATGACACGTATATTATGTCTAGCAGTGAAGGGGTTAATTAGGTAGCTTGTAGGGAGCTTGCAGGGTTAATTTTAGCTTTAGTGTAGAGATCAGCCTCCCACCTGACACATCCCACCCCCTGATCCCTCCCAAACAGCTCTTTTCCCTCCCCCACCCCACAATTGTCCCGCCATCTTAAGTACTAGCAGAAAGTCTGCCAGTACTAAAATAAAAGGTTTTTTTGGGGGGGGGGGGGGTTGGGATTTTTAAAAAAAATAATAATTCTTCCACTGTGTAGAACCCCCCCTTAGCCCCCAACCTCCCTGATCCCCCCCAAACAGCTCTTTAACCCCCCTCTGCCTTATTGTGCGCCATATTGGGTACTGGTATTTTTATTTTATTTTTTATTTTAGCAAAGTATTGCTTTATTTCTGTAGTGTAGCTGCCGCCCTTTAACATCCAACCCCCCACCCACTCCCAGAGCCCTTCATTTTAAAATCCCACCCTCAGATCTACAGTATATTGATGCTGTTTGTAGTGATCTCACGTGCAAGCACGCCCCCGTGCACGATCCCTCCCCGCTCCTCCACCGATGACCGCCCACCCACCAACGATAACGGCCATCGATAGCCGATGAAGAGAGGGCCACAGAGTGGCTCTCTCTGCATCGGATGGCTAAAAACAGTTGTTGCAGGATGCCTCATTATCGAGGCATCACTGCAATAAGATGAAAGCGTCTGGAAGCGATCAGGATCGCTTCTGCCGCTTTCAAAGACCAACGACGTACAGGGTACGTCCTTGGTCGTTAACTGCATTTTTTTGCAGGACGTACCCCATACGTCGGTCGTTAAAGGGACACTATACCCAAACATTTTCTTTCATGATTAAGGTAGTGAATATAATTTTAAACAACATTCCAATTTACTTCTATTACCTAATTTGCTTTATTCTTTAGATATACTTTAATGAAGAAATAGCAATGCACACAGTGAACCAATCACAGGAGGCATCTATGTGCAGCTACCAATCAGCAGCTACTAAGCATATCTAGATATGCTTTTCAGCAAAGAATATAAAGAGAATGAAGCAAAATAGATAATAGAAGTAAATTAGAAAGTTGTTTATAATTGTATGTTCTTTCTAAATCATGAAAGAAAAAATTTGGGTTTCATGTCCCTTTAAAAAAGTTGTTTAAAATTACATGCCCCATCTGAATCATGAAAGTTTAATTTTGACTAGACTGTCCCTTTAAGTGGATATTCCTTTGCTAAATAAATGTTCTTTTTCAGGATTGTCTCCTTCAAACAATGCAGTAGTGAAATGTTCCCCGTATAAGCTAAAGAGCAATGAATTTCTGTAATATATTTCATTAAAAATAATACATACTTCACTCTGTTTGTTTAATAAAAAAAACATTTTAATATTTAATTTCTCTTTTATATAGATATTTCTGCACCAACAAAGTCACTTATCAAAGCATGAAAATGATCATGATTCAATAGTTGTTTTAAAAGTTTTAATTCAAAAAAGATATTAACCTAAAATATCAGACACCGAGAAGCAAATATTAAAGTTTGGACTAAATTGTGGGGGTTGGGAATAGACTGCAAGAAGAAAAAAAATATTAAATGCAGTAATTGGCTGGAAAAATATACCTAAGACTAATAAGGGCCATTTCATTTTTAAGTCCCTAACTTGTTCTCATGGATATTAAGTTACAATTGCTAAGTTTGAGATTTAGAGTTTTGTAGAATTTTTCAACTAATTATCCCACTTTGTGAAATGTGAAGTGTTTTATGAAGGGGGATTGTGTTTGAGAAATGCAATATATTTTATCAATTTATAAAACAGAATTTTCTTACATACTTTTACATTTCATTTAAATGTATTCTTAGCTTTTTGTTCTCTTGGGGATTCCTGTCTGATTCAAATCTAATTTCACTTTATAAATGTTTCATGGAGTTACTTAAACCAAAGACCATTGGCCCTTTAAAGAAAGAAAGGGGAAAAAAAATATTATATATATATATATATATATATATATATATATATATATATATATATATATATATACTATATATATATATATATATATATATACACACACACACACACAGTATATATGTTTTGTGGACCCAGGACATACTTGGAAACGAGAGAAATCTCAATGTATCCTTCCTGGTAAAATATTTTATGAATAATATATACAATTATTATTTTAATGATCTTTCACCTCTATATGTACACACGCCTAGTGGGTGTCTCTAATCTTTATTTAGTACCTTGAGCAGGTAGGTAGGTGTTAACAACGGTCATACATATAGTACATAGAAAGGCGTCCTTAATCATTATACAGTACTCACAAAATAAAAAATAGCATATATGTGTATTTTCCAAAAAATGTGTGAATATGGCAGATAAGTATCATTGAACTATTTACAGTACACTCAGCCAGCACACAGTTATAATTTAAATACCTCCCAGCTGGTAGGAACTCTTAAAGGGACATTGAACCCAATTTGTTTCTTTCATGATTCAGATAGAGCATGCAATTTTAAGCAACTTTCTAATTTACTCCTATTATCAATGTTTCTTCATTCTCTTGCTATCTTTATTTAAAAAGCAGAAATGTGATGCATAGGAGCCAGACCATTTTTTATTGAGAACCTGGGTTATGCTTGCTTATTGGTGGGTAGATGTAAGCCTCCAATAATCAAGCGCTTTCCATGGTGCTGAACCTAAAATGGGCTGGCTGCTAAGATTTACAAACCTGCTTTTAAAATAAAGATAGCAAGAGAACGAAGAAAAATCGATAAGAGTAGTAAATTAGAACGTTGATTAAAATTCCATGCTCTATCTGAATCATATCAGAAAAAAATTGGCTTCAGTGTCCCTTTAATCTACAACTAATAAAATGAGTATGTCTCCTCAGCTTCTACAGAGAGCACTCATCATGACGGTTACATGATTTATATAGTGTACACTAAGAAGGAATGTCTAACTGTTCAATATACAGCTCAATCAGCAGGCAGGTGTTCCGCATCTGTATACAATAATCTATTCATAGCGCACTCTACACATGACTGTACAAGATTGTATAAAGAACACACGGCAGGTAAGTAAATCTGACATGCGTATAAGCGCAGACAACACAGTAGCTACTGTACATTATAATTATCTACTTATACAACACACTGCAGACTGGGGCCAAATACAGGTGAAGTAAACTACAAGCAGGTGCCCCTGACACAATCAGTCAACAGGTAGTTACCCCAATTGCCCTAGTGGACATATTACCTGGCGCTGAACTATCACCCCTGGATGTCACTTGAGCCCAGCACTGATCCCACCTGGGCTCGCAGCACTTCCTGCAACACAATGTAAACCGTTCTCTGATTGGCCAGCACTCCTAGTGTCTTGATTGGTTGTTACTATCACATCCCGGGCACATGGCTGATTAGTTGACTTCGCTAGTTATTATCTGAGGACAAGTAGTGTTTTGCACGTATTGATTTTCATTGGCGACGGGGGAGTACAGCTCCTGCATTAATGTTTACAGTGTCTTACCGTCTTCTTATTTTTTTCATTACCTAATTACAGTTTAGTCTAATACTTTTAAAAAGTACTGCCATTGTATAAAAAACGTTAATATTAAAAAGACAAACCTTGCACAGTATAATAATATCTATTGAAAGGGAATTTCTACCGGAATCTTGTTTTGCTGAATGTGTCTTTCTTTACATTTTGAAAGCTCTAAAAGTTTTGATAGGTGATGCTTTCCTCTGCCTATCTGATATGCACACCCATGAATTAAAGGGACAGTAAAGTCAAAATGAAACTCCTGTTTCAAATAGAGCAAGCCATTTTAAACAACTTTCCAAAATACTTATATCTAGATGTCTTCACTCTCTTAGTATCATTTGTTGAAAAGCATACATAGGTAGGCTCAGAAGCAGCAGTGCACTAATGGTAGCTAGCTGCTGATTGATGGCTGCAGATAAATGCCTTTTGTCATTGGTTCTTCCATTATGTTCAGCTAGCTCCCCATAGTGCTTTGGTGCTACTTTAACAAAATATATGAAAAGAATAAAGCAAATGTGACCATATATGTTCATTTAAAAGTTTAAAATGGTATGTTCTGTCTTAAAGGGACAGTACACTGTAAAATTGTTTTTATATTAATGTATTTTCAATGACTTGTTATATTAGCTGCAGAGTATAAAATGTATGAGAAATTGCATTTTTCGGTTTATTTGTGTATATGAAGTAGCTGGTTTTGTGCTTTTAAACTACAGCCTATTACAATGGGTTGAGCTTCAGGTAATATCAGATCTGATTATGTTATCACTTTTATGTACACAGACTTGCTTCCTTATCTTTTATTTGTCTAGAAAACCAAAGCTCAGTACTTAGAGAGAATAATGAAAAAATATAATTTTATTACTTATCTATCATGCACCCCACTGAGAGTGTAATCTCTTCTGCTGGCTGTGTTTACTTAGGCTATTCAATAGAAAATACTCCAGTATAGAAACTTTCAGTATAGGTTGGGATACCACAGGCTAAATCAGCTATTTCAAATGCCAAATTAGGGGAAAAGGAGCTACTTGTAAACAATTTAAAACACTCCAGGAGGTAAAATTAATCATTGGGAACAATTTAAAGGGGATAAAATTTTTGGGTGAACTGTCCCTTTAATCATTAGGAAAAAGTTGGGATTTATGTCCTTTTATAGCTGGTCTGGATTAGTTGGGGACATGTCTGCAGCTAATCCAGAGGTGATACAGCCATTGGAGTACATATTTGTCGAGCAGTATGAATTTGGTACTTGGTAATTTGGTAGTACTTTTTCAAAGATGAAGGTCTTCTTTGAAAAAGCGATATGCAAAACATTTCAGATGGAGGTAATGTACCGGTGTTCTATCAGATTTTGCTCCTTTGTCAGAATCTGTGACCACACATCTAGGCATTGTTACCTAATTAACTAAATAAAATAAAACACTGACACAGAGTATGGGTGAAAAGGCCGCAGCCCGCATTTATTAAAATAAATGAAGAAAAAACTTTATTAAAATACAGAAACTTCATTTAAAGGTGCTTGCCCTAAACAAACAAAGACGTGCCTTCCACTGGCTCTCAGCCAGGCACGCCCCCATATAAATCTCTCCCCATATCTGAGGAGGTACCCACAATAATATTCCACTTTTTAGGCTAGCACCCCGCAACAGCTGCGACAACCACTTACCAAAACCAAAAGGGGGAGGGACGCTTCTTTTCACAGGTCCTCTTCGATCGACGCTGAAAGGAAATGTGAGCAACTGCTCACGTAGACACGCCCCTCTACGCCTTGAGTGAGGTCACTGGCCCCTCCTCTCACAGGCGCTCGACGGGGCCTCATTGACCACACATCTAGGCATTGTTACCTAATTAACTAAATAAAATAAAACACTGACACAGAGTATGGGTGAAAAAGGCCGCAACCCGCATTTATTAAAATAAATGAAGAAAAAACTTTATTAAAATACAGAAACTTCATTTAAAGGTGCTTGCCCTAAACAAACAAAGACGTGCCTTCCACTGGCTCTCAGCCAGGCACGCCCCCATATAAATCTCTCCCCATATCTGAGGAGGTACCCACAATAATATTCCACTTTTTAGGCTAGCACCCCGCCACTGCACGAATTACAATCGTGCACCAACCCACAGGGCTAAGGCCTTTTTCACACCTTCGCTTAGATTAAAATTAAATAAATGAAGACCAATCTCATTAAGGTGAACACCATCATTCAAAAAGAAACATCTCCCCGTTTCACCTTCGAATTCAACATGACGAATTGCACAACCACCCAATTTTGCCACAAAGCTAGAAATCGTCCTGTTAACTTTCTTTCTAGAGCAGTCCAGTTTTCGAAAATCCCATGCAGATCTCCAACTAAGCCTGCATTCTATATCTGACCAAACAATCGTGATTCGAGGAAATAACTCCCTTAATCTAATGATGTCCCACTTAATCAAATCTATTAACCTTTTCTGTGACATGAAACCAAGGTCATTGCCCCCCGCATGAATGACTAGAATATCGGGAGGGTTAAAAAGTCTAGCCCAGCTAATAATATGTCCTATCAATTGGTCCCACCTCAAACCCATAATACCAAACCATTTAATGAATACATTCTCAAATGAACAACAAAGTTGAGACCCCGCATCTTTACATGAAGCTGCTTTTCTCGCCCAGTAAATATAGGAGTGACCAACGATCCAACAATGCGGAGGACCTGCTGAAACAAAAACTAACACACTAAGTCTGGCCTAACATATAACCTGAAACAACCAGACTTCCACCTTCCAATCCTCTTAACCACACCTTCATTCAAACCTAATATGCTCGCTTCTGTAGCTGCCCCAATCCTAAAGGAGTGACATCCGAATTCCTTACTATCCACTCCAATAAGCACTAAAGCTTTCTTCAACACCGCTTCAAATTGAAAACGGGATAAACATGTTCCATCCTCGTGTATTAACAAAGTTCTACCTTTTAACCAACTCCTAAACTGCAAAAATTCTTGAACTGCCGTAACTGGGCAGCACACCCCTCCAATCCGTTTCAATCTAACCCAACAACCCCTACCTTCTTGATCAGTTTTTGATCTTCTCAACTATAACAAAACCTCCTGAGAATTCAACACAACCTCATTTAAATCAAAACCACCATGACATAGGCTAATACAAAAGCTACCTTAAATAATGACACTTCAAAATTAGAAAAACAAACTTTATGTAAAACTAAAACCAATCTTTCCAAAATTGAAAAAACCAATGGACGCCTCCTATCAAAAACAACCCTATTCTTTAACAAACTTTTAACTGCCATGCGGATACAAAATATCTTTGATAAGTCTTCCCAACCTAAAATTTTAAACAAGAAAGATAAAGCCGACATGTTCTGCTTTATCATAGATTTAGAGAAATTTTTCACCCTCCACACCTCAATCCAATCCAAAAGTAAATACACATCATCCACCTGATTATCCTTCTCCACCAATTTATTAAGCCATTGAACCCAAACAGCCACATAAGCCTTCCAAGTCCTAGGAGCTAAGGCTCCCCTTACCATATTCAGGTACCACATTTCTTCCGGGCATGTAGCACCCACCATGTCTGCATCTGGAACTGCCTCTCGAAACCTCTGCCACTGAAAACAAGAAAGAGCATCAGCCCCTATATTCTCCTTTCCCGGCACATGAACAGCTCTAAAGTACACATTATGTTTCAAACATTCAAAAACAAACATTCTGATCAGACCAATAACCGGTTTAGAACTAGAAGACAAACGGTTGATGGCAGAAACCACGCCCATGTTATCAGAATGAAAAACCACCTTTCTGTTTTCAAACTTGACGCCCCAGATCTTCAAAGCAACCACTAAAGGGAATATCTCCAGAAAAACTAGGTTTTTAGTCAGGCCAGCAGACGCCCAAACACTGGGCCAAGGGCCAGAACACCATTTGTTACCAAACAAGGCACCAAAACCATGTGCACCAGAAGCATCTGTAAACAAATGCAATTCACTGTTCAACACTTCCGCATACTGAATTAATGAATTCCCATTGAAGTCCTTTAAAAAGGCCTTCCAAACCCGAAGATCCTCCTTAACTTGAGCAGACAAACGGATCCTAAAATGAGGGATCTTAACCCCAACCGTTGACAAATACAACCTCCTACAAAAAATTCTGCCAACAGGGATAATTCTACAAGCAAAATTCAGCTTGCCAACCAAAGATTGAATTTCCCTCAAAGAAAGATTCTTCCTCTTCAGAGCTGAATCCACAGAAGATAATAAATCTTTCACCTTGTCCTCAGGAAGCCTGCATTCCATCCTAACAGAATCAATGCAAATACCCAAAAAACTAATCACAGAAGAGGGGCCTTCCGATTTGTCTGAAGCAATAGGGATACCAAAATCCTCAGCCATAGTCAAAAAGGAATCCATAAGCACCTGACACGAATTCTGGCCAGACGGCCCCACAAAAAGAAAGTCATCCAAATAATGGATCACTGATGACAACCCAGAAGTCTGTTTCACCACCCATTCCAAGAAGCAACTAAATTTTTCAAACAAGGAACAAGAAATGGAACAACCCATAGGTAAACACAAATCTACAAAATAGGAACCATCCACAAAACAGCCCAATAAATGATGGCACGCAGGATGCACCGGCAACAACCTAAAAGCAGATTCAATATCCACCTTAGCCAACAAAGCGTAAGAACCAGCTTCCATAACCAAAGACAAAGCTTTATCAAAGGACGCGTATCTTACCATAGACAACTCAGGATCAATTCCATCATTTACCGAAAAACTTTTCGGAAAGGACAAATGGTGAATAAGCCTAAATTCATTCGGAACCTTCTTTGGAACAACACCCAAGGGGGACACCCTTAAATTATCAAAAGGAGGAACACAAAATGGGCCAGCCATTCTGCCCAAAGAAACCTCTTTCCGAATTTTACGCAAAACCACCTCAGGAAAATCCCTTGCAGATTTAAGATTACCAGAGAAAACAGACTCAATATCCTTAACAAAAGGAATAAAGAAGCCATCATTGAAACGATTAAACAAAATATCAGCATCAGAAGCCATACCCCTTCTCCTACCGTACAATCTTAACCAAGGCTCCATCTTTTTTAATTTCACTGGAGTCTTGGCTTTGAATGACACTATCAACTTTTGTTGAAGCTTTAGCCCTCTTGAAACACTTGCTGCTGGAATGAATTCCTCCACAAAAGGAACATTCATGCTTGTATTTACAAGTCGTTCCAAATTTACACATCCCTTCATTACACTGAAAGCAGAGGCCTTTTCTAAAGGCCACTGCTGATGCAGCTGACGAGGAGGAACTTGGAACTCCTCCCGAACCTCGAAAGGGCTGCCCAGACCTAAGTGGAGTCATGAGCTCTAACCAGATACCCATATCCCTATCGTCCCAAAGCATCTCCGGCCGAACTGCCAAACGCTGACGGAACTGCTCATCGTACTTCCACCAAGCTAAACCCCCATACGTACGACAAGCACTTGCTATTTCGTCTAGGTAACAGAAAAGAGAAGAACACAATTCAGGGTTCCTTTCCCCAATAACACTGGCTAAAATACAAAAAGCCCTAGACCAATTGGACAAAGTTTTAGGAATCTTCCTAAATTTTCTTTTCCTATCATCATCTTCCTTCTTACCCGACTCACTTTTAGTATCCTCCTTGCTATCAAAACTTTGCTCTACAGGAAGAAGCGAGAATATTTCAACAAACTCTTGTCTCCATATCCTCTCTTTAACATCCTTAGCAAGATGAATACCCAAAGGATCAACAGAACACAAGCACAGACGCCTCAATGCTTGATCAGAAACAGTAGCCTGACTAACTATCAAAGAATCCCCAGATGGTACAGAAACCGTCTGATCTAATAAACTTCCACCGGAAGTCGCATTCTGCACAACCCAGGCACCAATCGGGCCCGAGGGGGCAATAACATTTGCCCTCGCACTGTTTAAGACACTAACATTAGACTGAGAACTGTTCTCCATTTGAGAAACTAAGTCCTTCAAACCTCTCAATAAAACCTCACACCTGTCGTCAGCCACACTCACACTCAAACCTGGAAACACACTACTACTCGCACCTACATCAAATGAAGATTTGGATAACTCCTTAGATGTACCTGACTCCTTCCTTGCATCCGGGCGAATAGATTCATTTCCGTGTCTTGGAACCACTCTATCTTTGTGACTCCTTCTCTCCGGAGATCTAGATCTCCTATGTCTCACTCTCTCCCTTGACTGACTGTCTATTGTACCCCAGACAGATGTTCCTGACTCCTGTTTTTTTCTGACACTAATTGGCGACCGGGATCTTACCCGACGCCGTGCTATTGGAATCCTGGACCTTCTTTCCTGACTCTTCCATTCTCCTGACTTGACCTGTGACCGAGAGGATGCGTAAGCCCTGTTATCTACAATTCTATTACTAACAGATTCAGTATTATCCCTGTGGCTCCTGACCAAAATATGCCTATCCCTAATATCTCTACACTCAGCTAAAGGAGAATTCCTACCCTTTGGACTACTAGAAAACCCCCCAACTTCACCTGGGGCTAAAGCTTTAATCAATTGATTTAAGATATCAATACCCCCTACCTGCTCCGCAGAAACCGGTCCTGAACAAGATGGGCGTTGATCCTCATCCTCCTCACCAAAGTCGCTGTACTGTTCCTCTATCCACAGCGAATCACCTTCTTCATGGCCGCTCCGACGAGCGACGTCAGCCTGTCCAGAATTGCCGCACCTATCCTGTAAAACAGCTGGGGAAAAAGACATATTACCCTGCCTACAGGCATCCCCCCTAAAATCATTAAAACTTTGGTTAATTCCACTATCCTTAACCCTGCTAAATTGATTACCTCCCCTATTAACTACATAATCCCCCAAACTACCACTCTCCTGAAACCCTGCATCTAAACTAGCATCCTGTAACACGGTGTAAACAGGTCCCTCTAAATTATCCAGATGCTTTGTCTTTCTAACAGCTTTTTTACCCTGCCCTTTGGTGTTGTGCTCCTGAAAAATTAATTCTCTCCTTGCTGAACTAAAATCCTGCCTTTCAATCGACCTAGCCATAGGCCTAACGCCCGTTGAGCTCCTTTTTCCTTCCGACAATAATAAACTCCCACTGGCACCTTCCTTGAGGGCCGTATGCTCCTTCAAATATGCCCCACAAGGCCCAGAGGCCGTAAAACCTTCCTGTAATGATACACCTCTTAGGCCTACCATAGCCGTTGCCTTGTCCCTAATTGGCGCCAAATTTGAATATACCTCTTCTTCCGAATCCTCACCTATTGCTCCCATGGCCGCCTCATTCTACTCATTGCTGCCTCCGAGTTGCCCCACTTCACCTGCAAAATAAATTGTATTACCTTCACCAGGCTCCTCCAACGGCAACCGTGACACTTCCGGAACGCTGCCGACTCCTGTCCTGCTCCGACGCTTCTCACCGACTCCCGCCTTCCTTGCGACGGTGCCGACCTGCACCGCCCGTTGACCAGAAACACCTCCCGCTGATGAAGTCTTCACCGACCTTCTTCCTCTGCTGCCGGAATCCCGGCGTTTTGCTCCTAACGGACTGAGCCTCTCAGGCGGGCGGGACCTGCGGACAGGCCTAGAAGATCCTCCGCCCGCCGTAACTGCACCTCCGGAACCGACATCCTCATCCGAAACGAGTCTTCGCTGGATCCATTCGATGCCCTTCGACTTCAGCAGCTCCTGGACCGTCCCGAGGATTGATTGAAGATCAGCCATGGTGAGTAGAAATTTCTTCACAGGAACACTTCTTTTCACAGGTCCTCTTCGATCGACGCTGAAAGGAAAAGTGAGCAACGGCTCACGCAGACATGCCCCTCTACGCCTTGAGTGAGGTCACTGGCCCCTCCTCTCACAGGCGCTCGACGGGGCCTCATCTACCTCTGACTGTGCATGCTCTGTATTACGTAATTGCACACCATATGTTAAAAAGGAATCTGTGGAATGTGATTATGTAATTAGCAGCATGCACACTCAGAGGTAGCAGATTCTGACAAGGAAGTTGTCCTGTCGAATTTTGCTGGGGCCACTAAATGTGCAAATGCGCTGTTCAATCACTTATAATGTGTCCTGCACACATTATATAAATATAATTTTTATATGAACATACTGTATTTTGATAAAAGAGTAACAAAGCTGAATTTATTAAGTCCTGTGTAACAAACAAATTAACTCTGCCCTCAATACCCCACGTGAACACTTGCTACAATACAGGGAGAAGAAAAACATATTATGTATCCCATTAGTAGTCAAATATAACCCTGCTGTAGAAGGAATACGAAAAATCATAAAAGACTTACAGTCACTACTCTTAGAGGATCCCACACTCAAAAATTTTTTTCCAAAACCCCCTATCCTGGCACTCAGACAACCACCCAACCTAAAACAGAAACTGGTCCACAGTCTCTGCAAACCATGTCAACACATTTGTGAAAACAGCACAGCAAATCACAAGAGTAAAGGCTGTGATACACTGCAAGCGGAGCGGTGCGCAGCGAGTAGATGCAGCTGTGCGCGCTCAGTGTGTCCTGCCATTTCATCTCTGAGCACTCTGCTGCGTCAGGTCGCGTAGCTGAGCGCTCAGAGATGAAATATCTGAACTTCAGAAGCGTTGCAACGTGGAGCGAAGCAGCTGCTTTGCCTCGCGTCACTCCGCTTGCAGTGTGTCACAGCCTTGAGTCCTATAACATTAAAGGGGCATATTCATATATATCTGCAAATGTGGTATACATGATACATTGCACTGCATGTGAAGTGGGATGTTATATTGGAGAAACAAGCCAAAAACTGCACCTTCGGATGAACTTACACAGGCACTCAATCAAAAATCACTGTGAAACTGTCACGCCGCTCTAGCTGTTGCTAGGGACGCAGCGCCTGCTGTTCTGCTTGTTGCCTAGGGTAGAGTCGGCTCCTGTGTGCATGCGGCGGTGACGTCATCGCTGCATGCTCCTTTCTTTCTGAAGCCGGTCAGGATCTCCTGTGGTGCGAATCCTGCGCCTATGTAAGTTGCTCACTTTCTACCTATCACTGCCCAAGTATAGGTGTTACTTAATGTGCTCCTGGGTGTGATTGTTATTACTGTATACTGGATTGTTATAACCTTATTGAACTCTGACTGTCTGACTAGTCTGCTTACTTAACCCCTAAAGTACTGGATTACCATTCTGTTATTGAGCTCTGCCTTTTTGACTACTCTGCTTGCTTAACCCCTAAAGTACTGGATTGCCATAATGTTATTGAACTCTGCCTGTCTGACTACTCTGCTTGCTTAACCCCTAAAATACTGGATTGCCATAATATTATTGAACTCTGCCTGTCTGACTACTCTGCTTGCTTAACCCCCAAAGTACTGGATTTCCATACTGTTATTGAACCTGCCTGTCTGACTACTCTGCTTGCTTAACCCTAAAATACTGGATTGCCATACAGTTGCTGAACTCTGCCTGTCTGACCACTCTGCCTGTTTAACCCATGAACCATTAGATTGCTTTACTATTACCAAACTCTGCCTGTCTGACCATTCTATTGGTTTATTCCTGAACTGTAACTGTTGTAGGTGGAAGAAGATGGCTCCGTGTAGGCTCGTTTGAAGATGGCTCCGCTCCACTCCACTCCGGATGGATGAAGATTGAAGACGCCGCCTGGATGATGACTTCAATCGGATAGAAGACTTCTTCAGCGCCCCTTGGATGATGACTTCAGTCGGATGGAAGACTTCTTCAGCGCCCCTTGGATGATGACTTCTGCCGCTCCGGATCTCCTCTTCGGTTCCATCGGTGGTCGGCTGGCTGAAGACGGCTAAAGGTAGGATGATCTTCAGGGGGGTAGTGTTAGGTTTATTTAAGGGGGGTTTGGGTTAGTGTAGGGGTATGTGGGTGGTGGGTTTTAATGTTGGGGGGTTGTATTTTTATTTTACAGGCAAAAGAGCTGTTTTCTTTGGGGCATGCCCCGCAAAAGACCCTTTTAAGGGCTGGTACGGTAATTGAGCTGTTAACTTTTTAATGTAGAATAGGGTAGGGCATTTTTTTTTATTTTGGGGGGATTTGTTATTTTATTAGGGGGCTTAGATTAGGTGTAAGTAGCTTAAAATTGTTGTAATATTTTTGAAATGTTTGTAACTTATTTTTTTTATTTTTTGTAACTTAGCTTTTTTTATTTTTTGTACTTTAGTTAGTTTATTTATTTGTATTTAATTGTAGTTATTTGTAGCTAATTTATTTAATTAATTTAATAATAGTGTAGTGTTAGGTTTAATTGTAACTTAGGTTAGGATTTATTTTACAGGTAATTTTGTATTTCTTTTAGCTAGGTAGTTATTAAATAGTTAATAACTATTTAATAACTATTCTAACTAGCTAAAATAAATACAAAGTTACCTGTAAAATAAAAATAAATCCTAAAATAGCTACAATATAATTATTATTTATATTGTAGCTATATTAGGGTTTATTTTAAAGGTAAGTATTTAGTTTTAAATAGGATTAATTTAGTTAATAAGAGTTATAATATTTAGATGTATTTAATTAATATTTAAGTTAGGGGGGTGTTAGGGTTAGACTTAGATTTAGGGGTTAATAATTTTATTATAGTGGCGGCGGTGTAGGGGGGGCAGGATAGGGGTTAATACATTTATTATAGGTTGCGGCGGTATAGGGGGGGCAGGATAGGGGTTAATAAATTTATTATAGGTGGCGGCGTTGTAGGGGGGCAGGATAGGGGTTAATAAATTTATTATAGGTGGCGGCGGTATAGGGGGGGCAGGATAGGGGTTAATAAATGTATTATAGGTGGCGGCGGTATAGGGGGGGCAGGATAGGGGTTAATAAATTTATTATAGGTGGTGGCGGGGTCCGGGAGCGGCGGTTTAGGGGTTAAACAATTTATTTAGTTGCGGCGGGGTCCGGGATCGGCAGGATAGGGGTTAATAAATTTATTATAGGTGGCGGCGGTATAGGGGGGGCAGGATAGGGGTTACTAGGTATTATGTAGGTGGCGGTGGGCTCCGGGAGCGGCGGTTTAGGGGTTAATACATGTATTATAGTTGCGGCGGTGTCCGGGAGTGGCGGTTTAGGGGTTAATAAATTTATTTAGTTGCGGTGGGCTCCGGGGGCGGCGGTATAGGGGGTAGAACAGTGTAGTTAGTGTGACAGCTTATCAATAAAGCTGTAAAAAAGCTGAAGAGCAGCGAGATCGGATGAGTGATAACTATCACAGTCCGCTGCTCATCGCCCCGTACTTGGTGTGCGGCTTTTTGACAGCTTTTTTGATAACTTTGGCGAGATTTTTCAGGTCCGCATCGGCGATGGTAGGCGAGCTTAGGCGGGCGTATTGGGCCGGCGAAGGCAGGTAAGTAGACACGTTGATAACTAGAGGCCTATGTCAACACTTTTGTCATTATTATTATTCCCCTTTTTTTCTTTCTTTCCTTTCTCCTTTTCTGACTATCTTATATTCCCCTGTATACCTAGTTTTACATCTTTATACATATTGATTCCATGTTGATATATAACTTTATGTCAGTATATGCTTTGTGTATAACCATATATTTCCCCTGTCTGTTATCCTTCACTGGACACTGTATGAATCTGGCTCCTTAATCCCCCTCATGATTTTTACGACACCCCCTCCTCCCCCTGCATTCAGACCTCTGTAATACTTTCTGTCTTTCTAGCCTGTGTTTTAAGATGTAATCTGTAAATTCCATCAAATTGGTCAGTATTGCTTCAGAC
Source organism: Bombina bombina (assembly GCF_027579735.1). Lineage (NCBI taxonomy): Eukaryota > Metazoa > Chordata > Amphibia > Anura > Bombinatoridae > Bombina > Bombina bombina. Next base: position 789,186,489 of record NC_069500.1, read on the forward strand.
TTGATAAAGGAGGACATTCTTCCGAAAGCTTGTCAACTTATAAATGTATAGTTAGTCCAATAAAACAGTATCATTGCTCAATGCAATACTCTTGTTATTTTGATTTATTAAGAACATAGAAAGGAATGCTGGTTACGTCTTGTTATTTAGATTGTACAGCATTATATTAACCATCTTTTGCCTTAATTCAAATGTATTAGTCGTTTTACCTTATACTTTCCAGATACACTTTTCCCGTGAACTATAGATTATATAATGTGTGCAAGACACGCTTTCATCATCCTGCACACATTATAAGTGACTGAACAGCGCATGCGCACATTTAGTGGCCGCAGCAAAATCTGACATGACAACTTCCTTGTCAGAATCTGCTACCTCTGAGTGCGCATGCTTCTAATTACATAATCGCATTCCACACATTTCTTTTTTAACATATGTGGAGTGCGATTACATCATACAGAGCATGCACACTCAGAGGTAGCAGATTCTGACAAAGTCTGTCAGAACACTGGCTCTTTGCCTCTTTATTATTGCTGGAATATTTTATTGGATTTAAATAGTAGGTTTTACAGAGTTACTTCACTTTCTACTTTACTTTTATCATTACTGCTATCAATACACATATAAGAAAGGGGTGTTATTATAGCATCCTATGGTTCCTTTGGGACCAGTAAATACAGTAGATTTGCATAATCAGCAAATTCTTGATAAAAATAGAATGCAATAGCTCCTAGTCTGAACTTCAAATGAGTAGTATATATTTTTTTCTGACAAAGTTCAAAGTTATGGCTATTTTCACTCCACCTGTATCATGTGACAGCCATCAGCCAATCACAAATGCATAAACGTATATTCTGTGAATTCTTGCACGTGCTCAGTAGGAGCTGGTGACTAAAAAAGTGTAACTATAAAAAGACTGTGCACATTTTGTTATGACGATCGTTTCAGCCTTCAGTAAGCCTTGTCAGTGAGGTACAGCCATATTCCTTTATCCACGCCTGGACTTTTTTTTATAATAATAAAATAAAAAAATAAAATATTTTTTTTAATTTGGTCTTTTTAATAATTGCCTTTAATAATAGTTTTAAGATCGTAATTTTTTCTAATGTTTTTTATCAGTTTTTCCGATTTCCTTTTTTTAATGGTTTTCTTTTATATAGGTTTCCTATGTTTAAATGGAAGTCTATATTCCCTCTATTAGGGATATTTGGTATAGTGTTACAATGATAAACATTACTTTAGGTAACACCTACATCATGTTTGACAAACTAATAAATGGCACGCATCCTGAAGCTACAAATGTGGATCAGGCCCCACTAAAACAGCAAAGACCCAATTTAGAGAAGTAAAATTTGAGACCTGTACCCATCAATGTAGTTAAGAAACACCTTAATAATCTAAAAATGAAAAAACAGTCTGGACCTGATCAAATCCCAGCAATGCTGTTGAAGCTCAGTGCGCCGGCAATTGCTAAGCCTGTCACAACCCTAATTAACGAATCCTTGGTGTCTGGATATATAACCAAACTCTGGAAAACTGCAAGAGTAGTGCCTATTCATAAAAGTGGGGAGTTAACCTTGGTTTCTAACTATTGCCCTATATCATTGCTCCCAGTATTGTAAAAAATCTTAGAAAAATGCGTCCATATGCAATTATGCGAGTATTACCAACTTTCTAACTATCTGACCCCTGATCAATCAGGTTTTCGACCGAATCACTCCACAACAACTGCCCTCCTAAAAGTTTGCAATGACATCCAAACTGGCATGGAACAAGGAGACCTAACTGGAGCTATTTTCCTTGATTTTGCTAAGGATTTTGACACAGTGGACCACGACATACTACTGCTCAAACTAAAAAAAAACTTTTTTTTTTTTTAATCTTAATTTTTATTATTTTTTTCAAAGACATCAGGGTACAACAAAACCAACCATAAACCATAATCTGGTGTACATACGGTATATAACTCGCTACAAATTAAATATTCTGCGCTAATACCATCTGCTGGATATGCTGGGTGAATCTAATCTAAAGCAACTAGATTAGTTTGCACAGAATACATTTTTGTTAAATATTTCAGAGTGTTAGGTGCTTGGAAAATTCCCGGCACCTTTATTTTCCAGCCATCCAAGACCACCACAAAAAAAAAAAAAAAAAAAAAACCCAAAAAAGAAAACGAAGAAATATTAATTTTTCTCTTCCCTCCCTCCCCCACTCCCTCCCCCTCCCCTCCACGCCAGGCCCACGTTACCAAATACCCAAGAGAACTATTTCCGAGTCTTGAAATGGGCTTATCATAATCTCTATTTCGTTTGGCGAGAAACTTTTAATAAATTTTGACCATTTATTAAAGAATGCGACAATCTCGCCCTCTACATTTAAATCTGTGGCCAGTTGTTCTATCCTATATTGCTTTTTGAGATAGTTTTTGACTTCATTAACTGTGGGGATAAATCTTGATTTCCATTTTTTGAAGATCAGATTTCTGGCTGCAAGAAGTACAAGATTTGATATCTTGGCATCTCTAAAATCCTCCTTGTTGTTAATCAAAAAGATAATATTTAACGGGGAGAGTTTTAGAGGTTTAATTTTTACCACTTTCACTAGCCAAAACTCTAGTTTATAATAGAATTGTTCTATTTTTGGGCAAGACCATATCATATGCAGTAAATCAGCCGCTAATAGGCTACATTTTGGGCATTTCTTAAAATCAGCATTATTCCACCTAAATGCTTTGTCTGGTGTATAGTAGATCTGATATATGAGTTTAGTATGGGACTCTCTCCATGTTTCAGATATCGTAGAATTATGTAATAGCGAAAAGGATTTCGCAATATGCGTATCCTTATCTATGCTCATAGATAGATAGTCCGACCATTTTTGAGCTAATTTTTCAACATTACTATTACCCTTCTGTAAATTCAGGAGGGCATACCATGGGGATATGGAGACACGGCCAGCCCTAATCAGGGCCGGCCATGACTCCAACCTTCCCCACGACCACTTCCACTCAAACTGAGCGAGCAGCTGACATGTGTAGTGCCTAGCTTGAAGATATGCAAAGAAATCTTGATTGTTGAGATGAAATTCTTCTTTCAGTTCTTGAAAAGATTTAATAATTCCTGACTCTGTATGATGAAGCTGTGCAACCTGACTAAGTCCTTGCTCTTGCCATTTTTTCAAGTGCAGAGCCTGGGACCCCTCCTGAAATTCTATGTTGCCTATAAAGATTTGATACCTGGGAATACTGGTATTTATTCCCAGAAGTGTGCCTATTTTCTTCCAAGCCTGAATTATTACATGAATAGTTTTGAAATTTCTCACTGATTTAGGTATTAAGTGAGGTGGTGTATGTAAGAGAGATACTGTCTTTAAAGGGAATATTAGGCTATTTTCTAACCCGTTATCCGTAAAATAATCCGCTTCTGCCACCCAATCTGCCGCAGTACGACCCAGAAAAACCAGGTTATAAAGATAGAGATTTGGGAGAGCTAATCCCGCAAATTGCTTTGCCAGATATAATCTTTGCAGAGCAACTCTAGGTTTCCTTGACTGCCATATGAATTTCCTTAGTGCGACATTGAATTTCTTGCTATCTTGCGTTTTTATAAAGATCGGAAGGTTCTGAAGAGTATATAATATTTTTGGCAAAATTATCATTTTGTATAGGGCAACACGCCCCGAAAGAGATACAGGTAAATTCTGCCAATCTCTCATGAGTGAAATTGCGCGTGTAAAAATTGGGGTAAGATTTAGAGAATACCATTCCCGAGGATCTGCAGAGATATTAATCCCCAAATATCGGAATGATTTCAGAACCGTCTTAAATGGATGATTTAAAAATTATGTGCCTGTCTTCCTTAACCACAGCAGTTCAGTTTTTTGTTTGTTCATTTTATACCCTGCGAATTGGCCAAATTGTTCAATTATATTGAGAATTATTGGGATATTCCTGGGAGTGTTAGAGACATAGACAAGCAGATCATCCGCATAGAGAGACACTTTCAGCTCCTGTTTATTAATCTTAATGCCTTCAATGTAGTTTCTAATCGTTATAGCCAATGGTTCAATTGCCAAATCGAATAACAAAGGAGAGAGCGGGAAGCCCTGTCTTGTAACCTGTTCTAAGCATATAGACTGTGACTCCTGCCCATGTATAACTAATTTAGATGTTGCCTGCCTACAGAGATTGTTTACCAGGTTTAGAAATTTATCTTGAAATCCAAATTGTTTTAGTGAGGTTAGAATATGATCATGGCTGACCCGATCAAACGCATTCTCGGCGTCGATCGCTATAATCGCCGCGTCGGATATACTTTCTGCTAACTTCGTTTCACTGTTCTTAAAGTAGTCAATAGATAGGAGGAGTTGCCTAATTTTGGATGAGGAGCTTCTTTTTACGAGAAACCCCACCTGATCTTTATGAATTACTTCCCCCAAGCCTCTTTGCATTCTCTTTGCCATGATTGAAGCGAATATTTTGTAATCTGTGTTCAATAGTGCGATAGGTCTGTAGGACTCTCTGCACTGTGGATCTTTATCAGCTTTGGGTATTAATATAGTATGAGATGCTAAGAAGCTGGGGGGTATTAAATTATTCTGTTGGAAAAGATAATTAAAAAGAATCGTCAACTGCGGAGTGATTACTTTACTTAAACTTTTATAGAATTCATTTGGCAACGAATCAGGACCCGGGGCTTTATCTTTTTTCAGGCTTTGAATTACTTGACTTACTTCCAGCTCTGTTATTGGAGCATTTAGCCCTAAATTAAATTCGGAGGACACTTTCATTGGAGAAATGTCTTTCCAAAAAGCTCTCTTTTATGTCCACGTTTACTGGATTCGCCGCATAAATTGCTTTGTAATATAAAAAAAAAGATTCAGAAATTTCTTCCGCTGAGGTAAGTAATGTATTATTAATTCGTATGGTTTCCACTGTTTTAGAAGATCTTGAATTTTTTACCAGTTTAGCCAATAGTTTGCCTGATTTGTTGCCAAATTTGTAAAAATTAGATTGATATCTAAGATCTGCTTGAGTTGCGTTAAGAAGTAAGAGGGTATCTCTTTCTTCTTTGGCTTTGATATAATTTCTCCAGTTCTCATTGGACGATATATTTATATACCTGTTATAAGCATTGATTACTGTATTAATAACTTGTCTTTCCCTCAAACGGGTTTTTCTCTTAATATTTGCCATATAAGCAATTATGTCCCCCCTCAGTACTGCTTTCGCTGTTTCCCACAGTATCAAAGGACTCGCCACTGAGTCTTTGTTGTTTCGAATATATTCCTCCCATCTTTCTTCTAACCACTCTCTAAATTTTGCATTCTTGTCCAGATACTTAGGATAATAAAACACCTGTCTTTTAATGCCAAGCTTTGAGGCTGAAATGTTTAATGTAATAGGAGCATGATCGGATAATAGAATTTCGGGTATATGTGCACTGGCCCCCATGTGGTAGAGGCTGTCGTTGATTAACATCAGATCAATTCTTGATAAAGATTTGGTTGTTTTAGAACAGCATGTATATTTTCTAGAGTCAGGGTTTTGAACCCTCCAGATATCTCTAACTGTTAGATTTCGCGTAATAGATTTGAATATTTTATTTTCCAATTTGTCTTTTTTGTTTATCTTTTGTTTTACACCATATCTCAATCTATCTATTGGGGCTTGTGGGGTCATATTGAAGTCCCCTGCTATGACTAAGTGACCTTCCGCTATTTGCAGGATTTTAGCCTGGAGAGAGCCCCAGAACCCATACTCAATTATATTTGGTGCATACAAGTTGCATATAGTGAAAATTAAGTTGACAATTTTTAATTTTAAAATTATAAACCTGCTGTCTGGGTCTATCAGAGTGTCTAGTTTTTCGTAGGTTAGCTTCTTACCAATCAGGATTGCAACCCCCTTACTCCTATTAGCTGAAGGGGCAAAAATACATTCCGCCACCCAGGAGGATTTCAATTTTAACGATTCCTCTGCGTTCAAGTGTGTTTCCTGGAGTAGCGCTATCAAGGACTTGGTTTTCTGTAAGTGTGTCAAGATTGTTTTTCGTTTGATGGGAGATGTAATCCCTCCAATATTCCATGACGTGATTTTAATATCTTTATTCCTAAGATTATTCATGTATCTTTACAAGGGGGAGTAGATATATACAGGTAATCCTTATACTCTCTAGAGCCCGAGCAGGAGGGGAGGGAGGGGGCGAGAAAGCAATAGATTTAACAATTAGCCCCATGTTCCACTATCTTTTTCTCAGCGTCAGCTGCTGAATAAAAAAAAAAAAACGTTTGACCATCGTGTGTGAGTCTAAGTTTGGCTGGATATATAACCGTAGCTTGCCAGCCCATCTTCAGCATCCTACCACAGACCAGAGAGAGCTCCTTCCTCTTTGTGGAGGTTTCTATAGCGAAATCTTGAAATAACAAAATTTTATTCCCATTGTAAAAAATGGGTTGGTGTTTTCGGTAAGCTTGAAGAAGTAATACTTTATCCTGATAGTTCAGGAATTTTGCGATAATTGGTCTGGATCTGGTGAGATTGGTTGAAGAATCAGGAGCCCTCCCCAGCCTGTGCACTCTTTCAATAGCGATGCTTGCTTGCGCTGGGGGGATTTTTAACAGTTGTGGTAAGGTGTGTGTCATCACCTGCATGAGCTCATCCTGCCTAACTGATTCTGGAATACCAATAATTCTGAGGTTATTCCTCCTTGATCTATTTTCTAAATCTTCTACCTTAGCTTTTAATTTCAGGATCTCAGATTGGTGATCTTCAAGCTTAGAAAAATAACCATTTGACATATCCTCTAGATCTGAGATTCTCTGTTCTGCCTCTTGGATTCTTTTTGAAAATTGTCTGACCTCTACGGTCAGTAGGGAGATATCTTGTCTGATTTCATTTTTCAGTAAGTCAAATTTCGGGGTGATAGCTTCTAATATATTTGCAACAAGATTTGTTTAGTTTAGAGTCGTTAGATTTTGGGGGTTTGATGGTGTAGGATCTATAGGTGTATCTGCCGGCGTCCCCGGCAAGATTTTATTCTTACGGTCCTTGTTCCTGGCGGCCATACCCGGAGTGTTTTTCCCCCGTGAGTGAAGGTGAAGTGATATATTTATCCATACACAACCAAGGAAGTGTACTAAAAATTACGTGCAAAAACCCCCAATTGAGATTAAGTGGTTAGGGAGTGTGCCCTGCTATGAGGGAGGTGTTTTAGTGAGGGGAAGAGAAAAAAAAAAAAAAAAAAAGGGAGAGAAGTGCTTAGAAAGTGGGGTGCCAAGGCACGTGCCTATCAGAAGGGGTGCCAGAAAAGGTGATAAATAAAAGAGGGGAGCCAAAAACCAACTAGCCTCTACAAAAATACAGTGCAAGTGAAATAGGGTGGAATAGTGACCAAGAATACCCTTAATTTTTAAGACCGGGAAAACCAGTGAACGAATTACAGTCTGGTGCCACAAGACAAGGACCAGAATTGCCACCACTAATAACCTAAATCTAAGCTAAATGATTTTCTATGTTACTCTTAATGTTAAGCTAACAGAAGCAATTGAATTCAAGGAAACTAATCATTAGTAATCAGCAAGAAAAAATTACTGTAAGAAGCAGTATAGATAGGGTTAATTTTAGATGCCTTGAACTTATTCTGGGTCACTTCAGTACTTTTACTAAGCACTTAACCTCTGCCTTAGAATAGGATGATTCAGTTTTGTACCAAATAATGCTGGATTAATAAATGCTTGATGCTATTTCGTCTCACACAGCTCTGTTAGGAACAAATGACCCACCGATAAAAAATGCTTAATACACTCAGGAAGTAGCCTTAGAAAATTAAAGCTGACTTAATTTTAACTTGCCTCTTGAAACAATGAATTATTTCTGTACCTGTGCAGGATCATGTGCTTTTGGTTCTATATCTACCTTTCCACAGTTGTACCATTCAGAGAAAAGAAAAAAAAAAAAGAAAAAAAAGGAGAGAAAGAGGAAAGAAAAGGAGTTCAGGGAAAAAAAAAAGACCAGCAATTTCTTTCCTCTTTTTCCCTACATAATTCAGGCAGGAACAAGCAATTTAAGCCTTACAAATGCCCAACAATATTGTTATCAACTTATGAAAAAAATGTTACTTCTTGATACCAGCAAATATTAAACGGTAGTGAAAACAAGACCAATTCCCATGAAACTCACAGGAAGCAATTTCTACCCAAACAACTGAGCTGGGGCTTAAATCTCAGCTCTTGTATCGGCTACAGCTGCTGTGTGCAGCAGAACAATAACCGGTTTCAAAGCCAGTTTCCATTCAAGTTGCCAGCTAGCTCCTAAGCCCCCAATCCCGCTGGCAATAGTTAGTCTCTTTAGTGTCCAGAGAGCAGGAAGGAGAAAGAAGGAAGGGGAAAACAAAAGTCAGAATAATTGTTCATGAGTTAAATAAAATCCACCATTTAACAAAAATTTGTTGAAAAACTGCAAAAACAAAGTTAAATCAGTTGTGCCTCAGCAGGATAAGGCAGATTCAAAAAGTTCAGCAATTCAAGCTTTGATTTCTTTTTTTAATTGTCTCTCTCCCCACTTCTTCCCCTTTCAGGGCTTAATCAACCAGGGCTTAAGCCAAAGTTCCTGTGCCCAGTAGTGAGTTCCAGCCCTTAGATTAGCTATTGGCTTATCCCCAGCTTCCCTTCTCGGCAGCAAGCGTGTGAAAACACAGGGGCCACCAACCCACACTCACCCGTCTTCACTGCGCGGCTCTGTGTCTGTAGCTGGACCAGTGGCTAGGATTAATCAGCTCAGATTCTAAGGGTAATACCGGTCTTTTTTCCCCCTGGTCATCGGCTTATCCTGCAGCAGCTACCTTGCAACATCGGTGGGGTAGATCCGTCGCTGCTTGTGGGGGTAAGATCCCTTTGAAGGTGCCTCTCGCGGGAGCCAGGGTTAACCAGGACTTGCGTTGTTCAATCCCCACTCGCAGCACCGGTGGGTGGGGAGAACAGCTGACCTTGCAGAGCCTCGTTTCAGGTGCCGGCACCGCTCCAGCTGGGTGCTTTCAGTTTACCCAAGCCTCGTTGACCTTTCCAGTTCGGTAGTTAGATTGGGTGAGTTGCGGGTGGTCGCCACTGTGGTGGGGCTGTGAATATATACAATGTCTCTGGGCTGCTTACCCCACTTCGATGGCAGCATTGAGAGTGGGAAGCCCGCCTTCTGGTTTTCCTGTATCCTCCACCAGGAATGGAGCTTACCTAATAGACTGCCAAACAAAGTAAGCTCTTGGTGGGTCAGATCTTATTTAGCGCAGTTGGAAACTTGCGCTACCAGGGTAGCACAGATGGAATACTTTTTTTTTTTTTCTTGTGCTGTAGCAAGGCTTTCCCAGGTCTAGGGGAGAGCCAGGCGCGCAAAAGAAAAGCCACCTAGGATCAAGCTACAGGGTGTGGTAGCCTGGAGCACACTCTCTTACTCCAAACTCCTCCTCTTCCCCCCAGTCTAAAAAAACACTTTTATTGCTGATCGTCCGTTAACTTGGTTTAGATCATATGTATCAGATCGATCACAATATGTGAAGAAAAAAGACAGAAGCGCCACATGGCCCAATATTGTTTGATCCGGGATGGATAGATCTTAAAGTAATGAGTAAACTCACGTTTAGTAGAGCACCTCAGTTAGTGCTAGATATACGGTCTGGGATCTATTTGGTCACCCAGAAGACCAACTTCCTGCACAGGAGCTGATGTCTGTATAGGCAAAAGGGAAACACAGGTGCCAATATGGCCTAGTATTGCTGGTGCAAAGGTGTCAATACAAGCAAAGAGAAGAATAATACTCACAAAGTGTGAAGCACCTCTTGTGGTGCTATAGAGGCATGAAGGGGTCAATTCAGTCACCCAACAGACTTGTGGCCAGACATCCAAATGGATCCAAAGGTACAAAAGGATCCCACAACTGGTCCAGAAAAGCGAATATTCCTCCGGAGAAGGATAAAAGATATATATCCCAAAGAAAGATGCAGCAAGTGTTCAGAATATTAAAAAGTGACTTTAATAAAATTGTAAAAATAACAGGCAACGCGTTTCTCAGCCAATGGCTGTTTCATCAGGCTTCATAAAATGTTTACTGTCAGTAAACATTTTATGAAGCCTGATGAAACAGCCATTGGCTGAGAAACGCGTTGCCTGTTATTTTTACAATTTTATTAAAGTCACTTTTTAATATTCTGAACACTTGCTGCATCTTTCTTTGGGATATATATCTTTTATCCTTCTCCGGAGGAATATTCGCTTTTCTGGACCAGTTGTGGGATCCTTTTGTACCTTTGGATCCATTTGGATGTCTGGCCACAAGTCTGTTGGGTGACTGAATTGACCCCTTCATGCCTCTATAGCACCACAAGAGGTGCTTCACACTTTGTGAGTATTATTCTTCTCTTTGCTTGTATTGACACCTTTGCACCAGCAATACTAGGCCATATTGGCACCTGTGTTTAACTTTTGCCTATACAGACATCAGCTCCTGTGCAGGAAGTTGGTCTTCTGGGTGACCAAATAGATCCCAGACCGTATATCTAGCACTAACTGAGGTGCTCTACTAAACGTGAGTTTACTCATTACTTTAAGATCTATCCATCCCGGATCAAACAATATTGGGCCATGTGGCGCTTCTGTCTTTTTTCTTCATAGATTGCCGCTCCTGGATCCTGGCCTGGATCATCACAGATAGCTGCCTCCCATCCCAATAGAGACTTTCACTTTATTATCACTGTGTTTGTTTTGATTGTTTATTAATTGTATCACTCCGTATCACATTGTTACTGATTAACACTGTATAACATTGCACATTGTATGATTTATCACTTTCAAACCACATTGATACTGGTATATACAGCATATCACTTTGATTTATCACTTTAGTATTTTTTAGATTTGCTAATATTAATTTATAATATTTAGATATATAAGTATAGAATCATTTGGTCACATCTCCTCTCTTACACTTAGGGCGCCCCCTCTTTATCTTTTTCGATCACAATATGTCTCTGTTTCTAACAGTGACTCCCTCCCTCTCCCAGTCACGTGTGGTGTTCCCCAAGGTTCCATTCTCGGCCCCCTACTATTCACATTATTTATAAATGATTTGCCTAATGTCTGCAAATCCTCAACTGTACACATGTACGCAGACGACACGGTAATCTATGCAAACAAATCTGATCTGCCGCAGCTTGAAGCAGTGCTCCAAGACCAGTTCACAGAGGTAAAAAAGTGGATCTCGAAAAACAAACTCTTCCTAAACACTGACAAAACTGTCACAATGATCTTTGGAACTGGGCCTAAATTACACAAATTACAAAATTCCCATCTACGCATCGAAACAAAATCCAATTGCACGCTGACCGCAGTCTACTCTTTCAAATACTTGGGTATGTTCTTAGACCCTAATCTATCTTTTGGCCTCCACATAGAAAAACTTGCATCTAAACTTCATCCAAAACTAGGTGCCCTGTACAGAAACAAATCTTGCCTCAGCCCTACAGTAAAGGAAACGATTGTACAGCAAATGCTGATGCCTATTATGGATTACGGGGACGTAGTATACACACCTGCACCGCAAACTCACCTTAATAAACTTAATACATTGTATAACTCGTTCTGCCGCTTTGTGCTACAATGTAACTACAAGACCCACCATTGTGATATGCTAAAAGAACTAAACTGGCTGACCCTGGAATCCAGACGCACCCTCCATCTTTCCTGCCTTGTGTTTAAGAGCCTTTCTGGGAAGCTCCCACCCTACCTGAGCAGAATGCTCTCCCCGGCTATTCCCACCTCCTATAACCTCCGATCCAGTACCAGCACATTATTTAGCTTGCCTAAATACAAAATGAAAGCAGCTCAATCCTCCTTTTCCTACCGAGCGCCACAGTTATGGAATGACCTCCCGCACACTTTCAAACCTTCCTCAAGCTTAATATCCTTTAAGAGATCCCTCTCTACATATCTCAAAACAGAATGCACCTGTCATGGTTGATTATATATTTCTTACCTGTTCTATGTAAAATTTTTGCAGCTATTGTGTATTATTATTGTTTTTGAATTTTATTGTACCCTATTGTATCAATGTAATGTTTTGTGGACCCAGGAGTACAGGACATACTTGAAATGAGAGAAATCTCAATGTATCCTTCCTGGTAAAATATTTTATAAATAAATAAATAAAAATAAATAAATGTTAAGCTTAAAAGTTTGACTTTTTACTCTATTATCTAGTTTTCATATTATAACACCCCTAATACAAATTACTGTTATTGTATGGGCATTTCTTGCCCTCATTAAACATGGAATTCCTCACACTTCCGTAACCGGAAGTAGTATTATTGCGCCAAACCGGAAGTACGTAAAGCGGAAATGGCACGATCACGCCAGAAACGGAAGTCTGTAAACCAGAACCGGAAATGATTATAGCGTCACACACGAGGTACACACTTGCATCTAACAGTTTTGGCGGCAATCCTCCCTCTATTCATCAAATTTTGATTGGTAGGTTATACATAAATATTGCCTTGTTCCCACAAACCTCCTTATGTCTTGAGAAAGGCCCCTTTTGGGCTGAAAAGCGTCGACTATCACATAAGGAGGCTTGTATTATTCCCTGATGAGTTAATTCCCTATTATACTCACTTTGTTAGATGTTTTTTGCATTTGTTTTTATTTTTATTTTTACAGGCTGAGCATATCCAGCACCATTAAGGACACCCTTTTAGGATATTATCTCAGTATATTCTAAAGGACACCATTCAGGATCCTTTCACCTATATGTTTTAAGAACAGACTGTCACTGTAATTATTAGAGACACCCATTAGAGACACTTTTTGTACATGTGTACACTAATTTTATTCTTTTTTTCCCCCCCAATCATTTTTTATTTAAACATTTTTTGCCCCAGGAGGGGCGTCTATTCACTTGGGTACCCACCTGATTGTATTATTGTACATTGTATATATAGCAATATCTGTTATTCATTTGTAACTCACTATATTAGGCACCCAATTTGCACCTTTAGGTGGCACACACTTAGCACAGGTCCTAATTTATCTATTTATGCTTTGCCAGATTGAGTAAACTGTATAATACATTTTCTGTTTTTTATATTTGCTACAATTATTTATTTGTTAGATAGGTCACCATCTATTTGTTAGATAGGTCACCATCTTTTGTATCTTTTATCTTTTAGTGGCCCACTGCAACATTATCTGTTGCAGGTTTCTTTTATAGCCCTGATAGATTACTTTAGCCTTTGGCGCTCCTATTCTGTCATTTTTTTCCCACATAGATAGCTGGGTCCTTTGTTAGGAGGTCCCTTTTATAGTGAGCTTGTTTTCTTTTCCAGGCACAGTCAATTACCCCTGTCATTTTTGTTTCTTTTTTTTATAATAGACAACCCAAGGTATTAATTTAGGCATATTTTGGTATATCTGATTCCACTGTTTCGCTGCCAAATATAAACATATAAAACAAAAAAAAAATCTGTAAATTTTCACAAACTTTTGAGTTTCTCACTGAAATTATTGACTCACAGAAATGGTTGTATAAGCGTATCTGAGATTTGTTCATAAACAGCAGATATGCATGGCTTTGTTATTGATTTTTGGCAATTAGAAGGCTGCTAATTGGAGCTGCGCACCACACTTCTAAAATTCCCGGCAGCGAAGGAGTTAATCAGTGTAGGGATTACCCTCCTACATGGCACTTCCAACCCCCTGATCCCTCCTAAAGCACTCTTTTATCCCCCCCCCCCCCCATGGTCACCACCATCTTAGGTACTAGCAGACAGTCTGCCATAATGTTGTTTAGGTCTTTTTTATTTTAAATATATTTATTTATTTATTTGTGTAGTTTAATCCCTCCCACCTTCCTTATTCCCCCCCAAACAGCAACCTCCCACCACCACTGTTCCCTGCCATATTTGTTACTGACAGACAGTCTGGAAGAGGATTTTTTAAAATAATTTTATTTTATATTTATTAGTTATACATATTGTTTAGATATGTGCATTAAGCAGTAAGTGGTCATTTTAAATATTGGTTTTGCACAGATCTTAGTGTGTTCCACTTGCACAAGAGGATATTCAGCTCCGAAAAGAGACAAATACTGAAAATAACCTACTTCCATATTTGTCAGTGAACAAACATGCACCCATCTAATATTTTTCTCTGTAGTGTAGGGGTACCCCTCGCCCTATCTTCCTCCATGCGATTACTTTTTGTAGTGTAGGGTCCCACCTCCCCCGCCAACCAATATTTTTCCTTAGTGTAGGGACCCATCCCTTCCCTATCCCCTTACAAACCTTTTTTCCCCATAGTATAAGGACCATCCACTCCCTACTCCCTAAAAAATTTTTTTTAAGGGTAGAGAAAGGGATGGGACCCTACACTACAGAAAATATAATGTGGGGGGAGGTGGATAACTGTTGCATGTGAGTGATAAGAGGTTCATCACGGCTCTTTGCATGTGTTGGACGTAGCGCAACCCAACACATGCAAAAAGCTTACTTCTAACTGAGTTAATTCACAAGTGGGAGCAATAAATAGATCTCCACTCGTAATCTAGCCCTAAATCGGTTAGAACATATATACAGTAGCACTTTATACCTGAAGTTCCAAGGCATAATTTAAATCTGTTAGGGGGAGATGGGTAGGGTGAGGGGGATCCCTACACTACAGAAAAAAATTAAAGAAATAAAAAAAATATCCTACACGGGACACTGGCAGCTTGTCTGAAGTAGGCGGTGACAAGTGGGATTGTTACAGAGCTGTTTGGGAGGGATCAAGGAGGTCTTCTCTCACAATTCCAGGCTCTAGTTAATCTGTGAGCGAAAGCGACAGGGTGCCATGACACAGATGCAACTGGTGTAGTAACTCTTACTTACCTTCTCCCTCTCGAGTGGATGAGCTACACTGGCAAAACACAGGTATAGCAGAGCTCCACTGAGCTTAAAGGGACAGTCAAGTCCAAAAAAAACTTTCATTTTTCAAATAGGGCATGTAATTTTAAACAACTTTCCAATTTACTTTTAGTAACAATTTTGCTTTGTTCTCTTGGTATTCTAGTTGAAAGCAAACCTAGGAAGGTGCATATGATAATTTCTAAGCCCTTGAAGACTGCCTCTATTTTATTTACTTTTCACAGCAGGGGAGAGCTAGCTCTTGTAGGCCATATAGATTGCATTGTGATCACGCCCATGGCTAGTAGCAGACACTGCACTAATTGGCTAAAATGCAAGTCAATAGATAATAACTAAAAGTCATGTGATTAGGGGTGGTCAGAAGATGCTTAGATACAAGTTAATCACAGCAGTAAAAAGTGTATTAATATAACTGTGTTGGTTTTGCAAAACTGGGGAATGGGTAATAAAGGGATTATCTATCATTTTAAACAACAAAAATTCTGGTGTTGACTGTCCCTTTAAACACCAAATCTGGCATCACTAAATTTACTGAGAACAACAGGGCGCATTGGCCTTTGCTGGAACAGCGTGACTTCTGTAAACAGTTTGGGAATGAAAAACAATACATTGGATGCACCTCCAGAGAGTGCAGAACTAGGATTAGGGAGCATCTCAAAAATATTGAACATGGTATTGAATGTTCTGACCTTGCCAGACATTTCATACATATCCACAATAAAGTGGTAAGCAGTCTAAAATGGCAAATTATTGACCATATTAAACCCGCCATACGTGGTGGAGATAGAGTAACTAAACTCTCATATAAAGAGGCCTTCTGGATTTTCAAAATGAAAACTAGGATTCCAGACGGCTTCAATATAGTGGGCGATGTCATTAATGTATGGAGGAACTAATAAATAAGAATTATAATTAGGATTAAAGGGAGTATTTGAAGTAGTATGAAATTATTTCCTTGTTAAATAGGAATTTCATTATGCACTAATATTTAATACAAAGGACTATTTCTTATACTAGTTAGCTCATATTTTATCCCTATGAATATACAGGATAAACTTAGATAATAAATATTTGAACCTTTAGGTACATTATTATAACCAAATATGTATATAATTAAAATTGTCATAGTGGTAATTAATAATATGAGGTAACTAACACCCCTTACCCCTCTATGGATTTACAAAATTACATGGTTATCATTATGGTGTTATTTAATCCGCTCATATATAGGCTTTAAAATAATCATAGGCTGTTCCCATTTTCTTTATAAGATATCTTTTATTTGATGGTTAAGGTTGAATATGCTATCAGAGATATATATATATGTTTAGCCTGAGTGGACAATAAATTGTTGATACTTGTACTTTGTAATTTCCCCCAATGACTAGCCACTTATAGTCTGTCTTTATTCCCACATAGTGTTGACATAGGTCTGTCCCTTTAACAATTAGCACCTGGAGCCCTTACACCTGATGACAAGGGTGTGTTTAAATAGACAATGTTAGTGTGGAGCAAATTATGTCCATGAATAAGGCGAATATCTGCTGAAACGCGTAGGACGATTCCTGTATCTGTTCCAGGTGTTGGGACATTTTTTCTGTGTGTTTTACCTTTTTTTATAAGTTTTTTTGCACGGTTTTCCTTTAATAAATTTTGATTGATTATACGCCTGGGAGGTTTGCTGGATTTCTTTTGTGCTATTGCTTGCTGTCTAACAACCAGCTCAAACCTCGGCGTCTTCCAGGACAGAGGCTTGGAATACCCGGTTTCGATACCGGCTGATGACGTCATCGCAAGCCGCCGGAGTGTGTTGTTTGGCATTTCATTGAAGGCATTTTACAGAGGCGGTGTGCTCACAGAGTTGGGGACTTACCAATTCAACAACGGCAGTCGAAGGTGCATAGTACCGGCCCGGGGACCCACAGAGTGGTGAACGATCCGGAGGCTGATTAGGCTGCTTAAACATCCGTTTGAATCAACTGGTGCTGGTGAGTTTTCACAATACCGCTCTGTATATTCTAAGGATTAATGCTGTTGGGTATATGCACTATACAAGTCTGGAGCTGTCTAAAGGGGGATTTCTTGTGATTTATCTACTTGCTGTGACTGGCTAATTTTCCCTCTGACATTTCGACTAGTGCATACCCTTACATTTTCATACACACTGTGTCCTAAGCTCTTTGTGCATGATTCACAAATATTTTCTGTAATAAAGGGCTAAATAAGTATGGATAATATGGAAAACCGTGAACTTTACTCTCTTAGACCTATGTCACATATTGAAATGGACAGACTTACAATTGAAGACACCTTTATCAATCAAAAAGAGACTTTATCAATGAGTGACATCTTTTTGTATATGGAACGTACACTTATCAAGGAATATAAAACATGGTGGGACAAACGTGCCCTGGAGAAATACCTTATAATGGGCCTAATTCCCAGGGGGCTGCGCCTAAATAAATATCCCACATTTCAAACAAATGACTCTTCCTTTATTGCTAAATGGAATGACATCCTAACGGACTGTTCAAGGAGACTAATGGAGTTAATCATATCCTATAAAGAGACTGTCTTACATAAAACAAGGGAGGAACTGTCTGAATTACAAGTACAGCTTAATGATTATGTGTTGCACCCCAAATATGGGGATATGGACGCTCTGCTGAAAGAATCTATAGATAAGTTTAAAGTGGAGTTGGATAATTTTAAGCTTAAAAAATTCATTAGAGATAGTGATGACCATACCAATGACAGGGTCTACACCTGGCATACACGTAGCAATCCTGGTACTAGTAATAGATCCAGATCTAGATCTAGGTCCAGGAATAGGGCTAGGACAACTTCACCAGTTGAAAAGCATGTAACATTTGTTGAGCAAAGTTCTGAGGGAAATACTTTACATCAGGCAGACTTAGAACAGCCTACAATTATGCAACCAGAACATAATGAACAAATAGTAAAACCCAAAAACACCGGTATCACTAGAGTTGACCCCATAGTTACAAGGTACAATAGTAACAGCAGTAATAGAAATGCATTTAAAAACACCAATGTAGTTACATCAGTTGACCAGAGGAGGCAGGATTTCCTAAAGGACAATGAAACTCCTAACCCTATATTAAAACAACAAACAAATTTAGTCCTTAATTCTGAACAGCAGGTTTTTCAGGTAGATCCAAATACCAGGGAAAGAGGAGGAAACATAGGAAGAGGAGCAAGAGGCAGAGGGGCAAGGAGGCAAAAGAGAGGAGGAAGAAACAAATATGCACTATGAACGTAATTAACATCTCAAATTACACTCTTACTAAAGAGGAAAAAGAGGTATTGAGTTTTGGTTTAGGTTATGTGCCGACTAATAAATTTAATTTGTTCAACACTATTGTGGACGTGAATAAAATGGTTCGGGATCTCACACTAAGAAAATTCTTTTGGAAAAAAGATGAAATAGATGTCAATGGAGATGTAGATTTTATACACTCTAGTGACACTCTACCCAAAATATATGACATAGTTGATTTTACAGAGGCATGTGATCTACTAAAGGCACATGATCTAGCCAAAGAATCAATAGTTGATGAAATTCCCCTTAAGTTTGCTCATGGTGGATATACACCAAAATCAATTTTTTATCCAACAAGGGAAAGAGGGCCATTCTTAGAGGCTTTTCACCATAGAATTGAAGAGGACCTCATTGCACTTTTCAATAACACTAAGCATCCTTATCCAAACTTAAATAATGAACAATCTAAGGCCCTCAATGACTTAAAATCTAGAGAGGACATTGTAATAAAGAGGGCGGACAAGGGTGGCTGCGTGGTAGTACAAGACAAGCAGCTATATCTTGAGGAAGCTTTTAGGCAACTCAATGATATAGAAGTCTATGAAACTCTTAGACACAATCCAACGGAAAAATACAGGCAGCAACTTAAATCACTGCTAGATGATGGCTTGGAGATGGGTGTTTTAGACCAAGGCACTGTAGATTACCTTTTTGTTCAAAATCCTGTTACCCCCATATTCCATCACCTCCCCAAGGTTCATAAATCCTTGGAGGGGGTGAAAGGAAGGCCTATTGTGGCGGGTATAGGATCTCTTTTTGAAAATATTTCTACATGGATTGAATCTTTATTACAACCAGTAGTCTATGGTCTTCCTTCATACCTCAAAGATACGAAACACCTCTTGGGTTGTCTGAAAGAGGTATCCTGGACAGATACTGCGGAATGGCTGACTATAGATGTAGTCAGTCTATATTCTGCTATCCCTCATAAGAAAGGTTTAGAAGCCATCTCATATATGTTGGATAGATTCAGCAACTATGATGAGTGTCTTAAGACTTTTCTAATCCAAACGTTGGATTTTTTACTAACTCATAACTTTTTCCAATTCGAGGGGACTTTTTATCTCCAGAGACGTGGCACTGCCATGGGGGCAAAGTTTGCCCCGGCATACGCCAACCTATATATGGGTTGGTGGGAGGCCTGCCACGTCTTTGGAGATACAAACCCCTTCAGGGGTTACATCACCATGTATAAAAGATATATCGATGACCTCCTGTTCATTTGGACAGGGGGTCCATCTAGACTAAAGGAGTTTGTTAAATTCCTCAATTGCAATGATGCCAATTTGCAATTCACCTATGAGAGTAACAAAGAATCTATACCCTATCTAGACCTCTTATTAATAGGAGAAACTGATACTCAGCAAATAAAGACAACCTTATATCGTAAACCAATTGCAGCAAATGCCATATTACATGGCCGAAGCAATCATCCAAAACATATGGGTTTTGGAATAGCGAAAGGGCAATTCATAAGGTTGAAACGTAATTGCACAGATAATGAAGTTTTTAATGCAGAGAGTTTGAAAATGAGAAAGAATCTCCTAGAGAGAGGCTATCACATAAAAACAATAGATAGAGCTCTCCTAGAAGTAACTAGGTTGGATAGAGAGACTCTCCTTCTAGATAAAAAAGCCCCAGTAAACAAACAACGTTTCGATAGCTCAAGACCTACATTTGTTACCACATATAGTGCGCAATTTAATGATATATGTGGAATTGTGGAAAAGCATCTACCTATTCTGACTGCTGAGGACAGCCTCAAAGACCTTGTACAGAAGGGATGCAATTTTGTCTCGCGTAGAGGCTACACGATAGGCAATGCGGTTTCTCCTAGCCTTCTTAGAAATACACAAGCTAGAAGCAATAGTTGGCTGAATGTAAAAGGCCACTATAAGTGTCATTACAGCAATTGCATTGCCTGTGGTTTCACAAAGGTTTCTAAGAGCTTCCAATCATACACCACACATAGGGTCTATGAGTTGGATGCGTATACAAACTGTCGCTCTATCTTCGTTATCTATCTCATAGATTGCGTAGAATGTAAAAAACAATACATTGGATGCACCTCCAGAGAGTGCAGAACTAGGATTAGGGAGCATCTCAAAAATATTGAACATGGTATTGAATGTTCTGACCTTGCCAGACATTTCATACATATCCACAATAAAGTGGTAAGCAGTCTAAAATGGCAAATTATTGACCATATTAAACCCGCCATACGTGGTGGAGATAGAGTAACTAAACTCTCATATAAAGAGGCCTTCTGGATTTTCAAAATGAAAACTAGGATTCCAGACGGCTTCAATATAGTGGGCGATGTCATTAATGTATGGAGGAACTAATAAATAAGAATTATAATTAGGATTAAAGGGAGTATTTGAAGTAGTATGAAATTATTTCCTTGTTAAATAGGAATTTCATTATGCACTAATATTTAATACAAAGGACTATTTCTTATACTAGTTAGCTCATATTTTATCCCTATGAATATACAGGATAAACTTAGATAATAAATATTTGAACCTTTAGGTACATTATTATAACCAAATATGTATATAATTAAAATTGTCATAGTGGTAATTAATAATATGAGGTAACTAACACCCCTTACCCCTCTATGGATTTACAAAATTACATGGTTATCATTATGGTGTTATTTAATCCGCTCATATATAGGCTTTAAAATAATCATAGGCTGTTCCCATTTTCTTTATAAGATATCTTTTATTTGATGGTTAAGGTTGAATATGCTATCAGAGATATATATATATGTTTAGCCTGAGTGGACAATAAATTGTTGATACTTGTACTTTGTAATTTCCCCCAATGACTAGCCACTTATAGTCTGTCTTTATTCCCACATAGTGTTGACATAGGTCTGTCCCTTTAACAATTAGCACCTGGAGCCCTTACACCTGATGACAAGGGTGTGTTTAAATAGACAATGTTAGTGTGGAGCAAATTATGTCCATGAATAAGGCGAATATCTGCTGAAACGCGTAGGACGATTCCTGTATCTGTTCCAGGTGTTGGGACATTTTTTCTGTGTGTTTTACCTTTTTTTATAAGTTTTTTTGCACGGTTTTCCTTTAATAAATTTTGATTGATTATACGCCTGGGAGGTTTGCTGGATTTCTTTTGTGCTATTGGGAATGATGCTGTCTGCTTGGACTCCATTGAGCACCTGTACACCGATGGCTGACAGCAGAGGAAATTCCCTCCCTCCCTTACTTGTTGTGGTACTGTCACAGATTCTGGAGTTGGGGTGCTTGTCCTCTTAGTCAGGTAGTTTGATCATTGTCAGTGTTTTGATGGATAAGTTTTCCCATGGGGTGGGTGAGCTTTGAAATTTCTCCCCGGGCATGAGGTTAAAGGGAGTGGTGGTGAATTAAGGTGGGGACGGACTTAGCAATTTAGTATGGAAGTGAAATAAACTAAGGGATGCCCCTTCAAATATGGACAGAAGCTTGCCATATCCCTACAATCATATAATAAATCTCCAGTTGGTTAGAACATAAATAATGAAATCTCCCTAAGGTTAAAGGGACACTAAACCTTTGAAAAAACTGTATTTGAAACTATAATAAACTATTAATAAATAATATTCGCAATATGCTTTAATTAACTATTATTCACGGTTTACTATATATTCATGATCAAAAATTAATATAATTCCAAACCCACACTTACTTCTTTTGATCCCCGTTACCAATAGTGCCTGATAACCTGCGTTATCAATATGGCCGTAATCCGCCGTACTGCGCATGCGCTTTATTTTTGCGCGTCATCGAAAACGTCACCATCCATTTAATCTACAGACCTCCGTAATCGAGCATTCTCAACAGATGTTTCAGCGTTCTCGAGCAGGTAAGATGTGAGTGCTTAGCAGCGATAATACCCCTAGTAAGAACGAGCATATATTGAATAACTCACGCATCAAAATATCTGAATAGCATCGATTTTGAAATTGAAATAACTAATAAATAGCGAGGCAACTAGCAAATAATCACCCTTGAAGTAACGAGCATTATTAATTAATATTTGAACATTTTGACAACATTTGATGAAAGAAACTCATATTCAAATTTAATATATTATACAATGTTGTTTTAAATTTCATGCAATATCGGATATAAATGTTAAAAAGAATGACACTTATTCACTGTTCTCACAATGCGGTTTCCTGTAAATAAAAGAGTATATCTTTGGCAAACATCTTTATTCACTATATTATATTTGATAGAGATCTACTTTTAATTACAATAATTATGCTTATTGTTATTTAAAAATAAATTATGGAGATCACGTCTAATTGGAAAGTTGAGGGTATCATACAGAGTTCTATTGAATGTGTAATCTTTAGAATATAATTCATAAATGCACAGTTGTAATAGCAATGGTATCTATTTTTTAATTAGAATGTATTCGCATATAATTATTTTAGACTTTGTATAATCATATACATAGTTGTCACATTGAGATGTTGGAATTAAAACATAAATCGATTTAACTATATTCATTATTTAATTATTAATTTTTAATTAAAAAGAAATAATAATAAATAGCGTTCAATATAAAAGCAAATAAATACAGATTTTACCTGTACAATGATGTCTCCTGCAACACACGAACTCAATGCAGCAAGCTTGTAACGGAATAAATACAAAAATTACAAACAATAGCTTGCTTATCAAGTTAGTGGGTTGAGAAGAGACATGCAGAAAACACCCATAAATTAGAGACAGAGATAAGAATTTATAAGTCATTTAACTTTCTTTGTTCGTAAAACAGACTTAGCCGCAATTGAATCAAATACCGATGTCATGGATATAGTTTTTGTAATGCGCATGCGTTATGCCAGTCGATCACGTAATGGCGTTTGGAATCAGATGTTCAATATGCGCATGCGATAAGTTGCTAAATGATTTGCGCATGCGCGCGATGACGATCGATTTGTATAATTATATGCACGATAGAGCACTGCGATTGGACAAAGTCTATTCTAATTTCGTCACTGAAAAAGGGGGTTTGGCAGCGGTGACGCGATTGCAAGGATTTTATATATCGTTTTCTAAGGCAAGAAATACTCGTTTGAGATTGCAATAAGGTAATTTTTACTTGATAAGTTGTTGACAATAGATTTTAGGGTGTTAATTGTAGTAAAAAAAACAAAGTTTTGGAATCCTTTAAGGTGTGCTGAAGTTGAAACTTTCAGTCAGAATGTGTACGAGAGGTCTGTTTCAACTTGAATATATAGTAATAAAATATGTAAATTCAATTGGTATACAATTACAGTGCAACATTTTATTAATTTGGTTAAAAATCTCCTTGCAGAATAGTTGTATAGTGGGGCAATCGCACCAAATATGAAACAAAGAGCCCTTTTTTCACATCCTCTCCAGAATCGGTCTTTGACTCGGGAAAATATATTTTAGTCTCATGGGAATTATTTATGCCAAGATGTGATAGTCAGGAAGTAGAGTTTTATTGGACTGCATCAATAACTTGGACGAGACCAGGAGATTTAAATTCTCCACCTAAGAGGTGGAGAAGAGGTTAGGAAGCATCGGTCTGATGACCGCTGCTTGATAAATACTGACTACAGGTTCTCTTGTGAGAGAAGGGCTAACCATTTGATAAATCGAACCCATAGAGTAACCAGAGTGATCTAAGGTGATCTAAGAAGTCTGGTCAGTATACCATACACAATTAACCTTGAGAGATGTTTATCTCACTATGCAGGATTCTGTATATGAAGGAGAGACTCCTATATTACAAAATAATGTCTAAACAAATCCCAAAGATTCTGTGTGATTTCTCTCCGTCTGGAGCTTTATGTACTTCAATGTTTTTAATACACTGCAGTACAAAGTTAAAGGGACATGAAACCCAATTTTTTTCTTTCATAATTCAGATATAACATAAAATAAAAAAAAAAATCCAATTTACTTATACTTTCAAATTTGTTTCCAACATACACAGAAGACGTTTCAGCATGTCAGAGCCTATATTTATTCTTTATTATTTATATATAAAAATACCACCCTTGTCGGTATAATACCAACTGGGTGGCAACACTACCGCTACTGAGGAAATTGATACCTTCTCTTAGATCCTGAGGAAATTTATACCTACTGAGGAGATTTTTTATCTTTTCTTAGATCCTGAATCTCAAACCTCTAATGGTTATGTTTGCAATCCCTCAAAAAAACAAGTTTTGCACAATTTGTTAATAATATGCATTCAAAATTAGTGTTAGAACAGTATGTTACTTCTGTAAACTCAGAACAAGAGGTACATAGATTTTTTGATTTTTTTTTAAATGGGGCAATTTTATATATAGGTTGCCGGTTAATCTACAGCAACAATATACTGCCCCTTTTCAAAATACATTATATATACAAAATGCCAACCTAAGAGGAGAATTCTTATTGCCATGAGCTATGCAGAACATGGGGTAGTAGGGGGTTAGGATTGAGGTAGGGTGAGGGAATCACCTTTTTTTATTGGGTTTTTGATAACCCTAACAATATTTTTTTATATAAAAGGTGAATAAAATGCCAATACTGTAATTAGTTTTTCTTTTTTTCTTATTAAAGGACCAGTTAATACAGTAGAATTGCATAATCAACAAATGCATGATGCAATAGCACTTAGTCTGAACTTCAAATGAGTAGTAGGTTTTTTTTAAATAAATTGCAAAGTTATGTCTATTTCCACTCCCCCTGTATCATGTGACAGCCATCAGCCAATCATAAATACATATACGTATATGCTGTGAATTCTTGCACATGCTCAGTAGGAGCTGGTGACTGAAAAAGTGTAAATATAAAAAGAATGTGCACATTTTGTTAATGGAAATAAATTGGAAAGTTGTTTAAAATTGCATGCTCTATCTGAATCAGGAAGTTTAATTTTGACTTCAGTGTCCCTTTAATGATACATGTAATGTTTACTGTGACGGATCCCAGCTACCCCGAATGGGTAGCTCCGCCAAAGGATCTTTCCAACACCTGGAACCTGCCGCCATGTAGTGGAGAAGAGTGATTATAGCAGGAGCCCACCCAAATAACTAGACATACTAGCATCCAGGTGAAACAAGAACTGATTTTTATTGGAAAAATACACAGTTTATATACACAATCTCATCAAGATAAGAGCCTTATCGGTCCTCTGAATCTCCCGCCATTCCTGCCACTCCAGACAGGCTGGCCCCATCCCCAGAGTCCATTGTCCCATAGTGACTAGCAGTATAAGGATGGTGGTTTCCGGGGTGATTCCGGCACTAGCTGGGGATATCTAAATAACAGAATCATAGTCCAAATTATTGTACGGATTTGTTTGATTCCTTTTGGGATTAGCTGGGGACATCTAAATAACAGTGGCAAAATATGGATTTTGCCTCTGTTATTTAGATGTCCACAGCTAGTGCCAAAATTATGGATGCACCGCTTCAGTAATATTTGCCGACTGCGGCAATGAACGCATGCATGCTCTGTAGTGTAATTTGCAAGTTTATTGCAGGCAGATTCTGTAATATTTTCCTACTGCGGCAGTGAGCGCATGCGTGAACAACTATGTTTGCAAGTTTTTGTAGGCGTGGGCATAGGTATGGAAACGTAACGCAGTAGGAGAATATTACAGAACACCGGCTCAAGGATCAGCACTCTGTGGGACCTCTAGGATGTATTCAATCTAAAATAGCTTTATTCCAAGTATAGTAAAAACAATTAAAAGCATAAAAGTACAATGTGACTGCAGCTGACAATCCATTAGAGGAAAGACCAATAGCTATTTACATAAGCCAAGGAGCATTCCTTTAGCTCTGTGTCCTTACAGTTTGTCCTTACCTGCACTCCCATCCCATTGACATATAGTGCATCAAATTTATTTATTTATTTATAAAATAATTTACCAGGAAGGATACATTGAGATTTCTCTCGTTTTCAAGTATGTCCTGGGATCACAAAATATTGCATTGATACAATAGGGTACAATAAAATACAAAAACAATAATAATACACAATATATGCAAACATTTAACATAGAGCAGGTACGAAATATTTAATCAACCATGACAGGAGCATTCTGTTTTGAGATATGTAGAGAGGGATCTCTTAAAGGACTTTAGGCTTGGGGAAGTTTTTAAAGTGTGAGGGAGGTCATTCCATAATTGTGGTGCTCTGTAGGAAAAGGAGGATCGAGCTGCTTTCTTTTTGTATTGAGGCAAGCTAAATAATGTGCTGTTATTGGATCGGAGGTTATAAGAGGTGGGAATAGCAGGGGAGAGCATTTTGCTCAGGTAGGGTGGGAGCTTCCCAGAAAGGCTCTTAAAGACAAGGCAGGAAAGATGGAGGGTGCGTCTGGATTCCAGCGACAGCCAGTTTAGTTCTTTTAGCATGTCACAATAGTGGGTCCTGTAGTTACATTGTAGCACAAAGCAAGCGGCAGAACAAGTTATATAACGTATTTAGTTTATTAAGGTGAGTTTGCAGAGCAGGTGCATATACTACGTCCCCATAATCCAAGATAGGCATCAGCATTTGCTGTACAATCTTTTCCTTTACTGTAGGGCTGAGGCAAGATTTTTTTCTGTACAGGGCACCTAGTTTTGGATTAAGTTTAGAGGCAAGTTTTTCTATGTGGAGTCCAAAAGATAGATTGGGGTCTAACAACATACAAGTATTTAAAAGAGTGGACTGCGGTCAGCGTGCAATTGGATTTTGTTTTCATGCGAAGATGGGAATTTTGTAATTTTTGTATTTTAGGTTCCGTTCTAAAGATCATTGTGACAGTTTTGTCAGTGTTTAGGAAGAGTTTGTTTTTCGAGATCCACTTTTCTACCTCTGTGAACTGGTCTTGGAGCACTGCTTCAAGCTGCGGCAGATCAGGTTTGTTTGCATAGATTACCATGTCGTCTGCGTACATGTGTATAGTTGAGGATTTGCAGACATTAGGCAAATCATTTATAAATACTGTGAATAGTAGGGGGCCGAGAATGGAACCTTGGGGAACACCACACGTGACTGGGAGAGGGAGGGAGTCACTGTTAGAGACAGAAACATATTGTGATCAATCCGATACATATAATTTAAACCAGGTTAACGGGCGATCAGCAATACCAGAGTTTTTTAGTTTGAGAAGTAGTATGTCATGGTCCACTGTGTCAAAAGCCTTTGCAAAATCAAGGAAAATAGCTCCAGTTAGGTCTCCTTGTTCCATGCCAGTTTGGATGTCATTGCAAACTTTTAGGAGGGCAGTTGTAGTGGAGTGATTCGGTCTAAAACCTGATTGATCAGGGGTCAGATAGTTAGAAAGTTGATAATACTCGCATAATTGCATATGGACGCATTTTTCTAAGATTTTTGACAATACAGGGAGCAATGATATAGGACGATAGTTAGAAACCAAGGTTAACTCCCCACTTTTATGAATAGGCACTACTCTTGCAGTTTTCCAGAGTTTGGGTATGTATCCAGACACCAAGGATTCGTTAATTAGGGTTGCGACAGGCTTAGCAATTGCCGGCGCACTGAGCTTCAACAGCATTGCTGGGATTTGATCAGGTCCTGACTGTTTTTTTCATTTTTAGATTATTGAGGTGTTTCTTAATGACATTGAAGGGTACAGGTCTAAAATTGAACTTTTCTATATTGGGTCTTTGCTGTTTTAGTGGGGCCTGATCCACATTTGTAGCTTCAGGATGCGTGCCATTTATTAGTTTGTCAATCAGGGTGGTGGAGCATCCGACAAAATAATTGTTAACCCCTTAATGACCGCAGCACTTTTCCATTTTCTGTCCGTTTGGGACCAAGGCTATTTTTACATTTCTGCGGTGTTTGTGTTTAGCTGTAATTTTCCTCTTACTCATTTACTGCACCCACACATATTATATACCGTTTTTCTCGCCATTAAATGGACTTTCTAAAGATACCATTATTTTCATCATATCTTATAATTTACTATAAAATTTTTTATAACATATGAGGAAAAAATTGAAAAAAACACACTTTTTCTAACTTTGACCCTCAAAATCTCCTACACTTCAACAACTACCAAAAAACTCCCATGCTAAATAGTTTCTAAATGTTGTCCTGAGTTTAGAAATACTCAATGTTTACATGTTCTTTGCTTTTTTTGCAAGTTATAGGGCAATAAGTACAAGTAGCACTTTGCTATTTCCAAAAATTTTTTAAAAAAATTAGCGATAGTTACATTGGAACACTGATATCTGTCAGGAATCCCTGATTAACCCTTCACATATATATATTTTTTAAAAGAACACAACCTAAGGTATTAAACATGGGGTATTTTGACTCTTTCCATGCAACTATTTTACCACCAATCTATGCCAAAGTTTGAAAAAAAAAAAAAAAAAAGTGGTGATTTTTTGACAAAATAGCAATTCAAGAATACATTTACTGAGAACGTTAAGGGTTACTGCCAAATAACACCCCAATATGTCTTCAGCAGCATCTCCTGAGTACAGTGATACCACCCATGTATAGGTCTGTTGGGTTCTCTGGGGGCTAAAAGGCCTTATTTTTAGGGGGCGCATTCCAGTTTTTTAATTTGGAATTTTCACATCTGTCGTCATGCACCCATGTCCTATTTGGGACATTTCTGAAGCCGGACAATGCAAATTACCCCCATCAAACCATATATTTTTAAAAAGTAGACACCCTAGGGTATTTCAAATGCTGGTATTTTAACACTTTGCATGCACTAATTCAACCACCAGTCTTTGTCAAACTTTTGGGTAGTCATTTTGGTGTGTTATTTTTCACACGCATTGTACTTTAGGCATGGATTCTCAGTTCCTGTTATATGTTACTGACCAAAAACACCTCAATATGTGTTCAACAACAACTTCCGAGTACAGTGATACCCCCCATGTATAGGTGTGTCGGGTTCTCTGGGGGCTAAAAGGCCTTCATTTTAGGGGGCGCATTCCAGTTTTTCAACTTGGCATTTTCATGGGGGGTATCACTGTACTCGGAAGTTGTTGTTGAACACATATTGAGGTGTTTTTGGTCAGTAACATATAACAGGAACTGAGAATCCATGCCTAAAGTACAATGCGTGTGAAAAATAACACACCAAAATGACTACCCAAAAGTTTGACAAAGACTGGTGGTTGAATTAGTGCATGCAAAGTGTTAAAATACCAGCATTTGAAATACCCTAGGGTGTCTACTTTTCAAAAATATATGGTTTGATGGGGGTAATTTACATTGCCCGGCTTCAGAAATGTCCCAAATAGGACATGGGTGCATGATGACAGATGTGAAAATTCCAAGTTGAAAAACTGGAATGCGCCCCCTAAAATTAAGGCCTTTTAGCCCCCAGAGAACCCGACACACCTATACATGGGGGGTATCACTGTACTCAGGAGATGTTGTTGAATACATATTGAGGTTTTTTTTGGCAGTAACACATAACAGGGACTGAGAATATATGCCTAAAGTACAATGTGTGTGAAAAATAATGCAAAAAAATGACTACCTAAAAGTTTGACAAAGACTAGTGGTTGAATTAGTGCATGGAAAGTGTTAAAATACCAGCATTTGAAATACCCTAGGGTGTCTACTTTTCAAAAATATATGGTTTTATGGGGGTAATTTACATTGGCCGGCTTCAGAAATGTCCCAAATAGGACATGGGTGCATGATGACAGATGTGAAAATGCCAAGTTGAAAAACTGGAATGTGCCCCCTAAAATTAAGGCCTTTTAGCCCCCAGAGAACCCGACACACCTATACATGGGGGGTATCACTGTACTCGGAAGTTGTTGTTGAACACATATTGAGGTGTTTTTGGTCAGTAACATATAACAGGAACTGAGAATCCATGCCTAAAGTACAATGCGTGTGAAAAATAACACACCAAAATGACTACCCAAAAGTTTGACAAAGACTGGTGGTTGAATTAGTGCATGCAAAGTGTTAAAATACCAGCATTTGAAATACCCTAGGGTGTCTACTTTTTAAAAATATATGGTTTGATGGGGGTAATTTGCATTGTCCGGCTTCAGAAATGTCCCAAATAGGACATGGGTGTGTGAAAAATAATGCAAAAAAATGACTACCTAAAAGTTTGACAAAGACTAGTGGTTGAATTAGTGCATGGAAAGTGTTAAAATACCAGCATTTGAAAGGTGTTTTTGGTCAGTAACATATAACAGGAACTGAGAATCCATGCCTAAAGTACAATGCGTGTGAAAAATAACACACCAAAATGACTACCCAAAAGTTTGACAAAGACTGGTGGTTGAATTAGTGCATGCAAAGTGTTAAAATACCAGCATTTGAAATACCCTAGGGCAGTGTTTTTCAACCAGTGTGCCGTGGCACACTAGTGTGCCGTGAGAGATCCTCAGGTGTGCCACGGCAGACTGACAACAATGTGACATATTTTTTAAACTTTGCTTGTTTTTTACTCCCAGTGCAGGGGTAGTTTGTAGGAGGCATGGCATAACAGCACAATACATACAGTATGTGTGTGTTTGTGTGTATGTGTATATATATATGCTGTATTAGGCTACAATGTGTGATTTTTTTAAAATTTTTGGATGGTGGTGTGCCACAGGATTTTTTAATGTAAAAAAGTGTGCCACGGCAAAAAAAAGGTTAAAAATCACTGCCCTAGGGTGTCTACTTTTCAAAAATATATGGTTTGATGGGGGTAATTTACATTGCCCGGCTTCAGAAATGTCCCAAATAGGACATGGGTGCATGATGACAGATGTGAAAATTCCAAGTTGAAAAACTGGAATGCGCCCCCTAAAATTAAGGCCTTTTAGCCCCCAGAGAACCCGACACACCTATACATGGGGGGTATCACTGTACTCAGGAGATGTTGTTGAATACATATTGAGGGTTTTTTTGGCAGTAACACATAACAGGGACTGAGAATATATGCCTAAAGTACAATGTGTGTGAAAAATAATGCAAAAAAATGACTACCTAAAAGTTTGACAAAGACTAGTGGTTGAATTAGTGCATGGAAGCCGGCCAATGTAAATTACCCCCATCAAACCATATATTTTTGAAAAGTAGACACCCTAGGGTATTTCAAATGCTGGTATTTTAACACTTTCCATGCACTAATTCAACCACTAGTCTTTGTCAAACTTTTAGGTAGTCATTTTTTTGCATTATTTTTCACACACATTGTACTTTAGGCATATATTCTCAGTCCCTGTTATGTGTTACTGCCAAAAAAAACAACATCTCCTGAGTACAGTGATACCACCCATGTATAGGTGTGTTGGGTTCTCTGGGGGCTAAAAGGCCTTATTTTTAGGGGGCGCATTCCAGTTTTTCAACTTGGAATTTTCATATCTGTCATCATGCACCCATGTCCTATTTGGGACATTTCTGAAGCCGGGCAATGTAAATTACCCCCATCAAACCATATATTTTTGAAAAGTAGACACCCTAGGGTATTTCAAATGCTGGTATTTTAACACTTTCCATGCACTATTTCAACCACTAGTCTTTGTCAAACTTTTGGGTAGTCATTTTTTTTGTGTTATTTTTCACACACGTTGTACTTTAGGCATATATTCTCAGTCCCTGTTATGTGTTACTGCCAAAAAAACCTCAATATGTATTCAACAACATCTCCTGAGTACAGTGATACCACCCATGTATAGGTGTGTTGGGTTCTCTGGGGGCTAAAAGGCCTTATTTTTAGGGGGCGCATTCCAGTTTTTCAACTTGGAATTTTCACATCCCATGCACCCATGTCCTATGTAGGACATTTCTGAAGCCGGCCAATGTAATTTACCCCCATCAAACCATATATTTTTGAAAAGTAGACACCCTAGGGTATTTCAAATGCTGGTATTTTAACACTTTCCATGCACTAATTCTTTGTCAAACTATTAGGCAGTCATTTTTTGTGTGTTATTTTTCACACACATTGTACTTTAGACATGCATTCTCAGCTCCTGTTATGTGTTACTGCCAAAGAAGACCCCAATATGTGTTCACCAACATCTCCTGAGTACAGTGATACCACCTATGCATAAGTTTCTTGGCTTGTTCGGGGGGTGTAATGCCAAATGTCCAACATGCGTTTGTGATTTTTTTTTCACATTTAACATATTTTCTTTGCCTATTGTCTTTTTGGGGGTATTTTAACATACCCCAATTTATTTGTTTCCATGAATGTGCATATTTTTGAAATGTTGACACCCCAAGGTATTGTATATAGTGTGCTTTGATGCATTTGAAGTAACTGTTTTAGCTAAAAAAAATTGGAGAAAGTGTATGGTGGCATTTTTTCAATTTTCATTTTTACACACACATTGCTTTTTGACTATGATTTAGGAGAGACTGTTGTAAGTTAGTGCAAAAAAATACTTCAGGTTGTTTTCTGCTAGGCACCCTGAGTACACCTATGCCCCCCATGCATAGGTTTGCCAGGATTTTGGGAAGGTTATGTTACAATTTTATGACTTGTGATTTTAGTTATTAAGTGAGAGTATTTCTTCTGATAGGCCTATCTTTAGTTTGGGGCCTATTGTAAACCCCACTTTTATTTATTGCCATGAATGTGCATATTTTTGAAATGTTGACACCCCAAGGTATTGTATATGGTGTGCTTTGATGCATTTGAAGTAACTGTTTTAGCTAAAAAAATTGGAGAAAGTGTATGGTGGCATTTTTTCAATTTTCATTTTTACACACACATTGCTTTTTGACTATGATTTAGGAGAGACTGTTGTAAGTTAGTGCAAAAAAATACTTCAGGTTGTTTTCTGCTAGGCACCCTGAGTACACCTATGCCCCCCATGCATAGGTTTGCCAGGATTTTGGGAAGGTTATGTTACAATTTTATGACTTGTGATTTTAGTTATTAAGTGAGAGTATTTCTTCTGATAGGCCTATCTTTAGTTTGGGGCCTATTGTAAACCCCACTTTTATTTATTGCCATGAATGTGCATATTTTTGAAATGTTGACACCCCAAGGTATTGTATATGGTGTGCTTTGATGGCTTTTTAGCCAAAAAAATTGGAGAAAGTGTATGGTGGCAATTTTTCAATTTTCATTTTTACACACACGTTGCTTTTTGACTATGATTTAGGAGAGACTGTTGTAAGTTAGTGCAAAAAAAATACTACAGGTTGTTTTCTGCAAGGCACCTTGAGAACACCTATGTCCCCCATGCATAGGTTTGACAGGGGTTTTTGTAAAAAAAAAAAAAAGAACAGCCCCATTTTAGAAAAAAAAATATATTAGTGAAATGTAAAAATCTGGCACATTAAAAGTAAAAAAATAACAACAAAAAATTTAACAGTAAACATAACAAAAAAAAATAACAGCAAATGTATTTATTTTTTAAAAATTGACCATTGTATGGTACCGCTTGAAGCAGTCCCCAATGCAGAGTCCAGGCTGTCCAGGTCAATCAGGACAGTGATATACAGTGTCCCTTCTCTGCCCCCTCTTGGTACAGACTCTGCATTTTTTTTGTGGTCTCTGCTTTGCGGCAGTAGGGGGGATTTTAAAAATAAAATGAGTAGCCCCAACTCTGCTCTCTCCCATCACCGCCCGGGGAGCAGGTGCATCATGGTACAAAATCCCCGAAATGATCTGGAGCTGAAATTGTAAAAAAGTCTGTTTCATTCCGGGGTTTGCTTTTTTGAACAACAAAAAAGCGTTGTGGGTTGCAATCTGCATTAGGTAAATTGCAACCTTTTTGTACCAGGCCCTTGTCTTCCGCATAATTAGGTAGGGCTGCAGCAGCTGATCTGCCAGATCAACCCCACCCATATGTCGGTTATAAGACTTGATGCACACTGGCTTCCTTATGATCTCAGCTCTGCCACGTACAGAGACCGCCACCGTCCTCTCTGTGTGGATGGTGGTAAGAAGGTATACATCCTTCTTGTCTCTGTACTTAAGTGCCAACAGCTCCTCTTGGCGCAGAGCTGAGGTCTCCCCCCTTCGTAGCCGGGTGCGTACAAGTTGTCCTGGGAAACCTTTGCGGTTCTTTTTAATAGTACCGCAAGCTACTGTATCAAAGCAATACAGTAGCTTGAACAAAAGGACACTTGTATAAAAATTGTCTAAGTACAAGTGATACCCTTTGTTCATTAGGTGTAATATCAGGTCCCAGACAATCTTGCCAGTGGTTCCCATATGTTCTGGGCAACCTGGAGGGTCAAGGTGGCTATCCTTTCCCTCATACACCCGGAAGGCCTGAGTATACCCAGTCTCGCTCTCACAGAGCTTATACACCTTTACCCCATACCTGGAGCGCTTGGAAGGAATATACTGCTTGAATCCCAGCCTTCCCTTATACTTCATCAGGGATTCATCAACGCATATATTCCTTCCAGGTGTATAAGCCTCTGCAAACCTGGCAGAAAAGTGGGTAATCAGGGGGCGGATTTTATACAGCCTGTCAAATTGGGGATGCTCCCTAGGGGGGGCACAGGCTGTTGTCGCTGAAGTGCATGAAATGAAGAATCATTTCATATCTCTGCCTCGACATACTCTGGGAGAAAATGGGGGTAGAGCAGATGGGGCTACTGCTCCAGTAGGAGCGAACGGAGGGTTTCTTTATGATGCCCATCAGCATAGTCAATGCCCAGAATTTTTTAAATTCTGGTACATTGATGGGGGCCCATTGCTGCTTTGCCAAATATGTTTCAGGCTTTGCAGCACGGTACTGATGGGCATATAAATTAGTTTGGGCGACAATGTTCCCCAATACATCATCACCCAGAAACACCTCCAGAAACTGTTGGGGGCTAAAACCTGCCACATCTATATTTATGCCAGCATTTGCTGTGAAGGGTGGGATATCTGTCCTCTGGAGATGAGGCGTTACCCACTCTTCAGCGGAAATGGCAGCAACACGCCTCCTTCTAGCAGGGGGGCTGGCAGGGGGGCTAGCAGGGGGGCTGGCAGGGGGGCTAGCAGCCACAGATACATCACTATCAGTTGAGACTGCATCTAATGATGTATCTGAGCATATGGCAGGGTCAAAATTGGGGTCTGAGTCAGACATAGAGGCATCTGACTCTGACGCAAGGATGGCATATGCCTCCTCAGCACTATATGTTTTCTTTGACATTATTGTATCTGTCACAGAAAACCAAAATTAATTAATTAACTAAATGACCTTTGGTTTTTTTTAAAAAAAGTACAGCTATGCTAATGCCAGTGATTTATAGCGATCACTGGCAAGCTAGGGGTTAAATACTCTTTAAATTAAATTAAATTAGCTAAATGGCTCTGAAAGGAGCCTTTGGGTTTTTAAAAAATTACAACAACAAAAATTAACCCCTAAAAAAATGCACAGACAGCAAAAAAGTACAGCTATGCTAATGCCAGTGATTTATAGCGATCACTGGCAAGCTAGGGGTTAAATACTCTTTAAATTAAATTAAATTAACTAAATGGCCTTTGGGTTTTTTTAAAAAAAAGTACAGCTATGCTAATGCCAGTGATTTATAGCGATCACTGGCAAGCTAGAGGTTAAATACTCTTTAAATTAAATTAAATTAGCTAAATGGCTCTGAAAGGAGCCTTTGGGTTTTTAAAAAATTACAACAACAAAAATTAACCCCTAAAAAAATGCACAGACAGCAAAAAAGTACAGCTATGCTAATGCCAGTGATTTATAGCGATCACTGGCAAGCTAGGGGTTAAATACTATTTAAATTAAATTAAATTAGCTAAATGGCTCTGAAAGGAGCGTTTGGGTTTTTAAAAAATTACAACAACAAAAATTAACCCCTAAAAAATGCACAGACAGCAAAAAAGTACAGCTATGCTAATGCCAGTGATGTATAGCGATCACTGGCAAGCTAGGGGTTAAATAGTCTTTAAATTAAATTAAATTAGCTAAATGGCTCTGAAAGGAGCCTTTGGGTTTTTAAAAAAAAAATACAACAACAAAAATTAACCCCTAAAAAAATGCACAGACAGCAAAAAAAAGTGCAGCTGTGCTACTGCCAGTGATTTATAGTGATCACTGGCAAGCTAGGGGTTAATGGCTCTGAAAAGAGCCTTTGGATTTTAAATTTTTTAACAAATAAAAGAAATAAATCTCTCTCTGCTAAAATACAGGTCTCTCTCTCTCTCCAACAAAATAGCAAGTGAGGAGAGGGAGGGAGATCCACACTGATCAGAGTCAATATTTACAAATATTGACCTGATCAGACAAATGGGAGATTTTATTATTATTTTTTTTTTTTCTAAGAAGGCTCAGATTGGGTGACCCTAGCTTGCCCCTATGGTGAGACAGGCTAGGGACACCCCCAGAAGCCCCATGATGCACTGGGCATCGCCATTTTGGAAGCCTCATGGGGGAGGGGGGGGGGGGCTATATGTGGGGGCTTTTTTATTTTATATTTTAATTTTTTTTTGCCCATTTTTTATTTTATTAATACACTAACTAAGTGCCTCGACCCACCGAGGCACTTAGCACACTAGCAGAGCATCGGAAGCGTGTCCGATCGCTTCCGATGCTCTGCTGCACTGCCGGGCTCCACGTGGAGCAAAACCGGAAGTGATCACTCAAGGGGGAGTGATCAATCCGGTCCCGGCACTCCGTAACAGCACTGTAGGGATGCCTAGACATCGAGGCATCCCTGCAGTACTGTAATAGTGCCTGGAAGCAATCTTGATCGCTTCCAGCACTCACTTTAGCCGAGGACGTGCAGGGTACGTCGTCAGGCGTTAACTGCCTTTTTTTTTCAGACGTACCCTGCACGTCCTCGGTCACTAAGGGGTTAAAGGCATTTGCTACTTCTAAGGGGAGTTGCAGGTTTTGGTTATCCACATTGACAGCGGAGTGTTGGGAGTGGATTGGTGGATTTTGTAAGTTATTTATAAGTTTCCAAAACTTTCTAGGGTTAGATATATTATTGGAAAGAGAAAAAAACAATATAATAGTGGAGGCGCTCAGCTTAACAATATATATTGTACATTGAATATAAGTCTTTTGTTGGTGAATTATGTCACAGAAGTAATATCAATTGAAGAATTACTGCTTACCAGCTGTTACCTCAATCTTATGAGGTACGATAAGAGCTCTGGTTTAAAGATGATCCGCTGTAAGGAAACTCCTATATCCTGGTGTTATCCTTGAAGATCTGTGGATCAGGGAGTGCCCTTCCGTTCTGGGAATGAAGATCCTGGACTCTCTTTAGATGGAAGAATGTAGACTGTAATCTGTCTTTTTATATCTTTCTTGGATGGTGGTAGGAATACTTGATTCTTGTTGGTAATATTCCTTAGAGAGAAGAGCCTTTAGGTGGTGAGAAATCCCCTGTTCCCTCAGTATGCAGTCAGAGCGTTGTTCATAAAAGGGAAGAAACAAAAGCACATAGCATAATATTGTTTTTACACAAAATGATTATTTATTAAGTGTTAATATGCTCTTACATTAAAATCCCTCAATAAATATATAGCAGTGGTGGGGCTAAAGGATCTACCCACAAATAATACAGATGTAATGATGGCGATAGTAATCTTACGCTATATAATTTCTGCTGTCAGCGATATAGGGCTGTGTGTCGGACCTCTGTAACAATTTTAGAGGTGTATAAAAAGAGTGCCCTATATGATCACTGCAGAAATAGAGTATGCAATGTTATACTAGAGCCAATGGGATAGGTGCTATATAATATACTTATATAGCGCCTATCCCATTGGCTCTAGTATAACATTGCATACTCTGTTTCTGCAGTGATCATATAGGGCACTCTTTTTATACACCTCTAAAATTGTTACAGAGGTCCGACACACAGCCCTATATCGCTGACAGCAGAAATTATATAGCGTAAGATTACTATCACCATCATTACATCTGTATTATTTGTGGGTAGATCCTTTAGCCCCACCACTGCTATATATTTTATTCATAACATTGGCTGTGATAACACACAGTATATCTATCAAAGTTTGGACTGGTTTATAACTATCAAGCACCAGGATCCTGTGATTACCACCATCTCTACCACACCCAAGGATACAGCTCTTTGTGTGGTGTATTTATGTTTATAACTTACCTCATACTGATTGAGGGATTTTAATGTAAGCGCATATTAACACTTAATAAATAATCATTTTGTGTAAAAATAATATTATGCTATGTGCTTTTGTTTCTTCCCTTTTATGAACAACGCCCTGACTGCATACTGAAGGAACAGGGGATTTCTCACCACCTAAAGGCTCTTCTCTCTAAGGAATATTACCAACAAGAATCAAGTATTCCTACCACCATCCAAGAAAGATATAAAAAGACAGATTACAGTCTACATTCTTCCATCTAAAGAGAGTGCAGGATCTTCATTCCCAGAACGGAAGGGCCATCCCTGATCCACAGATCTTCAAGGATAACACCAGGATATAGGAGTTTCCTTACAGCGGATCCTCTTTAAACCAGAGCTCTTATCTTACCTCATAAGATTGAGGTAACAGCTGGTAAGCAGTAATTCTTCAATTGATACTACTTCTGTGACATAATTCACCAACAAAAGACTTATATTCAATGTACAATATATATTGTTAAGCTGAGCGCCTCCACTATTATATTGTTTTTTCTCTTTCCATACATTTTTCACAGAGTCAGGGGTACTCTGTTTCAATATAGAGGCAGCACGCTGGATACACACTGGGCTGTTCTAACCCACTAATACCCAGAGACACATATCCTAGATTTTAGCGCAGGTGACCTCTTTCTCGTTCCCTTAGATATATTATTGTGCAGATTTTCACAGTAATATTGCGCCTTAGCCAATTTTGTTTGTTTAGTACATATATTTCGCCATTGTCTATGTACACAGTGATCATTCATAGTGCCAGTATGCTTGAACTTTGACCACAATGAATCCCGAAATTTGTACATTTGAATGAGGTCAGCTGTGATCCAATTCAAGTGTGCTCCTTTTACTCTCACCTTACGCAGCGGTGCATGTAAATTCCAAACTTGTAGGAGTTCAGACTGAAAGAATTCAACTGCAGAGTCTAGATCTAGGATTAGGTTTAATCTCTGCCAGGGGAGGTTCTTGATGTCATTTAGAAATGATTGCAGATTAAATTTTTTGAAGGACCTGGTGATTTTAACCTTGGGAGAGGATTTAGTAGCCTTTATTTTGCGCACACAGTACACTAAGCAGTGGTCACTGAAATTGTTAGGGAGAACACCTGCCTCCTGGATTCGGTCGGGAGAAGTGGAGAGAATCCAGTCGAGCAGGGTATGATTATGGCTTTTGATGTTTATGCGAGTTGGGGAGGAGATTGATTGCTTTAGCTGCAAAGATTTAAACAGTGAGTGACAACTGTTATTTTTTGGATTCAGCCAATCGATGTTAAAATCTCCAAAAACCAAAATTTCACTTTTTGGGTTTTGAGTTATGGATTCACTAAGGAGCTGTGCTATGTCCGAAATGGAATGCACAGGGGAGCTAGGTGGGTGTTATATTCCTGCAACAATGATTGATTTACTGCACGGGATCTCAATTTTGCCAGAAAGGAAATCAAAGGTGGCAGGAGAGCTAGATTTTTGTATGGGGGTGAACTTTGTGGAGTTGTCAACATAAATTACAATGCCGCCTCCTCTCGTTGCTCTGTCAATTCTATGTACATTTCACTACCCTGGTAGATTTTATTTAAGGAAACTTTCATCTTCATCTACTTGCTTTTAAAGGACAAGTAAATACAGTAGATTTGCACAATCAACAATGCAATAACACATAGGGGGAGATTTATCAAGCAGCCGATGCTTGTGCAATGTTAAATGCTGTCGGCATTTAGCGATGTCCACCCACAATTTGATAATTCGTCCCCTCAGTCTGAACTTCAAATGAGTAGTAGATTTTTTTCTGACAAATTTCAAAGTTATGTCTATTTCTACTCCTCCTGTATCATGTGACAGCCATCAGCCAATCACAAATGCATATACGTATATTCTGTGAATTCTTGCACATGCTCAGTAGGAGCTGGTGACTCAAAAAGTGTACATTTTAAAAGACTGTGCACATTTTGTTAATGGAAATAAATTGGAAAGTTGTTTAAAATTGCATGTTCTATTTGAATCACGAAAGTTTAATTTTGACTTGAGTGTCCCTTTAAAATCCTTTTTCTTTTGAGGGAAAGATGACTTTGCATATCAGGATTCTTCCTTTCTCATACAGGACAATGACTGTCTACTTTATTTTGTGAAAATACACTATGTTTTATTTTCATTATTAGTTCTTTTTATTTTTTGGATATTAACGCAAGTGTGTGTTATGGGTTTTTTTTGTTGCAAAAGCTTTCATCGGACCTGTTTGATGTGATATTGCTTGCTACTTCCTATTTAAAGTGAAGGTAAACTTTGATGAATGAAAGCCCGGTTTTTAAAAATACTATTAAAAACAGGGGCTCTTTTATTCATCAAAGTTTAGAAAGCAGCCGTTTTGTTTAAAAACTTACCTCTCTCCTCTTCACAGCCGGAGCAGCTTCCCCTGCCCGTAGATCCTCTCTTCACACGTGAGCAATGACTAATCTGGCTTCTTCCAATCATGGCATGGCCTCAGGCAATGTTACCTCTTGGGGGAAAGCCATGATTGGAGGAAGCCGGATTAGTCATTGCTGACGTGTGAAGAGAGGATCTTAGGGTGGGAGAAGCTGCTCCGGCTGTGAAGAGAAGAAAGGTAAGTTTTTAAATAAAATGGCTGCTTTATAAACTTTGATTAATTAAAGTGCCCCTGTTTTTAATAGTATTTTTAAAAAACGGGCTTTCATTCATCAAAGTTTACCTTTTACTTTAAGGTATCTTTGCATCATAATTTCCACCGATGTATTGAACAGCATTTGTGTATTCTGTGTGTCCTATGTCCTATTGCTGAACCTTTTTTGCCTAACCATTCTTGTCAGCTGAAAGTCTGATTAATTGATCTTCTGTTGTCTACTGTACCTACTTTGTTTCTGATTTGTATCTTTTGTGCTCCTTGACCTCTTGTCTGACCTGACCTTTTGACTTGTTCCCTTGGGATTGTGTTGCTTTTGAGCCTTCTCACAGAATTACTACAGCAACTTTAGCCTATTTTTAAGGTAATTCTTTGTCATCTTATCAATAATAAAGCTATTTGTATCTTATATCCAAAAAGGATACAGACAAAACGAAAAGAAATTGATAATGGAAGTAAACTGGAACATTGTTTAAAATCTTTTTATTTTTTTAAATATTTTTTTTTATTGAGGTATAAATCCAGGCATGTCAGTAAAAAATAAACCCAGATTTCTTCCAGACATATTATGAATACAAACAGGATATATTCAACTGACAATATTTAAAAATATAATGTAACAAACATTTTGCCCGTGGTAGTGTAAACCCTCTCGATGACACATGAGGCCACTTGTGGACCTCGTAATACTGCCATTATTACAAAACTTCAGAGGGTTATTATGAACACTAAGGCCTAGATTTGGAGTTCGGCGGTAAAAGGGCTGTTAACGCTCCGCGGGTTTTTTTCTGGCCGCACCATAAATTTAACTCTGGTATCGAGAGTTCAAACAAATGCTGCGTTAGGCTCCAAAAAAGGAGCGTAGAGCATATTTACCGCAAATGCAACTCTCGATACCAGAGTTGCTTACGGACGCGGCCGGCATCAAAAACGTGCTCGTGCACGATTCTCCCATAGGAAACAATGGGGCAGTTTGAGCTGAAAAAAAACCTAACACCTGCAAAAAAGCAGCGTTCAGCTCTTAACGCAGCCCCATTGTTTCCTATGGGGAAACACTTCCTACGTCTGCACCTAACACTCTAACATGTACCCCGAGTCTAAACACCCCTAACCTTACACTTATTAACCCCTAATCTGCCGCCCCCGCTATCGCTGACCCCTGCATTACACTTTTAACCCCTAATCTGCCGCTCCGTAAACCGCCGCCACCTACGTTATCCCTATGTACCCCTAATCTGCTGCCCTAACATCGCCGACCCCTATGTTATATTTATTAACCCCTAATCTGCCCCCCACAACGTCGCCGACACCTGCCTACACTTATTAACCCCTAATCTGCCGAGCGGACCTGAGCGCTACTATAATAAAGTTATTAACCCCTAATCCGCCTCACTAACCCTATCATAAATAGTATTAACCCCTAATCTGCCCTCCCTAACATCGCCGACACCTACCTTCAATTATTAACCCCTAATCTGCCGACCGGAGCTCACCGCTATTCTAATAAATGTATTAACCCCTAAAGCTAAGTCTAACCCTAACACTAACACCCCCCTAAGTTAAATATAATTTTTATCTAACGAAATAAATTAACTCTTATTAAATAAATGATTCCTATTTAAAGCTAAATACTTACCTGTAAAATAAATCCTAATATAGCTACAATATAAATTATAATTATATTATAGCTATTTTAGGATTAATATTTATTTTACAGGCAACTTTGTAATTATTTTAACCAGGTACAATAGCTATTAAATAGTTAAGAACTATTTAATAGTTACCTAGTTAAAATAATAACAAATTTACCTGTAAAATAAATCCTAACCTAAGATATAATTAAACCTAACACTACCCTATCAATAAAATAATTAAATAAACTACCTACAATTACCTACAATTAACCTAACACTACACTATCAATAAATTAATTAAACACAATTGCTACAAATAAATACAATTAAATAAACTATCTAAAGTACAAAAAATAAAAAAGAACTAAGTTACAGAAAATAATAAAATATTTACAAACATAAGAAAAATATTACAACAATTTTAAACTAATTACACCTACTCTAAGCCCCCTAATAAAATAACAAAGCCCCCCAAAATAAAAAATTCCCTACCCTATTCTAAAATACAAATATTACAAGCTCTTTTACCTTACCAGCCCTGAACAGGGCCCTTTGCGGGGCATGCCCCAAGAATTTCAGCTCTTTTGCCTGTAAAAAAAAACATACAATACCCCCCCCCAACATTACAACCCACCACCCACATACCCCTAATCTAACCCAAACCCCCCTTAAATAAACCTAACACTAATCCCCTGAAGATCTTCCTACCTTGTCTTCACCATACCAGGTTCACCGATCCGTCCTGGCTCCAAGATCTTCATCCAACCCAAGCGGGGGTTGGCGATCCATAATCCGGTGCTCCAAAGTCTTCCTCCTATCCGGCAAGAAGAGGACATCCGGACCGGCAAACATCTTCTCCAAGCGGCATCTTCTATCTTCTTCCATCCGATGACGACCGGCTCCATCTTGAA
The DNA here is from genome assembly GCF_027579735.1 of Bombina bombina. Lineage (NCBI taxonomy): Eukaryota > Metazoa > Chordata > Amphibia > Anura > Bombinatoridae > Bombina > Bombina bombina. The sequence continues at coordinate 789,230,022 of NC_069500.1, forward strand.
GACCTCCAGCGCGGATCCATCCTCTTCTTCCGACGACTAGACGACGAATGACGGTTCCTTTAAGGGACGTCATCCAAGATGGCGTCCCTCGAATTCCGATTGGCTGATAGGATTCTATCAGCCAATCGGAATTAAGGTAGGAATTTTCTGATTGGCTGATGGAATCAGCCAATCAGAATATAGTTCAATCCGATTGGCTGATCCAATCAGCCAATCAGATTGAGCTCGCATTCTATTGGCTGTTCCGATCAGCCAATAGAATGCGAGCTCAATCTGATTGGCTGATTGGATCAGCCAATCGGATTGAACTTGATTCTGATTGGCTGATTCCATCAGCCAATCAGAAAATTCCTACCTTAATTCCGATTGGCTGATAGAATCCTATCAGCCAATCGGAATTCGAGGGACGCCATCTTGGATGACGTCCCTTAAAGGAACCGTCATTCGTCGTCTAGTCGTCGGAAGAAGAGGATGGATCCGCGCTGGAGGTCTTCAAGATGGAGCCGGTCGTCATCGGATGGAAGAAGATAGAAGATGCCGCTTGGAGAAGATGTTTGCCGGTCCGGATGTCCTCTTCTTGCCGGATAGGAGGAAGACTTTGGAGCACCGGATTATGGATCGCCAACCCCCGCTTGGGTTGGATGAAGATCTTGGAGCCAGGACGGATCGGTGAACCTGGTATGGTGAAGACAAGGTAGGAAGATCTTCAGGGGATTAGTGTTAGGTTTATTTAAGGGGGGTTTGGGTTAGATTAGGGGTATGTGGGTGGTGGGTTGTAATGTTGGGGGGGGGGTATTGTATGTTTTTTTTTACAGGCAAAAGAGCTGAAATTCTTGGGGCATGCCCCGCAAAGGGCCCTGTTCAGGGCTGGTAAGGTAAAAGAGCTTGTAATATTTGTATTTTAGAATAGGGTAGGGAATTTTTTATTTTGGGGGGCTCTGTTATTTTATTAGGGGGCTTAGAGTAGGTGTAATTAGTTTAAAATTGTTGTAATATTTTTCTTATGTTTGTAAATATTTTATTATTTTCTGTAACTTAGTTCTTTTTTATTTTTTGTACTTTAGATAGTTTATTTAATTGTATTTATTTGTAGCAATTGTGTTTAATTAATTTATTGATAGTGTAGTGTTAGGTTAATTGTAGGTAATTGTAGGTAGTTTATTTAATTATTTTATTGATAGGGTAGTGTTAGGTTTAATTATATCTTAGGTTAGGATTTATTTTACAGGTAAATTTGTTATTATTTTAACTAGGTAACTATTAAATAGTTCTTAACTATTTAATAGCTATTGTACCTGGTTAAAATAATTACAAAGTTGCCTGTAAAATAAATATTAATCCTAAAATAGCTATAATATAATTATAATTTATATTGTAGCTATATTAGGATGTATTTTACAGGTAAGTATTTAGCTTTAAATAGGAATTATTTATTTAATAAGAGTTAATTTATTTCGTTAGATAAAAATTATATTTAACTTAGGGGGGTGTTAGTGTTAGGGTTAGACTTAGCTTTAGGGGTTAATACATTTATTAGAATAGCGGTGAGCTCCGGTCGGCAGATTAGGGGTTAATAATTGAAGGTAGGTGTCGGCGATGTTAGGGAGGGCAGATTAGGGGTTAATACTATTTATGATAGGGTTAGTGAGGCGGATTAGGGGTTAATAACTTTATTATAGTAGCGCTCAGGTCCGCTCGGCAGATTAGGGGTTAATAAGTGTAGGTAGGTGTCGGCGACGTTGAGGGGGGCAGATTAGGGGTTAATAAATATAACATAGGGGTCGGCGATGTTAGGGGTAGCAGATTAGGGGTACATAGGGATAACGTAGGTGGCGGCGATTTGCGGTCGGAAGATTAGGGGTTAATTATTTTAAGTAGCTTGCGGCGACGTTGTGGGGGGCAAGTTAGGGGTTAATAGATATAATACAGGGGTCGGCGGTGTTAGGGGCAGCAGATTAGGGGTACATAAGTATAACGTAGGTGGCGGTCGGCAGATTAGGGGTTAAAAATTTTAATCGAGTGGCGGCGATGTGGGGGGACCTCGGTTTAGGGGTACATAGGTAGTTTATGGGTGTTAGTGTACTTTAGGGTACAGTAGTTAAGAGCTTTATAAACCGGCGTTAGCCAGAAAGCTCTTAACTCCTGCTATTTTCAGGCGGCTGGAATCTTGTCGTTAGAGCTCTAACGCTCACTGCAGAAACGACTCTAAATACCGGCGTTAGGAAGATCCCATTGAAAAGATAGGCTACGCAAATGGCGTAGGGGGATCTGCGGTATGGAAAAGTCGCGGCTGAAAAGTGAGCGTTAGACCCTTTAATCACTGACTCCAAATACCAGCGGGCGGCCAAAACCAGCGTTAGGAGCCTCTAACGCTGGTTTTGACGGCTACCGCCGAACTCTAAATCTAGGCCCAAGAGACTACTCTTGAGTCTCTAAGGAAAACCTCTATTTTCTTATTTTTCAGAAATATGTATATAACACAAATGATAATAACAATAGGAAACATATACAGTGAACAGCAAGATTTTTTTTTTTTGTAAAACAACACTTGTAAAATGTAAATGATATTAGAATGATCTATGAGATATTTTAGCTTAAACATAAACTAGAACCACCTAAAATTAGTAGCAACAAAGGATTGACTGTTTGCTTCCATCTGCTCAGTTTAGCAAGTAAGGTAGCCAAAGTAAAGTAGTTGACTAACACCAAAATGAAGAGACTAAGGGGCTAATGTGTCCCTCTACTAGATGAGGATAAGGATTAAATGTAGAGGTCAGACTATTTTGGCCCTTAGCGGTACGTTGGTAATGTCCTGTGTGTAGCTTATTGATATACTGTCTGTATATAAACCCATTTAGTGTGGAATGTTTAATAGGTCTCTCTTTTTAGTAGTTTTACATCCAACAAACTTATCTAATGGTTTAATTGATATGAGGCGTCTACTTTAAAATTCCCCAACAGCAACTGAAACTATGGTGCCATGTCCCTCCGGCCGCGAGAGACACAGCTAAAACTACTTTTACTTGCTGGTATTTTCCTACCACAATGAAGTATACTACATGAGATCCTTTATATTTTAAACAGTATATAGTGGGGCGTTAATATAGTCTGATATTATGATACTCACTTCCTATCTGTGTCTTGATATAGGCAGGATACGAAATACAAGAAGTCAATTTCAAAGGGTATTGCTTAGCAGCATATTAACTATAACAGATAAAATAATAGAGTGTTATGTCTGTTTAAAGCTTGTCTATACTTGACATATGTACAGTTACGTAATTCTCTTCCCTAGAGCTGATGTGAGTGTTAGTGTCATCCAGTGGTTATTAGCTCCTCACTTTTAAAATAATTTCTAAAGCTTGCGAACTTACAAACAATATATTGAGGCGTAGCAACACAGAATAATAGTAAAAAACTAGTTTCTTAATACTATCAACAGGCTGAGTAACTTTCTAATTGTCAGACCTATCGTCTTCAGTAACAGATACTCATTTAGCTGTGATTCAGGCACCCACAAATATACTACTCCTAAAATCAACAATATACCAAATGGGGGGAGATAATACAATAAGTAGGTGCATGTAGCAAAAGTGGTAAGCCGAGACTCCAGACCTTCCTATAATGTTCCCAAAAAGTTATTGATCTTAGGTATGTGGTCTGGCTTAAGTCCCACCAGCAACAAGTATTCGCTGTAAGCTGATGAATATTGGTGTAGTGCAAACTCAGACGAAGAATATAACCTTACTTTCCTTGTCATATTACAAAGTTAACCCACACCATGTCGATCGGCTCTAGAAGGTGAGCAGTCTGGTGTTTTTCGAGAGGTGTCCCAATTTACAGCACACAGAGGCACTCCTGGTGCGTGGAGCCATATTACCAGGTGAGTCCTCATGCTAACTAGTAGGTACCTTCTTGGAGAGTTCCCGAGTAGCAGTCCCACAGTTGACATGGCCTGAAGATCGTAGGTTGCTATTTTCATAGGGTTATTCCTAATCGGAACACAAGTACAAATCTGATCCACTGTATGCTCAGAACCTGTGTTCTTTTGGGGAGCAACGGTTTCCCGCTATAGATTTCTCTTGTAGAACTCTTCCATATAGGCTCCAGCAAAACAAAAGTGTTGACAGTGTCCTTGAATCCGGGAGCTTCACAGACTGTTCCACTTCTATGTCGCTATCTCCATGTTGTAGAAACACTTCCTCCTTAATTGAGGTATCGAGAATAACGGCTCCGTGATCTCTTACATCTGAGAGAGCGGCTGTGCATTCCACTTCAGGCAACTGCTCCATAGGACCACATCCAAAGCTGTAATTAAATGGGGGGATTAGTGTGCTCCATCTAGACTGAAAGGTGCTCTTAGAATTACTGGGCGAGGGAATAGTTGTGATCTCCAAAACTGAAGGCTTTTTCACCTCAGCAAGTGGAATGGAGGTCGATAAGAGTTCCTCTGGTAACTACTGTTTCTGGATGTAGGGCCTGCACTCTGCTCATAGTGAGTTCCGTTCTGTCTCAAGTACTGTATGGATCTCGAGGAAATGAGCATCCAAAATTGCCACAAACTTTTGTAGAAGTGTGTCAGCTGTCGCCATTTTAGGTGGGTCCATTCCTAGTCAAACTTATAGTAACGTCTTGCGTTTGGTGGTTTAGGAGTTTAGAATCTCACTTCTTCAGCTCGGTTATTAGTCTAATGGCAGTCTGCATATGACTGCATTACCGTCACGTATGTTGGGGGGGTCTGAGATTGCGTGTTAGGCCGCCAACTGCAGGTGGTCCAGATCAGGTCCCAGCAGTCATAAATACACCGGAGCCTGAATCAAAGTTGTTCATAGACTCTGAGATATTCCTAAATATAAATCTATATCCAGTTGACCCGCTGTGTTAGCAATAACTGGCATTTTAGCTAAATCTTTGCTAGAGATCCTGATGTTGCGACCGATCGCGGCCCCTGCCTGGACACGCCCTCCTGGGTGCTCTATCTTAATGATGAAAGAAAAATTTTGGGTTTCATGATCCTTTAACTTTGAAGCAGCTTGATGGCTGTGATATTGCTGATCAAATTGAATACTTTGAGCTCTGTGTCTCTGTATTTCACACTGGCTAATAAATTATAGTATAGAACAGAGCAAGGAGCATACTTGAGGTGTGAGAAGCGACATCACCCTCTGCTGGAGTCACTGAACAATAATTACATAGCCAGCAATATTAAACATTATAGTTATCCATATGCACATATTTTATTTGCAGGTAAAAGGATATTTAGCCCAGCCTATAGTAAATTGGTCATCGTGGGTGGGTTTAGTTAAAGTGATGGTAAATCCAAGTGTATAAAACATGCTAAGATTGACCATCACTAAGAACAAAACATTGGTTTCTCTCATCGTTTCCTAAAAAAACGATGTTAAACTCACCCTACCCTATAAGGGTGTAAGGAAAGCATATCGGTAACACAGCACCTCTGGCTGCCCACGGCACAACACTTTCTCCAATGAGGTGATGCTAGGCAGTCAGTTGACACGATTGACATAAATTATCAATCTACTTTGCTTTACAGATAGGGTGAGTGTAACATAGTTTTTTACGAAATGATGAGAGAAACTAATGTTTATTTTTAGTGATGGTAAATCCAGTGTTTATTATACGCTTGGGTTTACCATCACTTTAACAATGTGTGTTATAACTGTTAACAGTAGTGGGATTATTCACACTGTTAAGCCCCATGAAATCTATTTTACTGACAGGTTTGGCATACATAACACAGTCCAAATATAGGATAGCGATTTTAATGGTAATAGCATTGAATGCTCTTTAGAACCCACATGGGCAAACATCATTCTTCTTCATAAATGAACATGGCTATTTTTTACAAACCAAAAATACAACATGATGTTAAAATAATACAGTAGTGGATTAAGGTAAAATAGTGTTGATACATTTGTTTTAAATTAAATTGATGGTAAACTTTAAATGCTTTTAAATCTCTTTGCACGCGTCAGGTAGCACTAATATTACAAGTTGAAAGTAAAAAGTTTTTGCTTGTGTGCTAACCCGATGCATGCAAAAAGATAAAGTTAGAATATCGCTACTGCGTTAACGTATACCCCTGTAGAAGTCATTGGACCAAAAAGAGTGGGAAAAAACACCCTACTGTGCTTTGTAATGTATTTTATATGTGTTTTGTGACACTTTTTTGTTAACAGTTAACAAAAGCTCTAAGGTTGCGCTATCCTGACGTGAGCTAACTTCAATTGCCCTCAAGTGATCATATTTACTTTCGACTTGTAATACAAGCGCTACATCCGACACGCACAAACACCCGAGATATACCTGATATCGCTTGATTGTAACTGTTAGCACGCTACTTGTAATCTTGCCCTATATGTTCACATGGTGCTAAAATCTTATTGCATTAAGCATCAGATAGTACAGATATATTTTATATATATGGAAAATGTTGACTGAGATTCTCATAAGCATATTCAGTGTTTATTTGCTTCCTTTACTTATTAGGGACCATACGTCATATATTCTAAGAAAGTCATATATATGAACAATATGACACTGGACAATATTTAGTTCATAGACTATTGACTTACATTACTAGTGATACAAAAACTAAATGTCACTCTCATTCTCGTGTATAGTTGATGAAGGCTGCAGAGTCAGGTTATGGCTATTTGACCAGTAACAAGACCAGATGCAATAAGGAGCAGTGGAGAGCAAAATCAGTCATTATGCACATGTGTCCAATATGAATCTTAGGTACTAAGATGAACCAGGGGAAGCTCTACCTTATAAAAGGTAACTTACTGGAATCATTAGCTCAAGATGCTGCTTACATAACATTGTGCAGTAATAAAGTTAAATGATTAACCCTTTAAGGACACAGCTTTCTGTTTGCTCAATTGTTTTATGACGGAAAAATTCCGTCATATGTCTTTAAGAGGTTAATATACAGTTCTGCAAGGACGATAAGGTGTAGCAAGATCAAAATAATGCAGAGGAGGATTAGATTGAGAGCCAGCTAGCTATCTGACACAGATTTCACAAATCCCTTTCTCCCTGTCTAATAATTTAATATAAAACTTACATTTTTTATTGACCATAGCCTTAAAGGGATACTAAACCCAATTTTTTTCTTTTATGATTCAGTTAGAGCAGGGCATGTCAATCACCTAAAACAAGTGAGTTTCGTGAGCGATTGATCTTTCACTTCTGAGGTGGCAGAGAAGAAAAAAGAAGCAAGGGATACTAAAGCCATTTTTTTTTCATGATTCAGATAGAGCATGCATCTTTCTAATTTACTCCTATTATAAATTTTTCTTCGATATCTTTATTTAAAAATCAGGAATTTAAAGTGCTTGCTTATTGGTGTCTACATTTAGCCTCCAATAACCAAGCGTAACCTAGGTTCTAAACCAAAAATGGACCGGCTCCTAAGTTTAACATTCTTGCTTTTTAAATAAATATAGCAAGATAACGAAGAAAAATTGATAATAGGAGTAAATTAGAAAGTTGCTTAAATTTCATTTTTTTTAAATTATTGCAATTTTTAAAGAAAAAATTTGGGTTTAGTATCCCTTTAATCTTTCTGTATTTAAAATGACACAAAAACCTGCTCCTTGTTAAAGGAGTAGCAATGCACTAAACAATTACAAGAGCCATATATGTGCAGCAAACAATCATCAGCTAGCTCCGATTAACTCCTGAAACTACCTATGTATGTTTTTCATTAATTAGATAATCAAAGCAAATTGGAAAGCTGTTTAAAATTGCATACTCTATTTTAATAATACAGATTTAATTTTGACTTTACTGTCCCTTTAATAAAGCTTCTGTTTTTTTGGGGGGGTTATGAAAAAAAATTGCTTTTGCATTATCCAACAACACCGTAATATAGATAATTTGGCACAGGAAGAACAAGTCTTGTTTCAAAGTTAATACTAAATCTACATATATGCAGATAGTGTGTGTGCTTACATATACTGGGGCATTTCATGTTACAGAATAAACTTGCACTTCTGAAATGTTCTCAATGGGCCACAAATAAAATACTGTCAAAGTTAGATACGAGGAAGTCACCAGGAAGTGTATTAAATTGACAATGTAGTGCAAAAATAGAATACTCTGGTCTAATTTGTAGTTGCACAAACCCACCAATCAACAAATATGCCTGCTGCTTGCAGTTCTCTGCAGATCCTGATTAGTACTTTAACTATGTGCTTAACGAACTTGTGGGAGTTTAGGAGATAAACTTGAAGTGTCAGTAGTGCTAAAATGACATGCTTTAACAAATTAGAGCGTTTCATTTTTGCACTACAGTGCCCCTTTAAATGTTGTGCTGAATCAAAATTGTAATGATTATTTACTTACCATTTGAGGATACATAACACATAACTTTTTGTCAACACAAATAATCTGGCACATTATTTAGCAAAATTGTTAAATATATCTACAGTATAAAGGTAGACTTTATGATTTGATAAAGATGACCCTTTTCCATGCAAACATATTTTATATGTTTTATTACTGGTTTCTAATATAGAAGATATAATTTGTTTTAGTTTTATGCCCCCTATAAGGAGACATACCTTTCCATTCTCTCATATCTTTGTATTAATCTGTTCAATGTGTTTGCTAATTCATGCATATGTAAAGTATCCGCTAGATTTAGAGTTTTGCGTTTTAGAGGGGTGCGTTAGCTACACGTCTTTTTTTCCAGCGCTGCTTCTAAACAACGCTGGTATTGAGAGTTCTCTGAAGGGCTGCGTTAGGCTCCAAAAAGGGAGCGTTGAGCCGACTTTACCACCACTTAAACCCTCAATACCAGTGTTGTTTACGGTAGCGGCTAGCTGGAAAAACGTGCTCGTGCACGATTCCCCCATAGGAAACAATGGGGCAGTTTGGGCTGAAAAAAAACCTAACACCTGCAAAAAAGCAGCGTTCAGCTCCTAACGCAGCCCCATTGTTTCCTATGGGGAAACAGTTTCTAAGTCTGTACCTAACACCCTAACATGAACCCCGAGTCTAAACACCCCTAACCTTACACTTATTAACCCTTAATCTGCCGCCTCCGCTATCGCTGACACCTGCATATTATTATTAAACCCTAATCTTCCGCTCCGGACACTGTCGCAACCTACATTATCTCTATGACCCCTAATCTACTGGCCCTAACATCGCCGACACCTACATAATATTTATTAACCCCTAATCTGCCCCCCCCAACGTCGCTGCTACCTACCTACACTTATTAACCCCTAATCTGTCGACCGGACCTTGCCGCTACTCTAATAAATGTATTAACCCCTAAACCGCCACACTCCTGCCTCGCAAACCCTAGAATAAATTGTATTAACCACTAATCTGCCCTCCCTAACATCGCCGCCACCTAACTTCAAGTATTAACCCCTAATCAATCGACCGGACCTCGCCGCTACTATAATAAATGTATTAACCCCTAAAGCTAAGTCTAACCCTAACCCTAATATAGCTACAATATAACGAATAATTATATTGTATATATTTTAGGGTTTATATTTATTTTACAGGCAACTTTTTATTTATTTTAACTAGGTACAATAGCTATTAAATAGTTAATAACTATTTAATAGCTACCTAGTTAAAATAATTACCAAATTACCTGTAAAATAAATCCTAACCTAAGTTACAATTAAACCTAACACTACACTATCAATAAATTAATTCAATTAATTAACTACAAGTACCTACAATTACCTACAATTAAATAAACTAAACTAAATTACAAAAAAAATAAAAAAAGATTACACCTACTCTAAGCCCCCTAATAAAATAACAAAGCCCCCAAAATAAAAAAAATTCCCTACCCTAATCTAAATTACAATAGTTAAAAGCTCTATTACCAGCCCTTAAAAGGGCTTTTTGCGGGGCATGCCCCAAATAAATCAGCTCTTTTGCCTGTAAAAAAAAAAACACAATACCACCCCCCAACATTACAACCCACCACCCAAATACCCCTACTCTAACCCAAACCCCCCTTAAATAAACCTAACACTACCCCCCTGAAGATCTCCCTACCTTGAGTCGTGTTCACCCAGCCGGGCACGATGGACCAAAAGAGGACATCCGGAGCGGCAGAAGTCATCATCCTATCCAGGCAGAAGAGGACATCCGGACCGGCAGACATCTTCATCCAAGCGGCATCTTCTATCTTCATCCATCCGACGAGGAGCGGCTCCATCTTCAAGACCTCCGGCGCGGAACATCCTCTTCCTTCCGACAACTACCGAGGAATGAAGGTTCCTTTAAGTGACGTCATCCAAGATGGCGTCCCTCGAATTCCGATTGGCTGATAGGATTCTATCAGCCAATCAGAATTAAGGTAAGAAAATCTGATTGGCTGATTGAATCAGCCAATCAGATTCAAGTTCAATCGGATTGGCTGATCCAATCAGCCAATCAGATTGAGCTCGCATTCTATTGGCTGTTCAGATCATGGATGACGTCACTTAAAGGAACCTTCATTCGTCGGTAGTCGTCGGAAGGAAGAGGATGTTTTCTGCGCCGAAGGTCTTGAAGATGGAGCCGCTCCTCGTCGGATGGATGAAGATAGAAGATGCCGCTTGGATGAAGATGTCTGCCGCTCCGGATGTCCTCTTTTGGTTTATCGGTGCCCGGCTGGGTGAACACGACTCAAGGTAGGGAGATCTTCAGGGGGGTAGTGTTAGGTTTATTTAAGGGGGGTTTGGGTTAGAGTAGGGGTATGTGGGTGGTGGGTTGCAATGTTGGGGGGTGGTATTGTGGGGTTTTTTTACAGGCAAAAGAGCTGATTTCTTTGGGGCATGCCCCGCAAAAAGCCCTTTTAAGGGCTGGTAATAGAGCTATTAACTATTGTAATTTAGATTAGGGTAGGGAATTTTTTTTATTTTGGGGGGCTTTGTTATTTTATTAGGGGGCTTAGAGTAGGTGTAATTAGCTTAAAATTCTTGTAATCTTTTTTTATTTTTTGCAATTTAGTGTTTGTTTTTTTTGGTAATTTAGTGTAGTTTATTTAATTGTAGGTAATTGTAGGTACCTGTAGTTAATTAATTTATTGATAGTGTAGTGTTAGTTTTAATTGTAATTTAGGTTAGGATTTATTTTACAGGTAATTTGGTAATTATTTTAACTAGGTAGCTATTAAATAGTTATTAACTATTTAATAGCTATTGTACCTAGTTAAAATAAATACAAAGTTGCCTGTAAAACAAATATAAACCCTAAAATAGATACAATATAATTATTCGTTATATTGTAGCTATATTAGGGTTTATTTTACAGGTAAGTATTTAGCTTTAAATAGGAAGACTTTAGTTAATAATATTTAATTTATTTTGTTAGATTAAAATTATATTTAATTTAGGGGGGTGTTAGGGTTAGGGTTAGACTTAGCTTTAGGGGTTAATACATTTATTATAGTAGCGGCAAGGTCCGGTCGGTAGATTAGGGGTTAATACTTGAAGTTAGGTGGCGGCGATGTTAGGGATGGCAGATTAGTGGTTAAAACAATTTATTCTAGGGTTTGCGAGGCGGGAGTGCGTCGGTTTAGGGATTAATACATTTATTAGAGTAGCGGCGAGGTCCGGTTGGCAGATTAGGGGTTAATAAGTGTAGACTGGTAGCGGTGACGTTGGGGGGGGGGCAGATTAGGGGTTAATAAATATTATGTAGGTGTCGGCGATGTTAGGGCCAGCAGATTAGGGGTTCATAGGGATAATGTAGGTGGTGGCGGTGTGCAGTCGGCAGATTAGGGGTTAAAAATTTTTATTATAGTGGCGGCAATGTGGGGGGACCTCGGTTTAGGGGTACATAGGTAGTTTATGGGTGTTATTGTACTTTATAGCACAGTAGTTAAGAGCTTTATAAACCGGCGTTAGCCCAGAAAGCTCTTAACTACTGACTTTTTTCTGCGACTGGTGTCTTGTCGGTAGAGGGTCTAGTGCTCACTTCAGCCAAGACTCTAAATACCGGCGTTAGGAAGATCCCATTGAAAAGATAGGATACGCAATTGATGTAAGGGGATCTGCGGTATGGAAAAGTCGCGGCTTGAAAGTGAGCATTAGACCCTTTCCTGCCTGACTCTAAATACCAGCGAGCCCTTAAAGGGACAGTAAACCTTAAAAAGAATGTTATATAATTCTGCACATAGTGCAGAATTATATAACATTACATTAGCCAAACTTTTTAAAACATAATATTTCCTTTTTATTTTGGAAAAATATCGCTGTTTCACAGACCCGCTCTCTGTACTCTGCTGAGCGGGTCTGTTGTTTTTACTGAGCGCATCGGGCCAGCTGTATAGTCACAGCCCGGCCCGACCGCGCCATTAGACACAGTGCAGCTCGCTCCTGCTCTGTCTGACAGCGGGAGCGAGCTGCACTGTGTCTAATGGCGCGGTCGGGCCGGGCTGTGACTATACAGCTGGCCCGATGCGCTCAGTAAAAACAACAGACCCGCTCAGCAGAGTACAGAGAGCGGGTCTGTAAAACAGCGATAAGGTTTACTGTCCCTTTAACGCTGCTTTTGACGGCTACCGCAGAACTCAAAATCTAGGCGTATCTGTTTAGAACTCTGTGAGTCTGGCAGCGGTATATAGGAAAGTTAATCTAGACCTATCAGTGTGGTAATAAATTGGGGTAATTGGGGTAAATTTATTAAAGGGATATGAAACCCAATTTTTTATTACACGATGCAGATAGAGCATGCAGTTTTAAAGGTAAGGTAAAGTTGAGCACACTACTTAACGATATCTTTCATAGATTAAAAAATAAGCATAAGTTTCATTCATCAATATTATAATAATTATCGTAATTACTTATATTTCTACCTTACAAGTACTCTGCTGACACCAATCTTTCATCCGCCTGCCATTTTTAAAACTTTGAATGACAGTTGCGATCGATATAACCGTCGAATTAGGTTTTTCCCCATTAGGGGGTCAGCCCATCCATTCCTACGTCACTATATTCCTGAGCGCATGCGTCTGACTTGTCAGGGTTTTCTTCCTGTTGTGTTTGCCATGTGCTACTGGCAGCCATTTTACTCACCTCTCTTCCTGACTATGATGCATTGTGGGGGATGCTGCTCATTTACTGCACTTCATTTTATGACCAGACTGGTGTGCATCATCCATGTGAGACAGGATGCAGTCTCAGAATTGTGATGTCATCACTTATTATTTAAAGGGCCTTTGTTCAGTATGCTTTTCCTTTGCGTTGTCTCAGACCTGTTTGTGAGAGTTCCTGTGTATTACCTGGCTGCCTGACGTCCTTCCTGGTTCCTGATCCCTGGCTTGTTCCTGACTCTGCTGTTTCCCTGTTCCTGATTCCGGCTCGTCTGACTATTCGCTTTGGCTCCTGACTCGGCTCGTCTGACTACCAGCTCTGATTTTGACTCCTGGCTTGTTATTTGACTTGTGGACTTTTTATTATTTTTTGCTATTAATAAAGGAGTGATTATTTTTGCACTTCTCGTCTCAGTCTGATTCCTGGCACCCTGACATTATACAAAGGCCATGAATCCTGATGGTGTTAATAATCCACCTTTACCTGCCATAATTTCCAGGATGGATGAACAGGATCACCACTTGGATCAATTTGCACTAGTCCTGCAAACCCTGCTGACTCGCACTGCACATTTGGACCAAAGTGTCCAGCAAGTTATGGCTGCTCCTGTTTGCGCTGCTGTACCTAGTCCTACCAGGAGCATGTCCGGGTCTGCACCTCTACCTCAGCGATATGGAGGCGATCCTATTCAGTGCAGAAGGGTTTTGAACCAGGTGGGCATTTTCTTTGAGATGTTACCTCAGGCGTTTCCCTCTGACAGAGCTAAGGTGGTATTTTTCATCTCGTTACTCTCTGACACAGCTCTTGTCTGGGGTAATCCCTTGTGGGAGACTAATAAACCTGTGATTTCAAATTACCCTGAATTTGTGGCCTCCTTTCAAAGGGTATTTGATGCTCCGGCTCGCTCCTTCTCTGCTGCTAAACGACTCATGTCCATTCAGCAAGGTACAAGATCTGTTGCTCAGTATGCTATTGAGTTCCGTACGCTTGCCGCAGAGGTAGGTTGGAACAATGAAGCCCTTGTTGCCGCCTTCTTTCATGGGCTCTCTGATGCGATTAAAGACAAAGTTGCTGCCAGAGATTTACCAGAGGATCTCGAGGCATTGGTGTCTTTTTTGATCCTAATTGACATCAGACTCAGAAAGAGGCCCTCTTTCAAGGAGCGCTTGCGGAAGCCTCCTGTTCCGTTGTCTCCTACGTGTTCGTTCCCACCCATGCCTCTCCCTCCTCCCATGCCTCCTGGTCCCGAGTCACCAGGTACTGCTGAGCCGATGCAGCTGGGATTCACGCATCTCTCCACGGCGGAGAGGTCCTTTAGGAGGAGGGAGGGGCTTTGCCTCTATTGTGGGTTACAGGGCCACCTTTTGAAGTCTTGTCTTACACGGCCGGGAAACGCTCACACCTAAGGTCCTGTCAGGGCCAGACCTTGGGTGGTTTATCCTCGTCCCCGGAATCGCTTAAGGAGAAACCTTTGGTCATGGTTGTCCTTTCCTGGGTGGATTCCTCCATAGTCACTCAGGCTCTTGTTGACTCTGGTGCTGTGGACTATTTCATTGACAGTGCTTTTGTATCAAAGCACTCCATTCCTGTTTTGCCTCGGTCCGTTCCGCTTGCTATTGAGGCCATTGATACCAGGCCCCTTCAGCCCGCACTCGTTACTCACAAAACTGCTCCGTTTTTTATGGCTGTTGGGGCTCTCCATTTTGAAACCCTCCAGTTCCAGGAGGAGCATCTCCGACAACTCCGTTCCACGTGGGTGCAGATTCAGGATTGCCTTCATCGTTCTATGCAGCGCCAAAAGTTCCAGGCTGATCGTAGGCGTCTACCCGCACCTTCCTACCAGGTTGGTGAGAGAGTTTGGCTGTCCTCCCACAACTTGAACCTTCGTTCAATAAATTGGCTCCCCGTTATGTTGGTCCTTTTTGAATACTCTGACGGGTTAATCCTGTGGCCTACGCTCTTGACCTTCCTCCTGCTATGCGCATCTCCAATGTTTTTCATGTCTCCCTCTTGAAACCATTGGTTTGTAATCGGTTTACCACTGTGTTGCATCGTACTCGTCCTATCTTTGTTGACAACCATGAGGAGTATTAGGTCAGCAGCATTATTGACTCTCGTATGTCCAGGGGCCGTGTACAGTATTTGGTTCACTGGAGGGGCTACGGTCCGGAGGAGCGTTCTTGGGTTCCCTCCTCTGATATTCATGCTCCTGCCCTCCTCCGTGCCTTCCATGCCCGTTTCCCCAATAAGCCTTTTGTCCTCCCGCAGGGGAGGGGTTGTTGAGGGGAGGGTACTGTCAGGGTTTTCTCCCTGTTGTGTTTGCCATGTGCTGCTGGCAGCCATTTTACCCACCTCTCTTCCTGACTATGGTGCATTGTGGGGGATGCTGCTCATTTACTGCACTTCCTTTTATGACCAGACTGGTGTGCATCATCCATGTGAGACAGGATGCAGTCTCAGAATTGTGATGTCATCACTTATTATTTAAAGGGCCTCTATTCAGTATGCTTTGCCTTTGCGTTGTCTCAGACCTGTTTGTGAGAGTTTCTGTGTATTACCTGGCTGCCTGACGTCCTTCCTGGTTCCTGATCCCTGGCTTGTTCCTGATTTTGCTGTCTCCTTGTTCCTGATTCCGGCTCGTCTGACTATTCGCTTTGGCTCCTGACTCGGCTCGTCTGACTATCAGCTCTGGTTTTTACTCCTGGCTTGTTATTTGACTTGTGGACTTTTTATTATTTTTTTGCTATTAATAAAGGTGTGATTATTTTTGCACTTCTCGTCTCAGTCTGATTCCTGGCACCCTGACATTACACAAAGGCCATGAATCCTGATGATGCTAATAATCCACTTTTACCTGCCATCATTTCCAGCATGGATGAACAGGATCACCACTTGGATCAATTTGCACTAGCCCTGCAAACCCTGCTGACTCGCACTGACAACCCAGGTTGTGAACCAAAAATGAGCCGGCTTCTGAACTTGCATTCTTGCTTTTAAAGAAAATGTGGGGGTTTCATGCCCTTTAAAGCAGGGGTATGAAACTCATTGTATCTGGGGACCATTGGCCAAGTGTTATTCTCCCATGGGGGCCACTTGAACAGAGTGAGTGCTTGTGAATGGGATATACTAGAAACTTAAAGTGACATTTACCCAGTAGAAGTGCATGGTAGGAGCTCTAGTCCACAATAGACATACAGAGTATATATTTATCTTGTTAGTGCCAAGTAAAGTGATCATTCTGAAACTGAATAAAAAGTTACATTTATCCAAGCAGTACATAATGGGAGTCTATACTGGGAAATGCATGCTTGTTTTTATATTTATCTTGTGAGTGCCTATATAGATCAATTTGTTACATCTCTGAAACGCCTAAAAAAATGGGATGGGCCAAATTAATAATTTACCTAATAAACAAGGGAGGGCCAGATTAAATTATCTTGAAGGCCACATATGGCCCCATGGCCTGTACTTTGAGACCACTGCTTTAAAGAAACAGGGATTTTTATACAAAGAAAGAATGCTGCTGGAAGGACAGCAGGGCAGAGCTTCCAAATTATGATAACTCATAAATGTGGAATGGTTGGGAGGTCTGTCTTAAAAGGACATGAAACCACACAACTTTTCTCTTTATTCAGATATATCAAGCAATAAAAAAACAAAACCATTTTTCTTCAGTTATCAAATGTCCTTTGTTCATTTGCTATCCTTTGTTGAAAAACATACCTAGGCAGGCCTCGGGGCAGTAATGGTTATGCACTACTTGTTGCTAGCTGCTGATTGGTAGCTGCAATTATATGCAGACATTACTGCACCTTCAACAAAGGATACCAAGAGAATTAAGCAAAGTTGATAAAAGAAGTACATTGGAAAGTTGTTTTAAATTATATGATCTTTGTGAATGTTGGATTTGTATTGTATTTAAGGAAAGAAATGTAATCTCAATGCAATGAACTTTGTAAAGTCCAAAGATCCTGCAAAATGTTGTTTTCTGAAACAAAAATTGTTTTCTGATGGATTGGAATACTGCTGTCAGATTATGGCAAATACAAGATATGTAGGGGTGTGAGTAAGCAAAAAATACATTTGAAAATATTGTAATAAATTAGCAGATTTTTCAAATGGATTGTGTGATAGCTTTGAATTTGAAATCTGTACGAGAAGTTAAACTAATATATACACGTTATTAGGAAACAGTATAGACAAAAGGAAAAGGTGTTGTAATGCAGAATTGTGAGCACAGTGGAGTTGTGATGATTTATAATTCTCTCTCACTTCTTTTCATTATGCCAGAGCACAGAGGGTTAGCGTTTGACAGTGGGCGGGGCCTACACTGAAGGCCAATCCAAGAGATCGCACATCCTCCAATGAGATCCCGTATTACATGGCAATCTAGGAAGTGGTAGTACCGGGGCTGAAGATGAACGAGGAATCGTGTGACCCCCGGGCCCCCCAGCCTGAGCCGGTAACTTCCAGCACCGGGGCACACACACCACAACCTGTAAGTAATGCAAGGACAAAACCTAACACTGCACATTCCGCTGTATAATGTGATCTGCAACTTATAACTTTGCACGTTATAGTGTGAATAGGCTATGGAGTAGTAGTAGGGGCACTCACTTGTACATAACTCAGTTCATGCTTTATGTGTATATGTATGAGCTTGGTTAATCGTAGGATGGCGCAGGTTTTTAGGGTTCTAAGTTATTTTCGCCCTTCAATATAACTGGTGACCATATTAACTCGTGAGTATGTGGCTTTTGTCACTGATACTGAGACTTTACGAACCTGTGTGTAGATTTCTTTATATCACTACTCAACAGAGCTCAACTATCCCACACATATGTATTTGATATGTAAAGTTAAGTTGTGAACCACCATTTTATGTGCCCATTACACATAGTCTATATATTCTGCCTCTGCATAACTTTGTAATTAAAGTCCTTTAACTGTTCCATCAAACAGGACCACACCATAGGAGCAGTTCTAGTTGTGCAGGGTCACTTTGTTAACTGTAATGTAATGAGCATACCATAAGTAGGGTCATCTTCTTTGATTGTGGTTGGTTCAGGAAGCAAGTGCAAGGTCAGGTGACAGTTAACATATAATGAACAAAGCAATTGTGAAAAATGATATTCTACTGTGTGCAACATTAAAGTAATGGTAAACTTTACATGTTTTAAAATCTAAGTGATATTTTAGACTTTAATTGATCACTTTTAATAAAGATGCGCTGTAACTTACTTTTTAATCTAGCCATGCAATTCAAATACCCTGCGCTCCAGCCGCCCACTTCAAAACTCATATTTAATTGTTTTGTCTGTTCTCCAATTGGTTCTCTAGCCATATGGCACTTTTTTTGTAGTTAGAACGCTGATTGGAGAATAGTTTAAACTGTTAGCTCACCAAAAAGTGCGCAGTTGGAGCGTGGGGTATTAGAATGGCACTGCTAGACTAAAAAGTAAGTTACAGCGCATCTTTATTAGAAGTGATTAATAAAAGTCCATGTAAAATATTGTTTAGATTCCGGAGCTGATTTTAAAACATATAAAGTTAACTGTCACTTTAATCAAGCTAGATAAAAATATGCTGACACATTCTACATAATATATAAATACCACATTTTGTGCACTACTGCTGAAAATAGAGAGTGTGAATGCTTCACTTATTAAAGATATAAACTTTATCTTTGTTCTGCACTGTTCCAAGCTTCTACAGTGTTGCAAAACCTATGACTTTTTAATAAGGCATATACAGTATTTTGTAGCACAACTTTCCAAGTAATAAAGTACTGGTATTATGGTGCATGTTTGTTTGACTTAAAGGGACACTAAACCTATTTTTTTTTTTTCTTTCAGGATTCAGATAGATAATTCAATTTTAAGCAACTTTCTAATTTACTCCTATTATCAAATTTTCTTCGTTCTCTTGCTATCTTTATTTGAAAAAGAAGGAATCTAAGCTAAGGAGCCAGCCAATTTTTTGGTTCAGACCCTGGACAGCACATGCTTATTGGTGCTATCCAATCAGCAAGGACAACCCAGGTTGTGAACCAAAAATGAGCCGGTTTCTAAACTTACATTTTTGCTTTTCAAATAAAGATAGCAAGAGCATAAAGAAAAATTGATAATAGGAGTAAATTAGAAAGTTGCTTAAAATTGCATGCTCTATCCGAATCATGGAAGAAGAAAAAAAATTAGGGTTCAGTGTCCCTTTAACATATCTCTCTCTCTATGTTTACACAAAGTCCTCCTTACTTCATATTTCAATGTTTATTCTTTTTACAAAGTGAGGACAAAACTTAGAGAAAACAATGGAAATTTAACATTTTAGTAACTCTCTGCCCCCTCTTCACACTGGTAGCGTGATTTCTTCTAAACATTCTTGTTTGCATAACTTTTCTGTAACTGGTACTTAAAGAGACATGAAATCCACATTTTTTTTTCTTTCATCACTTGGAGTGTACAATTTCCTGCTATTACTAAATGTGCTTCATTCTCCTCATTTCTTTGTTGAAGAAGCAGCAATACACTACTGGGAGCTGGCTCAACACTTCAAGTGAGGCAATGACATGATGCTTACATATGCAGCCACCAATCAGCAGCTAGCTCCCAGTAGTGCATTTCTCCTGAGCCTACTTAGGTATGCTTTTCCACAAATAATATCTAATAAGCAAATAAAATAACAGATGTAAATAAGAACGTTGTTAAAAATATGTTTTATCCAAGTCATGAAAGTTTAATTTTGACTTTACTGTCCATTTAGGTATTGAAATTTTCAGTATAGGTGGGGAAAAACTGCTATTCAAATGACATCATAAATTTAAAGGATCGCTAAACACAGTAGAATAGCATAATCAATGTATGCATAATAAAAAAAAACATGCAAAATCACTTAGTTAAAATTTCAAATGAGTAGTAGATTTATTACTGACAAATGTCATTTAGGTAAAGGGGCAGTCTACACTAAAATTGTTATTGTTAAAAAAGCAGATAATGCCTTTACTACCCATTCCCCAGCTTTTCACATCCAGCATTGGTTTATTAATTTACTTTATAATATTTAAAGGGACATGAAACCCAAATTTTTTCTTTCATGAATTAGAAAGAACATGCAATTTTAAACAACTTTCTTATTTACTTCTATTATCTAATTTGTTTTATTCTCTTGATATTTGTTGCTTAAAAGCATATCTAGATAGGCTCAGTAGCTGCTAATTGGTTGCTGTACATACAAGCCTCATGTGATTGGCTCACCCATGTGCATTGCTGTTTCTTCAACAAAGGATATCTAAAAGATGAAGCAAAATAAATAATAGAAGTAAATTGGAATGCTGTTTAAATTTGTATTATCTATCTGAATCTTGAAAGAATTTTTTTGGGTTTATTGTCCCTTTAAAGGGAAAGTAAAGTCCAAAAAAATCTTTCATATTTCAAATAGGGCATGTCATTTTAAATAACTTTCCAATGTACTTTTATCACCAATTTTGCTTTGCTCTCTTGGTATTCTTAGTTGAAAGCTAAACCTAAGAAGGCTCATATGATAATTTCTAAGCCCTTGAAGGCCGCCTCTTATCACATGCTTTTTATTTGCTTTTCATAACAGGGGAGAGCTAGTTCATGTAAACCATATAGATAACATTGTGATCACGCCCGGGGATTGAGGCAGACACTGCACTAATTGGCTAAAATGAAAGTCAATAAATAATTAATAAAATGTCGTGATCAGGGGACTGTCAGAAGATGCTTAGATACAAGTTAATCACAGAGGTAAAAAGGATATTAATATAACAGTGTTGGTTATGCAAAACTGGGGGATGGGTAATAAAGGGATTATCTATCTTTTAAAACAACAAAAATTCTGGTGTTGACTGTCCCTTTAAACCACTACATTTCTGCCTCTTTCTAAGCCACTACAGACAGCCTCTTATCACATTCTCTTTTATTTGCTTTTCACAACAGGAGACTGCTAGTTCATGTGGACCAAATAGATAACATTGTGCTCACGCCCATTGAGTTATTTAAGAGTCAGCACAACACAGCACTAATTGGCTAAAATGCAAGTCAATAGATAATAAATAAAATGTCATGTGATCAGGAGGTTGTCAGAAGATGCTTAGATACAAGGTAATCACAGAGGTAAAAAGTGTATTAATATAACTGTGTTGGTTATGCAAAACTGGGGAGTGGGTAATAAAGGGATGATCTATTGTTTAAAACAATAACAGTTCTGATGTAGAATGCCCCTTTAACTTTCCCTGCCTAATGCATGTCACAGCCATCAGCCAATCACAAAATGCATATGTTTATACTGTGGATCTTGCACATGCTCAGTAGGAACTGATGGCTTAGAAACTGTGCATATACCTTGTTCCTTTAAGCACTGGAGTCACAATAAAAAAAAAATCTAAGTATTGTAAAGTGAATTAAAAGAGATTGCCAGGCACTTGAGCTATACCATTTTTGGACTATGTAAAAAAGAAACTAACTCGAAGACAAGAGCTTAAACTGGGACACTCCAGGTCAGATACAGGTTACCAGCTATGTATCTTGGCCCTAAGAGGTTGCAACCTATTCTATTCCTTACACTGGGGCAAGACCTAGCTTTATATTTTGGGCTACAGGCGGGGGATCGCCGATCCGGCTTTGCTGAAGTAAAAGTTTTTTTGTTTTTTTTTAAATACGTTGCAATGTAATGTTTCATGAATAAAAGTGCCCCTTATTTTATACTATTTTTAAAAACCAGGCACTCATTCATGAAACTTTACATTTACTTGATTTTTTTCCCCATATAAACACATAGAGAATTTTAGTTGGATATCAACATACAGGTATATATTATATATTTTTCTTTTACTGTCCCTCGCTTACTTTTACTATTCTTTCAAGGCACCAGAACAAGCGATGGATCCGACTGCATCAGGCGTATTTTGTAGCAGGATCCTTAATATGGTGAATTCAGAGGATGTTAATGCTATTATCTTGGCTCAGAGGCACATGTAGGTATATGTATAAAATAATTCTAATTAAAGTATATTTAGCAGAGATCTACATGTTGATTATTTTTTTCATAATTAACAAGAGTTGCAAGCAAGTAATGACGTGATTTAAAGGGATATGAAACCTAATTATTTTTCTTTCATGATTCAGATAGAGCATGCAACTTTCTAATTTACTCCTATTATCAATTTTGTCTTTGTAGCCACCAATCAGCAAGCACTAACCAGGGTGCTGAACCAAAAATGGGTCCACTCCTAAACTTACATTCCTGCTTTTCAAATAAAGATGCCAAGAGAACAAAGAAAATGTGATAATTGGAGTAATTAGAAAGTTGCTTAAAATTGCATGTTCTACCTGAAACATGAAATAAAAAATTGTTTCATATCCCTTTAAGTGGTACAGAAAGCCAAAAATAACAAACATTTTGTATATAGAATATTTAAACACATTTTTTTTTAACTTTTTTTTTTCCTGATTAACAAATAATTTTATGCACAAAGAAATTAGTACCAAACCATAAGGTTTTTTCCTATAATTAACCAGATATTAATTTAATCTGTAGCATTTGTACATTTGTTTGCAAGTTGCAGAGTAAGTTGTTGAACTATCACTTCATTATTTTACTACATAATATACATTTCTAAAGTTCTTGCAAGGTTAAAAAAGACAATTTTAAACTTTGTTCAATTTTCCATTTTAAAATTCACGCGAACCGTGTCCTGTTTTATGAATGATTATCAGTAGGGTATACTCCCAATTTAATTAATGACAGTCTAGTCAAAATTAAACTTTCATTATTCAGCAAGTGAATGTGGTTTTAAACAACATTCCGATATACTTTATTTTTGCTTTGTTCTCTTGGTATTCTTTGTTGAAAGCTAAACCTAGTTAGGCTCATGCTAATTTCTTAGCCCTTGTAGGCTGTCTCTTAGTGCATTTTAACAGTTTCACTACTAGCTAATGCTAGTTCAAGTGTGCCATATATAAAACATTGTGCTTACTCCTGTGGCGTTACTTACGAGTGAGCACTGATTGGCTAAAATGCAAGTCTGTCAAAGAACTGAAATAAGGGGGCAGTCCAACGAGGCTTAGATACATCGTAATCACAGAGGTAAAAGTGTATAAATATAACAGTGTTGGTTATGCAAAAATGTAGAATGGGTAATAAAGGGATTATCTATCTTTTTAAATAATAAAAATGTGGAGTAGACTGTGCCGTTTTAAAATTGCATGCAATATCTGAATCATGAACATTTTATTTTGACTAGAATGTCCTTTTAACTATAGCAAGGACACAAAACAAAGCATTCAGGAAAGAGTGAACCTTTAACGGGACATGAAACCCACATTTGTTTTCTTTCATGATTCCGATAGAGAATACAATTTTAAACGACTTTCTAATTTACTACTTTTATCTAATTTGCTTCATTCTCTTGGTATCAATTGTTGAAGGAGCATCAATGCACTAATGGTTTCTAACTGAACTTATGGGTGAGCCAATCACAATCGATATATACAGTATATGCAGCCACCAATCAACAGATAGAACCTAGCTCCTGGGCTTGCCTAGATAAACTTTTCAGCAAATGATAACAAGAGAAGGAAGCAAATTAAATAATAGAAGTAAATTGGAAAGTTGTTAAAAATTGTATTCTCTATCTGAATCATGAAATAACATTTTTGGGTTTCATGTCCCTTTAAGCTTTACAACAGTCAGTAAACACACTGCTGTGGCACTTGATGCTGGGAAACGCATATTTTGCACCAAAATGACATTGCTTTGATTGCACAAGCCTTGCCACCATCTTGCTTCCTGGAACGATAATACAAGGAATAGCATGGTGTTTTCCTTTACACATTAAATGAACTATAAATTACAATATATTTTGGAGCAGGACAATGCCATCTGGAGATGCATAAGTTACGGTAGATAACCAGCTAATTGGGGGAAAAAAAACACTGACACTACTCTGCCTTCCTGTGCAGGCTTATGCTTTATGGTTGAGTGTAACCCCTGAGCCACAGTTTATTTACACTACTTTAATATACAGATGTGCCTTTATGTGGGGACTGCTGCATAGGTCACAATGCAGTTGTGCCGTACTGAGGGGGTCACCTAACTGCATATCTTTCAAGCAGGAAGAGAAGGAAATATTCCCTAAATTGTCTGAGACACACAGTACTGATAACAGTATAAGAGAAAACTGATCTAATGGCTGAATAGATATCTTAACACCAGAATAATTTACTAACTGACTATATCTATGTCCAGTCATTATATTTTCAGTTATAGGAATTTAGCTTCATCAATAATTCAAAAAACTTTCCATTAAGATTCCCCCCCCCCTCTAATTACTTGTATTAGCAGCATATCATTTACCAACATTGGAAAACTGTCAGAGAGAGAGATATTCCACAGGAGCTTATCATTTGTGGAATCACCTTTTACAAAATATATAAAATTAATAATTAAAAAAAAAAAGTTGTTTTTTTTATGACAGTGAGAAATTTGATGGACCTGTTAGTTCTAAGTTTGTTTAAATTTGAAATAATTGTGATATTCTCTGTCCTTGCTCTTATCAGGCTTGATAGGTTTGAGAAAACCAATGAAATGCTACTCAATTTCAACGGTCTCTCCAGTGCACGTCTGCAACAAATGAATGATCGGTTTGTACACCACACCAGAACCTTGGTGGAGATGAAAAAGGACTTGGACGTTATCTTTAGAAGAATTAGGTACCTTGTGTATAACAATGAAGCGATGTGTGACACTAGTTTTCAAGCCTGTCCTCAGGCCTCCCTAACAGGCCAGGTTTTCAGGATTACCTTGGGTGAGAACAGGTAAAATAACCATGTTTACTAATCAGCTGATTATTTTACCTGTACTCTAATTCAGATATCCTCAAACTCTGACCTGTTAGGGAGGTCGGAGGACAGGTTTGAAAAGTGCACTAGAGGAATATAATGATAAATTGTATAAATGGTTTGCACCATTTAGAAAAGAAAACAATATGAGAAAAAAATGTCAACATTTAATGGAGATTTTGTTGTTGTTGTTGTTATCAAGTTATTTTTAAGGGACATTAACCCTTTAAGGACACAGCTTTCAGTTTGCTCAATGGTTTTATGACGGAAAATATCCGTCATATGTCCTTAAGAGGTTAAACACTTTAAGACAGAAAATAAGTATGTATCTTATTTTTTTTTCTGCTTGAGCCAAACAATTGAGATTTTGTTAACACCATGACAGTGGTAAATTCTGACATCTCCAGGCTGAGGTCTGGATTAACAGCTCCAAATAAGGAAAGTAGTGGGCTCTTTGACTTTAAAAAAACGATTGCAGCAAACAAGGCATTAATCTTGTTTTCTTAACATTTATAATGTGCTGATAAATTAATCTATTGGAAGGCTGCAGAAAAATGTTGTAATTACATGATGTTTACTGTCCCTTTTAAGAAACCTTGTAGTATACATTTCTAGTACAAATGCACATAAATTCATGGATTACTTCCTTATCCCCTTTTTTCATTTTAAACTTACTCATTAGTCAGTCTGTATAACAGAATTTCTTCATTCAAGTTTTATTTATTGGGTTCTGTTTAATTTTAAAGAAATATTGTAGTGTATGAGAGTTTACAGTAATTCTTGACTACTTATTTTGTTCTCTTTTTTTTCTCATATTTCGGGGTCATAATAAAGATTGCATCATTGTTTTGTTCCATTTTACACTGGAACTCGTCTTAGTGACATGTACTTGGTTATTCATATACACTATCTGGCCAAAAGCATGTGGACACCCCTACTGATTATTGAGTTCAGGTGTTTCAGCCACACCTGTTGCTAACAAGTGCATAAAATACAGCTCAGAGACATGAAATCTCCATTAACAAACATTGGAAGTACAATGGGTCGTACTGAAGAGCTTGGTAACTTATAAACATGGTACTTTCATATAATGTAACCTGTGCCACAAATCACTTTGTAAACTGTTTGAGCTACTAGATCTGCCACCGTCACCTGTAAGTGCTATTATTGTGAATCATCTAGGAGAAACAGCCCAGCCACAAAGTGTTAGACAACTTAAACTCATAGAGCGGGGCTGCTTTGTGGTGAAGTGTGTAGCACTTAAATATCACCTATTATCTGTTACATTACTCACTACAGAGTTCCAAATTACCTCTGGAAGTAACTTCAGCACAAGAACTGAGCGTTGTGAACTCCATGAAATGGATTTCTATGGCAGAGCAGCTGTACAAGCCTATCCTCACCATGCACAATACCAGACAACAGCTGTAGTGATGTAAAATACACTGACACTGGACTCTGGAGCAGACATCCTCAAACTTGGCCCTCCAGAGGTTTTGGTACTACATTTCCCATGATGCTCACCGCTCAGCCAGCTGATATGCTGTCTGAGCATCATGGGAAATGTAGTACCAAAACCTCTGGAGGGCCAAGTTGGAGGATGTCTGCTCTGGAGTGATGAATCACACTTCACTATCTGGCAGTCTGATGGACGGATCTGGGTGTGGCTAATGTCAGGAGAATGCTACCTACCAGAATACATAGTGCCTACTGTAAAGTTTAGTGGAGGAGGGATAATGGTCTGGGGCTGTTTTTCAGGGTTTGGGCTAGGCCTCTTAATTCCAATGAGTTATCATTTTAAAGGGACATTGAACACTAAATACATTTGATATAAATAGTATTGAGGTTATGCCCCACCTCCTTCTAGTCATAGGTGGCTCCATGTTGAGGTCTAGCTTTCACTATATTTCAGTACTGATGTGTTTGCACATGTGCAGCAACTCTCCTTCTGATACCTGCAGCATCCATGATTTGAGTAAGGTACATGATATGTGTTTCAGGTCCTTTTTAATGCTTACAGGATACAAAGACATTTTAGACCATTAGTTGCTTCTAACCTTGTGACAGCGTTTTGGGGAAGGCCCTTTGCTGTTCTAGCATGACTGTGTCCCAGTGCACAAAAGCGTGGACCATGAAGACATGGATTGACGAGTTTGGTGTGGAGAAATTCGAGTAGCCTGCACAGAGCCCTGATCTCAACGCAACTAAACACTTTTTGGGATGAACTGTAACGCTGATTGCGAGTCAGACCTTCCTCATCCAAAATCGGTGCCTGACCTCACAAATGCTGTATTGGCTGAATGGGTACAATTTAATCAAAGACATTCAGCAAAATATTGTGTAAAGCCTTCTCAGAAGATCTGCGGTTGTTGTAGCAAAGTGTGTGTGTGTGTGTGTGTGTGTGTGGGGGGCAACTCCATATTAATGACCATGGTTTTGAAAAGAGATGTCCAACAAGCTCATGTAGATGTGATGGTCAATTGTCTTCATACTTTTGACCATTTAGTGTATCTTTGTATTCATTATATTTTCTTGATATGCCATGTTCATTGTAAAAATGATATAACTATAATTATTTTCTTAAATAAGGTTATTTTATTTAGTCTTGATGTGACATCACGTTATGCCTCTATTACACATGAGGCTGGTGTTGGTGCTGTTGGTAAGGTAATGGGCCAGGATGATAAATACAGGGAGTGCAGAATTATTAGGCAAGTTGTATTTTTGAGGATTAATTTTATTATTGAACAACAACCATGTTCTCAATGAACCCAAAAAACTCATTAATATCAAAGCTGAATAGTTTTGGAAGTAGTTTTTAGTTTGTTTTTAGTTATAACTATTTTAGGGGGATATCTGTGTGTGCAGGTGACTATTACTGTGCATAATTATTAGGCAACTTAACAAAAAACAAATATATACCCATTTCAATTATTTATTTTTACCAGTGAAACCAATATAACATCTCAACATTCACAAATATACATTTCTGACATTCAAAAACAAAACAAAAACAAATCAGTGACCAATATAGCCACCTTTCTTTGCAAGGACACTCAAAAGCCTGCCATCCATGGATTCTGTCAGTGTTTTGATCTGTTCACCATCAACATTGCGTGCAGCAGCAACCACAGCCTCCCAGACACTGTTCAGAGAGGTGTACTGTTTTCCCTCCTTGTAAATCTCACATTTGATGATGGACCACAGGTTCTCAATGGGGTTCAGATCAGGTGAACAAGGAGGCCATGTCATTAGATTTTCTTCTTTTATACCCTTTCTTGCCAGCCACGCTGTGGAGTACTTGGACGCGTGTGATGGAGCATTGTCCTGCATGAAAATCATGTTTTTCTTGAAGGATGCAGACTTCTTCCTGTACCACTGCTTGAAGAAGGTGTCTTCCAGAAACTGGCAGTAGGTCTGGGAGTTGAGCTTGACTCCATCCTCAACCCGAAAAGGCCCCACAAGCTCATCTTTGATGATACCAGCCCAAACCAGTACTCCACCTCCACCTTGCTGGCGTCTGAGTCGGACTGGAGCTCTCTGCCCTTTACCAATCCAGCCACGGGCCCATCCATCTGGCCCATCAAGACTCACTCTCATTTCATCAGTCCATAAAACCTTAGAAAAATCAGTCTTGAGATATTTCTTGGCCTAGTCTTGAGGTTTCAGCTTGTGTGTCTTGTTCAGTGGTGGTCGTCTTTCAGCCTTTCTTACCTTGGCCATGTCTCTGAGTATTGCACACCTTGTGCTTTTGGGCACTCCAGTGATGTTGCAGCTCTGAAATATGGCCAAACTGGTGGCAAGTGGCATCTTGGCAGCTGCACGCTTGACTTTTCTCAGTTCATGGGCAGTTATTTTGCGCCTTGGTTTTTCCACACGCTTCTTGCGACCCTGTTGACTATTTTGAATGAAACGCTTGATTGTTCGATGATCACGCTTCAGAAGCTTTGCAATTTTAAGAGTGCTGCATCCCTCTGCAAGATATCTCACTATTTTTTACTTTTCTGAGCCTGTCAAGTCCTTCTTTTGACCCATTTTGCCAAAGGAAAGGAAGTTGCCTAATAATTATGCACACCTGATATAGGGTGTTGATGTCATTAGACCACACCCCTTCTCATTACAGAGATGCACATCACCTAATATGCTTAATTGGTAGTAGGCTTTCGAGCCTATACAGCTTGGAGTAAGACAACATGCATAAAGAGGATGATGTGGTCAAAATACTCATTTGCCTAATAATTCTGCACTCCCTGTATACTCCATTGCAAAAATTATGTTTTGTGCAATTATTGAATATTGTCCAGGGATGCAATTACTTTTTATTTGAGGATCATTATTAGCTCCAGCTCGAAGGTACGGGTATGGGTTCCATCCAATGATGCCCCCACATATGCCAATATTTATATGAATGTCTTTGAGAAAGTACTTTGTGTATGGGCATCTATTATTTTTACTATATGGTGCCACTTGGTGGCGATATATAGATGACATTTTTGGTGTGTGGTTGGGCAACAGTGGAACCCTTGAGAAATTTGTTAATGATTTAAACACTGCTACTTGTCACATCAAGTTTAAATTGACATTTAGTGAGGAGAGTGTTTTCTTGGATACCAAAGTCTCTAAAGGTGCCCAAGGGCTTTCTGTTGATCTACACAAGAAAGAGACAGATTACAATACTCTCCTACACTATACGAGTGCCCATCCTCCTTCTCTGGATAAATCCCCCCCCCCCCCCAAAAGTAAATTTTTGCGGGTTAGACGTATTGTGTCGGAGAGGGGATTAGTGGAACAGAGATTAGGGGAAATGGTTGATCGTTTTAAGGCTAGGGGTTACCCTGCTGAACTTTTTCAGTCGGAGATCAATAATACTTTGAAAATCTCTAGGCAGTCACTTTTAGAAAGGAAAGAGGATATGACAAAGAAAAAAATCATCTAGACTTGTTTTTGTTAGTCAATACTCCCCTTGGAATAGACAGATCCAAAGGGTTTTATGCCGGCATTGGCATATATTACAAACATGTAATCCTGAGGTTAAAAAATTTAAAGTCCCCCCCCCCCCCCATGCCTGCCTATAAAAGGGGCAGGGATCTAAAGGATGAGTTGGTACGTGTGGATATTGGTCCCTAAAAAAAAACTTTGGTTCAAGGGTATATAGGTAAAAGGAATTTGGGCAGTTTCCCTTGTCTTAATTGTTCAAATTGTAACAATTTGATTAAGGGACCTAATTTAATCACCCAAGTACAGGCAAGAAATATGAGATAAGAGGGCATTATACCTGTAATACAGAGTATGCGGTTTATTAAATCAAATGTTCATGTGGCCTGGGTTATGTAGACCACCCGCACTGTCCGTGAATGTATCGATCAACATAAAAGTAATATCAGAACAAAAAAAAACTGATGCTCCAGTGGCATATCATTTTTTTGACTGCTGGACATAATTTGAGCCAATTTAGGTTTCAGATTTTAGAACGGGTAAGATGTCCAAGGAGGGGCGGTGATAGTCAAATCCCTCAAGATTAGAGAGGCCTTTTGGATCAACAAACTTGGGACCATGTTTTCAAGGGGGATGAATAAGGAACTTTTTTTTTATTTTTATGATTTATTTTTGTAAATATTCTGATGAGTTTGATTATTCAAGATTTTTTCTGTGTCCTCTTTATCTGGATAGGTACAGCTCAAGAAGCAGATGAGTTTGTTGCATCACTCAATGTAAATAGTTGTGGTTTGAGTTTCACACATGTTTGTGATTCCTCTAAAATAGCCTATCTTGATCTTACACTGATAGGTGATTCATGCAACAACACCATCATTACTGAGCTCTACTCCAAACCAATTAAATCTAATACCCTTTTGCATGCAAAAAGTTTGCATCCTAAGAGTACAGGATTTGGTATGATAAAGGGGGAATTCATTAGGTTGAAACAAAATTGCTCTAATTATGACACCTTCTCTTCAGAAGATGCCTTGCTCAAACAAAAATTATTGAATGAGGATATGACATATCCACGATTGAAAAAGCGATATCACAAGTACAAGGTTTGGACAGATTGACCCTTTTAAAGGATAAACCTGGGTTTAACAAAGATGTTACCAAAGAGGAAAAAATAATCTTTAGTACAAAGTTCAGCAGACAGTATGATTCCATAATTAAAATTGTTAAACAAAATGTACCTATTCTTTTGGGAGACGAAATTTTGAATCCCATTGTTAAAAGGGGCTTTCGTTTCGTCTCACGACGCAACCAAACGTTAGGAAACCGCTTATCACCAAGTATGATCCGCAACCGGGTCCAAAAAGACAATTGGTTGACGACCAAAGGTCATTTTAAATGTGGTAAAACCAATTGTAAGGCTTGCGGTCATGCTATGGTCACTAGGCAGTTTCAATCCTGTGTCACCCAAAGAATGTATAATTTGTAACATTTTTAGAATTGTAGGAATAAATATGTTGTCTATCTGGTCAAGTGTCAATCTTGTAACCTACAATATGTAGGTATGACCACCAAGGAAGCCTGAGTGAGGATTAGGGAACATCTTAACGATATTTCCAACATTATTCTCTGTTCAGCTTTAGCAGAACATTTTATTGAAAAACATGACTGTAAGGTGGATACATTTAAATGGCTCGTCATTGAACAAATCCGCCGTCCTCAGCGAGGAGGCAATCTGGATGTTATCCTTTCCAAGAGGGAAGCCTTTTGGATTTTTGTGCTAAGAACGAGAGTACCTTCAGGCTTCAAAATTGATTCTGATATTATCAATGCTTGGACTTAGAATACCAGAATACTTAGGTTCCATTGTTTAGACAAATTCAGGCTATATAACTATAACTTAGAGATTTGACCTAATGTATGTTGGTTTAGGGATAACAGACAATATTTGCTTATTCTTAGTCTTGTTTCAAGATTCTTGGCTAGTTGTTGAGGAAAAGGGGGGGGGGGGCTGCTTTAAAAGTCTAAAAAGAAAAAAGAATGAAGAGTGCAATGTTTGATTCTTATTTCTTTTTATTGTCACTCCATTAAAATATATGATGACTCAGCTTCCCCACTTTCCCACACAGTGTAACAAGAGCATTGATTTAAGGAATTTTTCCTTATAAACACCCATATAAGAAATATTTGTCTGTTTTTCCTTTTCTTTTTCCTTTTTGTTGTTATTATTTTTTGTGATATAAAACATAAATCAAAGCTATAATAGGTATACAAGGTATTTCTGATTAGTTATACTGTTTTTTGTTGTGTTTGTTTTTTTGTTACTATATTTCTTTTTTCCTTTTCAAAAGGTTTGGAATTTATATCTAATATCTGTTAACATGTTGATCCCCATTAGTGTATCTCACTAGGGGTTAAAGATTTAGAGGGAGAACTCTTACTATCTGTCAGCAATTGTTCAATCAATGGATCAACCTATCAGCTTTGCGCTTAGGGTATATTCATGTTTAGTAATATATTGTATACAGGTCACAGATGAAGGCGTGAGCCAAAACGCGTCTGACCGTTCCTTTCTACATGTAGTTTGTTTTATAAATTTTTTATGTCTTTCCATGTTTTTACCGCAATAAAGGTGCTTCCACCTGAGACCCGCTTTTTTGTACATACCGCTTCCTTTTTGTAAGCCCTTATTTCTGTAATATTTAGAAAAAAAATTCTGGTTGAACTTTGTATATACTTGAAAAATCTAGTTGTCAGTGTTCAAGATATTTCAGGTGTTGTTAGGGGTGTTGTCTAGATAGGTATTTAAGGTAAGATTGTTACAGGTATAACATACATGATTAAGGGCTTGTGTCCAAAACGTTGTTGATTTTTTGGGTCTGGCTGTTTAAGCTGAATAAACCTGTTTGAAGACATTAGTGGTGCTGCTTTTTCTGCTTTTGGTTCTGTGTTTGGGTTTGTGCATGACCCTCTGAGCTGGCACACCTGCTACAGTTCCCAGGCGCTGGATACTTTGGACTTGTGCAATACTTAGGAGAGAGCAACTGAAAACTATAAAACAAATTAACCTAATTTTTTGCATCCCCAATAGGTTTTTTAGTATTTTTGTCTCCTGATTTTATAGTTTTTCTATTGTCAATACTGCAGTAGTGAAATGTTCAATATAGTTGGAGATACAACAGGCCAAACAGCAATTGCAATGACACAATAAAGATAAAGGAGCAATTTGTAAACAATTTTTAATACAGCAGGTAAAATTGCGAGCTGGTAACATATTAAAGGGAATAAAAGTTTACAGTACACTGTCCCATTAACTATTATTACATACTTTGAGAAAACGGGTACAAATATTTAAAGAAAGATTTTTCTATTTTCAACTGTGTTTATTGATTTCATATATTCACTAATATATTGCACAGATTGAAAAAGAAAAACTAAGATATAATACTTATAACATTTAGTCTGTGACATCCTATACAAAATATTAAAGGGACAGTAAAGTAAAAAAAATAAAAAATCATGATTTAAATAGGACATGTCATTTTAAACAACTTTCCAATTTACTTGTATTACCAATTTTGCTTTGTTCTCTTGGTATTCTTAGTTGAAAGCTAAATCTAGGAGGTTCATGTGCTAATTTCTTAGACCTTGAAGACTGCCTCTAATCTGAAAGCATTTTGACAGTTTTTTCACCACTAGAGGGCGTTAGTTCACGTGTTTCATATAGATAACATTGAGCTCTGGCACGTGAAGCTCCTAGGAGGCAGCACTGATTGGCTAAAAATGCAAGTCTGTCAAAAGAACTGAAATAAGGGGGTAGTTTGCAGAGGCATAGATACAAGGTAATCACAGAGGTAAAAAGTATATTATAACTGTGTTGGTTATGCAAAATTGGGGAATGGGTAATAAAGGGATTATCTACCTTTTTAAGCAACAAAAATTCTGGTGTTTACTGTCCCTTTTAATACAAATATAAACTCAAAACAACTTCTTAGTTGATACTAGTAGCTGGTTAGAGACCTGCTACATATCTACAAGAGGTTCCACTTCATGCTGGCTCTATTTGTTAAGTTTGTCATTTATCTATCATGGTGTACCCATTGTATTTTTGTTACATGAGGATATCATGTGTATGATTTGGAGTTGCATAATATTGATCACAAACTTGTAACTGTGATTTACCTGTAACTGTTTGATAATACCTCAGTAAAATATGTATTATATTTTTTTTAAAAGGCAGAAAAAAATGTTGGTTCTAATCTCCAAATAGTCCCAGTATGCATTCCTAGTAAAAAAAAAAAGTGAATTGATGAACGAAATTAAAATAGTTTGACTGTAATAAAGACAATTCCTCCTCTTTGCTTATCAAGTTACAGATTGTATTAGTAAGACTAAATATGACAAGTTTTTCTGTTTTTATCTGCAGGATGTTAAAGGGGAAACTGGCCAAGCAATACCCAGAATCTTTCAACAGTAAGTTAAATCAGTGTTTAAATTGATGTGTATGGACCTGAGAGATTTATGTTCACTATTTATTTATTACAATACAAGGAAGACGTACTTGCATTAAAAGAAGTGGTAAAGGATTCTGGCTTCAATACTGTGACCCCACTAAGAAAAAAAATTGTGCTCACTATAAGTGTTCCCTTTAAGGCCACATTTTGTGAGTGTTCCAACAGTGAAACAGTAAATTATAGAACCACATCCTGCAATTAGCAAACACTACACAATGAAGACTGCAAGGAATGGTTCCCTTATTAACGGTTTCACTGCCGGGTGGCTCACAAAATGTGGCCTTAGATGGAACACTATATACATTCCTATTTATTAAATGCAAACCTAAAGAAAAATGATAATTAAATATTTGGGTTTCCATGTGCAAATGTCAGTGTCTGTCTACAAGTAACTGGATGTTTCAGAACTTTAGTTTTTGCCTGCTCTTTGTATCTGAATCAAGGTAAAATCGGGAAGTACTGCTTTCCAATGTGGAATGCACAACTATCCTGAGGCTTCAGAGGAATGTACGTTAAACTTGGGGGTTGTTGTGGCAAATAGCTCCTTGGCCGAGGACGTGTACCCACCTGAGTACCATGGCTTCCACCCCTACCTTCAATAAGAACATATCAGGGAGCGGGGGATTACTCTGTATTTAGGGTTTTCTAGCTTCCCTGTGCAGCTAGCAGGTGCCGGGTACACCCTGTTGCAGTTTACCATAGCTGACAGCCCAGGACATGCCTTGCTCATCAGCATCATTATTAGGGGGTGTGTTACTACCAACCTGGCACTGCTTACACTATGGTAACCAGGTAGTGACAACTCCCCCCAAAACCGTGACAGCTCTCCTTTGCATCTGATAACAATTCACAGTAGAAGCCAGTTCACCAATGAGAACAGGCTGGCTTCTAGGCTGATGGACAGCTTTCTTCTTTTTTTTTTTTTTTTTTTTTCTTCAAGTTGGTGGACAAGCACTCTTGTTTTATAAGATAGATCAGCATTTTCTGACTTGTGTGTGCACTTGCCTTAGTGCTTTCCCCACAAGT
This sequence comes from Bombina bombina, assembly GCF_027579735.1. NCBI lineage: Eukaryota > Metazoa > Chordata > Amphibia > Anura > Bombinatoridae > Bombina > Bombina bombina. The sequence goes on from NC_069500.1 coordinate 789,265,440, forward strand.
CACTAATTTTTGCTTTACATTTTTCTTTTTATGCACACTAATGAATAATGTCCTTCATTGACATATGAGGGAGGACACAGTTACATGCTATCATTTGACATAGCATGTCATTTCTGCACTACTGCAACCACAGAAGTTATTGCTATTTCTGGAGACTGTAATAGATTAAAATAAGAGCACAGCTTTAACCCCTTAGTGACCAGAGCACTTTTCCATTTGTTGACCGTTTGGGACCAAGGCTATTTTTACATTTCTGCGGTGTTTGTATTTAGCTGTAATTTTCCTCTTACTCATTTACTGTACCCACACATATTATATACCGTTTTTCTCGCCATTAAATGGACTTTCTAAAGATACCATTATTTTCATCATATCTTATAATTTACTATTAAAAACATTATAAAATATGAGGAAAAAATGGAAAAAAAAATTTCTTCAAACTTTGACCCCCAAAATCTGTTGCACATCTACAACCACCAAAAAACACCCATGCTAAATAGTTTCTAAATTTTGTCCTGAGTTTAGAAATACCCAATGTTTACATGTTGTTTGCTTTTTTTGCAAGTTATAGGGCACTAAATAAAAGTAGCACTTTGCTATTTCCAAACCACTTTTTTTCAAAATTAGCGCTAGTTACATTGGGACACTGATATCTTTCAGGAATCCCTGAATATCCCTTGACATGTGTATATATATATATATTTTTAGAAGACATCCCAAAGTATTGATCTAGGCCCATTTTGGTATATTTCATGCCACCATTTCACCGCCAAATGCGATCAAATAAAAAAAAAAGTTCACTTTTTTTTTCACAAATTATTTCACAAACTTTAGGTTTCTCACTGAAATTATTTACAAACAGCTTGTGCAATTATTGCACAAATGGTTTTAAATGCTTCTCTGGGATCCCCTTTGTTCAGAAATAGCAGACATATATGGCTTTTACGTTGCTTTTTGGTAATTAGAAGGCCGCTAAATGCCACTGCGCACCACACGTGTATTATGCGCAGCAGTGAAGGGGTTAACTAGGGAGCATGTAGGGAGCTTGTAGGGTTAATTTTAGCTTTAGTGTAGTGTAGTAAACAACCCCAAGTATTGATCTAGGCCCATTTTGGTATATTTCATGCCACCATTTCACCGCCAAATGCGATCAAATTAAAAAAAACTTTAAATATTTCACAATTTTAGGTTTCTCACTGAAATTATTTGCAAACAGCTTGTGCAATTATGGCACAGATTGTTGTAAATGCTTCTCTGGGATCCCCTTTGTTCAGAAATAGCAGACATATATGGCTTTGGCGTTGCTTTTTGGTAGTTAGAAGGTCGCTAAATGCCGCTGCGCATCACACATATATTATGTCTAGCAGTGAAGGAGTTAATTAGGTAGCTTGTAGGGAGCTTGCAGGGTTAATTTTAGCTTTAGTGTAGAGATCAGCCTCCCACCTGACACATCCCACCCCCTGATCCCTCCCAAACAGCTCACTTCCCTCCCCCACCCCACAATTGTCCCGCCATCTTAAGTACTGGCAGAAAATCTGCCAGTACTAAAATAAAAGTTTTAGGTTTTTAAAAAAAAATAAAAAATAATTCTTCTGCTGTGTAGGACCCCCCTTAGCCCCCAACCTCCCTCATCCCCCCTCAAACAGCTCTTTAACCCCCCCCCCCTGCCTTTATTGGGCACCATATTGGGTACCCAGTTTGAAAAATAATAATGTATTTTTATTTATTTTTTTAAATATTTTATTTATTTCTGTAGTGTAGCTGCCCCCCCTCAACATCCAACCCCCCACCCTCTCCCTGATGCCTTGATTTCAAAATCCCACCCTCCATCCGGTGGGCGGTAACATCGGAGTGGCGCGCAGCTAGCGTTTGCTCCGTGTATGCTTCGTGTATACGCTAACCGCCAGTCACAGGCTCTAGGCCCAAGAGAGCCGAGCAAAGAGTACCAGTTTGGAAGCGCTTTCACCGACCATCGTGAAGCCGTGGCAGGCTACGCTCAGCGGGTACGTGACACAGAGACAACAAAGGCACTCCACCGAACATATCCCTCAGCCAGTAAAGCTCCTTGGCAGGAGCAACGCTGCTCAGGAAAATGCCCATGAACATGGACATGGTGCTACAAGACTGACGATAACAGAAGATAAAGCCATCCTCTCAGATAAGTACTCACACATCAGACTATGTGCTGTAAAAGCCGCTGCAAGGTTAATTTTCTTCTCTGACTATGAGGATATGAATAGGATGTGTACAGTTTTATTAGTCTGGGAGCAGGGAAGTCTGTGTCTGATATCTGGTAGCAATTGAGAGAGCATTAAAGGCCGGAGGTATTCATCTGTTTTATCGGCCTAATTTCTGTTATTGCTGGCTGGGAAAAAATAACTAAGACAAAGAACTCAGTTGGAAACGTGATCCCTGGTTTTGGTACTCTATAAGGGGAAGTTATAGTGACGGCCCATATCTGTGTGACTACATAAAGTGAGTCACGGACTCAGGTTTCTGGAATCCAACAGGCTGTTTTCTTTCCCCTATAGGAAGGTGTTATTTATTGCCCCAGTGAAGAAAACTGTTACACACAAATCTGTTTCAACAAACTCTACACTTGCATATTTTGAACTCACTGCGCTGCTGAAAGAAAAAAAGGAATAGGAAAAAGGAGGGAAGCGAGAAAAAAATAAAGAGAAGGAATACAGATATACTAGGAAAAGGAATTCCGGGGGCTAATTGTTCAGCTCAGAAATAGAATACACACAAAAGTGCAACTCCATAGGCATTAAGCAAAGCCTGAGTTTGAGAGGACTTAACTGCAATTCACCATAATACACTATCCTGAAGAATATACTGTGTGCCTAGTGTGTAAGTCTGGGATAAGTATGTAAGAATCTTGTGCCTTGCTTGAGGCCTGAAGCTCCCGGTGAAGAAACTGGTACTAGCTGGTATTTGGACTGATAGTTGTCACGGATCTTGGTTGTGATAATAGTCTGATTAATAGTTTTACTATACTAACAGGAAGAAAAATCTGAAAGCCTGGTGTGCAAGTTTGGGATTAGCATGCAAGTGGACTGTATTGTGTTAAAAATGCTGAACCCAGTGAATTGAGGGGACTTAACTGCAATACACCATAATATACTATTCTGAAGAATATACTGTGTGCCTAGTGTGTAAGTCTGGGACAGGTATGTAAGAATCTTGTGCCATGCTTGAGGCCTGAAGCTCCCAGTGAAGAAACTGGTACTAGCTGGTATTTGGACTGATAGTAGCCACGGATCTTGGTTGTGATAACAGTCTGATTAAAAGTTTCACTATACTAACAGGAATTAAAATCTGAAAGCCTGGTGTGCAAGTCTGGGATTAGCATGCAAGTGGACTGTATTGTGATAAAAATGCTGAACCCAGTGAAGAACTAGGTAGTTGGTGACACTTGGAAAGACTGTTATGTCCTTCTGACAAAGATATATTAACCCAGGACCAACTGTGCTGTATTTGATTAAGCTTTAGAGTTTTGTTATATGTGGCAAAAATTCCCATGGTTTCACCTTTGTGAAGAATGTACAGTGTGGCTAGGGTATAAGTCTGGGACCCTGATCCAGTGGGCTTGTGTTGTGAACAGAATGTAGGGACTGCAGTGAAAAATCTGGTAGTTGGTTTAAGTTGGTTTTTTTCTTTTTTTTTTTGTTTTTTCTTGGAAGGCTTGATAGGCTAGATTGATAAAATAGAAGAGTGTAAAGTAAATTGAACCCTGTTTTTGTTCTCTTAGTTTTTGTTTTTTAATTTCTTAAGATTGAAGGCTTTATAACGTTTAAAAGTAGTTAAGAAGTTAAACTCAAAGAAATAATTTAGCTTAGAAAATTGTATAGCGCTTAACATTACAATCTATCCCTTGTTGGGTACTTGATATATAGATTTTCCTCTTTTTTTTTTTTTTTTTTTTTTCTCCTCTTCACTCATACACTCCTACACTAATTACTCACTTTTGACTTAAGACACCATCACACATTTTTTATTTTTTATTCTCTCTGTAGACCTTGGTTTAGTCCCTGATCACTTAGATTTACACCGGCCCAAGTGGCTCATACTCACTATTAACACTTCTCCACATTAGTTTTATTTACACACTTTCCCCCTCCTCCTTGTTTTTTTTTTTTTTTTTTTTTTTTTTTTCTTTCCTTCTTTTCCTTTTACTGTGGTACATTTTTAAAAGGAAAAGAAAAAAAAAAAAAAGAAAAAAACAACAAGTGTTTATTAATGGATAAGTTTATCCAGAATTCAAAAGATAAGTCCCCAGCTGTAATGTCAGCTAAAACCAGGGAAAGAAATAAGAACAAGAATACAATCGATCCCATACAAGAGAATTTAGATAGTGTGAACACACCTCATGTTAACATAGATACACAAATGTTAATAACTCAAATTTCTGCTTTATTGATGCCACAGTTTGATAATCTCAGACTAGAAATATCATCGGTATCGAATGAGCTAAAACATTTTAATGCAAGAATAGGAGAAATAGAAAATAGAATATCGAACCTAGAGGATCAACTGACTATTAAAAGTAATAGGATAGAAGAGTTAACCGGACAGATTGTAAAATTACAAGTCAGAGCAGATGTTGCTGAAGACAGATCAAGAAGAAATAATCTAAGGTTCATAGGTATATCTGAAAAATATGTAAATAGAGAGTTAGAAGCACTTATCACCAAAGAAATACCAAGGAAACTGGGCATGCAAAGGGAAGGATTAGAAATCATAGCTGAGCGGATACATAGACTGGGTTCAAGTAAGCAATACTCGGGTGAAGACCCTATGGGTAGATCCCGCAATAGGCCAGTGATAGCAAAATTCTTGAACTATAAGGACAAAACTGAAGTCTTAAAATACTTTAAAAAACTATCAGAACCTCTCCTGCTGGATGACAGGAAAGTCCTTATCTTTCAAGACTTTTCAATGGAAACCTCGAATAAAAGGAAAATAATGTCACAAATGTGCTCGCAATTCATTCAAAAGGGGTTACAGGCATTTGTAGTTTATCCTGCTATCTTAAAAGTAGGAGGTAAGGATGGCTTTAAATCTTTTCAGAATAACGAAGAAGCTAAACAGTATTATGTCACAGTTTGTCAGGATTTATGACATAAAGGAGAACAGCGTTAAAATTTTAACTGGTTTTGATTTTTTTTTTTTTTTTTTTTTTTTTTTTTTCCTTTCCTTTGTCCTCTTATCAGCCTTTCATAAAGTTAAAGATATGTCTAGTCGTGTTGGAAATTTTGTGGTTGGTTGCTTGCATAGAATAAAATTAGGAACTTACTAGGTTTTACATCTTGGAATGTTGGTGGTATTGTTTCCCCTATTAAAAGAAAGACAATCTTAAAGCATCTTAAAAAATTAAATACTGATATTGCCTTTCTTCAGGAAGTCAGGTTGTCGGCAACAGAATTAGCTAAATTAAAAGTTAATTGGGTAAAAGAAGTAGTCGCCACTCCATGTTTAGAAAGGAAAAAGGGTGTAGCTATACTACTTGGCAAGAATCTAGAATATAAAATTCTTGAAGTTAAAAAAGATGACAATGCACGCTATATTATTATTGAAATAGAAATAAAAAAAAAGATTTATACTTTGTGTAATGTCTATGGTCCAAATAATCTGGACCCGGAATTTTGGAATAAATTGCAGGTATTAATGCTAAAGCATAATGAAAAAAATTTAATAATTGCGGGTGATTTTAATTTAACACCTAGATTCCCACTAGATAGGAAAAGCACAAAAGGTAGGAAAAAGGATTCTAGAATATCGAAGGAAATGAGAATCCTGCATACATTTAAAAAATCACTCAAAGTCCATGATATTTGGAGACTCCAATATCCAGATTTAAGAAGATTTACATGCTTATCAAAATCACTAGAATCACTATCGAGGATTGATTTTTTCCTGATATCCGAGTCTTTATTGTTGGCTAACCCAAAGGCAGATATAAAAGATGTGATCATATCTGATCACGCTCCTATTACACTAGAACTTACCCTAGAGGAAATATTAACTAGAGCTCCTAAAAGAAACTTCTTTCACTTCCCGAAATACATGCTGAAAAATGCATCTTTTGTAGCTATGCTAAGAGAAAAATTCAATATTTTTATAAATTTGAACAGAGAATATCTAGATAGGATAGAAATACTGTGGGAAACAGCTAAATCAGTGTTAAGGGGAGAAATAATAAGCTATATGGCCACATTTAAAAAGAAAAGAAAGAGAAGGGAAGAACAATTAACGTATCAAGCTATAAATTCTTATAATAGATACCTATCAAGCACTACAAAAAAGAACTGGTTCAGGTATACCCAGGCAAAACAAGAAAGGGACACATTCTATATACAAGAAACTACTAGAGAAGATCTCAAAAGTAAAGCTAAGTTTATGAAATTTGGTAATAAAACAGGTAGTCTTCTAGCGAAAGTAGTTAAATCTGAAAAAAAAACTAATATAATACCGGTAATAAAAGTGGAAGATACATATATACATGACCCGTTAGAAATAAATGAGATCTTTTACCAAATATACAGCAAATTTTATGGGGCAGCTGAGCTAGACAGCTCAAATAAAAGGCGGTTCTGGGATTCAATAACTACTCCTAAAATAACACTGGAAGAAGCTAATACAATCAACCAGCCTATTACGATAGAAGAAGTAGAAACAACAATTAATAAGATTAAATTAAATAAAGCACCCGGGCCGGATCATCTGCCAGCCGAGTTCTATAAAATTTTAAAAAAAGAAATTGCACCATATTTGACCAAATTATATAATTGGTATTACTCCGAGAATCCTAGCATGTCAAAGAACTTCACTAAAGCAAATACAATTCTGATATATAAAAAAGGAAGGGACCCTGAGAAGCCAGACGCATACAGACCTATCTCCCTACTAAATGTGGACTATAAGATCTTAGCAATAATTGTCGCGGAAAGATTAAAAAAAATTTTTGGTAACATCATACATACAAATCAAGTAGGGTTTATGAATAATCGAAGTTCTGTGGTCAATATACGTAAAGCTTGCATTATTATTGAATATTTCAACGATCTGGCAGATAAACACCAAGAGATAGGAGAAGATGCAGCCTTAATAGCCATAGATGCAGAAAAAGCTTTTGATGCGGTACAGTGGGATCATCTTTTTACATCACTATCTAAGTTTGGTTTCTCGGGCCCCTTTCTAAACTATATCAAAGCAATATACAAAAATCCGATATCTGTTATTTCAGTGAATGGAGTGGAATCTGCAGATATTGCTTTGAAAAGAGGTACAAGACAAGGTTGTCCCTTGTCACCCTTCTTGTTTAATTTGTCCATTGAATCATTAGCTATTAAAATTCGTCAAGAGATGCAAGGGATTGTTTGTAATAATATAGAGGAAAAGATCTTGCTATATGCTGATGACGTTCTGATATTCCTGAGAAATAGCAATCGGAGCATACCACAACTTATGGACATAATAGAGCTATATAGCTCCTTTTCGGGTTATAGAGTTAATTTTAGTAAAACCGAACTCTTATGGCTTAATAAACAAAAAGAATCTAATACTTTGTTCCCCTATAAAGTAGTAGACCAGATTACATATCTTGGAATTAATCTCAGTAAGAACCCTAAGTTGTGGTATGACTTGAATGTTAAACCAATTCTACAGAAAATTACTGACCAGTTAAACGTGTGGAAACATATTCCCTTGGCCCTGTCAGGTAAAATTAGTTTAATCAAAATGATTATTTTTCCGAAGATATTGTATAAAATGCAGAATTTACCTTTACTCATTAAATCCACAGATATTAAAGTGTTCAATAAAAATATTACCGATTTTCTGTGGGGTAAGAAAAGGAAAAAAATCTCTCTCAAAATATTGTCTCTTTTAAAGGAATCTGGAGGATTTGCTCTCCCAGATATAGGGAAATATAACTTAGCATGCCATGTTAAAATTGCAGCGGAATGGCTGCTAGATAAGGAATATTATACAGCAAGGTCATTGGAAGAGGGAATAGTGAAACCCTACTCTCTAAAGGCTCTTTTACATACTAAAATTGCAGATATTCCCAAAAAGATCAAAAAGATCAGCTCAGTTATGAGTATTATAAAAGCGTGGCAGCAGTATTGCAAGAAATTAAAAGTTAATTATACAATATCCAATTATTTAACAATTACTGGCTACCCCCTTTTCCCGGAAGCGTTAAAATCTGCAGTCTTCCATAGGTGGAAAAGCAAGGGATTGATATACATTGGTCAAATGATTAATTTCAACACAGAAAATCCGCACATTAAGACGTTTGAGGAATTAAGAGCTGAATTCGATTTACCCAATAAATTTTTTTTTTGCGTACCTACAAATAAGGAATCTAGCCAATAAGTTATTACACCTCCAAAATAAGGACTGGGACTGGCCCTCACTTATGTTGAATTTTAATTTAAGTAAAGCAGGAGACTTCTCGATTAGAAAATGGTACAATGAAGCTCTGAGACAGGAGGGTAGTTTAAACTTAAATCTTATCGTCAAAAAATGGCAACTGAAGGGGTTTAGAGAATGTAATGAAGATCGTATATATAACAGTATTAATAAAATAAATAAGATCTTCACTGCTACTAATTTTAGAGAAGCACATATCTTCCTACTCAATCAAACATACCTGACACCATGTGCTATGTCAAGATGGAATAGCCAAATTAAGGATAAATGTGCGAAATGTGGTAACAGTGGGGCCGATATCATACACTATTTTTGGGAATGTACATTAGTTAGGCAGTATTGGAATAAAATAAGCTTTCTACTCTCAAGGATAGTAAAAACAGGGATATCAATCTCCCGAGATACAGTCTTTTTCCTATTTCAGGCAGATTCCAGAATAAAAAATAAATTATTTATCGAACTAGTGATAGGGGTGGCAAGGTTTCTATTGCTGAGAACCTGGATCTCAAAAAAACTACCATCCATAGCAGAAGTGAGTAATTTTATCTTTAAACAAATGACACTAGAACAATGTCTGATAGAACAAGATAAAAGTAAGGAAGTCGAGACTTTCTTTAAAAAGTGGGAAACTTTCATATACTCCCAGGCAATAGATATACAGAAGAAAATTATTTACCCGTTAAGATCAACAGAATATGTTATGAATGCAATACTAAGAGGGGAATTGCCACAGGTATAATAAGTTATTACTTTAGAGAATTGAATGCGACTGTAAACTCGAAGGCTGATAAGAATACACAAATCTTTGCGTATCTAATTTTTTTTTTTTTTTTTTTTCTCCTCGTTCTTTTCTTTTTCTTTTTTTTTAGTTTTATGTGTTGTGTAGCAATCTTTATTAGAAAATAAGTTCACAGATGAGACATATTGGAAGACATAGTTGGGACAGAGAGTGAAGAGTCCAGTTTATCCTAGCTACAGAGTCGATTGTTATGACTTGTTTAATGTATGGTTGCTGGATTTCTCCTTTTGTCTCATGGTATTCCCCTTTCTTTTGAAGGGAATGCCATGACAGATATTTCTTTTATTGTTATTATATTGAGACTGTTCCCCATTGTTATTGTCTTCACCTTTTTCTTTTTTCTGTACCCCATCTGTGCTCTCAATAAAAATATTTAAAAAAAAAAAAAAAATCCCACCCTCCAGATCTACAGCATATTGATGCTGTTTTGATAGACATCACATGCACGCGCGTGCACGCGCCCGTGCACGCACCCGCACTAGATCCCTCCCCCCTCCTCCACCAATAACTGCCCACCCGCCTCCCTGGATGAGCTCCCACCCACCAACCATAACGGCCATCGGTAGCCGATGCAGAGAGGGCCACAGAGTGGCTCTCTCTGCATCGGATGGCTAAAAACAGTTATTGCAGGATGCCTCAATATTGAGGCATCACTGCAATAACATGAAAGCAGCTGGAAGCTATCAGGATCGCTTCCACTGCTTTCAAAGACCAACGACGTATGGGGTACGTCCTTGGTCATTAACTGCATTTTTTTGCAGGACGTACCCCATACGTCGTTGGTCACTAAGGGGTTAAAGAGAGCTGCAGGTACAGGAGGGAAACAAGTAGTCACCAAACTACTGTAGTACAAATCTGTGTGTGTACTACAGTAGTTACAAACTACATAGACAACTAGTTAATATTAAGGCATTTTAATGTAACTGTATATACTACTCCCTTATTTATGCATGCCTAATTACTAGATCAAAAATTCTGGTGAGAAACCATGCAAAATCGTGGGATTATTTTTTTAGTCTTTATATTGTAATGTAGGTGTCTCTCTCCTTCACACCCAGAACCTGCATAAGGGGGTAAACCGCTCTCAAGCTAAAATTTGTGTTTATAAAATTGAGGGACCTTTCATGAGACCTCTTAGATCATCTCGCCTGAAATAAGAGCTTTAGATCATCTCGCCTTTAATGAGAAGTGTGCAGCTGCTTTGTCATTAAAGGGACATGAAACACCATTTTTTCTTTTCTTTTGTGATTCAGATAGAACATACCATTTTAAACAACTTTTCACTTTACTTCTATTATCAACTTTGTTTAATTATCTTGTTCTTTGTTGAATGAGCAGCAATGAACTACTGGGAGCTAGCTGAACATATCAGCTAAACCAATGACAAGAGGCATATATGTGCAGCCACCTCCCAGTAGTACATTGCTGCCCCTGAGCCTATCTAGATATTCTTTTCAACAAAGGATACCAACAGAACAATGCAAATAAGATAACAAAAGTAAATTAGAACTTTGTTTAAAATGTCTTGCTTTGTCTGAATCATGAAAGTTTAAAGTGAAGGTCAATTTTGATTAATTAGTGCCCAGGTTTTAATAATCCTATTAAAAACAAGGGCACTTTAATTCATCAAAATTGACATTTCACTTGTTTTCTTCAAAAACGTACCTTTTAATCCTGACAGCTGCTCCAGCCCGTCGCAAGCCGTCTTTGCGGGTCCAAAATAACGAATCCAGATTCCTCCAATCACAGCGTTGCATCAGGCCAAGATTCCACCGGTGGGGGGAAGCCGTGATTGGAGGAAGCTGGTTTCGTCATTTCTGATGTCTGCAGAGGCTTCCGACGGCCTGGGAATCGCTGGATCGGCTGCCAGGATTAAAAGGTACGTTTTTGAAGAAAACAAGGGAAATGTCTATTTTGATTAATTAAAGTGCCCTTGTTTTTAATAGGATTATTAAAAACCAGGCACAAATTCATGAAAATTGACCTTCACTTTAACTTTGGCTTTCCAGTCCCTTTAATTACTGATGTCTGTTTTCGACTCAGTGGTTCTGAGGGACACGGTGCAGGATCTGACACATTGGTCGTGACTTGGCTGGTTCTGATCAAGACATACAAAACATTTATGTTCTCTTGAGTAAAGTATTTTAGAGAACTCGATGCATCTTCTATATATTTTTTTCTCTTTTATCTCAGATGTCCATGAATCTCCCATCCTTGAAGACGATGATGACTTTGACCCAAACCCCAAAAGCACATCAACTACAATTGCAACATCAGAGCAAAACACAGAATCATGTGACACAAGCCCCTCTATCATCTCCCCCACAATGAGTCAAGATTTTGAGGACTTATCCCAGGCCCCTTCCGACACACCATCTGCTAATGGACAAATTCTGACAGATGACGAAGCAGCCCATGAGGACTAGGAAACATGAGGGGGCCAAACCTCTAATCCATGGGGTGATAGTGTTTAACCCGCTCATTGCAAGAATGAGTTCATTAAAGGCAGCCTGGAAAGAGCGTTCTGCATAATAATGTAATACTGAATCAAGTTAAGATTCTCTAATACTGCACTGTGTGGGGAGGTCTCACTTATAAGACTATGCTTGTGCTTTCCCATTATCCCCCAATTGTACTGTTTTTGCAGCTGCTTGGGTTAATGTTCCTATGGTCTTCAGCACTTTCCAATTTCTTCATCTTCATATGGAGAATTTTCACACGTTTTACCCCTTGTTCTTCCGCTGTATTCTTTGTTCCCTTGTTATACGTTGTTCTTATGTAAGTTTATGGAAATGTTTAGTTTGAAATCACCTGTTTATGTCTTTTTGAAAAGTGTGAATTTGCTATAAGAGCTTAAAAGAGGACAAGCCAAGTCTGGTTTGTATCAGGATTGGGAGTACATTTGGTTATACAACTGAATAAAATAGGAATCTTTCTAACACATTAGATGTGGGAACACATCAAGGCACTTAAATATAAAGGCTTAAAATGAAAACTTTCAGTTACAATTAAATTATTGTAAATGCTATATCTGCAAACTGGCATTTAAAAACAAAAAAACTTCTCTACAGCTGTTAAAGAATATTTGTTTGTTTTAAAGCGACATGATACTCAAATATACTTGAAAGTAATGTAGCATAGCTGTAAAAAGCAGACTAGAAAATGTCACATGGATATCACTTTGTAAAAAAGGAAAATATTTTACCTCTTTATTTCCTCAATAACCACATCCCATTGTAAAGGAACTTTAAGCAGCCAATCAGCATGCTAGTCCTGGGACTTGCAAGGGAACATGCATCTAGCATGTGCAGACACGGTCAAGTTTCTCCTCTCCACAGTTTAAGGGGATTTACTATGAAATCTCACGAGATCACATGACATCAGCACTAAGTGACCAGTCAACATTGTAGATTTGCATAATCAACAAATGCATGATAATAAGACAATGGAATAGCACTTAGTCTGAACTTCAAATGAGTAGTAGATTTTTGTTATATAAATTGCAAAGTTATTTCTATTTCCACTCCTCCTGTGCCATGTGACAGCCATCAGCCAATCACAAATGCATATACATATATGCTGTGAATTATTGCACATGCTCAGTAGGCGTTGGTGACTCAAAAAGTGTAAATATAAAAAGACACTGCACATTTTGTTAATGCAAGTAAATTGGAAAGTTGTTTAAAATTGCATGCTTTATCTGAATCATGAAGTTTAATTTTGACTTGAGTGTCCCTTTAAGCTGATTGGCTGCTGATGTTTTTTTTTTTTCTTCCTTTCTATTCAACATGCAGTTAACACAGTAGCTGAAGGATAACTGTTTACAGAGCACTTTCTCTTTTGAGATAATAAAATTTTGAGTATAACTATTTTCCTTTTTAGAGATGTTCAGGTGATATTTTCTTGTCAGCTATTTGCACTTATGCTTAATCACTTTCAAGTGATTTAGCATATGAGTATTATGTTCCATTAACAGTGAAATCGTGTTCTTACTTAATAGAAAAAAGGGATTTTATTGAAAATGCAGTTTAGCCCTAAAGCTTTTTTTTTTTTTTTAAGAAAAGGTACACACAAGTTATTTTTTATAGAATATTTAGATAAGTGCAATGATATTTTTTTGCATCTTTGACAAATGTTTTTCCCATGTATTCAAGAATTCAAGCACAGCACATAGTAATATAATATAGGTTAGTGCAATGAGTCCCAACCTTCTATGTAAAATGATACATCAGAGTGACATTCCGTGGCACACCTTATATTTTTTAGCTAAATCATTTGCGCTCCGCTCAGATACTAACAGCATGTGTAACCTGCAACACCTTTAAACAAGGATCATGTGCATAAATGTTTCCTTTATAAGCAGAAAACTGAAATAGTCTGTGATGGACTTCGATATGCCTAAGTCTCAAGGCACACTTTGGTATTAAAGCATATCCATTCCAAACCACTCATCAAAGTCATTTTTCTTAAAAGGGTCATCATTAAAGAGCAATGAGAAAATGCACTTTTAAATGTTATTAAAGGGACATTCCAGCGAAAATTAAAATGTACATCAGTGCATAGAAGTATTTTTGCGGTATATTTGTATTGCTAAAAGACTGCTAATAAAAGATATCACTGTTTTTAGAGCTTTTACAGGGCACGAAGACCATATCTAGATATAGTCGGTCTACTCCAGAATTGTTATAGTTTTAAAAGATAGATAATCCCTTTATTACCCATTCCCCAGTTTTGCATAACCAACACGGTTATATTAATATACTTTTTACCTCTGTGATTACTTTGTATCTAAGCCTTTGCAGACTGCTCCTTATTTCAGTTCTTTTGACAGACTTGCATTTTATCCAATCAGTGCTGACTCCTAGGTAACTCCACGTGAGTGAGCACAATGTTATCTGTATGGCACACATGTAATAGTGCTATCTAGCTGTAAAAAAACTATCAAAATGCACTGAGATAAGAGGTGGCCTTCAAGGGCTTACAAATTAGCATATGAACCTACATAATTTTAAGATAAAAGTAAATTGGAAAGTTGTTTAAGCCCTTAAGGACCGCGACGTACCATGTACCTCGCCGGTCGTTAAGGGTTTCCTTGCTAACAATAGCGCAGGTCACACTGCAAGCGGCGGGACCACACTATTGTACCCTCCCTCCACCCTTCTGGTTACTGGATATAGAGTGGTCTTACTGCTGGCAGTGAGACCGCTCTATTTGTAATGCAATCCCCATTAAAAGACATACAGGGTATGTCACTGATCCTTAAAGGGATAGGAAAGTCAAAATTAAACTTGCATGATTCAGATAGAACATGTTATTTTAATACACTTTCAAATCCACTTCTATTTTCTAAAATGCTTTGTTCTCTTGGTATCCCTTGTTGAAAAGGAATACACACAAATCTTAATCTAGTGGGAGTTAGCTGCTGATTGGTGCCTGCACACATTTGTCTCTTGTGATTGGCTAACTAAATGTCTTCATCTAGATGCTAGAAGGGCAATGCTGTTTCTTCAGCAAAGGATAAAAAGAGAATGTAGAAAAGTTGATAATATAAGTAAATTGGAAAGTTGTTTTTTGGGGGGTTCCTGTTACTTTAAGGGGTTAAAATTGCATGCCCTATCTGATTCGGGAAAGTTTAATTTTGACTAGACTGTCCCTTTAACCAGCAATTTTAGCTCTTTTAACAAACACACTATGTAAGCTGCTGGTGCATAGAGCATATCTAGATATGCTTAGCATATGTGCAGTAGCATTTCTCACTAAAAACAGTGATATCTTTTCATAAGCATTTTTGTTTATACAAGCATATTGCAAAAATGCTTCTACTCAAAAATGAAATGTACAGAACTGCAAGGAGTTCAGTAAGAAATGCTGTAACGCATTAGAGTTTTTTTTTCTTGCTTATGTCCCTTTAAAACAAAATATAGCATTATTTGTATTTTATCAATGGTTACATTTGTCAATTGGTATGTGCAATCAGTACTAGGAATGGATGGTGATGTTTCGGTATCTAGAAAATGAATCTGTGTTCAAACTCTGGACAGTGGAATTGGCTTTTATATGAGACTGGGTGCATGAGAATGAGATCTCACGTGGGATCTCTGGGTAATGTCATAAATGTTCACTCAAAGGATTCTGGAATTCTGTTCCTGCTGCTTTTATGGATTTACATACTCATAAGATCTGTTTTTGTGCTATTTGTTCTAAAGAAGACTTCAAACTGGAATTTCTTACACGCTGCCAATAAGTTTTCATCTGGCTTTATATAACGCCAACAGTATATTCTGCTGGAAAGCAAACTTTGTTGGTTACGTGATTTTTCATTTTCGGCATTTATAATGCTTTAAAATAATGGCTAATTTATTACATATCCTATCCATGATCTTTATGATATTCATGGAGGATGAGTGTATTGAAGTTATGGCATAAGCTTTTCATTTATTTTAACTCAGCTTGAGCAGCATTTAAAAGGTCCCAGATTCTTTTGTTGAAAACTTAAACATGTTGCTATAGACTTATTCTATTGCTAGATCCTGGCAGCAAAAAGTTAAGTTTTAACCCCTTTGTGCCAGTACTATAGTGTTAACTTCCGATGTAAACACTATTAGTGAAAATGAAATTGTGATGTTCAATGCCAAGGTCGGATCATGGGGGACTGCCTACGCTGCTATGCTTGTCCCCCAGGCTAATCCTTGCCTACGTCAAAGGGGGAAGCTGCAGGACGTTGTATATAGTGGGACGTTCCATGTCGTCCTAATGCCGTTAAAGCCCAGCGTTGTTAGGTTGGCATGGAACATCCTAACGGCATGAAGTGGTTAAACATCAATTCAGGGATTTTCCAGTTTCTTTTATTTCAACATTGTGTCTGCAGAGCTGCTATTTTACATGCAATCAGCTTGTGCTGAATCTACAATATACTTTGTAATAAACAACAATTTATTCATGGATCTGTAAGTGACTCCAAATATGTTTATCTTGGCTTCTATCTTTTATGCATGTGTGTTTGTTTATATCCTGTATGTGTAGATATGTGGACACCCCTGCTAATTATTGAGTTTATATGTTTGTCACACCCATTGTTAACAGGTGCATAACATCCACCATGTAGCGATGAAATCTCCAGACAAACATTGACAGTACAATGAAGAGTTTGGTGACACTAACCATAGCACTGTCATAGGATACTACCTTTGCCACAAGTTTAGTGACATTTTTGCCCTACTAGATCTGCTCCGGTAAACTGTAAATGCTGCTATTGTGAAGTGGAAGCATCTAGAAGCAACATCAGCTCTGCCACAAAGTGGTAGACCACGCAAACGTAAAGTAGGACAACTGTGTGCTGAAGCATATATTGTGTAAAAATCACCTATCGTTTCTTGCATCACTGACTGCAACTTTTAAAACTGCCTCTAGAAGAAACATCAGCACAAGAACTGTGCATCAGGAGTTTCATGAAATGGGTTTTCATGACTGAACAGCTGTAAACAAGCCTAACATCAAGATGCATAATGCAAAGCATTGGCTAAAGTGGTGTAAAATACACCGCCACTAGACTCTGGAGTAGTGGGAACAGGTTCTCTGGATTGATGAATCCTGCTTCACTATCAGGGTCTGATGAAAGAATCTGGGTGTGGCAGATGCCAGGAGAGTGCTGGAATGTATAGGGGCATATGTATCAAGCTCCGTATGGAGCTTGATGTCCCGTGTTTCTGGCGAGCCTGCAGGCTCGCCAGAAACACCAGTTATGAAGCAGCGGTCACAAAGACCGCTGCTACATAAACTGTCCGCCTGCTCTGAGCAGGCGGACACACATCGCTGGAAATCGACCCGATCAAGTACGATCGGGTTGATTGCCAACCCCCTGCTGGCGGCCCATTGGCTGCGAGTCTGCAGGGGGCTGCGTTGCACCAGCAGCTTTTGTGAGCTGCTGGTGCAATGCTGAATACGGCGAGCGTATTGCTCGCTGTATTCAACAATGTCTGTCGGACCTGATCCGCTCTGTCGGATCAGGTCCGACAGACATTGATAACTAGGGGCCATAGTGTCTACTGTAAAGTTTGGTGGAGAAGGGATAATGGTCTTGGGCTGTTTTTCAGGGTTTAGACTAGGCCCCTTAGCTCCACTAAAGGGTCATCTTAATACTACAGGATACAAAGACAATTGGGTGCACCCAAGTTTGTGGCAACAGTTTAGGGAAGGCCCTTTCTTGTTCCAGCATGACTGTGCACAAAGCGTGGTCCATGAACACATGGTTTGACATTTACCCAACAATCAGCAAGCGCTACCCAGGTTCTGAACCAAAAATGGGCCGGCTCCTTAGTGTACATTCCTGGTTTTCAAATAATGATAGCAAGAGAACGAAGAAAAATTGATGATAGAAGAATATTCAAAAGTTGCTTAAAATTGCATGCTCTATCTGAATCTTGAAAAAAAAAATTGGGTATAGTATCCCTTGAAGGAGGGGGATTGAACTTCATCCACACCATTTACATAGGCAAGGGCACAGAGGGGAACTAGCAAAATTAAACTATATGGTAAGAATCAAGACGTCATCATTTAAAAATTCAGTTGATTGATTTGAGCAATGCTGTTGAAAGGGCCAATTACTTGAGCAGACAAATTATTTCGCAGGAAAATGCAGGTGTAAATTATCACCCTCATTTTAGCCATGATGTGAACATCTGGATGGTGACAATCTCTTCATCTATGGTTGAAATTACTTGAGTGACTGTTAAAGAATTTGGAAATAAATGTAAATATTTTGCCTATATGCAGATGCTGAATCAGTAGTGTTGTTTGGGCTTGCAAACTTTAGTGGGGGAAAATAGGTTTGGGTGAAGTTTCGGAATTCAGCATTTGTATGCTAAAAAACGCCAAAAATGATCACAGGCAGCGTCATTAAGCTATATTTGGCTTAGGCTATATCATTATGAGAGTGCAACATAAAGATCTGAGCTAATCCAGAATTGTTTTTGTGTTGTTTTTTTCTTCTTCATAGTGTAAATGAATTCCTTAAAGAACTAGGGCAATACTGGTAGTACGTTGCGATAAAGAATGTGCGTTTCTAAGCCCTGAGATAAGAACACCCTCCAACCTTTAACATACAGAACCACATAGTCAATACTTTGGTCATTAACCCTTTCGTGACAGGGTTAAAGTGCCTACATCGGAACAACTGTTCCGATGTAGACAAATTGAAACTACGCGATCGTGCATACGATCGCGAGATTTCAATTATTGGATCGCATCTGGGGGGCGTCCCTACAATCCTAGGAACGCCCTCCAGACCGCGATTAAATCCCTGAAGCACAGAAGGCTTCAGGACAGCCGTTAGTTATGACGTTCCATTCCGTCATAACGGCTTTAAAGCCCAGTCTAATTATGACGGAATGGAACGGCATAACGGCTTTAAAAGGTTAATCATGATTGCATGATATCATGACAGGCTATGATAGTGCTGAGTGTAGCCTAAACAGGCTAAATGTAGCCACCAATCAGTAAGTGCTACATAGGGTTCTGAACCAAAAATTGGCTGGCTCCTAAGCTTACATTCCTGTTTTTACAAATAAAGAAGCCACGAGAACAAAGAAAAATTTATAATAGGAGTAAAAATGTGGGTTTCATAATTTTTTTAAGGGATTAATGACTGTGACTAGCTAAGTTATCTGCAGACTTTAAAGGACAGTAAACTTACAAAATAATGTTATATAATTTTGTACATAGTGCAGAATTATATAACATTATCTTAGTGGCAACTTTATGAATCAAAAACATTTCCCGATTTTTTTTTTTTAATCCAAAATTGGACTCCGCTCCAGGCTCTACTGAGCGGGTCTTGTTTTTCAAAATCGATTTGCGGGCACGCTGTCTAGTCACAGCGCGCCCGATCGCGCCATTGAACTGAATGTAGCTCGCTTGTGCTACCAGACCAGAGCACCAGCGAGCTAAATTCAATCCAACTTTGAAATAAAACATCTGGAAATGGTTTTTATTTATAAAGTTGCCACTAAGATAATGTTGTATAATTCTGCACTATGTGCAGAATTGTATAACATTATTTTGTACGTTTATTGTCTTTTTAAGCCCAGATTGGCTCCTCCAAATTAAACAAGTGGTGGGTGGTGTTTGATATCGAAAAATAATTACAGCAAACAGTAATTTAAAGTCCCTTTAAGCAGTGCAGCACACAGACAGACTGGTGGTCTCTGCATGAACTTGGGCTTTTGTCAGCATCACTCTACTTTTTCTACTGGGTATTAGTCTACCTTACTGTACAACTGCAGATAATGTGCAGCAGAGGAAGGCAGAGATTGGCTCTTTCCTCCTACTATCAGCTCACACTGCCTTTTCTTGCACACTACAAACAGAGGAGGAGAGCTCACGCAATACAATGAATGTGAGTGCTTTCATCACTGGCATCATTACAGTAGGGCCATAGGGAGGACAGGGCCACCCTTGCATACTGGTTAAACCTTTATGTGACCCCCCCTAGAACAAAGCAGCAATAGGTATGTGGTACAACAGGATACTGGCTTCACCCTCTGTGCATGGGCTTAGGAATCGGGAAGAAAGGTTCCCCCAAGTAATCATATAGGGGAGGGACAAAAAATAATAAATCCCCCCCAGGTTGCAGCCAGGGATTTGGATAAATTAAACATATACTAGTCGTAAGACTGCAGCTCCTTAATTTGTCCTCCACCTTTTGAAATCATCTCGATCCAATACGATTTCAATGATTGATGTCTCTTACTAGCTGCCAATTGGCCACCAGTGAGCAGGGGGTGGCATTGCACAAGCATTTCACCAGAAATGCTTGTGCAATGTTAAATTCTGACAGTGTATACTGTTGGCATTTAGCAAGGTCAAGCGTACATGATTCGCTACAGCGAATCATGTCCGCTCAACTGTTATTAAATCTACCCCTTGGACTTTTTTACTCCGTTTGGACTTTTTTTTTTTAACCATTTTTGTTTTTCTGTACTATTTGTAACTCACTTTTTAAGAGATTTTACTTTGTCATTTTTTATATTTGTTTGATTATGAGATCTGTATATTAAAGGGGCATAATACTCATATGCTAAATCACTTAAAACTGATGCAGTAATAATTGTAAAAAGCTGACAGGAAAATTTCACCTGAGCATCTCTATGTAAAAAAAGGAAGATATTTTACCTCACAATCTCCTCAGCTCAGCAGAGTAAGTGCTGTGTAAAAAGTTATGCTCAGCTGTTGCTTAGCTGCAGGTAAAAAAATGAAGAAATGAACAGCAGCCAATCAGCATCAACAGTGCTGAGGTCATGAATTCTTACTGTGATCTTATGAGATTTGACTTAACTCTCATGAGATTTCATAGTAAAATGAAACCCCGGACAAAATGCAAAGTGTGGGGAGGGGTTAGTGACCCCACCTTTTGCATATTTAGGGGCGTGGCTTAGTGAGCCGTTGGCAGTTTGAGAGTGAAGTGGGAGCGGATACCTGTGAAGAAAAGAAGTGGTGGACTTACCATGGAAGATTTGCAGGCCATCCTCGGTATGGTCCAGGAGCTAATTCGGTCCAGAGGCTTGGAGTGGATGCAGAGACGGCTGGCAGGTGACGGCGAAGTTGACGGTCCTGTAGGTGTACACACGGCGGGCGGTGGAGTTGCTGCAGGAGGTCATTCCAGGCCGGTTCGGAGGTCCCGCCCACCAGAGAGGCTCAGCTCATCAGTCGGGAGAAGACACAACTCCGGGAGCCGGAGGAGGAGGCCGGAGAAGATTCCTGGATCCGGAGGTTGGGACGGCTTACGGGCGGTGCAGGTCAGCACCGTGGCAGAGCTGGTGGATGAAAGCAGGAGTTGTCGTTCCGGGGCCGGTATCAGCAGCTTGCAGGATCAGGTGACGGCGCCGGCGGATGGAGGCCGGGAAGGTATGGGCTTTATATCTCTGGGTTCTCTGGAGGGATCTGGGGACATATGTGGAGGGGATGAGGAGGCTATGGGTGCAATGGAGGAGACAGGCATGTTAAATTTGGCACCAAGTCAGGGCCAGGAGGCGGCCTATTTGGGCCTTAGCACTAGTGGTAGTCAGGACCGGGAGACGGCATCTTTGGGCCTACTAAGAAGTGATAGTAGGGAGCAGCAAACAGCTTATTCAGGTCTCAATGAAGTTGTAGTTGAAGGGGAAATGGCATTGAGTAGGAGTCAGGATCTGTTTTAGGCCTCATTGAACTTAGATGGTGCTAATGTTAGTCACCAATCACAGGAGGCTTTTGGTCACAGGAGGCATAGACCACAGGAGGTGATGGCGGCAATTTTACCTCATAGTGGACAGTCACCAGGAGCAGGAAGTGATTTACAGCAGGCTGAGATGAGGGATGTTAGGGCAGATTGCTCAGGGGGAGGAAAAGGGGTTAGGAGCAGGTCCAGCATACGGAGGGCAGGTAGAAGAGGGGGTAGAGGGAGTGCTATTTTAAGAGGTAATAGGGACTTGGGACACGCAGGGGTTGCCAGTAGGCATTCTAATGTTTGTTTTTCCTCAGTTGTGGAGCAGTCGACTTTTCCATTAGCGGAGAGTAGGGCTGATAATGTTGGTTCTCCTTCACATGCAGACTGTGATTCACTGTTGGTCGAGGAGCACTATAGTGATTTTGCTGATGAGGAGGATCCGCAGCCGTCAGATGCTGGACCTGGGACATCGGACCAGGTAAGGAATCTGGATGCTTTGACGCACCTGATACGGGCACTGGTTCTGGAGGGGGGGGGGGAGAGTTATAGATTTGGGTGATAGGTTTAGCATTGAGAGAAGGTCTAGGGAATCTTTGGGTAGGGCTAGTGCTGAGAGGGGCTTTCGGGGGGATAGTGTGGGAGTGTCAGGTTCTGTGGTATCCCTTAAAGACTCCTATAAACAAGCTAACAAACAAGCTTTAGAGCAGTCCATTGTCGGCTGGGATACCAGTTAAAAGACCGGTGAAAGGAATACTGAGTCCGGGTTAAACAACTCACCAAGACAAAGGCCAGTTTGGGGATCAGAGCTCACGGAGTCACAAGCAAGTTCCGCTACTGGGGAACTGACATTCTATGGAGACACAATCATCAGTACAGCTGGTAAACGGAGGCTAAGAGATCTAGCACTCCACCGGCTTTTTGTACCACACAAGGAGATCGTCAACAGTGCACTGTTCTACAGAAGGAATCTATACATCCAGCTGAAAACCGTATGTAACTCTCTAACTTTTTAATATAATATCACCAGAGACGCTGAGCTAACGATACATTGTTGCCAATTTGAGCAAACAACAGGGCAGAAGCTGTCATTTAAAAAGCTGCCGTTTAAAGAACCGCAATAGAAAGAGGATTTTGCCACATAAGTGTGTTTTCTATAAGACCTAACAGATGGGAAGCAATTAACCCCTATTTGCCTAGCACAGATACACAAGAAAGCTAATATATATGTGCATACTTTCAAATAATTGCATTACATTTTGCTGAGAATTAACGGACATTTCTGTGCCATTTTCAACTTTCAGCCCGCCTATGACTGCACCTACCTCTGTGTAGAAGAATATTAATAACATTTATATTATAACACACTAGAGGTTTATTTGTATTTTTATGCCTGATTTTTTATGCAATTGCATTTTTTACTATTTTATTAGCTTAAAAAAGCTACACTGGTGTTTAGCATTTTTTAATTTATTTTAAAACATTTATCGTTTATCATACAGAAGTCTGTTATGAGTATTTACTATGTCTAGGTATATATCTTAAATAAAATATTCATTAGATTTATGAAACACTAGTCTACTTTTCTATATATATATATTGGGAGAATATCTCCAATCACACCACTAAAGACAGAACTGCATTGATTTGCGCCACCTTATATCGATACTAATCTAGAAAACTTAATCACTCTGTGTATCTCAATAGACAGACGCCTAAGAGAAAGAAAATCAGAAAAAGGCTGCACAGAGTACTCAGCTAAGAGGGTTTCAACACCCACTCCTTTACCCAGGACTACGGAGGAACCCATGGACATCGCGTTCGTGAAGGGACCGCTGAAACCTGAGGAGAAAGCACGACGCAAGTTACACAACCTTTGTATGTACTGTGCCAGTACAGATCATACAGTTAGGGACTGCCCCACTCTCCTAAGACAAAGGAAGGGTAAGTCAAACAAAGACTCAGGCTGTCATGTTAACAAAGTTAAAGCATCCTCTCACCTCTGCTTTTCTGTTTCCCTACAGTGGGATCATCATCAAGCACCTACAGTGGCTGTGATTGATTCAGGAGAAACAGGAGACTTCATGGATTATGATTTTGTTTGTTCCCTTAACATACCACTAATAAAAAAAGTTAATTCACTACCTATCCGACTAGTCGATGGTTCTTCCATGAAATCCGGTCCCCTAACACACTAAACCTCACCCATAAGAGTCACCTTTCCATCAGGGCATACTGAGTATAAGATCTTCGAGGTGATACTCACACCTTTGTTCCCTATCATACTAGGGTTTAATTGGTTAAAACTTCACAAACCCTCCATCCTATGGGGAAGAGGTTTGATACATTTTAACTCTGATTTCTGCAGAAATAATTGCAAGGCTGTAATCCCACACACACTCATGCACATCTTCCCCACTGTTACAAGCATTTTACTGACGTATTCAACAAGAAGGAGGCTCAGGCTTTGCCACCTCACAGGCCGTATGACTGCCCCATAGAGTTGCTGCCTAACTCATCAATACCATACAGCCGTATATTTCCCCCATCTGAACCAGAGCTCAAACATCTTAAGGAGTATTTGGAAGACAACTTGAAGAAGGGTTTCATTAGACCCTCTACCTCTCCAGCAGGAGCAGGTATATTCTTCGGTAGAAACAAGGACAACAGCCTCCGACCTATCATAGATTACAGGGAGCTGAATGCACGTACTAAGAAAAACAGGTATCCCTTACCCCTGATACCTGAATTAATTGAGCGCTTGCAGGGGGCTAAGGTATTCACCAAGTTGGATCTGAGGGGTGCCTACAACCTAGTAAGGATCAGGGAGGGAGACGAATGGCTGACTGCATTTCAAACAAGATACGGCTTGTTCGAGTATATGGTCATGCCATTCGGGCTCTGTAATGCCCCTGCAACCTTCCAGCAGTTCATGAACGACCTTTTCCGTGATCTGTTGGATGTGGTAATGGTCATCTACCTCGATGATATACTTATTTACTCTGACACGCTTCCTAGTCATATTGAACATGTCAAGGCTGTTCTTTCACGACTAAGAGCCAACTCACTCTATGTGAAAGTTGAAAAATGTATCTTCAATTCATCCTCCATATCCTTCCTTGGCTACCAAATCTCCCCGTCTGGGATTAAAATGGAAACCAATAAGGTTGAGGCGATTACGAACTGGCCCACACCCTCTTCCAAGAAGGACATACAGAAATTCCTTGGTTTCTCAAACTTCTACAGGAAGTTTATCCAAGGTTTTTCCGACATAATCAAGCCCTTAACGACCCTGACAAAGAAGGACCACAAATTCAAATGGCACAACCTAGCTGATGAGGCTTTCCAACTGCTCAAACAAAAGTTTGTGACAGCTCCGATACTTCAATTTCCAGACCCGACTATTCCTTACATCCTTGAAGTTGATGCATCGGATCATGCAATCGGTGCTGTGTTGTCACAGAGGGTATCCCCTAAGGAACCGCTACATCCCGTGTCCTATTACTCTAGACTTATGAACGACGCGGATATCAACTATGCAGTAGGTGAAAAGGAACTCCTTGCTATCAAGGCATCTCTGGAATTCTGGAGACATCTCCTAGAAGGCACTCGGTGTCCAATAGTCATCTATACGGACCACAGGAATCTGCAGTTCCTCAAGACCAACAGAACATTAAGCTCTCGTCAGGTACAATGGAGTTTCTTCTTTAGCAGATTTAATTATGTAATAACCTACAGATCGGGTACAAAAAATGCCAAAGCCGACACATTCTCTAGGAGAGATCCAAAACCGGACTCCTGTACCTCCTCACACTGCATAATACCCATGGATAGGCTCATTGGCCTCACTACCACCGACTGGACTCGATTTAGCACACACCAAGCAGCAGATACCACCACCACCACCCTCCTACCGCTACACAAAACGGCCGCTGGGCTCTTGTATCACGGGAAACAGTTATATGTCCCGGTCTCCTTAAGACAAGAGCTTCTGCACTCAGCCCATGACTCAGTACTTGCTGGTCATCCTGGAATGCATAAGATGGAAAATCTCTTCCGAAGAGAATATTGGTGGCCACAGATGCACGACAGTATCACTCAGTACATCAGAAGTTGCAGGATCTGTTCACAGAATAAACACCCCAGTCAACATCCTTATGGCTGTCTCCTCTCCTTGCCCATACCGGATAGGCCCTGGAGCTCAATAGCAATGGATTTCATTGTGGATCTACCACCATCTGGAAATCACAACACTATATTGGTGGTGGTCGACCACTTCTCGAAGATGGCACATTTTCTACCTACTATCGGATTGTCCACTGCCAAAGAAACCTGCACTTCTTTTTCTCAACCATATTGTATGGTTACACGGTCTCCCTGACGCGATCACAACAGACAGTAGGTCTCAGTTCACTTTGCGTTTCTGGACCCAACTCTGCCGTATCTGCCGTATCCTAAACATCGAAAGACGGATGTCCACTGCCTTTCATCCACAGACCAACGGTCAGTGCGAAAGAACGAATCAAACACTTAATCTACAATATCTACGCTGCTACTGCTCCTCTCAACAGGATGATTGGCTAAACCTTCTACTTTCTGCTGAATTCTCCTTCAACAATACCATTAATGCTTCTACGAAGTAGACCCCATTCTTTATAAATTATGGCTTCCATCCTTCTTACCATCTCACTAACAGATCCGAAACCGATTCCCCAGTAGTCAATGATTTATTAAACACTATAGCCCAAGGCTTCACTTCCCTCAAACACATCTTAGTGGATGCTCAAAATACTAAAAAACGCTATTACTACTCCAGAAGATCTAGAGCCCCAGTCTATAAACCAGGTGACAAAGTTTGGCTCTCCACCAAACACCTAAAGTTGGCTGTTCCGTCAAAGAAATTGGCTGCCCTCTACATCGGGCCATTCCCTATAAAAAAGTCCTAAACCAGAATGCAGTCATGCTAACCTTGCCTCCTACGTACAGAATCCACCCAACTTTCCATGTCGCCCTGCTAAAACCATATCACCAGAGCAGTTTGGATACAAGTCTTCCACTGCCTATGCCTCCTATTCCGGCTGCTGATGAGTATGAAGTCCAGACCATCATTGATTCCAGGTATCACCGTAGGAACCTGCAGTATCTCGTGAGATGGAAAAGGTTCGGAACCGAAGAAGACTCTTGGGAGCCCTCGACTAATCTGTCTACTCCCCGTCTCGTTTCGGAATTTCATCGCAGGCACCCTGACCGACCTAAGCCGTGATCCGCTGAGCGGCTCCTTGGAGGGGGTGTTCTGTCAGGTTCTGTGGTATCCCTTTAAGACTCCTATAAGAGTCTATATAAGGCTCCTCCTGTTCCTCCCTCGGTGCTAAGTATTTTGTCTCAACCGGGTTCATCATACCGCTCTGAAGCAACTCTGCTTAGCCTACTACAGCAACGGATTTCAACTAAGAATCCAAATGCCTCTCAACTCTCAACCCTGAGGGGAACTCCCCACATCTCTACTGAGAACTATTAGCAACCGGGTCTGTATGTTGCTACAACTTAAACCGCAACATTGTCTCCTCTCTAAGTACACGCTGTGTGTGACGTCACACAGCTGTGATCCGGGGATCAGCCTCTGTTACACAGGCAAGCAGCCGCGGCTCTGCCGCTCTCTCCAACACTGACTGCCACGCCTACTGGTCTCACACAGATCTGCTGCATACTAGGGAGGAAGCCTTCACACCAGGTCACTATCTCTGTTGGTAAAAACTGCCGCAGATTTCAACGGATTTCTTTGTACATTTAAACATTCATCAGAGCTATCACCACTGAAGGTACTGTTGAACTGACTACCGGATAGCAGGTACTTTGTATTAATGAACACTCTGTGTTGTACCTAGTCAGCTGGACTCTGTGAATTAACACACTAGCCTTAAAGGGCAACACTAGGTCTCACTAAACAACATATCTTGTGATATCTGACATCAACCTAGCAAACTTACAGTAGCAGATCTCCATATCTTATCCTATCTTATCTGCTATATTAACTTCAACCTGTTAGTTTTTCAGTAGAAAGTAATAGGGGCTATACATCCTCTTAGTCTCAGGTCCGGCACAGGGAAAGGAGAAAGAAAGGAGAGCAGAAGCAGGATTCCAGTTTCACGGCGTTGGGTGAGATCCCGTTCACCCCTAGCTTATCATAGGAGGCAGGAAGCTGTTGAGTCATCTGTTTGGGGCACTCTGGATACGCATACGGGGGTGAGGGGGAGGACCAGAAGGTCTAGATCCCCTGAGAGGAAGAACTACAGGGACAAAGAAAGCACACGTGGAAGGGACACTAGTCATGGCTCTGAGTCGGTGCATCAGGAGAGCAGGAGTGAAGCAGTAGCTGGAAGGGAGGCTACAAAGGTTCCTGGTGACACAGGTGAGAGTATTGTGGCATGTCCAATGCCTAAAGAGAGTGTATCTGGGGATGTTAGGTGTGAGTCTGTTTTGAAAAGTTTGAAGGATCTGGTTGCTCAATTGGAAGGCGGTCAGCAGAGTAGTGCTAGTGGGGTTGTTGGTCCTGTAGGTGTTTGGGTGTCCCAGAACGTGGCGTCCGGGGTGGGGACATTAGAACGGTCCGGTTCGGTGATGTCAGGCAATACAACTGCCAGTGATGTGGTGAAGGTTTCCAAACAGGCTTTTAGACGGCCATGTTTATGCTCGGTTGGTCCTTTGGGAATACACTTGTCTAAAACATTTGAAGGCGGGATTTTGTGGAAATTTTTTCTCTGCTCCCTATGGATCAGTTTATTGATATTAAAGAAGATTCTAAAGGGGATTCGGCTAAAAAAGAGGAAGAGGAGCGTAAGAAAAGATTTAGAAAGTCACCTAAGACGCTGTCTAATTGGTCTAAGGCCTTCTGTATCTTGGTTAGTGTTGTGGGGGAAAAGAACCCTGAATTGTGTTCTTGTTCTGTTATTTGGATGAGGTAGCTGGGGCCTGTTGTATTTTAGGAGGCCTTGCTTGGTGGAAATATGATGAACAGTTCCGGCAGCGAATGGCTGTCCGTCCTGAAATGAGGTGGGACGACAGGGATATGGGAATATGGCTGGAGTTGATGACTCCTTTGAGATCTGGGCAGTTCTTTCGGGGGCGGGGACGGGAATCAGTGGTCCCGCTCCCGGATCTTCTGCAGTGGCAAGGTCTCTGCTTTCAATTCAATGAGGGCTTGTGCAAGTTCGGTTCGGCTTGTAAATACAAACTTGAATGTTCCTAATGTGGAGGAATCCACTCGGGCTCCAGGTGTTTCAAGAAAGCAAAATCACTTGGAAAAAGGGATGGGGCCCTTCCGGGCCAAGATGCCAGTGAGATTAGAAAGGATGGCACCATGGCTAAAGTGGTATGGTAGGCGTAGGGGTAAGGCTAAGGATGTGGAGCTTCTTTTGTCTGGTTTCGGTTCAGGTTTCTGTATCCCTTTTGTAGAGGGTGTTGGGTCTGTTTTTTCAAGTAATTTGAAATCTACAAATGATTTTCCCGGGGTGGTAGCAGCTAAACTCCAGAAGGAGGTTGCTTTGGGAAGGATGGTGGGTCCCTTTCGGGACCCTCCTTTTCAGAACTTACGGGTGTCTCCATTGGGTGTGGTCCCCAAAAAGGTGCCAAATCAATTCAGACTAATACATCATTTGTCGTTTCCTAAAGGGGCTTCGGTCAATGATGGGATTGATCCTGAATTATCAGCGGTGAGGTATGCTTCATTTGATAAAACTTTGGATTTGGTTAGGAAAGCTGGTCATGGTGCCTTGTTGGCGAAGGTGGATATTGAATCTGCTTTCAGGCTCCTTCCGGTCCACCAGTCTTGCCACCATTTGTTGGGATGTTTTGTTGATGGGTCATTTTTTGTGGATTTATGCTTACCGATGGGCTGTTTCATTTCCTGTTCTTTCTTTGAAAAGTTCAGCTGTTTTCTAGAATGGGTGGTGAAGCAGTTTTCTGGTTTGTCATCGGTCATCCATTATTTGAATGATTTTTTTTTTTGTCTGCCTGGCTGGTCATGAAACTTGTCAAGTTTTGATGGATTCCTTTTTCTTGGTGGCCAGGGAGTTTGGTATTCCGGTTGCCGTTGAAAAGACTGAGGGCCATTCTTCTCTTCTCAGTTTTTTAGGCATATGAATCGATTCTGTTTTAATGGAATGCAGTTTGCCTGAGGTCAAGATTGTAGATTTGGTCCGTACGATTGATGGAGCTTTGGTGAGGAAGAAGTTGTCTTTGAGGGAAATTCAGTCTTTGGTTGGGAAGTTGAACTTCGCTTGCAAGATTATCCCGGTGAGAAGGATCTTTTATAGGAGATTGTCTTTGGCTACGGTTGGAGTTAAGCTTCCCCGTTTTAGGATCCGTTTGTCTTCAGATCTGAAGGAGGATTTGAGAGTTTGGAGAGCCTTTTTGGCTGAGTTTAATGGAAGGTCTTTGATCCAGGCTCCTGAGGTCCCGAACCGGGAGTTGCATTTGTTTACTGATGCGGCGGAGTGACAGTGGAAGGCACGTGATGTGGATTGGGGCAAGCACCTTTTGAGTGAAGTTTAATTTTGTTTAAGGTTTTTACTTCATTTAAACTTTATTTTAATAAATGCGGGCTGCAGCTTTTTTTCACCCACTTCTGTGTTTGCGTCATTATTATGAAATGTAATATAAAAAATGTGGGGTCAATGAAACCCCGGACAAAATGCAAATTGTGGGGAGGTGTTAGTGACCCCACTTTTTGCATATTTAGGGGCGTGGCTTAGTGAGCCGTTGGCAGTATGAGAGTGAAGCGGGAGCGGATACCTATGAAGAAAAGAAGTTGCCCTTCCTCCCGCCCTTATTTTAGTGGTTGTCGCAGCTGTTGTGGGGTGCTAGCCTTAAAAGTTTAATTGTTTGAGCTTGTACCTCCTCATGTATGGGGAGAGGTTATTGATGGGGGCGTGCCTGGCGGAGCACCAGTGGAAGGCACGTGATGTGGATTGGCGCAAGCACCTTTTGAGTGAAGTTTAATTTTGTTTAAGGGTTTTACTTCATTTAAACTTAATTTTAATAAATGCGGGCTGCAGACTTTTTTCACCCACTTTTGTGTTCGCGTCATTATTATGAAATGTAATATAAAAAATGTGGGGTCAACTTCCTTAAACTGAATAGGGAAATAAGATTAGTGTGCACGAAAGCTCACTCCCTTGCCTGTCCTGGGACAGACATACTGATTTGCTGCTTAGAAGTCCTTTACAATGGGATGTGGCTACTGATGAATTTTTGAGGCAAAATATCTTTCTTTTTTACATAGAGATATTCATATTTATAGAACAAGTCAAAAGGGTGTGTAAGCTGTTAATAAGCTAAACCAGAATGGCCTATCTCCTAATTGCACTTCTCACAATTCGTGCAATCAATTCTAAGGGAAATCAAAACAAAGGTTGGAGATGGCGCCAGAGGCTATCTGGTGGTGAATAATTAAATTTAAGAAATATCAAAATAAACTTCAAAAAAAGGACCATAAACATATAAAAATGTGACTCAAAGTGTAATAGAAACTTTCGTGGTAGTAAGGCAATCCACTGATTAAATAAATAAATTAAATTTAATAAAGCAATAAATAGAAAAACTGTTATTACACTTCTGTTAAAATAACATTTAATATATTGCAATATGTTCATGAAACCAAATGATACTAATATCTAAAATTAGAGAAGCACTAATCATTTAGATAACAATTCAGTGACATCTAAATGTTAAAATGGTTAAAAAGCTAAACAATAAGCTAATTTAATGCACATTAAGCTGTTATGAACCGGGTTACATAAACCTGTATGAACGACTACAAATGCTGGTTGTTAGATTCAGATAGGCACTGTGTTCTGATATGGATGAATAGTCTTTTGATTAAGCAAAACTTGAGATCAACAATGTGGTCCTTACGGTGCAGATCAAACTAAAAACTGAGATTCTTCACCCCCACTCATGAGGGTCTTTCAAGTAACACAGTCAGTTGTAGGCACTTACCCGGAGCTCCGGTGTTAGGGGCGGACCTCTTTACTCCGCTCACCTGTAACGCTCCTTTCCCACTCGATAATGCCTTCACATGTAATTAGAAACTAAGTATTGCTTCAAAGTGTGCACACTTCCTTGAGAAAATGCTCCTACCGCTTTCGCTCAGTACCTGGGTCAATCAACTAGGTTCTGGCGCTGCGGTCCTGGGAGCTTGTCGGGTCTGTGTCCTTTCCAAAGTAAGCCGGATGCCGGTATGGTCTACGCGTTTCAGCTCACCAGGGAGCCTTTGTCAAGATACCTTCCGATCCTCAGACCTCAAGTTTATGAAGCCTCAACACTAGCCATTCAGCTATTGGCTATTTATTCAGTTCTCATACTATCTAGATCTTTAGAAGGTTAGAATCTGTAGTTTATTGGTATTTTCATTGGACATATATTATTATGTATAAAACAATTAGAACATTAATAAATATAGGAGTAAGCTATGACCACCAAAGCCACTAAAGCCTATTTAGTAAGCGTTATTTATAAAAAGCTAAGTTAATAGAACCCCATGGAAAAAGATATAAGGTATTTATCTCATCTATTAAGCAAGTCGATATTTTCTCAATTTACAATATATTTGGCTCTATTAGCAAAGCCAAATAGTGTATATATTTCATGTAAATATCAAAACTATCACTACTGGGCAAGGGGACTATCTACCAAATACTCACCCCAGTTAATAAAAGGTACTTATTAAAGCCAAAGTGGACTTTGCCAATTCTAAAAAACGCCTTGACCTCTAGAACACCAGGAGAAACGACCAATGTCACAGGGAGCTCAATTTCTGACCCCTAGTTTCTGCACCGTAAGGACTACATTGTTGATCTCAAGTTTTGCTTAATCAAAAGACTATTCATCCATATCAGAACACAGTGCCTATCTGAATCTAACAACCAGCATTTGTAGTCGTTCATACAGGTTTATGTAACGCGGTTCATAACAGCTTAATGTGCATTAAATTAGCTTATTGTTTAGCTTTTTAACCATTTTAACATTTAGATGTCACTGAATTGTTATCTAAATGATTAGTGCTTCTCTAATTTTAGATATTAGTATCATTTGGTTTCATGAACATATTGCAATATATTAAATGTTATTTTAACAGAAGTGTAATAACAGTTTTTCTATTTATTGCTTTATTAAATTTAATTTATTTATTTAATCAGTGGATTGCCTTACTACCACGAAAGTTTCTATTACACTTTGAGTCACATTTTTATATGTTTATGGTCCTTTTTTTGAAGTTTATTTTGATATTTCTTAAATTTAATTATTCACCACCAGATAGCCTCTGGCGCCATCTCCAACCTTTGTTTTGATATTCATATTTATAGTCAGCTTTTTACAGCAATGCTGCATCACTTTCAAGTGTTTCAACATTTGGGTATCATGGCCCTTTAAATATGATGATTTAGATTGTTGCTTTTATTAGCGATATTTCAGTGCTTTTTTTTTCAATTCAGATCTTAGGAGCATAGAGAACTCCTTTCTTTACTTTGATTGTGTTTTGCAACAGTCGAGTGCAAGCATGGGCGTCCGCAGAAACTTTTCCAGGGAGGGGCAAAAAAATAAACTGCCCTAAGCAAAAACAGAATTTATGCTTACCTGATAAATTACTTTCTCTTGCGGTGTATCCAGTCCACGGATTCATCCTTACTTGTGGGATATTCTCCTTCCCTACAGGAAGTGGCAAAGAGAGCACACAGCAGAGCTGTCCATATAGCTCCCCCCTAGCTCCACCCCGCAGTCATTCGACCAAAGGTTAAGAAGCCAAAGGAGAAACCATAGGGTTCATTGGTGACTGTAGTTTAAATTGCCAGGGCGGGCCGTGGACTGGATACACCACAAGAGAAAGTAATTTATCAGGTAAGCATAAATTCTGTTAAATTCTGTTTTCTCTTGCAAGGTGTATCCAGTCCACGGATTCATCCTTACTTGTGGGATACCAATACCAAAGCTTTAGGACACGGATGAAGGGAGGGAACAAGTCAGGTAACCTAAACGGAAGGCACCACTGCTTGCAAAACCTTTCTCCCAAAAATAGCCTCCGAAGAAGCAAAAGTATCGAATTTATAAAATTTGGCAAAAGTATGCAGTGAAGACCAAGTCGCTGCCTTACAAATCTGTTCAACAGAAGCCTCATTTTTGAAAGCCCATGTGGAAGCCACTGCTCTGGTAGAATGAGCAGTAATTCTTTCAGGAAGCTGCTGGCCAGCAGTCTCATAGGCCAAACGGATGATGCTTTTCAGCCAAAAGGAAAGAGAGGTAGCAGTTGCTTTCTGACCTCTCCTCTTACCAGAATAGATAACAAACAAAGAAGATGTTTGTCTGAAATCCTTAGTTGCTTGTAAATAGAACTTTAAAACACGAACTACATCAAGATTATGCAAAAAACGTTCCTTCTTCGAAGATGGGTTAGGACACAGAGAAGGAACAACTATTTCCTGGTTAATATTTTTGTTAGAAACAACTTTAGGAAGAAAACCAGGTTTGGTACGCAAAACTACCTTATCTGCGTGGAACACCAGATAAGGTGAATCACACTGTAAGGCAGATAAGTCTGAGACTCTTCGAGCAGAAGAGATAGCTACCAAAAACAAGACTTTCCAAGATAACAACTTAATATCTATGGAATGTAAAGGTTCAAACTGAACCCCTTGAAGAACTGAAAGAACTAGATTTAGACTCCATGGCGGAGCCACAGGTTTATAGACAGGCTTGATTCTGACTAAAGCCTGTGCAAACGCTTGAACGTCCGGTACCTCTGCCAGACGCTTGTGCAAAAGGATAGACAGAGCAGATATCTGTCCCTTTAAAGAACTAGCCGACAATCCTTTCTCCAAACCGTCTTGGAGAAAAGACAATATCCTGGGAATCCTAATCTTACTCCATGAGTAACCCTTGGATTCACACCAACAAAGCTATTTCCACCATATCTTATGGTAGACTTTCCTGGTGACAGGCTTTCTAGCCTGGATCAGAGTATCTATAACTGACTCAGAAAAACCACGCTTTGAAAGAATTAAGCGTTCAATCTCCAAGCAGTCAGACGTAGAGAAGCTAGAAACACAATTTGAAAAAAACGTTACTGTGCCTTTAAGAAATAAAAAGAGCACACAACTTTACAAAACAGTGAAAAATGCACCAATCACAGTATGTACCTAAGGCTTTAATAGGATTGCACAGCAAGTTTCAGAACGATTAACACCTTAATGCCCAAACCGGAGCAGCCTAAAGCCAACAACCGGTTAACAAACTACAGCACCTTGCCACAGATTACTGCTGTGGCCCTACCTTCCCTTAGGGATCAGTTTTGGGGAAATAAAGCTTCTTCTAGGCCCTCAATCAGCAGCTGGACCCTCCATGTGAAGCAGCATGAAACAGTCTCTCAATTCTAAGTGGGCATCAGGGGCACAATCCGATATAGATCGCAGTTTGCGGCGCAAGCGAGGGAACCGGCGTCGCCCGCAGTTTCAGCTCGCAACTCGAGCTATCTCATATAAATCGCCGTCAGATGCTAACGTGCCGTAAGTCTGACAAACCAGCGATGTCCAGAAATCTGCGTAAGTACAAATTTCTGGCGTCGCCAGTGACTTGCGGCACGTTAGAAACTGCCGGCGCCTATAATACCTGACTGAAGTCTAAAACACCCGCACTGTCTAACACGCCTCCCTAACATAGCCCGACAAGTCTAACATGCCTCCCTAACATAGCCCGACACGTCTAACCCTCTATCCGCTATCCCCCCTCACTATCCTAACAATAAAAAAGCTATTAACCCCTAAACCGCCGCTCCCGTATCCCGCCGCAACCTAATAAAGTTATTAACCCCTAAACCGCCGCTCCCGTACCCCGCCGCCAGCTATATTATATCTACAACCCCCTAAAGTGAGCCCCTAACACCGCCGCCATCTATATTAAAATTATTAACCCCTAATGTAAGCCCCTTACACCGCCGCCATCTCTATTAAAATGATTAACCCCTAATTTAATCTACCTACCCCGCCGCCAGCTATATTATCTATATTAACCCTAAGTATATTATAGTTAATATAGGTATTACATTATATATATTAACTATATTAACCCTAATTATATTAGGGTTAATATAGTTAATATAGTTACTATAGTATTTATATTAACTATATTAACTCTATCTAACCCTAACTAAATTTATATTAAATTAATCTAATTCATTTATAAACTAAAATATTCCTATTTAAATCTAAATACTTACCTATAAAATAAACCCTAAGATAGCTACAATATAATTAATAATTACATTGTAGCTATATTAGGGTTAATATTTATTTTACAGGTAAATTGTTAATTATTTTAACTAGGTATAATAGCTATTAAATAGTTATTAACTATTTAATATCTACCTAGTTAAAATAATTACCCAATTACCTGTAAAATAAATCCTAACCTAAGTTACAAATACACCTACACTAGCAATAAATTAAATAAACTACAAACATCTATCTAAAAATACAATTAAATTAACTAAACTAAATTACAAAAAAAACCAAACACTAAATAAAAAAAAATAAAAAAAAGATTACAAGATTTTTAAGTTAATTACACCTATTCTAAGCCCCCTAATAAAATAATAAACCCCCAAAATAAAAAAAATTCCCTGCCCTATTCTAAATTAAACAAATTTCAAAGCTCTTTACCTTACCAGCCCTTAAAAGGGCCTTTTGTGGGGCATGCCCCAAAGAATTCAGCTCTTTTGCATACAAATACAATAACCCCCCCCCCCATTACAACCCACCACCCACATACCCCTATTCTAAAACCACCCAAACCCCCCTTAAAAAAGCCTAACACTACCCCCCTGAAGATCTCCCTACCTTGTCTTCACCACACCGGGCCGAACTCCTGATCCGATCCGGGCGATGTCTTCCTCCAAGCGGCAAAGAAGAATTCTTCCTCCGGCGACGTCTTCCTCCAAGCGGCAGCAAAGTCTTCATTCTTCCGGCGGCATCTTCAATCTTCTTTCTTCGCTCCGCCACCGCGGAGCATCCATCCCGGCCGACTACTGAACTTCGAATGAGGTACCTTTAAATGACGTCATCCAAGATGGCGTCCGCCGAATTCCGATTGGCTGATAGGATTCTATCAGCCAATCGGAATTAAGTTAGAAAAATCTGATTGGCTGATTGAATCAGCCAATCAGATTCAAGTTCAATCCGATTGGCTGATCCAATCAGCCAATCAGATTGAGCTCGCATTCTATTGGCTGTTCCGATCAGCCAATAGAATGCGAGCTCAATCTGATTGGCTGTTCGGATCAGCCAATCGGATTGAACTTGAATCTGATTGGCTGATTCAATCAGCCAATCAGATTTTTCTAACTTAATTCCGATTGGCTGATAGAATCCTATCAGCCAATCGGAATTCGGCGGACGCCATCTTGGATGACGTCATTTAAAGGTACCTCATTCGAAGTTCAGTAGTCGGCCGGGATGGATGCTCCGCGGCGGCGGATCGAAGAAAGAAGATTGAAGATGCCGCCGGAAGAATGAAGACTTTGCTGCCGCTTGGAGGAAGACGTCGCCGGAGGAAGAATTCTTCTTTGCCGCTTGGAGGAAGACATCGCCTGAGGAAGAATTCTTCTTTGCCGCTTGGAGGAAGACATCGCCCGGATCGGATCAGGAGTTCGGCCCGGTGTGGTGAAGACAAGGTAGGGAGATCTTCAGGGGGGTAGTGTTAGGCTTTTTTAAGGGGGGTTTGGGTGGTTTTAGAATAGGGGTATGTGGGTGGTGGGTTGTAATGGGGGGGGGTATTGTATTTGTATGCAAAAGAGCTGAATTCTTTGGGGCATGCCCCACAAAAGGCCCTTTTAAGGGCTGGTAAGGTAAAGAGCTTTGAAATTTGTTTAATTTAGAATAGGGCAGGGAATTTTTTTTATTTTGGGGGTTTATTATTTTATTAGGGGGCTTAGAATAGGTGTAATTAGCTTAAAAATCTTGTAATCTTTTTTTTATTTTTTGTAATTTAGTGTTTGTTTTTTTTTGTAATTTAGTTTAGTTAATTTAATTGTATTTTTAGATAGATGTTTGTAGTTTATTTAATTTATTGCTAGTGTAGGTGTATTTGTAACTTAGGTTAGGATTTATTTTACAGGTAAATGGGTAATTATTTTAACTAGGTAGATATTAAATAGTTAATAACTATTTAATAGCTATTATACCTAGTTAAAATAATTAACAATTTACCTGTAAAATAAATATTAACCCTAACATAGCTACAATGTAATTATTAATTATATTGTAGCTATCTTAGGGTTTATTTTATAGGTAAGTATTTAGATTTAAATAGGAATATTTTAGTTTATAAATGAATTAGATTAATTTAATATAAATTTAGTTAGGGGTGTTAGGGTTAGATAGAGTTAATATAGTTAATATAAATACTATAGTAACTATATTAACTATATTAACCCTAATATAATTAGGGTTAATATAGTTAATATATATAATGTAATACCTATATTAACTATAATATACTTAGGGTTAATATAGATAATATAGCTGGCGGCGGGGTAGGTAGATTAAATAAGGGGTTAATCATTTTAATAGAGATGGCGGCGGTATAAGTGGATTACATTAGGGGTTAATAATATTAATATAGCTGGCGGCGGTATAGGGGGATTAGATTAGGGGTTAATAATTTTTATATAGGTGGCGGCGGTGTAAGGGGTCAGATTAGGGGATAGATAAGGTAGATGACAGCGGTGTAAGGGGTTTATGCGTTAGGTGTTAGGTTTATTTTAGCAGCCAGTTTAGGGAGTTACGGGGCTCCAATAGTCAGCGTAAGGCTTCTTACGGCTGCTTTTTGTGGCGAGGTGAAAATGGAGTAAGTTTTCTCCATTTTCGCCACGTAAGTCCTTACATTGCATATTGGATACCAAACTGCGCAAGTGTTGGTATACCTGCCTATAGCCCAAAAAACTACGGGCGACGGCAGAAATATACGCGCGTAACTTCTAGGTTACGCCGTATATGTGATACCAAACCCGCGCAAATATTGGCGTCGCCGGCTTTTGCGGGCGACGATTTTTATCGGATGGACCCCCAAGTATCTAATTAAGACTATTCTGGGTCGTGTGTTTCCATCTGTGTAAGTCCTGGCACTTCCTACCCTATGTGCTCGTTCTACCTGAAATGCGTCCCTTTCTGACTGGATCCCTAATAGCTTGGGGAGTGTATCTGTCGCGAATTTTAAAAGGTCCTGGAATTCTCTACTCTCTGGGAGTCCCACTACCCTAACATTATTCCGGCGGGATCTGTCCTCCAGATCTTCCACCTTTAACATAAGGGCCTTGATTTTATCTGTATTTTCCTTCATGTTTATTTCTTGGAGATTTAGTTTATCCTCTGTTTCTGAGACCCTAGACTCTATTTCTGCCATTCTGACTGAAAACTGTCTGATCTCCTGTGATAACTCTGCAATGTCTTTTTTAACTAGTTCAAACTGCGGAAGTAAAAGATCCGCTAGTTGGTTTAGAGTCATTTGTGTGTCTTGATTTGCAGAGGGACTTTCTAGACAGGCCTCACTACCAGCTTCTTGACCTGGTCTCTGTTTCCTATCTTTCCTTGGTGGCATGGCGGGGGACTTATTTTTTGTACTTGATATGTACTTATCCATCAAGACTAGTATTGCCTCTTTCTACAGATGACCACAATGTGTATGCTTCTGTCTAAGACAGAGATAATCTGATTCCTTTTTTCCCCTTTTCCTTTCTCCCTCCTCCTCTCTCTCCTTCTTTCTTTGTCCCTTCTTCTGCTCTCTGCCCCTCTCCTCCCCTTCTCTTTCTTTCCTTTTACTCTCTAATTGGGTTTGTATTTTACTTTATGATCTTATATGCCACCTTCTCTTCTATCTATGAAAGTTCAGTCAGTGAATAATACCCTGTGCCTAAAGAACTATAATAACAAAGTAACGTTAGTAGGTTTTCCACTTATATATAGATTCTGAAGTTGTATTCTCTACTTCTCATCCATGGCCTGTACACCAATGTAATCTGACTTGTGTTTTCTATATGATTCCTTAAATTTGCATAGAGGAGGGCGGAAAAATCTCTCTGTGTGATGCACTTTTTCAGTCTTATACTTCTATCCTGTCTAAGTACTCCAATATTTTAAATTACCCCCCTGGAAATTAGACTGCATGAACCTATTGTGTATTTTCCCAAGAAAAAAAACCCTGATGTTCAACTTTTCTATAGATTGGTGCTTTCTATGATGTATTATCTTTGGTTAACTCTACATTTACACGAAACCATCCATCATTAAGTAAAGGATAGCCAATCAAGCAGAGAAAAGAAAGTATCATATAACAGAAAACAGAGGCTTTTGCTCACTTATATATGAGCAAACCAACAAACAACGTCTTATTTAAACTGTAATAGCAGCATATCTTTAAACCAATATTGTTCCAAGCCTGTGCCCTGATGTTCTTAGTTCTACTTGTATACAAATTTCATTGCTTCAAGCTGCTGGTATTAGGGCTATTGCTGACCAGTCCCTTCAGGGAGGCACACTTTTATGTTAACCCTTAGTTTTCATATAGATGTTGACACCTTTATCAGTCCTGTTGCATCAGGCAAACCCGTTTCCTGCCCTTTATCCACTTTTAAGAGTCTTTATCGTCTGATTTTTAATAAGCAGTTCTTGCAAACTGTAGTTGACCTCTTTTTAACAAGGGCTTTATTGCAGAAAATTTAATCACCTTGACTTTTCATATATATTTACACAGCTACCCTACTGTGGGCACATTTCCTTTTCCTTGATACTAGTTGTAGTCTTTACAGGGGTGGGAATCTATTATACTGACAAAGATTGTCAACCTTGACTTCTTTGAGCACAATCCGGGACATTAATGGCGATTTTAAAATGTATGGATATGTCCGCCACTTACAATAAGCCCAGCTGAAGTAATATGCAGAAATAAAAGTAAAACTTTTGGCTGGCAGATAGCTCCTGGTCTTACAGTGAACCGGCACTTTAAGTTAAACAACAGTCAAATATCAGCATTTTTGATTTCTCTTACTTACCCCCGGACCTCTTCACGGCGTGCTAGGCTCTAGTACCTTCCAGGCGGTTCTTATTGCCGTTTTTTTCCCTCACTCGGGCTATGTGTGCTACTGAATTCCTCCGCGTTCTCTTGCACTCATACACATGCTTCACGCACACTGCCCGTCCCGTGGCAATGATGTCATCAGCCTTCGCCGACTTACATGGGGGTAAGGTATCTCCGCACTTGGCTGTTTCCGCTAGTCCACGGTTCCTTCTTCACCGGTAAGTATTCTTCTGTCAGCTACTGCCGTTTGCCTTTGCTTACTTGGCCGCACTCTGCCTTGATTCGTTCTTCGGCTTTTCCCAGCTGGGCTTACTCCTGGTACCGTTGCGTATAGGGTAACAATCTTTCTCCACTCACCAAGTGTCTTACTGATGTCTCCGATCCCTACCCCGTCTCCTTAGAGTTAGGTGTACCTTTGTTTTTGTCCGCTGCCGCTTAACTGGGCTTTTGTGCAGGCTTTTGTTTATCCATGGTTGTGCCGGGAGCCGGCAAATTTCGGCCCCTTACTCTGTGCTCCTGCCGTTCCCACAGGTATATTTTGTCTCTGCTTCTAAGTCGCCTTTAAAGCTTCTTTAGACTTTTGGACTTCTTCCACCACATTCAATCCCCCCAAGCAGGGTACTTCGTTACCCCAGCAATAGGGCACTGTGGCTGGGTGTCTGCTGGTATATTGCTCCACAGGTCCGGGAGCTTAGAGCACGCACACCTGCACACCTGTGTCCACGCTCCACCCACAGGAAGTCCCAAGGGTACTAATGATGTTCTCTCGGCTAAAAATATTGGCCACTACTCTATACTCATCTTACTTGACCTCTCAGCTGCCTTTGACACAGTTGACCACCCTCTCCTCTTACAGACCCTTAGCTCTTTTGCCCTCTGTGACACTGCTCATTCCTGGATTCACTCCTATCTTTCTCACGGGTCTTTTTCTGTATCATTTGCCGGCGACTCCACCTCTCCAATGCCTCTGTCTGTTGGAGTACCTCTACTCTTCTCCATTTATACTTCTTGGCTGGGTAAACTTATCAACAGTTATGGCTTCAAATATCACTTCTATGCTGACGACACCCAGATCTACCTCTCCACCCCTGCTCTCTCTCCCTCTGTCCTTTCTCATGTCAGTGACTGCTTATCTGGTATTTCTTCCTGGATGGCCTCTCACCACCTAAAGATTAACATGTCCAAGACTGAGCTCCTTCTTATCCCCGCCTCAAGCTCTACACAGACTTGTGACTTCTCTATCCCTGTTGATAGCATCACCATTTCCCCATCGACCCAAGTCCGCTGCCTCAAAGTTACACTTGACTCAAATCTATCCTTCGTCCCCCATATCCAATCGCTTTCTACATCCTGCCGCAACCATCTATGCAATATTTCCAAGATTCAATCTTTTCTGTGCGCTAACACCATAAAGCAAATAATCCACTCCCTTGTTATTTCCCGACTTGACTACTGCAATAACCTACTTACTGGCCTTCTTCTTTTCCGCCTCTCCCCCCTTCAATCCATCCTAAATGCCTCTGCCAGGCTGATCCACCTTTCCCGTCGCTCTGCATCTGCTGCACCTCTCTGCGAGTCCCTTCATTGGCTCCCCATTCACAGCAGAATTAAATTAAAAATTCTCACCCTTGCATACAAAGCACTCACCAACACCGCTCCCCTCTACCTATCCTCTCTAATCAACAAGGATACTCCAGCCCGCCCACTAAGATCCAACGATGACCTGCTCCTTGCATCTGTGACTATCACCTGCAGGACTTCTGTCGTGCAGCACCTACCCTCTATTACACTCTCCCTCATGCTGTCAGGCTTTGTCCTAATCTTTCTTACTTTTAATGCTCTCTGAAGACTTTTCTGTTCATAGAAGCCTACCACCCAACTCAATAATAAATTAATTTATCTTACCTAACAACATTTCCCTCATCTAACTCTGCATTAACATCTTTCTCAATCTTGCAATCCTCACCTCCTGTTTCTCAACCTCCTACCCTTCTAGGTTGTAAGTTCCCATGGGAATAGGGCCCTCAATTTCTCTTGTATGTGTTTGTAAATTTTGTCCTGTCTCTTACAAGTTTTATATTATTGTTTTATTTAAATTAATTGTATCTATGGACAGCGCTGCGAAAATATGTTGGTTCTTCATAAATAAAGTATAATAATAAATAATAAACTACCAATAGCCCTTAAAAGGGCCTTTTGTAGGGCATTGCCCTAAGTTAAACAGCACTTTAACCTTAAAAAAGTTACCAAATCCACCTAAAAGTAAACCCCCAACCAAACCAATCGCCTAAAATAAAAAAAAAAGAACTCTAAAAAATCCTAAACTCCTCATTGGGGTTAATAAGTTTAATATAGTGTTTGCGATGCGAGAGGGCGGCGGTTTAGGGGTTAATATGTATTTTATGGGTGTTAGTGTACTTTGTAACAGTTTTGTTATGAGTTTTGTGAAACATTTTTGTTTCACAAAATCCATTACTACTGCTCTCAGATGGCAGTATGGATCGTGTTGGTATAGGCTGTAATGCAAGCATTTTAGCCAGACCGCACAACCTTTAATACGGCGCTATGGAAAATCCCGCACTCAAACGTCATTTATTTGAGTGCGGAATGGACGTTGCGTTACAGGCCAAAATGCTTGCGGTATAGCTATACCGCCGCGACTCATAATATGCGTTCCTGGCCATTCCAGCGTAATGGCCAATTTTTCAGCATTACAAGCTGTACCGCAAACCTCAAGATATTAAAATTTGCATATTTTTCATTAAAAACGAATTAGTGAACTGTGCATGCTAATCATCCAAACAACCTCTTTATAGTTGTATAATTCTGCCATATTTTATAGAATTAATAACCTCAGATTGGTACAAACTTAAGAAGGATGGGGTGTAGCCTGCAAAATAGTATTGGGGTTAAGATCTAAAAATGTATTTGCATCTAGGGGGATTCAGATGATGTCATGATTTTAAATTTAGCTGGATAGAGCAGAAATGTCTTTGCACCTGAGGTGTCAATTCTTTCCATTTTTTTGTTAGTTCCATTGAATAGTCTTGGAACATCAATAACTTAGAACCTTCAAATGTAAGAGGTGACATTTTTCTATATGCCCGTAAAACAACAATTTTCATTTGGAAGTGTAGAAATTTGACCATAACCTGCCTGGGTTATGTGCAAATATTTCCATCATAGTTCTCTGGCCCAATTCTATGTGCACGTTCTACACTGCCTTTAAATGTAGTTGGGGAAAGTCTCAAAAGGTTTGGGAGAGTGTTTTCAACAAAATGTAATAGTTCAGTTACCTTGATGGATTCAGGAATCCCTACAAGGCGAATGTTATTTCGCCTTGATCTGTTCTCCAGATCTTCAAGGCGCTGATGAAGGACCTGGTTTTGTCTGAGAAGATTTTCGATTGTGTTCGAATGTGTCAGGGAGGTTCTGTAAATCTGGCTGAGATCTGTCTGATTTCCCCTGATATGTAATCTAGCCCTTTTTTTGCAGATTGTCCATTTTAGGTAAGAACAGAGATGATATTTGCTGTACTATCTGATGGGAATATTTATTAGTAGGAGTGAGATCTAAAGATGTTGTTAGGGATTCATTTAACACTTCAGGAGTTCCATCCTCTATGCCTTTTCTCATTGTTTTTAGATTTAGCTGACATCTTGTGGGACCACACATATCTATTCATAAACAAAATTATTATAATGTGCAAGTGTTTTTGGAGAAAAAAGAAAAGAAAAAAAGGGTGAGTTTTAATAGGTAACTATACCCTTTGAGTAGTGACTAAGGAGGCGATTTATTAACAGTCGGACGGACATGATCCACTATAGCATACACCGTCTGCATTTAACATTGCACAAACAGTTCTGGTGAACTGCTTGTGCAATGCCGCCCCCTGCAGATTTGCGTATCATGGGCTGTCAATCAACTCGATCGTATGAGATCGGGCGGATTGATGTCTGCAGCCTCAGAGGAGGCATACAAGTTAAGGAGCAGCGGTCTTAAGACTGCTGCTTCTTAATTCCTGGG
This sequence comes from Bombina bombina, assembly GCF_027579735.1. Classification (NCBI taxonomy): domain Eukaryota; kingdom Metazoa; phylum Chordata; class Amphibia; order Anura; family Bombinatoridae; genus Bombina; species Bombina bombina. The sequence goes on from NC_069500.1 coordinate 789,310,019, forward strand.
GCATTCAAAGCCATTCGGCCCTTAATAAATCGGCCCCTAAGTATGAAGGTGAGTTATACTAATCTATAATGTGCAAACTAGCAAATATGCTATGTCCAAAATTAGGACACAAGTGTTAAATCTTTAAAAAAAATACTTTAGTGCATTTACAACTTGAAACATCAGCAATTCAATAATGTTACCAAAGAGTATAGCAAGAATCTAATAGTAAAAGTTGAATACTGATACTCCTGAGTTAAATGTTATTATTTCACCCAGCAATTTATGAGATAGTCCTTAGACTCTCCAGTCATTCTTCAACTACCTCTTTAGATAATAGAAGTCCCAGAAAGAATAGTGCCAGAAAAGTCTGTTCACCTCTTTCCTCTTTTTTCCCCTCCTTCTCTTTCCTTCTTCTTTATTATCTTTTTTTTTTTAAATATTTTTTTTATTGAGGTTTTTATCCAATACAACAAATAGAATACAACCTTTTGCATAAATAACAGGATTACAAATTATTTGCAGGCAAATAATAATTGAGGTACAAAGTAAGATACCCAAGTGTAAACTAGTGAAGGAGCTAAGGAGGCAAGAAATCTTAATAGAGGAAAATAAATAAAAATAAATGCACAAGTTCCTATTGTTGCTGAGATGCTAGCAAATACAAACATTGAAGATGACAATATGAGGATATCTTCTTATACACTGGGAGCCTAATGGATCCTATCTTCAGATATAATAAGTGACTAGAATACTAGTAACAAAGTTGTATAAACAAATATGAAACCTCTTTTACTATTAATCAGCCTTGGAGTAACTACTGTTCAGGTCAGATGTGGACCATCTGGTGAATTAAACTGATTGCAGATGATAGTTACATACACTCTTGGGCCATATAAGTAATAAACAAAAGCAAAGTATTTAAGTAGGACAGCGGGCAAATGCCGCTTAGTAATAAAAGTAGTTATAAATGATATGGGTCTAGTAGTGTAGTAAAATAACAGTATTCTGATGTACTCCTTTAACTAATGTGTTGTATCCTATAGAGGCTGCTAAGCAATAACATGATCCCTAAGATGTTCTGGTGTTTTAAGGTATCAGGTCTATATCTGCCTTAACTTTCAATAGATGGGATGCTGCCTCGGCCGCCAGCAGCCCCCACATTGGAGTTACTTATGTAGTGTTATAAGTAAGATACCCAGAAAGTTCTATTCAAATAGAAAAACTAAATATCTATTAGGTATTGGTGTGTGTATGGATTATTTTGTTTTATCCAGTATGCAAAAGCTAATTTTGCTTGCATAGCAAATGAAAGTCTAGGTTCTGTCTAGTTATATGTCCTATGTAGATGCAAACTTGTTCCCTTTCTGGATCTTATGATCTTTAAGGGTCCTGTAAACAGGGGGAACTTTTTAGAGGGACATAAATGGGAGAAACCAATTCAGCTGTCACCTTACATATAACGTTAGGGGTTCACAGACCACTAGAAGGGAGGGGAATATAAAAATTACATAGAGAGCCATAATAGGTTAGGAAAACATTCACAACTACATGTAAGCTTCTAGATCCTGCAATAACCAATCATCATATAAACCAAGAAGATTTTAAAAGGAACAAAAATGAATGATTTAGGGAGATTCAACTGCCACACCGGTTATAAAATTAGAATACTACCAACCGCTGAGAAAAAAGGGAACACAAACATTACACAGAGGCCAGTAACAATGAGGGCATAACCTCTTGGTTGCACAATGTAAGTAGTCAAAGTTCAACCTATGCCGGACTTATGTAATTAAAAAATAAAGAAAAGGGTAATGTTTACAGGTCCGGTATACTGCCTTGTTATCCGCTGTGCTGGAAGTAACAAAGGGACCTTGTCCTCTGGGTGGGAGCTGAGTGGTCTCTCTTTATCTCTAGGCATAGTAAAAAAAGCTGGTGACCGTGTTTAAGGGTCTAGTAACCACAGTATCACAATACTGAAGCGCTCTTGAATCTGTTTAACCAGTTTTCAGTAATGACTCCAAAAGAGTTGGTGTCCAGAACTGTTATTCTTAGATTCAAAGGATCTTTACAGCTGTTTCTGCAGAGCGTGTAATTTCCATTTCACGCTTTCCTGTAAATGACATAGAGAAACAGAAGCGCCACATGATCTAGTATTGTCTAACTGGATGGCAGATAATAATGTGATATATTAAACTCACATTTGGTAAAGCACCTTGTAGTGCAGATAAAGTAGGCTGGAGTCAAACAGTCACTCAGCAGACTGGCCTCTGGCGAATATTCAGAAGTTTCTAGAAGAAGTTCAAGCAAACAAATGCCAATATGGCCTAGTATTGTTTAGGCTCAGTGATAGGTAATGATAATTAAAGTTACACTCACGTGAGGCAGAGCACCTCCCTTGGTGCAATAGTGACAGGCTGGGATCAAACAGTCACCCAGCAGACTGACCTCCAGTCTATCAGGATACACTCCAAGGAGATTCAGAGCTCAGGTGGATATTTCCAAACAAAATGAGCATCAGAGAGTTATAAGTGGCAGATAGAATAAGGTATGGCAGCAAGTGGTTAATTAAAATAATTGCACTTTAATAAAAGCATAAAAACATGCAATGCGTTTCTCAGCCCAAAAGGTTGTTTCATCAGGCATCTGCTTAGAACTGTAGGTTCATCCGCCTTTACAGGGTGCAATTATCCTTTTCGACGATGTTCCTTCAATCGCAGCTTATTTTTCACTGCTCCACCTTTTTTTCACTTGACCCTTAGGCTGTTAGCTGATGCAGTTCAATCAGGGGATCTCTAGGTACGTTTCACCGGTCAGCAGTTTTGTCCCGTTCAAGATGAATATTGTGCACTATCAGCTCCGGCTCCTTATAGTACCAGTTTAGTCTCTTAGATCTGTATCCTTTATACAACACTTCAAGGCCATCGCAGAGGTCCTTATTCAAAGAACCATCCACCACAGCCTTATGGCCAAAAAAGAGGCTTCAAGTCAGTGCAACCATTCTACAGCAGTGATCCATAAAGGTTAGTATCCAGAGCTACTCTTCTTAAATTTAAAAAGCCGTTGCAAGTTTTACCCGGAACATGCAGCATCCACTTCACGCCATATAAATAACATTGTGCTCATGCCCATGGAGTTACTTATGAGAGGGCCCTAATTGGCTAAAATGCAAGTCTTTCAAAAGAACTGAAATAAGGGGGCAGTCTGCAGAGGCTTAGACACAAGGTAATCGCAGAGCTAAAATTATATTAATATAACTGTGTTGCTTATGCAAAACTGACAAATTGGTTATAAAGGGATCATCTCTCTTTTTAAACAATAACAATTCTGGCGTAGACTATTTATATAAGTACATTATACTTGTCATGTTTGGTATATGGTTAAATAACAAACAGTGTGGGGGTTGGGGGGCTGCTTTGCCAAAAATGCTTTGCCTTAAAATGCCCCGGCCTATTTTTGGTCCCAATTCAGCCCTGGTACACACACACACACTCATACATTCCGTTAGCAACTGCATAATTGCCAACGGTCCCTGATTTCCAGGGACAGTCCCTGGATTTTGCTGTATGTCCCTGGGTTTTTTGGTTCCTGGAAAAATCCCCTCCAGGAGATTTAGAGGGCTACAGCTGGGACAGGTGTGACACAAGTCAATGGGGAGGAGCTGATTTTGGTGACAAAAGTTGTTATCTATCACAGATGGTTTAATTATGTCCTGCTGAAGAAGTTTTTTGTTTTTTCTCTGGTTAACAAATATTATTCTTCGAAGTGAGATAGAGGCTAGTAGGCTAGCTAGAAAGTATGCCCAGCTCTATAGCCGTGCAGGGGGATACTAAGTCTATAGGACTATGTGTACAGAATATTAATAATCTGCTAATTTGGTACAAATACTGTCATTTACTGTTTTACCACTCATTGTACCAACTTGGTATGTGATTTGATATTAACGTGCACTACTGAAAGGTTGATTTTTAAGGTCCTACACGGTTTAAAGTGGTATATGTCTGGGAACTGAGGACACGTTATTGTATGTGTTTAATTTGCTAACCAGGCTATATTGATTAAGATACTTAAGTTGGAAAAAGAAGAAAGTCTGTCCAAAATCCGCATAGCCGGTTATTTTGACAGAGGCGCCAATATATATTACTTAGTGAGGAGTTGCAAAGAATGGTAGGCTAGAGATTAGGCTCTGTTATATATTGCTATAGCAAAGATATTGAAACTACAGGGCTGTCTGTGTAAATTTATAATATTATGTTCATTTGTTTAAAATAGTGAGATACACTGTTCAAATACAAGCTGTTTAACAACAACCAGCAGTAACTACAAGTTCTCGTTTCACAACTATATAAGAGGGATAGTGAATTTACAGAAACGGATCTTAGAAAATGTTCTATAATCTACTGTCATTACCAAGAGACACTGACATACACCTGTTTACAGTGACTGTTTAAACAATATCAGGTTAGACAACACGTTTCCCCATTTTATTTCCCTCTAGGTGGGATTTTTTTAATTTAATATGAGTAAAATATCAATATGTAAACAGTATGAGTATCTTTTTCTGAAGAGCAAATGCGGCACCCTCTTAATTTGTGTTGACACTAGCACCCTTACACATAAATACACTATTTGGAAAGGTAGGTCTATGGAGATTAGACCACGAAGAACACTTTTAACTGATACAGATACACTCATTTTCTGATTATACATATATTTTGTTTTCTCTTGTACCAGTTTACATAATTTCTCTGCTTACTTTTACTCTTGATTTTTTTTGGCACATAAGCACCAGGGATAGGACTTAGTTACATACACTACCCTTATTTCCTATTCCTTCCCTTATCACGAATGGAAAAATATAATAAAAGCACTAAACCTAAATCACCAGGGATGCCTCCCAAACATAAAGAAAAAAACAAAAAAACACCACAGATACCTCTCTAGACAACATTATGGAACCCCCTATCTCACAGGTCGTAATTGACCCTCAAAATTTAAGCAAACAAATCATAGAAATTATCTTACCCCTATTTGATAATCTTAGAAAAGATTTCTCAGAACTCACAATTGAAGTAAGACAATTCTCAGCTAGAATATTAGAGATAGAAAATAGAGTCTCAGATTTATAGGATCTGATAAACTCTCAAGATCAAAGAATTATAAGTCATGAACACAGAATTCAATCCCTCCAGCTCAAAGTAGAAGAGTTGGAGGATAGGTCAAGAAGAAACAACCTTAGGGTGACAGGCCTACCCGAACTCCCTGAATACTCCAATTTACTACACTTTGCTTCTGTAACATTACCAAAAGAGCTAGGGGTTCAAATGCAGAATAACACCATACTAGTGGAAAGAGCACATAGAACAGGGATTCCTAGAGACGAAGGGAGAGACAAAGTTCAAAAACGAACAGTGTTAATTAAATATTTACATTTCCAAGATAAAGTGAATATTCTCAGACAATATAGAAAAATAACACCATATAAAATTGGGGAAAATAATATCCTACTTTTTCAGGACTTACTTCTCTTCTGACACTTCCACTAAAAGACGACAAATTTCACCATTATGCACGCAGCTAATTAAATTGGGTATGCGAGCCTCAATTCTCTACCCAGCAAAACTTAAGAGTGATCAATGATACATAAACATTGCTATTTAACTCATATCAAGAGGCAAAAGTGTATGTGGACAGAGTAAGCAGAAATAAATATATTAGAGGGCAATAACAGACAAAATCAAGGTCTGCTAATAAAGATGACAAAAATAGACTTTTGGGATAAACTATATGTAAAATGATTGTCATATGTTAAATACAACCAAGAATTAGAGATCAATAACCAGATATTATATTACCTGACTATTGTAGGCAACTCAGAATTTACACCTGTTCTTACACCCAAGACGTTTAAAAAATGGGAACAGAAAGGTTTGAGATACATATTCCAATTAGAAGATATAGAACTGCAGACAATTAAATCTTTCCACACTATATCCCAAGAATTCGATATTCCGTCCAAAGAATTCTATGCATATTTGCAAATCGGACATTACTATTTTCAATTATTAGAAAAGCAGGGGAATCATTGGTCTTTGGGGGTCATTGATATCAATTTGAAACTCCAAATCAAGCCAGGATAAGTTCTATTTCAATTTGGTATAATTCAGTAATGCAAAAAATAGGTCAGGTTAACCTGGAGAAGATGCATTTAAAATGGTCGAAAGACTTTAATGAGATTACAGCTGAAGATATAGGTCAGAGTATTAAAGGACCAGTAAACACAGCAGATTTGCATAATCAACAAATACATGATAACAAGACAATACAATAGCATTTACTCTAAATTTCAAATGAGTAGTAGATTATTGTCTAACACATTTTAAAGTTATGTATATTTCCACTCCCCCTGTACCATGTGATAGCAATCAGCCAATCACAAATGCATATACGTATAGTCTTAGTTCTTGCACATGCTCAGTAGGAGCTGGTGACTCAAAAAAAGTGTAAATATAAAAGACTGTGCACATTTTTTTTAATGGAAGTAAATTGGAAAGTTGTTTAAAATTACATGCTGTATCTGAATCATGAAAATTTAATAAAACCTGAGTGTCCCTTTAAGATAGCTCACAAATCTACTAGTTCAAGTAGCTGGAGAGAATCTCACCTGAGAGTAATTAATTAAGATCTATATTATTCCTACTGACATTTCCAGGTGGTCTAGCCATGATATAAAGGGATGTACTAGATGTGGTCTACCAAAAGCAGACCTTAGCCATTGTTTTTGGTCCTGCCCTAAGGTACAAAAATTCTGGAACAGAATTAATTATTGGGTAAATAAATTTCTTAAAAAAGAGCTCAAACTGAAGATTAAATTTATAGTCTTTCTCTATAAAAAAACACAGGAAATAGACATAAGATTGGTTAACACAACAATTTTAATTGGACGCACTATTATTTTAAGATCATGGAAATCTAAGCACAGTCCTACCTTTCAAGAATTTAAGAAGAAAATACTGATGCAGCTGCACCTTGAACAATTTGAGTTAAATATGTCACAAGAAAGAAGAGTTAGTCATTATTTTCAGAAATGGTTGAAGGTTATTTTGACATTTCTAGAAGGAGTACAAAAACAGATTATATTCCCATTTAGAAAGAATGACTTTTTCAGCATGGCATTGCTAACAGAGAGATTCTCCACAACCTTGGCAGTTTAAAGTGGGAAGGAAAGAGGAGATGTGGGAGCTAGGGGTTAAGGGGAGAGGAAGGATAATCCCCTCTTTTTTCTTCTTCTTTTTTTTCCATTTATTCATAAGGCCCGTGGCTGTCCTTCATATAAGATCTATTAGGTGGATTTTGGGATAGGCTAAATGGAAGTACAAGTACCCATATGGGATAAAGAGTGCTTAGTCAGAGGTAATACTCCCCCTATTGGGAAATATAGTTTATAAAAAGTACTTGCATAAAGGAGATATGACGTTGGACGTGTATTTTGTGTAACTATAACAAGAGTAAAAATCAAGACAAGGTTGATGTATCCCTATTAGAAAAATATTGCAATTAAATAATCTAATTTAAGATATATATGGTATAAGGTAATTTGTATATTATGGATATAATTTTCTATATAAAAGTAACAGAAGTTGCACTATTTGTTAACCGCATTTCTTGTTAAAAGAGATACACACAATGTTGATTTTAAGTTTGGAGGTTGATACTTGGAAGGGGGAAGGGAAAGAAGAGGGGAATAAGGGAAGAAAAAGCAATTCTTAGTATTTATCCGCTGGATAAATCATTATGTGTAAAGAAATGTTGATGTACTTAAATATGTATAGACGGTGAAATCTAACTTTTTTTTGTTCTTTTGTTATTCTTAGTATATATCCGTTGGATAAATAATCATTTACAATGTAATTTTGATGTTTTGATGTATAGACAGTGGAATCTGTCTTTCTTTTTGTGTTTCATTATGTTTTGCCTTTCTTGAAACTTCAAAAAAAAAAGATATATAAAAAAAAACATTGGGACAGCTAGGTCTATATTATATACAGCTAGCTGTGCATCATTTTATTTTTATGTTTTAAATATTGTTCAATGGGTCACCTACAACTTTGTTGACTCCCTGGTTCTATCTCAATGACCCTTTCCCCTTTCTTTTTATTGTATGTTATTTTGTTAGAATAAAAGGGGGCAATGTAAGAATATATAACTAACCTGCCACCATCTTTTTACTTTTCCCTTTTGTATCTATTCAGCATTTCTGAACTAACACTGACTATTGTTTTTCTCAACTTATTTTGTTTTTGTCAACTTAGTCTGCTGACATCTGTTCTTAGAGAATAACATTTTTATCTGGTTGCCAAGTGTAACCATGCCTGCTAGTTTCAACATGGTCTCACCATATTTCTTCTTATCTTATACCAAGGATGAATGTCTAAGTTTCCTTGCTTTTTACATTAACAATTTCATGTCTCAAGTTCTGTTATTTTTCACTGAGTATGTAGCAATAAGGGTGTGTGTCAGTTTACAATGTATGTGATGTCAACTATATAACCGCATTGTGGTGGTCAATAAATAGAGCAATTGTTATACTTCATTTGTGTGGTCTGACAGTCTGTTCCAGGGATCTAGTATCAGGTGCAATGCTCTTCTCCAGCTGAGGTTTAGAAAACTTACTGGTGATAAGGTGTATCCAGCCCTAAAAAGTACCCCTAACAATATGTCTACAAAGTCAATGAGAACAATTAAAGGGCCATGATACCCAAATGTTGAAACACTTGAAAGTGATGCAGCATAGCTGTAAAAAGCTGACTAGAAAATATCACCTGAACATCTTTATGTAAAAAAGAAAGATATTTTACCTCAAAAATTCCTCAGTAGCCACATCCAATTGTAAAGGACTTCTAAGCAGCAAATCAGTATGTCTATCCCGGGACAGCTAAGGGAGTGAGCTTAAGTGCACACTCATCTTATTTCCCTATTCAGTTTAAGGAAGTTTACTATGAAATCTCATGAGAGTTAAGTGAAATCTCATGAGATCACAGTAAAAGAGTTCAAGACCTCAGCACTCCTGATGCTGATTGGCTGCTGTTCATTTCTTCGTTTTTTTACCTGCAGCTGAGCAACAGCTGAAGTATATTTTTTTACACAGAACTTACTCTGCTCAGCTGAGGAAATTGTGAGGTAAAATATCTTCATTTTTACATAGAGATGCTCAGGTGATATTTTCCTGTCAGCTTTTTACAGTTATACTGCATCAGTTTCAAGTGATTTAGCATACGAATATTATGTCCCTTTAACTAAGCATTGCCCTTGTAATATTTTCTCATTGTATAATGTGTTCATACATATGTGACATTTACCCAGTAGTAGTGCATGGTGGGAGTTGTAGTACACAATAGACATACACAGTGTATATTTATATTGTGAGTGCCAAGTGTAGTGATCATTCTGGAAGTGAATAAAAAGTGACATTTATCCAACAGTGCATAACGGGAGTCTACACTGGAGAATGCATGCTTTATATTTATCTTGTGAATGCCTGCATAGAACATCAACTTGTTACACCTTTTAGAACCCTAAAAAAAATTGATAGGGCCAAATTAATAATGTAACTAATAAACAAGGGAGGGCTAGATTAAACTATCTTGAGGGCCATATATTGCCCCAAGGCCGGTACTTTGAGAGTACTGATTAAGAGAAATATAGACCAGAGTTGTGGCAAAACAGAGAACAGTAATTGTACACCAGGTAAGGCATTGAGGTGGTCTGTGGGCGAACTTGAGGTATGATGTGGGTGGAGCCAGGTTTAAAGTGGGCACATTAATGTAAGTTCAGGGGTGTGTTGGAGGCATTCCTTGATAATTTATCACTTTGTGATTGTGAAACCAGGACCTTTATAACACAGAGAGAGGTCAGAAACCTGGAGTCCTGGACTATTCACAAAATTCAGGATGATTGTGAGCTCTGCTTTAAACAGGCAGGCTGGGGTTCTACCTTCATATATCATAAACAATCTTTTTGTGTGCAAAAAAAAATATTGCAAAGTTCAGCAAACCAGAAATATTCTTGTCAAAAAGACTAATTTCCTTTTTAGAATGTTGCAGAGTTGCTGTTCTAAATTCTGACGAATCCACCACCACAACCCTTCTAGAGCAGTGGAGAAAAATTACTTGTTTCAGAGTAAAAAAATGCAAGCAAAATAAATTATTAAAGAAAACTATATTTAGTGCCTAATATCACTTTCTTCTTTTAAATACCGAACGTAAAGTGTCGATCGCAGCAGACACGTCATAACACTACAAAAACAAACAAACCATGCTCTACAAAATCGTGGTACGTACCCACCTACTGCCCTTAACAAATATGTCGATTTAATCACAGCAACCTTCTGACAATTTGGTCCGCCTACTCGGCTTCAATGAAGACATAACTTCCGTTTCCGCCCAGTCCTTTTCTCCTCAGTCGATCCGCCGTGCGGGTGGGTACGTAGTGTGTCCGCTCTGTATTTATTAGTGTATAATGCTCAGCCGAAAGTCTATGGTTATGGGGTGATCACGGGACCTGTCTGTAGTGACGAACACATGTTTATACCCAGTTGTGGTGCACAGTAAAGGAGTCGGTGTGACCGCGTGTCCAAGTTTAGTTTGGGCCGTGACGCTGTTTCGTCGGACATGCTCCCCATGCTAGGCATAACGTGATAAAAGGAGAGCCGCACGGGGCCTACCGCAGCATTGGCTCTGCCTTCATTTTATGTTTACTTAGGGTTCTCTGACAGTGTTCATTTTCATCTGTTAAACTGAAATACATTTTGCCTTGATGGTAATATCCGTACTAATATAGCGGAGTTTGGGCAAACTAGAAAATGTGGGTGTTGAGGTTCACTTATAAACAAGCTACCGGCGTGTAATTGAGTTACACAAAGTAATATAGTATTCAGTACGTTTGTCATTGCCTACATTACCAAATTGTTTTAAATATGTCTAAAATGGCTCTCAACTAGAACTGTTACCATCAGACCAGATACAACTTCACAACTCTACTGATCATTAGTTCTGTCACTCAAAGGGAGCACAATCGTCTTATCTTTTTATAAAGCTATTCAGACTATCTGTTAAAAAACAAAATAAAATTATTTCAAGATTCAAAGTTAATTGGTTAAGCATTAGTTATTGTGTGTAAATGTAACTTTCTTTTTTTAATGTAGATTTGAATGCTTTGGCAAGGCCTATACAAAAATAGATAGATGTACCAATCCTCATGAAATTTGGCACAAGAGTAGACCTTATGGAGTATAACATTCCTCTATTTACTTCTGTGCTGTGTGCTTGCTAGCCCAGCGCTGTTAAGAAAATCAGAGGGCAATTGAGAAAGCATCACATGCAGTGGTGTATTTAGCCAAATAAAGGAACAGTTTCTTATAACCAGATTTAAGCTCTTAATACTTTATCCTGCTTCTTACATATTCAAGAAACTGCTTATTTGCAGTGAATGTAGTTTTGAAACATTTGACAACCTGTTATTAAAAAAAAAAATACATTTTAAATGCTTTCTAAATGACATTTACTGCAGTATACTGCTGCAAATTCAGAAAGTGGCTTTAAAGGGACAGTCAACACTTGCGGTAACATTATGCAGTGTTGAAAAATAAAAACGAAGATCCGCCTGCACTATAACCCATTTGCCTTGCCTACTTGCTTCTTGTACTAATCACCGTCGATAACTTCTCTAATACCAGGTAAATATGTCAGCCAAACTCCCCCCACCGTTACGTAGCTACCTTCAAATGATCAGCAAATCTGAATCCAATCCTCGGTCAGAAATTGCACGCGCTTGCAATTTCTGACAGAGGATTGGATTCAGATTTGCTGATCATTTGAAGGTAGCTACGTAACAGTGGGGGAGTTCGGCTGACATATTTACCTGGTATTAGAGAAGTTATCGACGGTGATTAGTACAAGAAGCAAGTAGGCAAGGCAAAAGGGCTATGCTGCATGCAGATCTTAGTTTTTGTATTTTTCAATGTCGCATAATGTTACCGCAAGTGTTGACTGTCCCTTTAAAGGAATAATCTAGTCAAAATTAAACTTCCATGATTCAGATATAGCAGGCAATTTTAAGCAACATTTTAATTTACTCCTATTCATTTTTTCTTCGTCTTGGTATCTCTGAATGTGAGCTTAGGAGGCAGTCCATTTTTGGTTCAGAACCTGGGTAGCTCTTGCTGATTTGTGGCTACATTTAGACACCAATCAGAAAGTGCTACCCCGGTTCTAAACCAAAAATGGGCTGGCTCCTATGCTTACATTATTGTTTTTTCAAATCAATACCAAGAGAAAAAAAGAAATTGATGGAGCAATTTAAAGCAACTTTCTAATTTACTCTATCTTATTCATAATTTTTAAGGGACAGTCTACTCCTAAATTGTTTTAAAAAGATAGATAATGCCCCCCAAGGCAGAACATGCTGTGATCTGAGATGTCATCGCAGAAAATGCAGCATGTCTGCAGAAAGAATGAGACACATGAGTGAACAGTTAGCACCTTTGCTTTGCAGCGCTGCTCCAAAACAGGCTGTTCTATTTAAACAGCACTTTGCTCTGGCTACATTGTGTACAATTTCCTTAACACAGTGCAGCCACAGTGAAGCACCGTTTAAAGAGAACAGTCAAATACAGGGTAGCACTGCAAAGCAGCAGTGCATTGATTGAAGACTGCCTCTTTAACTGCTGCAATATAATATATAAAGCTTGCCTTATTCTCCAGTTAATCGGTATATTGCAATTGAACTGGTACTTTAGTGTAACTGCCTAACTTAAAATTGTACTTAATTTCAAAATAACTTGCATAAAATTTTTGACTAAAAAAATGTCATTGCAGAAAGTAAAAAAAAGTTCTGCTTCTGGGATAATGCTTTATTTACCCATTCCCCAGTTTTGCATAAACATGGTTATATTAAAGGGATACTAAACCCAATTTTTTTTTTCCTTTCATAATTCAGAGCATGCAATTTAAAGCAACTTTCTAATTTACTGTATCAATTTTTCTTCGTTCTATTGCTATCTTTATTTGAAAACAAAGGCATCTAAGCTTATCAAATGACTTTTTTTTTTTTTAATCTATTGACTTGCATTTTATCCAAATAGTGCAGTGTCTGGCACAACGTTATCTATATGGCTCATATAAACTAGCACTCCCCTGTTGTGAAAAGCAAATAACATCCATGTGATAAGAGGCTGGCTTTAGTTGCTTAGAAACTGCAGACATTTAGAGGTTTATAGGTTAAGTATATTAAATGGACAGTATACACTAATTTTCATATAACTGCATGTAATAGACACTATTAAAAAGCATAAGCACAGATGCTGATCTAAAAATCCAGTATAAATCCCTTTAAAAAAGTACTTAGAAGCTCACAGTTTAGTACTTTTGATTAGGTTGACTGGAACACCCAGTGAAAGCAGACACACTTCCCCACCCCTTCCTTTGCATATGAAAATACCCTTTACACAAACAGGAGCAATCTGGAGTAGGTAAACATCGGTATTCTCCTAAAACTTTGGGACTTGGTTAGTAGTCTGAAAATCAGCACAATTATTTTTTAAAAATAAGCAAAACTATACATTTTTACAAAAAACCCTGTATGGGCTATATGAATGTATCGCCTACAAAACATTTATGCAAACAAAAATCTAGTGTATAATTTCCCTTTAATATAACAATGTTGGATGTGCAAAGCTGGGGAATGGGTAGTAAATGGCGTTGTCTATCTTTTCATACAATAACAATTCTGGTGTAGACTCCCTTTAATTTTGACTAGACTATTCCTTTAGCATAAGAAAACTGAGCTCCTTGGTCTTCCCCCTTTTTTTTTTTTTTCTTTTTTTTTTTTTAAAGATTGTATTTTACAGGGGTGGGAAATGACAATTATTTGTCATTTTATAACCATTCTGTTTGAGAGAACACTACTTGTCCACTTAAAGGGATAAACCGTTTGAGATTGTAATATTTGAGTGTAATTTAAAAAAAACTAACTTTAGTGGGATTTTTTGTCCCATGTTCGGGTAATTTAACTCGGTATAATGTGGGACCTTCAATTCCACTGTTTCTATAGTTATGGGCACCACCATGTTGAATTCTAAGTCCCCCCCATAGTCTCCCCTCCTGTGGACAGTTAGGTACTTGTATAAATCGGGCAATGCAGTGTCCAAACAATTTTGCAAACGATGGCTGAGGAGAAACCATGTTAGTGTCATACTCCAGTCATTGCGCAAATCATTTTTTTGATTCTTTATTGCAGGTTTTATATCTGACTGACTGTAATTGTCTTTATCAGATTAGTTAAGGGGGGAGCCTAGGTATCAAAACTACATCCATTCTAAGGAAAAAAACCCTATGCATATTATTCTTAGGCTATTCTTTTTTGAATATATATAATTTAGCCTTTATATGCTGTTGAATTTCCCTTTAATGGTAAAGGAAAAACTCTTGCTTTACAAAGTTTTGTAAGTAGATTTGTGGCTGCTTTTTTCGCTACAGAAATCTGAAAGGCCGCCAGGATGCAGATCTTTGTGAAAACACTTACTGGGAAAACAATTACCCTTGAGGTTGAGGCTAGTGATACTATTGAAAATGTCAAGGCCAAAATACAGGACAAAGAAGGTGAGGTGACATTAAAAATGATTTTATAGATCTATTGATATTTAATTGTGTTTTTAACATAAACAAACTTTTTTTTTTTTTTTTCCTTCTTGTAGGCATTCCACCTGACCAACAGCGTCTGATTTTTGCTGGAAAACAGCTTGAGGATGGACGTACTTTGTCTGACTACAACATTCAAAAAGGTATGAACTGATCAGACTGGCTCATTTTTCGCAAGACATTTCACATTGAAGTTATGAAACTGTATAACAGCCTCTTATTGCTGGATGCAAAGATTAGTCTTCAGGTAGAAGTCCTAGAAATGTAGAGGCCAATTGATGCTTATGGAATGAATTTTACTTTTTGTATGCAACCAACTTGATGGTGCTCTTAAAGGGACACTGAACCCAAATTTTTCTTTTGTGATTCACACAGAGCATGCAATTTTAAGCAACTTTCTAATTTCCGTCTACTAAATTTTCTTCATTCTCTTGGTATCTTTATTTAAAAAGTAAGAATGTAAGTTTAGATGCTGGCCCACATTTGGTGAACAACCTGGGTTCTTGCTGATTGGTGGATAAATTTACCAACCAATAAACAAGTGCTGTCCAATGAACAACCAAAAATAGCTTAGATGCCTTTTTCAAATAAAGATAGCAAGATAATGAAGAAAAATGGATAGAGCATGCAATTTCAAGCAACTTTCTAATTTACTCTACCCATTTTTCTTCATTCTCTTGCTATCTTTATTTGAAAAAGGCATCTAAGCTATTTTTGGTTGTTCATTGGACAGCACTTGTTTGGTGGATACATTTACCAACCAATAATCAGCAAGAACAACCCAGGTTGTTCACCAAATGTGGACCAGCATCTAAACTTACATTCTTACTTTTTAAATAAAGATACCAAGAGAATGAAGAGAAATTGATAGAGTAAATTAGAAAGTTGCTTGAAATTGCATGCTCTATCTGAATCACAAGAGAAAATTTGGGTTCAGTGTCCCTTTAATTCAGGATATTGATGCATACTGGACACAGTTACAAAGTGATTAAACTGTCACAATCCTTTCTGTTAAATTGTATTATATAGGTGGTAGCAAAAACTATTTCTGTAGAGTAACTTAAAGCGGCAGTCAACCTTAAATTATATAAAGCTTTCCATTAATGCAATTATCATCAGCATTTTTATAAGTGAACTGCGTAAGTAAATTACCTTGGAAAATAATCCTCAAACTGCCACTGAACACATAAAGATCTCTGAAAAATCAGAAAAATATTTGAAGCAGCCTGTTGACTTCTGCTCAATGCTAATTGAAAGAAAAAAGAAAAAGCAGTTGCTTGTGGAACCATTAACCAGATGCCCAATTTGGATTTTTTTTTTTTTTTTTAGATGTTAAAGCATTGCACCCAGAGGTGCTAATACCAGTTAACTTTGGATGCCAGACTTCCAGCAGTACATTGATTAGTAGCCCTTTGCATCCAGTGGATTAACTATATGGCTCCTATAACGTTAGTGTTGCATATCACCTGACATTGATAGTATAAAAAAAATTATATTTTTTTTTAATTTTTCCCCCCTCTAGAGTCCACTCTACATCTGGTGCTGCGTCTTCGTGGTGGGATTATTGAGCCTTCCCTTCGCCAGCTTGCTCAGAAGTATAACTGCGATAAGATGATTTGTCGCAAGTATGTTGGTTTTCATTTTTTACTTTTAATCCTTTTTCCATTTGACATAAGTAGATGTTTGATATGGTATCCCTACATAAAGTCCTGACTGCACAAGGTTAACAAATAGGTCAGGATTTAATTATCTTTGCATGTGGAGTGTTCGCTGTAACAAAACCTGAATAATTTAAAGGGACATTAAACACTTAAAATATTTCATGCACCTCCCTCTAATGGGTGCTGCCATTTTGAAATCTAGATTAAACTGCAGGTATCTGAAGGAGTTGCTGCAAATGTGCAAACCTCAGAACTGGAATGCACTGAGTTAATTTCAACATTGAGTCACATGACAAGGGAGGTGGGTAATAACCATAATTTTATGTTTTTAAAATGTATTTAATGTTCCATTAATTACTTCACAAAAAGATCTGAGACCTTATTGTGATCCTCGTGGACTGGATTGGGACATTTGTGCGCTAAAAGCATCTTCGCAAAAGATATTGAAAATGTTATATCCTGAAAAAATATTACCTAAGATTTTAGTGTATGTTTGAAACACATGAACTAACACCCTCTAGTGGTGAGTGTCAAAATGCTTTCAGATTAGAGGCGGCCTTCAAGGTCTAACAAATTAGCATATGTACATGCTAGGTTTAGCTTTCAACTAATACCAAGAGAACAAAGCAAAATTGGTAATAAAAGTAAATTTGAAAGTTGTTTAAAATGACATGCCCTTTTTTAATCAAGTTTTTTTTTTTTTGGTCAATTAAAATCATTTATTAATTGATAACCTTATAGAGACTCAGTGATTTAAACAATAAATAAAATCATCTCGGCGCATGCCAGTTGACCCTTCCATGCCGTTTCCGTGGCTCCAAAGGGGGACAGTGTATGCAATATGAACACGGAGCTAGAGCAATATGCATCAAGATTTATTTCTTG
The DNA here is from genome assembly GCF_027579735.1 of Bombina bombina. NCBI lineage: Eukaryota > Metazoa > Chordata > Amphibia > Anura > Bombinatoridae > Bombina > Bombina bombina. Next base: position 789,327,240 of record NC_069500.1, read on the forward strand.
TCTTGTCATGCTGTATCTTGCTCCAACACTTGTGTGTGTTATAAATATAGTTGTGTGTAAGAGGATGAAAGTTAATGGTATGTCTGCTGTCTTAGTCCTTATTTCTATGCTTTTTAATAATTTTATTTCAATGATACATTATTTGAACCATTCTCCATAGTATGTTCCACAATCAAACTAGATTACTTTAACGACTCGGCAATTGTATTTACGCTCATTTATGAGAGTTGTTGCTGAAGAAGTAATAAGCAAACAAATCTGTTTTTAAATTTACTTGAGGTGTTTAACTCATTTGGACTTGAATGGAAGAATCAAATTTTGGTATTTAAGGGTCAAACTCAGAAGGAAATGCACCAAATTTCTTTATTGTGCATTTCATATGGTATCAGAAATCGGCACTAGTTGTACATCTGAGTCGTGCAAGGCAGTTTTCCACTCAGGACCCGCAGTGCTCTACTGTGTGCTTAAAGTTAAACTCTGATAAATGAAAGCCCGGCCTCTAAAAATACTATTAAAAACAGGGGCACTTCCATTCATCAAAGTTTTGATTAAAGGGACAGTCTACACCAGAATTTTGGTTGTTTTAAAAGATAGATAATCCCTTTTAACCATTTCCCAGTTTTGCATAACCACAGTTATAATATACTTTTAACCTCTGTGATTATCTTGTATCTAAGCCTCTGCAAACTTCCCCTTTTTTCAGTTCTTTTGACAGACTTGCAGTCTAGCCAATCAGTGCCTGCTCCCAGATTACTTCACGTGCACGAGCATAGTGTTATCTATATGAAATATGTGAACTAACACCCTCTAGTGGTGAAAAACTGTTAAAATGCAATCTGAAAGAGGTGGGCTTCAAGGTCTAAGCAATTAGCATATGAACCTCCTAGGTTAAGCATTCAACTAAGAATACCAAGAGAACAAAGCAAAATTGGTGATAAAAGTAAATTGGAAAATTGTTTAAAATTACATGCTCTATCTCAATCATGAAAGTTTTTTTTATTTTGGCCTAGACTGTCCCTTTACCCCCCCCCCCCCCCCCCCCCCCCCACACACAGCCAGAGCAGCCCCACAAACGACCAATCCGGCCTCCCCCAACCATGGCATGGCCTCTGGCAATCACTCTCCTGGGAGGAAAGCTGTGATTGGAGGAAGCCGGACCAGCCATCGACAATGCAAAAAGAGGGGACCTCTGGGCGGGGGAAGCGGCCGTGAAAAGAACAAAGGCAAGGTTTTTTTTTTTTTGTTTTATTGAGGTTTACAGAGAATAACAGGCAAGTTGCACGATACATGTGAACAATTAGTCATACGCACAAGCATCGTTCATCAATAAATAGTACAGTTAGTCGTAACAGAAAAGGAGCATGCATGTTTTGGATTTAGTTAAACCTGTCTTAAGGCCTTTCATATGATATAAGGGGGTCACTCTTGTACCCCAAGGTCCCCATAACAAATAATAATAAAAAAAAAAAAAAAAGGCAGGTGGTTAGGGACCACTTTTTGATCCCAAATTAAGTAAACTTTTTTTTGGGTATAAATGCAATATTAGCAACTATAAGTGAACAAATAAAGATAGGATTGCTAAAAATGTAAACATTACTGTAAGTACTTAACAAACATAGGGCAATGTTATTTAACCTGATGCTGATGGAGCTAAAGTAGTATGGGATGGGGAGAAAGTGATACTTTTAGTATGTTACGTACACACTATATGGCGCTCTAAAGCTTATATGTGGAAGCATTAGGATACTTAACTATGGAGGCTACATATGAGCTAGAACCATATATTCAGTACTAATACCAAGAATAAATGGTCATAAACTTGGCAATCTGCACAAATAGATACTTAAAGGTCAACAACTCTAGTGCACTCCATTTGAGGTATCAACATAGAAGGTACAAAGTGAATAAGCCTTAAATAGAAGCTGTACTGTGTATGAATTAAAACATAGACCTATTCTACCAGACAAGGTTATCTAGTCAATAGCCATCATAAAGTCTTGTGTCTGGAACATATTACCTAACGTTTGTGCCAAGCTACTTATTACATGAGAAACATGTCCACTATATATTCCTTAAAATATTTTAGTGTAACAGTTTACCAGGATAGCGGCATGGCCTAACGGCTACAAAAAAATCTTCAGCCTACACCAGACCGCCAGGCCAAGTGGTTCCCTGAAATTTCAGACCCGGATTGGGGCAATGATTGAAAATGACCTGTGGTGGTGGTAATACATCCAGAGATAACAAAGTGATCAGTGTGTAGATAAGCCTGGACACCATGGCCACCTCGGCAGCTAGAGTCTGTGATCCCAGGAGCAAGATCGCCTTGTTATGAGCAGGCAACTGTACTGCGTAGGATAAGTCTGTTATACTCTCTGGATGTAGCACCAACATCTGCTTTTCCTGCTGATCCTGCAATACCACTGGGGAGTCAATGGTCCCAAACACATACCTCAAGAGCGACTGAAGTTGAATACCGTGGTTCAGTTTAGATGTGGCCCCCATAGTTAATGTTCCTCTAGCAGGTAGGATACTTGGTAGGATCATCGGCGTACGCAGTGAGGGAATGGACACGGAGTACAATACTTGCGGTGGTAAAGCTTCTGTAACTGGAACAGAGTCTCCACCTGCGGTCCTTGTAGGTGTGAGGCTACGAAGCTCCTGGAGCGGCATGGAGATAGGTCTGCTCGTACCAACAGTGCCTTCACAAACACTCTGCAGTGCTGGTTTAGTTGTAGCTCCCTCTTCCCATGCTGCAAAGTCCACAATAGTTGTTTCCAGCTTGATCTGAGTTGGAAGGTATGAGGAGTGAACGCTGGGGCTCCGTATCAGCCTCACTCCTGTTCTCCTTAGAATCAACCTTAATTAGGATGGGTTGCAGAGCAGCTGCCATTAGTGCCCAGCGCCTCTGTCAGTGATTCCTTAAATGCCACGAGGTAGTCAGTAAGTAGGCAGCGCAGCTCCTCAAAGCCCTCACTGGTATGATTCCATGTTACAAGTGTTAAGTACTTCTGCATTAAACAGCCCATGATGGGGGCTGCGCAGCAGTGCCTCGGCCTCTCCGGTAAACCTAAGCGATGCACGATCCTGAGAAGGAAGGCATCAAATGAAAGACTGTCTTGATTCTGCCAATTTGAAGCTCAAATAATGGCTATATCTTGCAATATTCTGTAATCACAGTAGGGTGTGAGCAGCTAACAGTTTTGCATCCATAGATGGCTGCCGCCCGGAAGTTCCCCCAAGTTTTTTTTTTTTTTTTAAACTGGACTGTCACTATTTAATATTGACTTTATTTGCCCTTTAATTGAGCATGGATGCGAATTGGTCTGATTAGTGATGAAGGTAGCAAACAGTGATATGTGTAACAGTTTAGTTTTTGCTCTGAATGCTGTCAAACATGAGTTCATTATTAATATGGTAAGTTACATAAACCAAACTTCTGCAAATAAACAAGGATAGATGTAGAAAATGTTTGTCCTTAAATTACACAAGACAACTGACTTCATATTCTCACTTTTCCTCATCTTCCATTGTACCATTTTATGCAATAACATACTTTATTCTGCCTTTCAGATGCTATGCTCGCCTTCATCCTCGTGCTGTAAACTGCCGCAAGAAGAAGTGTGGACACACAAACAACCTGCGCCCTAAGAAGAAGGTCAAATAAACGCTTTACAGGGACACTGTTTTTGACTTTTGTTGAGAAATAAAAAAATTAAAAAATTGTCTGAAATTTGTACTAATTAATTCTCCCCCTTTTTAATAGCAATCCTTTACCTGCTTTGTTTCCAACATTTATTTTATTTTGTCTAAATTGCTGCTTTTGCCTGTTTAAACTGCCACCTATTCTGAACATTTAATACTGCAGTATTGACTTAAGAAACTGTAAACACAATGTAATGGCAGAAATAATCTCCTTAGTGATGGTGGAAGAGAGCTCAGCCATTTGTAAAGAGTTGATTCAAAGCAGCTACAGAGCGTCCTGTCAGTGGCTTGCCTAAGTACATTGTCCCTTCATTTTCTTTGGTTAAGTCCTCAAATACACTGTTGCAGTGAGAATGATAGTGTACAATTTTAAGCAACTTTCTTTCCAACTTTCTAATTTTTCTTTGTTCTCTTGCTATCTTTATTTTAAAAAAAAAAGCAGGAATGTAAAGCTTAGGAGCTGGCCCATTTTAGGTTCAGCACATTGGATATAACTTGCCTTTTGGTGGCTACATTTAGCCATCAATAAGCAAGCGTAACCTCAAACTGCTTTACTAGGCAGCAATTCCACTGAGATACTTTGGACCACTCTAGAAAAGGATATAGAAAATAAAAAGTTTCAAGATGAACTATTATGGTGTAGGGAGACACATAGAAAAAACACTTACTCCTCTTCTGTTGCTGAGGCAAGACAACAGGATGTACTTTTCATACGGAAAAATAAGAACCTATTACCTACAGCTACACTCCAGATCCCGATTAGAGCACTACTTTCAGAAGAAGTACGTAGTACAATAGACAAATGGGCGAATAAAGCCCTATATAGGGTAGCGGACGTTGTGACCAGCTACAACTTATTCACATACACACAGCTGCAGGACTGTATCCATCCCCTCAAACTACACTGGTATCTATATTTGCAACTGTCCACATCTATAAATAAATATCTCACAAACACAACACGACAACCCAAAACCACAATAGAGAGAATACTTGACTCAGCAGACAGACCACATAAATCAATCTCTAATTTATACATAGACATACAAAGTATTTCTAGCAATCTGAAGAACAACATCATACTTAGGTGGGAAGAAGACATAGGGAAGAGTCTCGATATTGAGGACTGGAATAAAATACTTAGTTCCCTATGCAAAGGTCTCTTGAGTGCAGATCTAAGAGAGAATGCTATAAAAACAGCATTCCGCTGGTACCTCACACCCACAAAGACATCTCACATTACAAAATCAGGAAGCAAACTATGCTATAGAGGATGTGGTAAGGATGGGACTTATAGACACATGTGGTGGGAATGCGAGGGGGTAAAAAATATTTGGCAATTTCTATCTCAGCTTATTAGTACCTTATTAGAAGAAAATTTTCAACTCACAATAGCTCAGGCTCTTCTACACGAACATATAGAGAAATTCAATAAGGCGATTAATACGCTTATCAGAATATTATGTACAATCACTAGAACCTGTATAGCACGACACTGGAAGACAGGAGTCCCCGCCTGGGTTGAGATTAAAAATAAGATTTCCACCACATATACGTTCTATGACTCAGCCTCCTGGATTTTAGATACTAGGGAGATGTTCAATACAACCTGGTTCTACTGGATATTAAACAACCATAAAGTGTAATATCATACTGAGTCACACTTTAAGGCCTCTGGGCTTTCAGCTTTCTATACATTCAGTCTTGCCTAAACTGAAGAGCAGGGAACCCAACTTCCTCCTTGACAGTATACTCCTCAAACCTCTAAACAGATAGATTACAATTTAATAATATGACAATTTCTTTTTTTTAATTTTTTTTTTTTTATTTCTGTTTCTTTTTTTTTTATTTTTAAATATTTTTTGTATTTTTTCCTTCTTTTTTTCCCCTTTTTTTTCTTTTCATTTACCTTATAAATGTTCAAGATTGTTATCTGATTCATATTGTACTTGTAAACATGTGAAACTGGTAAAACTCAATAAAAACATTTAAATATAAGCAAGCGTAACCCAGGTTCTGAACCAAAAAGGGGTCGGCTCCTAAGCTTTACATTCCTGCTTTTTAAATAAAGATGGCAAGAGAATGAAGAAATTAATAGGAGTAAATATAGAAAGTTGCCTAAAACTGTATAGTCTATTTGAATCAATAAAAGAGAAAAATGTGGGTTTTGTATCCCTTTAACAGAAGTTGGGTGATGCAACAGAACAAGGACCCAACGCATATAAGAAAATAAACATCACAATGGCTATTATGGTGATTGTATACACAGTAATAGTCTGACGTGGCTTTTTGCTGCACTTAGGCTGGATAGCCTCACATGCAGGCATTCAACAGCATGACATATACAATTGCTGCATGTATCTTATGTAATGTAGGCATCCCATTGACATATATATTCCTGCGATCGCTTGCCTAGGGTAGCAAACATAGCGATATTTTTGCTTTTATGTTAAAATAGTTTTTTTATTGAAATGACATCACTGAACATAGTACATGCCATATACATTTGGTTGCCTTATTAGCTTATCAGGTAATTAAGCATAGTCATTTCTGTTATCAGATCTTCATTCTCTTATTTCTTGCTTATAAATTTCTGTTGATTTACAAGGTCTATGGGGGATCATATTGAATTTCACACTTTGAGATAACCACGTTCACGAAACTGATATCATACCTGATAAATTTCACATAAACTTTTGTGTGTGTATATATATATATATATATATATATATATATATATATATATATATAAAAATTCTTTTTTTTTTTTTACATTACTATATAACCAATTACATTTGGTCACTTAAGAATTAATTTGTGTGCCCCTTATATGAAGTTGAAAGAAGTAGATTTGGTTGTTCGCATCAACCAGTAGTACCAGATTTTGTGAAATATATCTACAGTCTCTAAAATTGTCGCTGCGGTTTCATGTAATGAATCATTTTTAAATTTTATCCAGTATCTCCTGCCATGTCGGTGATCCTTCTTACCAATGTCTAGCGATACTTATTCTCGTGACCGTGCAGAGTATCCTAATAAAAGTGTTTGTTTATTGAAATTTGGAAGTGGAGCATTTAGTAGTCCCTGAGACATGGTTCTTCTAATAATGTGCTAACAATCTCCTGTGGGTGAGTGGTCGTAGTACACTTTTTTTTTTTAATCTGTCTTACAACGGCTAATCTCATTTTCTCAGATTTTGTGTCATAGCTGTCCGGCTTATTAGCATATATATATAATTTTGTTTTAAGTCGAAACGCTGCTTTGACTGTTTGATCGTTAAGGATATTAGCAAGTTTTGTGCATTTGTCTTGAAGTTTCAGTATATTTCTAGATTGTGAGTTTGTTGTTTTTCTAATGTGTCTATCTTTTTGAAGATTTAGTCTTGCGTTTTTGATATTTTAAGGATAGATTTTTCTTTTATGAGTAGAACCCTTAGGGAAGTTTTGTGAGCTGCCCACGTTGAGATAGGATTCAGTTGTTCCTGTATTAATGTCCCAATATTTCATGTAATAGTATTTTTGACTATAGGGTCTTTTAGGCATGATGGATCATACGTCCATGATTTGGTCCTTCCTACATTTTGAAAGTTACCAAATTTTAAGTTGTACTATGGAATGATCCGACCATACGCACAAATGGATGGTGGATGCAGTTAGAGTAGGTTGTAGGATTTGACTGACAAATACGTAATCTAATTTTGTATGTTTTATGTGCCGCTGAGAAATATGTAGTATCGTTGGTGTTTCCATATAATGTTGCCCAGGAGTCTATTATTAAATGTGTAATTAAATGGTCTTGTATCACTTTAGTCATTTTTATATTTATTTTGTTAGTGTATGGAGGCGCTTTCTAGAGTATAGTGCAAAATATACATTGAAATCTCCAAGTATTATCCTAGTTTGGGATTAACCTGTTAAGAGATGTTTGTTTGAAAAAGGTGTCTTGCTTTTCATTAGTGGCGTATATATTGCAAAATAAAATATCAGTATCTTGAATTTGGCCTCTTACTATTAAAAATCGGCCTTCCTTATCCTCAATTGTTTATGTGTAAAGGGTAGGGAGGAGTTTAAGTATGGAGACCCCTAGTTTTTTGGAATCTGCTGTGGAATGGAAATGGTGTTGAAAGTCTCTAGTCCAATATCTGGGTATTTGTGACTTAAAATGTTTCCTGAAGGAAGATCACTTTTTGCTCTTAAAGGGACACTGAACCCAAATTTATTTCATGATTCAGATAGAACATGCCATTTTAAGCAAATTTCTAATTTACTCATATTTTTTTCTCTTGCTATCTTTATTTAAAAAAGAAGGCATCTCAGCTAAAGAGCCAGACAATTTTTGGTTCAGGACACTGGAAAGCACTTGTTTGTTGATGGGTGAATTTATCCACCAATCAGCAAGAACCCAGGTTGTTCACCAAAAATGGGCTGGCATCTAAACTTTCTTGCTTTTCAAATAAAGATACAGAGAATTAAGAATTTAATAGGAGTAAATTAGAAAGTTGCTTTAAATTGCATGCTCTATCTGAATCGTGAAAGAGAAATTTTGGGTTCAGTGTCCCTTTAAGGATTTGTATTGTGCAATTGCTCTCCTACATTTAATATCGGAGTTCAACCCTCTGACGTTGTGTGAAATAAAGTTTAATAGCCTAGGAATCCATTTATAGTAGTAGATGTGTAGCTACTCGTATAGCTAATGTTCTCTGTAAAAGTTACAAAATTGGGGATTGGAACATTATCCTGCTTTAAATTCAGTCAAGTTAGTGTATGGGTTGCTGACGTTTGTTATTGTGAGTTTTGAGTCTTAGTTCTTTTGACCCATTTTAAAAGGTCTAAGTAAACATAATAGAGCAATGACCAATTAAACATAATACATTTACAGTACAAACCGTGTTAACTAAAAAGAAAATACATTAACAAAACGTAAGAACAGTAATGTGTAGATTATAAACATAATCTATTAGGATTTGGTAAATACACATCAGGGTGGGTGTGCATTATAAAGATGTGTGAATTGTATAATGCATAATCCCTAGCTGCATGCTAAGATAATGATAAACATAACTGACTTTAAACTGAAGGTAAATTTTGGTGAATGAAAGCCTATGTTTTATTTATTTTTTAAAAAAATACTATTAAACAGAGGCACTTTCATTCATCAAAGTTTACAAAGCAGCAGTTTTGTTAAAAAAATTACCTTTTCACAGCTAGAGCAGCTTCCCCCACATAGAGATCCTCTATTCACACGTCAGCAATGACTAATCGAACTTCCTCCAATCACAGCTTTCCCTCCAGGGTAGTCATTGCCTGAGGCCATGCTGTGATTGGAGGAAGCCGGATTAGTCATTGCTGACGTGTGAGTAGAGGATCTCAATGTGGGGGAAGCTGCTCTAGCTGTGAAAAGGGGAAAAAAAAAGCTAATTTCTCTTACATGGTGTATCCAGTCCACGGATTCATCCTTACTTGTGGAATATTCTCATTCCGTACAGGAAGTGGCAAAGAGCACACAGCAGAGCTGTCCATAAAGCTCCCCTCAGGCTCCGCCCCCAGTCATTCTCTTTGCTGCTCTAACAAGTAGCATCTCCACGGGAGGGTAAAGAGTTTGTGGTGTTAGATTTGTAGTTTTATTTCTTCAATCAAGAGTTTATTTTAAAATAGTGCCGGTTTGTACTATTTACTCTGAGGCAGAAAGTGATTAAGATTTCTGCTGAGAGGAAAAAGATTTTAGCATGTTGTAACTAAAATCCATTGCTGTTCCCACACAGGACTGTTGAGTACCAGAGAACTTCAGTTGGGGGGAAACGGTTTGCAAGCTTAACTGCTATAAGGTTTTCTCAGTCACTTTTTTTTCTAACAAGACTTGGTAATGCTAGAAGACTGACAGAAATCCCCATGTGGGAAGGTAATATAAGGTAATAGAATATTCAGGAAGACAAGGATATGGGGTTGCTGCTGCTTCATACTCAGCACTGGAGGCTGGATACAGCTAAATGGAAAAAAACACAAGAAGAGAGATGCAAACCCCTCTAAGTGTAATACTGTATAAACAACAATATTTATTCAAACACAAATTCACACTCAAAACCCTCAAACATGAGGTATGTAAAAGCACGTAGAAAAAGAACATTGGATAGTTGTCTCAGTTCAGATAAGAAATATCGTTCAGACAGGACTTCCTTTAATCACAGACGAATGTCCCATACAGGGCTGAAGTCACTGTTTTCCTTATCGATCTTTAACAACACAGTCACAGATATTGACAGTTCTAAGACACATTAAGTATAAAAAAACGCTAGCATATACTACACCAGCTGCTTGATACAAAAGCTGGTTCCAGTACAGCTGATGTGCGTAGCGTAGAGATGATGGGTGTGGCCTAATGCGTTTCGTAGGACGTCTTCCTACTTCGTCAGAGGCTGCCCACACTGAATACAAACCGTCTATTTATGCAGCACAAAACAGGGGGCGCATGATGGAGCCATCCACATCACTGATACTATTAGTTCATTAAGGAATTTAGCTGATACATGCGCCAGTAAAAGTGCAGACCGAACAAAGAAAAACCTGTTTGCTAAAGGTATTTGATAATCAAGTTAAAAAGAACTGCCTATTATATGGCCGATATCTTAATTATAAGTATTTCTATATTAAGGTGTTTGTTTACCATCCTAAAATAATCAGCACATAGATTGCCTGATAGTATGAATTAAATAAAAACTGTATATAAAACATGTTAATATGATTTTTATTTGTTATATATACCAAATTCTGGATCAAAAGCACCATGTAAGTGTCACAAAATTTAAAAATATCGTAATTTTAACCCCTTAAGGACCAGCGACGTACCCTGTATGTCGCTGGCTTTTTTTTGGGACTTGATTGTTTTATAGCGCGGGCTTGCCACCAGCGTTGAGACTGCTCTATTCCACAAAGCCTGCTGGAGGGAGGGCATTAATAGTGTGTTCTTGCTAGACTTGTGCTATTATGTCCTGAAAAAAACCTTAACGACCAGTGACATACAGGGTACATTGTGGTCATTAAGGGGTTAAAAAGGAATTTCTCTCAGACTATGTATTTATTAGAACCAATCAAAAACATAACATAATAAATACTTGATACAATTTAATATTCTACTTGATATATATATATATATACACACATTTAAAATTCCAAATAAAATGAACTCCTGAATAAATATTAGTGTATATATATATATATATATATATATATATATATATATATATATATATATATATATATATATATATATATATGCATATAATAATAATAAAACTCTTTAAGAAATTAATTGATTCACTTGTTACTAAACTAAAATACCCAGCTTTAAATATATCAGATGGGAACACAAGGTTAATAATTTTAAAAACAGTATTTAATTGTCTATTAAAAAGGCTGCAAGGTCAATTTCCCTATTCATCCCTTCTGGTTCCATAGTTCCTAAAGTCCTAATCCAAAAGGTTTCCCTGCGTCTAAGGGTAATAAGTCTATTTCCACCCCTAGTATCTAGTGTGACTCGTTCAATTGCTTTCACTTTAAGACTACTAGGGTCTTGATCGTGGAATTCTGAAAAATGGGCTGAAACCCCATGGGTAGGGGTGCCTTTATCAATGTTAACTAAGTGTTCCCTGTAGCGAGTTTTAAGGCTACGTTTAGTCCTTCCTATGTAAATTTCACCACAATAACAGGAAAGTTGGTATACCACACGGGTACTCTTGCAATTGATTGATTCTTGAATTTCATATTTTTTACCATCTCTAAGAAAAAATATTTTGAATTGGAATCACAGTGAGTACAACTAAGGCACCCTTTTCTCCCACATTTAAAGAAGCCTTTCAATCTTTTTTGTAGCCAGTTTGAATGTTTCTCGCTATCTCTCAATTTACTGGGAGCTAGAACATTCTTCAGACTTTGATTTTTCTTAAAAGTAACCTGTGGTCTCTCAGAACATTCTTTAAAACAGGGTCTTGTAAGAGAATAGGAAAGTGTTTATGAAAGCTCCTTTCTATCTGGCGTGAAGCTCGATTAAATTTAGTGATAAAGAGGGGTTGGTCTTTAATGAATTGTTTATTTCTCTGTTTATTTTTTAATAAATGCGTTTTTAGGCCTGGTATAAGCATTATTTACTAGTGAAGCATCATACCCTTTACTTAAAAATCTATTGATCAAAACTTGGGACTGTTTTTTGTATATATCCACATCTGTGCAGTTCCTCCTAACTCTTTGGAACTGTCCAAATGGGATATTCCGAATCCATTTGTGATAATGGCCACTTTTTGCGTGCAAATACGCGTTTGTATCTGTCTCTTTCCTAGAGAGACTCGTGACCATATGGTCTCTATGTGACAGTCAGATCTAAAAAGGTTATTTTATCTACACTATGTGACTCAGTAATTATAAGTAACTAGATCTATTATTTCTTTTTCGGATCCTTGCCAGATAATTAAAATGTTATCTATAAAGCGACACCATTTAACTATATGGGATGTAAATAGGTTTTCTCTAAAGATTTACATCTCTTTCCACCATCCCATATACAAGTTTGCAAAATCGGGTGCAAACTTGGTACCCATTGCGGTACCTTTTTATTTGTAAATAAATTTCGCTCTCAAACAGAAAATAATTTTTCTTTATAATTAATTTGATACTTTTTCTGATAAATTCTCTTTGATTTAAATGGATGTAATTGGTTTTTCTAAAATAATATTCAACTGGGAAGAAACATTTAAAGTGATCCACATATATCCCTCTTTCCATTCTATTGTAGATAATTGTGTGATTACATCTTTAGTGTCTCGGACATAGGATTGTAAACAAGGTACCACTGGTTTAAGTATATTGTCTACATATTGGGACAGTTTGGTGGTAAGAGACCCAATGCCCGAGACTATGGGTCTACCAGGGGGATCAATTAACTGCTTATGAATTTTAGGCAAGTGGTAGAAAACAGCTAGCCTTTCCAATGAGATGGTTATATTGTTCTAAAAATTCTTTAATGGGATTAGATTTGAGTTTGATATATGACTCTCTGTCATTGAGTAAATGATATGCTTCTTTGAGATAATCAGTTTTTTTCTGTAAAACGATCCCCCCTCCTTTATCAGCTTCACGAATGACAAGCTGATGGTCTTTTTTTTAGACTATCTAATGCTGCTTTTTCTTTAGAGCTTAATAATTTAAGCTCTAAAGAAAAAGCAGCATTAGTCTAAAAAAAGACCATCAGCTTGTCATTCGTGAAGCTGATAAAGGAGAGGGGATCGTTTTACAGAACAAAACTGATTATCTCAAAGAAGCGTATCATTTACTCAATGACAGAGAGACATATATCAAACTCAAATCTAATCCCACTAAAGAAGTTTTAGAACAATATAACCATCACATTGGAAAGGCTAGAGAATCAGGTATATTGGATAAGGCAGAGTTTGAGTTTTTACAAATGGTAGAACCACGTTTAGCTGTTTTCCACCACTTGCCTAAAAAATTCATAAGCAGTTAATTGATCCCTCTGGTAGACCCATAGTCTCGGGCGTTTGGTCTCTTACCACCAAATTGTCCCAATATGTAGACAATATACTTAAACCAGTGGTACCTTGTTTACAATCCTATGTCCGAGACACTAAAGATGTAATCACCCAATTATCTACAATAGAATGGAAAGAGGGATATATGTGGATCACTTTAGATGTTTCTTCCCTTTATACGTCGATTCCTCATGGTTTAGGAGTACAGGCAGTTGAATATTATTTTAGAAAAAACAATCACATCTTTTTAAATCAAAGAGAATTTATCAGAAAAAGTATCAAATTCATTTTAAAGAAAAATTATTTTCTGTTTGAGAACGAATTTTACTTACAAATAACAGGTACCGCAATGGGTACCAAATTTGCACCAAATTTTGCAAACTTGTATATGGGATGGTGGGAAGAGATGTACATCGTTAGAGACAACCCATTTACATCCCATATAGTTAAATGGTGTCGCTTTATAGACGTCATTTTAATTATCTGGCAAGGATCCGAAAAAAGAAATAATAGATCTAGTTACTTATGTGAATCATAGCCTATTAAATCTCAAATTTACTGAGTCACATAGTGTAGATAAATTAACCTTTTTAGATCTGACTTTGTCACATAGAGACCATATGGTCACCACGAGTCTCATTAGGAAAGAGAGATACAAACGCTTATTTGCATGCAAAAAGTGGCCATCATCACAAATGGATTCGGAATATCCCATTTGGACAGTTCCAAAGAGTTAGGAGGAACTGCACAGATGTGATCAATAAATTTTTAAGTAAAGGGGTATGATGCTTTACTATTATATAATGCTTATACCAGGGCTAAAAACTTAGAACGGATTTATTAAAAAATAAACAGAGAAATAGCAATTCATTAAAGACCAACCCCTCTTTATCAATAAATTTAATGGCGCTACACGCCAGATAGAAAGGAGCTTTCACAAACACTGGCCTATTCTCTTACAAGACCCTGTTTTAAAGAATGTTCTGAGAGACCACAGGTTATTTTTAAGAAAAATCAAAGTCTGAAGAATGATCTAGCTCCCAGTAAATTGAGAGATAGCGAGAAACATTCAAACTGGCTACAAAAAGATCGAAAGGTTTCTTTAAATGTGGGAGAAAAGGGTGCCTTAGTTGTACTCGCTGTGATTCCAATTCAAAATATTTTTTCTCTTGTTAAGTGTATCCAGTCCACGGATCATCCATTACTTGTGGGATATTCTCCTTCCCAACAGGAAGTTGCAAGAGGATCACCCACAGCAGAGCTGCTATATAGCTCCTCCCCTCACTGCCATATCCAGTCATTCTCTTGCAACTCTCAACTAAGATGGAGGTCGTAAGAGGACTGTGGTGTTTTATACTTAGTTTATTTCTTCAATCAAAAGTTTGTTATTTTTAAATGGTACCGGAGTGTACTGTTTATCTCAGGCAGTATTTAGAAGAAGAATCTGCCTGCGTTTTCTATGATCTTAGCAGAAGTAACTAAGATCCTTTGCTGTTCTCACATATTCTGAGGAGTGAGGTAACTTCAGAGGGGGAATAGCGTGCAGGTTTTCCTGTAATAAGGTATGTGCAGTTAAAATATTTTTCTAGGGATGGAATTTGCTAGAAAATGCTGCTGAGACAGAAGTAATGTAAGTAAAGCCTTAAATGCAGTGATAGCGACTGGAATCAGGCTTATTAATAGAGATACATACTCTTATAAAAGTGTATTTTAAAACATTTGCTGGCATGTTTAATCGTTTTTTACATATGTTTGGTGATAAAACTTATTGGGGCCTAGTTTTTTCCACATGGCTGGCTTGAATTTTACCTAGAAACAGTTCCCTGAGGCTTCCCACTGTTGTAATATGAGTGGGAGGGGCCTATTTTAGCGTTTTTTTGCACAGCAAAAATTACAGACACAGACATCCAGCTTCTTTCTGCATAATCCAGGACTTCTCTGAAGGGCTCAAAAGGCTTCAAAAGTCGTATTGAGGGAGGTAAAAAGCCACAGTAGAGCTGTGGCAGTTGTTGTGACTGTTTAAAAAACGTTTTTGTCATTTGTTATTCCGTTTTTGGTATTAAGGGGTTAATCATCCATTTGCAAGTGGGTGCAATGCTCTGCTAACTTATTACATACACTGTAAAAATTTTGTTAGTGTAACTGCATTTTTTCACTTATTTCAAAATTTGGGAAAATTTGTGTTTCTTAAAGGCGCAGTAACGTTTTTTATATTACTTGTAAACTTGTTTTAAAGTGTTTTCCAAGCTTGCTAGTCTGTTTAAACATGTCTGACACAGAGGAACCTACTTGTTCATTATGTTTGAAAGCCATGGTGGAGCCCCATAGGAGAATGTGTACTAAATGTATTGATTTCACCTTAAACAGTAAAGATCAGTCTTTATCTATAAAAGAATTATCACCAGAGTGTTCTGTCGAGGGGGAAGTTATGCCGACTAACTCTCCCCACGTGTCAGACCCTTCGCCTCCCGCTCAGGGGACGCACGCTAATATGGCGCCAATCAGGGACGCCCATAGCGATTAGCTTGCAGGACATGGCTGCAATCATGAATAATACCCTGTCAGAGGTATTATCTAGATTGCCTGAATTAAGAGGCAAGCGCGATAGCTCTGGGGTTAGGAGAGATACAGAGCACGCAAATGCTGTTAGAGCCATGTCTGATACTGCGTCACAGTATGCAGAACATGAGGACGGAGAGCTTCAGTCTGTGGGTGACATCTCCGACTCGGGGAAACCTGATTCAGAGATTTCTAATTTTAAATTTAAGCTTGAGAACCTCTGTGTATTGCTTGGGGAGGTATTAGCTGCTCTGAATGACTGTAATACAGTTGCAATTCCAGAGAAATTGTGTAGGCTGGATAGATACTATGCGGTGCCGGTGTGTACTGACGTTTTTTCCTATACCTAAAAGGCTTACAGAAATTATTAGCAAGGAGTGGGATAGACCCGGTGTGCCCTTTTCCCCACCTCCTATATTTAGAAAAATGTTTCCAATAGACGCCACTACACGGGACTTATGGCAGACGGTCCCTAAGGTGGAGGGAGCAGTTTCTACTTTAGCAAAGCGTACCACTATCCCGGTTGAGGACAGTTGTGCTTTTTCAGATCCAATGGATAAAAAAATTGGAGGGTTACCTTAAGAAAATGTTTATTCAACAAGGTTTTATTTTACAGCCCCTTGCATGCATTGCGCCTGTCACTACTGCGGCGGCATTCTGGTTTGAGGCCCTGGAAGAGGCCATCCAGACAGCTCCATTGAATGAAATTATTGACAAGCTTAGAACGCTTAAGCTAGCTAACTCATTTGTTTCTGATGCCATTGTTCATTTGACTAAACTAACGGCTAAGAATTCCGGATTCGCCATCCAGGCGCGTAGGGCGCTATGGCTTAAATCCTGGTCAGCTGACGTGACTTCAAAGTCTAAATTACTCAACATTCCTTTCAAGGGGCAGACCTTATTCGGGCCTGGCTTGAAGGAAATTATTGCTGACATTACTGGAGGCAAGCGTCATACCCTTCCTCAGGACAGGGCCAAATCAAAGGCCAAACAGTCTAATTTTCGTGCCTTTCGAAATTTCAAGGCAGGAGCAGCATCAACTTCCTCCGCTTCAAAACAAGAGGGAACTGTTGCTCATTCCAGACAGGCCTGGAAACCTAACCAGTCCTGGAACAAGGGCAAGCAGGCCAGAAAGCCTGCTGCTGCCCCCAAGACAGCATGAAGGAACGGCCCCCTATCCGGAAACGGATCTAGTGGGGGGCAGGCTCTCTCTCTTCGCCCAGGCGTGGGCAAGAGATGTTCAGGATCCCTGGGCGTTGGAGATCATATATCAGGGATATCTTCTGGACTTCAAAGCTTCTCCTCCACAAGGGAGATTTCATCTTTCAAGGTTATCAGCAAACCAGATAAAGAAAGAGGCATTCCTAAGCTGTGTGCAAGACCTCCTTGTAATGGGAGTGATCCATCCAGTTCCGCGGACGGAACAGGGACATGGATTTTATTCAAATCTGTTTGTGGTTCCCAAGAAAGAGGGAACCTTCAGACCAATCTTGGATCTAAAGATCTTAAACAAATTCCTCAGAGTTCCATCATTCAAAATGGAAACTATTCGGACCATCCTACCCATGATCCAAGAGGGTCAGTACATGACCACAGTGGACTTAAAGGATGCCTACCTTCACATACCGATTCACAAAGATCATCATTGGTTCCTAAGGTTTGCATTAAACAAGGGGACTTAAGGCTGACGCTGGGAGGGTGTGTTTGGAGTGTGATGATAGACTCCGGTACACGGCTGTGTTAGATATTTTTTGTGTGCGATTGGGCTGGGTATTAGGTCGCGCCCACGATGGGCGGGGTTTGCTATTTTGGCACGCTTTGTATCATAGACACACAGTTTCTTCTCAAGTCGGAAGCGGCTGTTTGCGCAGACATTATGAGTGGCACCTTAACCGCATGGGTTGCAGAATAAAGCAAGCGGTTTTAGGTGTTGCCTGACGTCCTGATTTGTGCTTAGAAGGGTCGGCGGACCGTAGGTGCAGGTAGGCGCCTCAGCAGAGCTGTTGAGGCGAGGTACTCTAGTGTGCAGAAGTTGGTTAGCGAGTTTTTTCTGTGCTTCAGAAAATTTTCTGTCATTTTAATTTTTAAAGGGACTGTACTATCAGATTTTATATTGTACTGTCACTCCTTTTCCTTTGTTATTTGTTGGACTATTAATTGGGTATTTATTTTTATTGAAAAATTATAAAATAAAAATGTACTTTTTCCTAATTGTGTCAGTATGGATTCAGATATCCAGACTGCAGCATGCTCTATGTGTTTGAATGCCACTGTGGAAACTCCCGATTCCTTTTTGCCCCTCCTGTTGTGAGAGGGCCTTACATTATAGAGACAGAATTTTTGATAATCCTTTACCTAAGGCAGATGCTTCTCAGGAGTCTATAGAAGAGATGCAAGGTATGCCGCAGCTTTCTCCCCAAGCGTCACAGCCCCTAACGCCCATGCAAGCAGGGTCATGTATTTCCCCAGTATCTGTAGCATTTACATTAAAAGACATTGCTGCAGTGATGTCCTCTACACTTTCTGATGCGTTATCCAACCTTCCTATTTTGCATGGCAAGAGTACAAGAAGGGACACCTATGTGGGCATGTATGCCACTGATTCCATGGTGGCAATTGCGGATGCACCCTCCAAGGGCTCTGAGGGTGAACTCTCTGAAGCAGGGAGTGCTTTACCCTTGACTGATTCTGATGCGGTTTCCTTCAGGTTTAAGCTTGAACACCTCCGTTTATTACTGAGAGAGGTGTTGGTTTCTTTGGGTGACTGTGACTCAATCATAGTCCAGCCAGAGAAGTTGAGTAAGTTAGACAGATATTTAGAAGTTCCTTCTTACTCAGATGTCTTTCCAGTTCCTAAAAGGACTTCAGAGATTATTGCAAAGGAATGGGGAAGACCTAGTATTCCTTTTTCTCCTTCGCCTGTATTTAAAAAGATGTATCCTATAGCCGACGCTATTAGGGATTCTTGGCAGACGGTCCCTAAAGTAGAGGGGGATATTTCTACCCTGGCCAAGCGAACTACTATTCCTATGGAGGATAGTTGTGCCTTTAAAGACCCTATGGATAAGAAGTTAGAGGGTCTTCTTAAGAAAGTTTACGTCCACCAGGGATTTCTTTTACAACCAGCGGCCTGCATTGTTACCGTGACTAGTGCGTCTGTTTTCTGGTTTGATGCTCTAAAGGAGTCTCTTAAGACAGAGACTCCCTTGGAAGAGATACAGGATCGGATTAAAGCTCTTAAATTAGCTAATTTGTTTATTACGGATGCTTCTCTGCAGATAACTAAGTTGATGGCTAAGAGTTCGGGCTTTGCCATCTTAGCACGTCGGGCTTTATAGTTAAAGTCTTGGTATGCGGATGTGTCGTCCAAGTCTAAGCTTTTGGCTATTCCTTACAAGGGGAAGACCCTGTTTGGGCCTGACTTGAAGGAGATTATTTCTGACATTACGGGAGGCAAGGGCCATCTCCTCCCTCAGGATAAGAAGTCCAAACAGTGAGGGCGACAGAGTAATTTTCGTTCCTTTTGAAATTTCAAGGGAGTTCCCTCTTCCTCTTCCGCTAAACAGGAAGGGGATTATTTACAAAACAAGTCCACTTGGAGACCTGCCCAGTCTTGGACCAAGGGTAAGCAATCCAAGAAGCCGGCTGCTACTACCAAGTCGGCATGAAGGGTCGGCCTCTGATCCGGGACCGGATCTTGTAGGGGGCAGACTTTCTTTCTTTGTCCAGGCGTGGATAAGAGACGTTCAGTATCCCTGAACAATAGAAATTGTGTCTCAGGGGTATCAGTTGGAGTTCAAAAATTCCTCCCCCAGGGGGAGGTTTCTTCTTTCACTATCATTATCTGTAGACCAGATAAAGAGAGAGGCGTTCTTACGATGTGTAAGAGATCTCTCCTTCATGGGAGTAATATGTCCCGTTCCAATACAGGAACAGGGACAAGGGTTTTATTCAAATCTCTTTGTAGTTTCCAAAAAAGAGGGAACGTTCCGACCTATTTTAGACCTCAAGAGTCTAAACAAGTTTCTCAGAGTTCCATCCTTCAAGATGGAAACTTTTCGTACCATTCTTCCATTGATCCAGGAGGGTCAATTTATGACTACCGTGGATCTAAAGGATGCATATCTTCATGTTCCTATCCACAGAGATCATCACAAGTTCCTGAGGTTTGCCTTTCTGGACAAACATTTTCAGTTTGTGGCTCTTCCTTTCGGTCTGGCCACAGCACCCAGAATTTTCACAAAGGTTCTGGGGTCTCTGCTGGCGGTTCTAAGACCGCGGGGCATTGCGGTGGCACCTTATCTAGACGATATTCTGATCCAGGCGTCGTCTTATCAGCTATCAAAGTCTCATACCGACATTGTTCTGTCCTTTCTGAGGACTCATGGGTGGAAAGTGAATCTGGAAAAGAGTTTGCTAGTTCCACAGACAAGGCTTCCTTTCTTGGGAACTCTAATCGACTCTCTATCCATGAAGATCTTTCTGATGGAGGTCAGAAAGTTAAAGATTCTGAATACATGCAGATCACTTCAGTCCAATCCTCGGCCGTCAGTGGCTCAGTGCATGGAGGCAATTGTATTGATGGTAGCGGCAGTGGACATCGTTCCGTTTGTTCGTTTTCATCTCAGACCTCTACAACTGAGCATGCTCAGACAGTGGAATGGAGATTACACAAATTTGTCTCCTCCAATAAATTTGGATCAGGAGACAAGGGACTCTCTTCTATGGTGGTTGTCGCTGGATCATCTATCCCAGGGGACATGCTTCCGCAGACCCTCTTGTGTGATAGTGACAATGGATGCCAGCCTGATAGGATGGGGAGCAGTCTGGAACTCCCCGAGGGCTCAGGGTGTATGGTCTCAATCGGAGTCCCTACTTCCCATCAATATCCTAGAGTTGCGAGCAATATTCAATACACTTCAGGCTTGGTCTCAGTTGGCTTCGGCCAAGTTCATCAGATTCCAGTCGGACAACATTACGACTGTAGCTTACATCAATCATCAGGGAGGAACAAGGAGTTCCTTAGCGATGACAGAAGTAGCCAAGATAATTCCGTGGGCGAAGGCTCACTCTTGTTATCTGTCGGCAATCCACATTCCAGGAGTGGAAGTGGAAAACTGGGAAGTGGATTTTCTGAGCAGACAGACTTTTCATCCGGGGGAATGGGAATTCCATCCGGAGGTATTTGCCAATCTGATTCTCAGATGGGGCAGGCTGGAGTTGGATCTTGTGGCATCTCGTCAGAATGCAAAGCTTGGGAGATACGGGTCCAGGTCCAGCGATCCCCAGGCCGAACTGATAGATGCCTTGGCAGTGCCTTGGCAGTGCCTTGGTCGTTCAACCTAGCTTATGTGTTCCCTCCATTTGCTCTCCTTCCCCGGGTGATTGCTCGAGTCAGACAGGAGAGGGCTTCGGTGATCCTCATCTGTCCTGCGTGGCCTCGCAGGACTTGGTATGCCGATCTGGTGGAAATGTCATCTCAACCACCATGGGAGCTTCCATTGAGGGAAGACCTTCTCATTCAGGGACCCTTCCATCATCCGAATCTAATTTCTCTGCAGCTAACTGCTTGGAGATTGAACGCTTGATTTTATCTAAGCGAGGGTTCTCTGATTCGGTCATTGATACCTTGATTCAGGCACGTAAGCCTGTTACTAGAAAGATTTACCATAAGATATGGCGTAAATATCTTTATTGGTGTGAATCCAAGGGCTACTCATGGAGTAGGGTTAGGATTCCCAGGATTTTATCTTTTCTCCAAGAAGGATTGGAGAAAGGGTTGTCAGCAAGTTCCTTAAAGGAACAGATTTCTGCTTTGTCTATTTTGCTACACAAGCGTCTGGCAGATGTTCCAGATGTTCAATCTTTTTGTCAGGCTCTGACTAGGATCAGGCCTGTGTTTAGACCAATTTCTCCTCCTTTGAGTCTGAATTTAGTTCTTAATATTCTTCAAGGGGTTCCGTTTGAACCTATGCATTCCATAGATATTAAGTTGTTATCTTGGAAAGTTTTATTTTTGGTTGCTATTTCTTCTGCTCGCAGGGTTTGAGCTTTCAGCATTACAATGTGATTCTCCTTATCTTATTTTTCATTCTGATAAGGTGGTGTTACGTACCAAACCTGGTTTCCTTCCTAAGGTTGTTTCTAATATGAATATTAATCAGGAAATTGTTGTTCCTTCCTTGTGTCCTAATCCTTCTTCTAAGAAGGAGCGTCTGTTACATAATTTGGACGTGGTCCATGCCTTGAAGTTCTACTTACAGGCGACTAAGGATTTTCGTCAATCATCTTCCTTGTTTGTTGTTTTTTCAGGGAAATGCAGGGGTCAGAAAGCTACGGCTACCTCTCTTTCTTTTTGGCTGAAGAGTATCATCCGTGTTGCATATGAGACTGCTGGACAGCAGCCTCCTGAACGAATTACGGCTGATTCCACTAGGGCTGTGGCTTCCTCATGGGCTTTCAAAAATTATGCTTCTGTTGAACAGATTTGCAAAGCTGCAACCTGGTCGTCTCTTCATAATTTTTCCAAATTCTACAAATTCGATACTTTTGCCTCGTCTGAGGCTGTTTTTGGGAGGAAAGTTCTTCAAGCAGTGGTGCCTTCCGTTTAGGTTCCCTGTCTTGTCCCTCCCGTTTCATCCGTGTACTATAGCTTTGGTATTGTATCCCACAAGTAAGGATGAAATCCGTGGACTCATCGTATCTTGTAAAAGAAAAGGAAATTTATTCTTACCTGATAAATTTGTTTCTTTTACGATACGATGCGTCCACGGCCCACCCTGTTTTTCTAAGACAGGTCTTTAATTTGTTAAACTTCAGTCACCTCTGCACCTTGGCTTTTCCTTTCTCTTCCTAACTTCGGTCGAATGACTGGAGTGGGAGGGAAGGGAGGAGCTATATATACAGCTCTGCTGTGGTGCTCTTTGCCTCCTCCTGCTGAGCAGGAGGCGATATCCCACAAGTAAGGATGAAATCCGTGGACTCGTATCGTAAAAGAAACAAATTTATCAGGTAAGAATAAATTTCCTTTTTAAAATGATGATATTTTCTTTTATAAAGGTAAGATGAGTCCACGGATTCATCCTTTACTTGTGGGATATTCTCTTTCCTAACAGGAAGTGGCAAAGAGGACCACAGCAGAGCTGTCTATATAGCTCCTCCCTTAGCTCCACCCCCCAGTCATTCTCTTTGCCTACTCTAAGTACTAGGAAGGGTAAAGTAGAAAGAGGTGATAAAATATTAGTTTTTAATTTCCTCAAGCAAGAGTTTGTTATTTTAAATTGTACCGGTGTGTACTATTTACTCTCAGGCAGCAGATGGATGAAGACTGCTGCCTGGAGGATGATGATATTAGCATTTGTAACTAAGGTCCATTGCTGTTCCCACAGAGGCTGAGGAGTACAGGAAACTTCAGTGTGAGGAACGGTTTCATGCTATGCAGCAATGAGGTATGTTCAGTCATTTTTTTCTGGAGAGACTGTGTATTTCAGAAAGGCTGACATTATACCCAGGAGGGTAAGGGTAAGCAGTAATCCTAGAGCTAAAAGAAGGGCCTTACTTAGCTTGCATATGGGGCCAATTACAAATATGGTTGACACTGAATTGCAAATGTTTGTGAGCAAATGTTTTTTTGCTTTGGGAATGCTTTAACGTTTTTGTGGGCAATAACGTTTTGGGCAAGCTTTATTAAGGGCACACATGGCTTAACTTTTGGGTCTCAGAACCCACATGGCTAGTTATAACCGCTCTGGTGCGGTTCTTTACAGGGACATTAAACACTATATACATGCTAGATACATGCTTCTATCTTGGAAAGTTTTTAGTTGCTATCTCTTCGGCTCAAAGAGTTTCTGAACTATCTGCATTGCAATGCGACTCGCCTTCTCTTGTTTTCCATGCTGATAAGGTGGTTTTGCGTACCAAACCTGGATTCCTTCCTAAGGTTGTTACTAATAAGAATATTAATCAGGAAATTGTTGTTCCTTCTCTGTGTCCTAATCCTTCCTCCAAGAAGGGAGCGTCTTTTGCACAACTTGGACGTGGTTCGTGCTTTAAAGTTTTACTTGCAAGCGACCAAAGATTTCCGACAAATATCTTCTTTGTTTGTTGTCTATTCTGGAAAACGTAGAGGTCAAAAAGCTACGGCTACCTCTCTTGCCTTTTGGCTGAAAAGCATCATCCGTTTGGCATACGAGACTGCTGGACAGCAGCCTCCTGAAAGATTTACAGCTCACTCTACTAGAGCGGTGGCTTCCACATGGGCTTTTAAAAATGATGCTTCTGTTGAACAGATTTGTAAGGCTGCGACTTGGTCTTTGCTTCATACCTTTTCCAAATTTGATACTTTTGCTTCTTTGGAGGCTATTTTTGGAAGAAAAGTTCTTCAAGCAGTGGTGCCTTCTGTTTAACCATTTGTCTTGTCCCTCCCGTTCATCCGTGTCCTGTAGCTTTGGTATTGTATCCCACAAGTAAAGGATGAATCCGTGGACTCATCTTACCTTTATAGACGAAAAGTAAATTTATGCTTACCTGATAAATTAATTTCTTCTATGGTAAGACGAGTCCACGGCCCGGCCTGTCATTTTAAGACAGATTATATATTTTTTATTTAAACTCGGTCACCTCTGCACCTTGTAGTTTCTCCTTTTTCTTCCTGTACCTTCGGTCGAATGACTGGGGGGTGGAGCTGAGGGAGGAGCTATATAGACAGCTCTGCTGTGGTGCTCTTTACCACTTCCTGTTAGGAAGGAGAATATCCTACAAGTAAAGGATGAATCTGTGGACTCGTCTTACCATAGAAGAAATTAATTTATCAGGTAAGCATAAATTTACTTTTTAAATTTTGTGACACTTATATGGTGTTTTTCATCCAGAATTTGGTATATATAACAAATAAAAATCATATTAACATGTTTTATATACGCTTTTTATTTATTTAAGTCATACTATCAGGCAATCTATTTTCTGATTATTTTAGGATGGTAACAAACCCCTTAATATAGAAATACTTATAATTAAGATATCGGCCATATAAGTAGGCAGTTCTTTTTAGCTTGATTATTTCACTCAGATAATGTATCAAATACCTTTAGCAAATAGGTTTTTCTTTGTTCGGTCTGCACTTTTACTGGCGCATGTATCAGCTAAATTCCTTAATGAACTAAAAGTATCAATGGCGTGGCGAGAAAAAGAGACAGCGCAACCCCACATCAAGGTAGCAGTTTCAACACATTTATTTAGCTTAACAACAATATTGCACTTACAAACAAGTTAAAAGTTTTCGCATAGATCCCTCTCCAGGGAAAGAAGAGAAGCGAGTCCCAGTTCACTTTGAATCCCTCCAGGGAGTAACTGTTTTGCCAATGGCGTGGATGGCTGTATCATGTGCCCCCTGTTTTGTGCTGCATAGATGGTTTGTATTCAGTGTGGGCAGCCTCTGACGAAGTAGGAAGACGTCCTATGAAACGCGTTTGGCCACGCCCACCGTCTCAACGCTACGCAGATCAGCTGTACTGGAGCCGACTTTTGTATCAAGCAGCTGGTGTAGTATATGCTAGCGTTTTTTATGCTTAATGTGTCTCAAAACTGTCAATATCTGTGACTGTGTTGTTAAAGATTGATAAGGAAAACAGTGACTGCAGTGACTTCAGCCCTGTATGGGACATTCGTCTGTGATTAAAGGAAGTCCTGTCTGAACGATATTTCTTATCTGAACTGAGACAACTATCCAATGTTCTTTTTCTACGTGCTTTTACATACCTCATATGTTTGAGGGTTTTGAGTGTGAGTGTGAATTTGTGTTTGAATAAATATTGTTGTTTATACAGTACTACACTTAGAGGGGTTTGCGCCTCTCTCTTCTTGTGTTTTTTTCATTAAACTGATTATAAGTTTAACTTTAAAAGTTTTTGATAACCAGTGCTGCAGTCTGCACCAAAAACTCCCAATTTTCGGGCAGTCATAAAAATAATAAAAAATATCTGGAGCAGGCATAGAACATTTAATACACCTATTTTCCAGCTCTTTGTTCCACTGCGAGATACGCTTAGGTGTGAGATAATCTTGATGCAATATGTGAATTTGAGATTCTCTAAGCTGCGCGGACAAAGTAGCTTTTTTGACCCTTTCTAAATTAGTTTTAAGTGCTGGCACTGTAATATTACCAATCCTCAGTTTCCATTTGTCTAGGAGAGCCTCTTGCACTTCCCTGGACCTTTTACACAGTAGTGTTATTGAGTAATGCCCCATTTAAAATGCAATCTGTGTGACAGCGAAGGGTGAGGAGCTCCAAAATTTCTCATTATCTTTAAGACTATTAATGTAATGCCTTGTCTGTAAATAGGCATAGAAGTGCGTTCATGGTATATTAAATTGATTACTAATTTCCTGAAAGGTTTTCACTGTGTGAGACGGCTGATCCAAAAAGTCCCCAACACTGCTTTGTCCCCTATTCCTCAACAGGTGAAAGGACAATGTATCTGAACCCGCAGGAAAGTCAACATTACCCATTAACGGAATATATTTAGGCGAGGGCTGGGCAATGTTCAACTATTTAAAAGACAATTTCCAAGCTCTTAGTGGGTCTATACAAGATACTATTTTTCATAGCTGGCGGTAATTTACAAAGGTTGGTGTAAGGGAGGGAGGCAATATTAATGCTTGCTCTAAGTGCCTGTGATAGAAATGTGCGGTTTCCAATTGCCAGTCAATTACCAACCTAATAAGAACCAACCAATTGTATAGTCTGAAATCCGGCAATCCTAAACCAATATCAGAATATGAGAGATGTAGTTTATACGCGATTTTTTGTTTTTCCATAGGAAACGCCTAATAGCTTGATTTAGTAATAGAAGGTCTTCACAGAGAAGTAAAAATAGCAACATGAATAGTGTATACAGAATACGAGGCAGTGTAACCATTTTAATTAAATTAACACGGCCTGATAGAGTAAGTGGTAGCAATGACCAATTGTCAAGTTGTTGAGCTGCATGTGTGCATTGTCTATGAATATTAAGCTTATAGAGGGAGTTCAGATTGTGATGGAAAAGAATACCCAGGTATGTTAAATATGAAGTGACCACCTTAAAGGGATATGTGTGCTTAATTTTTTAAGCCATAAAATTTCGGATTTTAACATGTTTACTTTATACCCTGAAAAGCTGCCAAAATCTGATATCTTTAAAATCTTTGGAATAGAGATTGAGGGGTTGTCAACAAAGAGCAATGTTAATGTTAATACCCGTGTAAGATTGGCGTAGCTTGTGGTTCTAGTGCCAAATTCTGGAGGAGAGGCGAGAGAGGGCAACCCTGCCTAGTTCCTCTTTGAAGAGGGATATCATTTGAGAAAAAGCCATTAGCTATAATTCTTGCCACTGGAGTGCTATAGATATTTGCCACCACCTGTAAAAAGGAACCCTGGATATTTAACAGATTCATAATATTTAACAGGTGCTGCCATTCAACACAATCGAAGGCCTTCTCTGCATCAACAGATAACAGGAAGGCCTCCTTGAGCTGGCTAACAGTAACAGCTCTATTGCTCCAATAGGGATTAATGATGTGTAAGACTCTGCGTATATTCACAACTGATGATCTTCCAGTGACAAAGCCTGTCTGATCAGGATGGAGAATATCCAGCAAGCATAGCTGCAACCTGGAGGCTAAAATTTTCATGTAAATTTTATAGTCCGAATTGAGCAAAGATATCCGACGATTTGGGCATTGTGTGGTCCTTACCCGCTTTGGGAATGAGCGTGATTTTGTCCGATGAGAAAGTGGGGAGGGGGTGACTTTATCTTGAAAATACAGCAACTTTAGTAGAACTACGGTCATCTGGGGCTGTAAGATCTTATAAAATTCAATTGGAAGACCATCAGAACCAGCCGCTTTCCCTATGGACAGGGACAACACTGTTTGATTTAGCTCTTCCATAGTAATGGGGGCATTTAATTGAGATAATTGTGCTTGTGAAATTTGCGTTTGCATAATGTTGTCTCAAAAAGAAGAGGTCCCTGCATAAGCAGCAGCTTCTGGTTGCTTGGTGTAGAATTGTTTATAATAGTTTTGAAAACAAGTTAGAATATACTGTACTTTGGTATGAGTTTTCCCTTTATAGGAGATAGAGGCAATATTTTTCTTGGCAGATTTTGTTTTCACCAAAGAGGCCAGGAATCTACCTGATTTATTGCCATGGCGTTTCTTTTAAGAAGACCTTGAGCTGCTTGCCGCTCTAAGAACATATCTAGGGACAACCTTTCCGTTGCATATGAATTAAAATTTAAAGGAGTTTTGGTTACTCGAAAGGTCTGATAAACATCAGCAACCTCTTTACTCAAGGTGATATATTTTTTTGAACATTCCGACATAGGTCAGCAACATATGAAATAATGTTGCCAGTCAGTACTGCTTTGGCTGTTTCCAAAAACAGTTCCGGAGTAGTGGTATGCACATTATTATCAGTAAAGTAGTCTGTCCATGCGTGTGAGAGGAATTTGTGAAAACCAGAAGCTCTGAGGACAACTTAGAGAATATGAGTTTCTCAAATTTTACTTATAGCCCTACTTCCCTTTGTCCGGGGACCCCCCCGGACCAGCCTACCTGTCACATAGCGGGTTAGGGGCTATATTGAAATCACCCCCAATTATCATGTTAGAGCCCAGAAAAGGCATCATTGCCTGGATAAAGTTATGCCAAAAGCGTTTGTCTTTCTGATTAGGGGCATATACATTGCACAAGGTGTATGTGCGTGAATCTATCCTAGCTTGTACCACTAAGTATCTGCCTTCCGGGTTTTGTAGGGTTTTCACAACTTCAACTGTTTTACGTTTTCCAAAAATAATTTCCAGCCCTCTACTAGAGCTTGTGTGCGATACATATTGGAGCTCACTCACCCAGTCAGTTTTTAACTTATCGTGTTCCTTATCAGAGAGATGCATTTCCTGTAGCATAACTACATCTGTACCTAACCTGCGCATATGGGTAAAAAATGCTTTTCCAAACACAAAAAAACGGTTAGTAAAGCTCACCTCAAATTTTATCTCAAATTTTTAACTATAGTGCAACCTAGAATTCTATTTAGTCAATAATTGTAAGAAGAAAGGAGATTGCACCAATTCGTGCAGTCTCAAAGTCTAGGATAAAAAGCACATATAGAGGCAAAGACCAACAGTTTAAATGCAAAAAGTATTTTATATTATATCACAAATTCATATACATTACATGTGCACACAATAAATAAAAACATCCATACACACACATTCATTCATTCATTCATTCATCCTAATGGGGTTTCCCAATATGTAGCAGAGACGTGTAGGTGTGGTGCACCACAAAATAAGTCCAGAGGCTGTAGATCACAGAAGACACAAAAAGCAAATGTCATATAGTAAGTTAGTGCAATGAATTGCGTAAGCAAGATGCAGATAAGCAAAGCTTAAGCGTGTTATTCAAAAAGTTGCAAGCAAGATTTGGCAATGCAGTGAAAATCGTGAGCTACAGTCCCAACCAGATATACTTGCTCTGTCAAAGGATTTTCTCAAAGTGGTGCATTCTATCACCAGTATACACTTTTCCAAAATGAGAGTACACCAAGGCAAACACAAAGTCACTTGCAAGTCCTAACAAGATGGTGAATCAAGCAGGGTAGAAAAACAGACAGGTAATCACATACCAGCCGCAACAAGCGGCATACTTTGTTCCCAAAGCAGGGTAATCCTCATCCGTCCGTGTTACCGATTAGCATAATGGCAAGTGTTTCATTTCCATGGGGCTCTGCATACAACAGGGGGTCTTCCCAGCGGGGAGCAGTGGTGTAAGGTAGCGACCTACCAAAAATGCTTTTCGCTTAATCGGGGAATTTACCCATCCAATGTTCCAGGAACAAAATTAAAGTGTCATATCTACTCAACATTAGCATCAGAGACATGATCAGGTGGGTGGAGAGGACAAGGATGGGCGGGGGAGGAAAGAAAAACACATAGAAAAAAGTTACATGTTGAGCCGCTGAAGGTAGCGAGCGGGTTGAATTCACATTTTTGACCACAAAGTAATATGTAGGGGCATCTCGCCCAATGCATATGTATGCAAACCCACAGCAGTCACAAACATTATAAAAAAAGTGCATAAAATTGAAAAAGGTACCTCAATACCAAGCTCCTGGAGTCTTGTATTCCATTCCAGATAATGCACAACAGCAAAAAAACATTAAACAAAATATCACATTGGCATTTCCACATTTCCACACATAGTATAGGCTATGAGAGATATCCCTATTAATAAGGGTTATACACTTATCAAATCTGCATTTTGCAACACACCTTTTCAGTCTGGCCTATTGTGGGGGGAATGAATAGGTGAGGGATGGGACGAAACTGCTGAGTTTTTAAGAAATTCCCTGACTGCACCGATGTGCAAAGGCCGGTTAGGCCTGTATCGTGATTTTCAGTGCAGCAGACAAAATGATTTCATGTCACAGCAGAGTAATGGCTGGTGTAGGATGTAAGTGTAGAATGTTGTATGTTAACCGCACAGTCTCATCACAGGTCTCTACAACCTTATGGATGGCTTGCAGGAGTGTATGTTCAGAGGCAGTGAATTCCAACTGTGCAATGGTCAAGTGAGCTATTCAATGCCAAAGTATAGCGTAATGGTGTCTAGGGCAGGAAACTAGTGTGGTATTTATAACAAAATTGGAAACAAAATTATAACTCTGAGATTTAATAAATGACTCTTATAGTGTCTTGTCAATTTAAATGTGTGTTCACATATGTTTGTTGTAGTTCACTTAAAGGAGCAGTACTTAAGCATAAGTAAATAGTTAAACTTAAATAGACATTAATCACAATGTGTGAGTTATGGCACAAAAGTATAAGACAGATTTTGTCTTATTAAATTTATGTCAGTGTCATCAAATTAAACTAGTCAATTTTTAATTTAATTAATTTGATGACACTGACATAAATGTAATATATGAGTAATACAACCCATCTAAAAATAGCAGAACGTAATGTGTATAAATATTCCTTATAACATAACATAGTTGATATGTTGCAGGAAATAAAATAAAATGACTGATCGAAACTATCTAATGACAAAATCTGTCTTATATGCACAACATATTCAAATAATAAAGTGTATCAGCGTAATAACACCTTCTATACAAATTAGTTCAGGTAAAATTTAATATATTAACATCAATTTAAAGCATAAGTAACACAACTTGTTACAATAGTAGTACACAAGTAATATCTATAAATATTCCTCATAATAACAAAAGTAGGATACATCACGCAAAGGCAAACATAATGATTGAATGACAGACCAACCAACCAATCAGATTGAACTTTATGACCCAATCCAAAGTCAGAGATATGTCAACACTAACTTGTAAAAGAACGTTTTTTTGCTGGCCCGCGTACCCCCTCTGAGGAAGCGTTAGAGAAACGCAGCGTCAGGGGTCTGTTTGTTTTAATGTGCTCCCTGTTGTGGTAGAATAATAATAGAATTTAAAAGCAATAATATCTTCAATTTGATAAATGTAGGATCTATTAGCAGTTTCATATAGACGACAACTAGACGTTTCGTAGCAATCAATAGAGATATAGTCACAGGATTAACCACCTATAGGAGAAAAAACAGTTGGGTATTTAACAAGAGTATAACTAGACGATTTTTGGCTCTATTCTTTTTACTCTTTGTTTACTACTTTTGTAAGTTTTGGCACAAGCATAGAAGATCAAACCTATCTATAAAAACGCATCTGTAATGTTAACTTAAAACCGTCATATTTAAGTATACGCTGTGCTATCAGTGACACAGCCAATATAATATAACAAACTTCTAACGGCTTTTTTTTCCCTGTTTTATTATCGCTGGTGTATTGCAACTTTAGTCTTAATGAAAGACCAAACAACTTAAATATTTTAATACCATTGATTAGAATTTCATATATCTTCACTATAAGAACAATGTAATATTGATCACACGAGTTGCTTTATTTAAGTTCATATTGTGTCATCAGAGTCATTTGGTAATACTACACAATAATTCTCAACTGCTCTTTTCTTTTGATTCATGATATGGACAACATCACATGGGTATTTACACACCTATAAGCAATTTATACTATTAATTATAATTTTACATACATGAACAAACAAGAGTATGTACATTCTGTTCCTACACCAGTGAATCATTTTAAGAACGTTTTCAAGTTACAGAGATAAGTTGTGTCAAATAGCAAAAATAAAAGTAACACAAGCAGCAATTTAATGTTGCAATTTTCACTTGCAACTATAACAGCTTAGGCAATTTACTCAGCCAAATAATTCATACCCAATACAAAATCTCTCATACAATAAACATTTTGTGTGAAAGTGAACTCATTAAAATACTGTATAGTCTACTACTGATCTATCCAATACAAAAGACAAAACTACAATTTATTTCCACAGAGATTTAACAAATTCAACCTATATTATATGTAATCTATTTAAAGATATATTACCTCTATATATTAGAGAAAGCAGTACTCTTACTGTGCTGTATATTAAAGCCAAATATAAAGCAAAAAGCAGTTCATAGTAAGTACAATATAGGTGTTAAATTAACACATTCAATACTATATGATAATTTCATTGGATATTCTTGCTGTTATCTAAGTATATACATTAATACACAGGTGTAGTGTTTTTAAATTTAATGTGGTCAGAAAAACACCATTTATTATTTGCTGTCTTTTTAAGCACGATAATAAAAGTAATTTTTTTAATAATTCCCTTCTTTAGATTTCATCTAGATTTATTATTACAATATCAGTGCATAGAAGCATACTGCCATAACTCACACATTGTGAGTAATGTCTATTTAAGTTTAACTAGTGTGGTATGTAGTGGATTGTATGCACCATCTCACCCTCAATTAGATTCTCCATCTTTGCAGCTGCAAGAATCCCTGCAGCAGAGTGTTTCAACAGGAGTCCAAGTCGAGTGACCAGATGAGGAATATGAGTCCCTAACACCCCACTGATCATCGGAAGCAAGAAGCACTGTAAATCCCTACCCCGGCAGGAATCACCTAGGTGAGTTGTGGGGTACAAGTTATCAGTGAGTGTCGCTGAGGAGGTTGCTAATTCAAGCTGCATCAGTACTCAAAGATGGCGTTGGTCGTTCCGTGGAGCATCTACTGCATAGCCGAAGCAGGTGCAGCTGCCAATCTGTGGCCTCGACCAGTAACCACTCTCTTAGGTCGGTGTTGCCAATCTGTCGATTCCTCTGCTCCCCCTTGGCCCCCACTGCGCCAATTGCTTGAACCTCCAGAGAACTGTATGCAAGGCGGTAAGATCTCTGCGCCAGCAACGTCAGTGTGCTCAGCGGTTAGAGGATCGGTTGTCTGTAATATAGGAAGGTTCAAGTAGCTAAAGTCCGCCACCTTCAGGTTATGAAAAATCTTCAAAGAATGCAGCAGCACCACTTCTCATATAAAAAGTTCCTTTATTAAACACATAGTAGGAGCAGGTAAAATAGAACGACGTTTCGGGTGGTTATCCCTTAGTCATGTTCACATACTGTTTGTTAGACTTAATCACCTTTAAATAGCCATCAGTCAGGTGAGACCACACTTTTCACCTTAATTACTTAGATATACATTTTCTTTCATGTAATTAGCAAGAGTCCATGAGCTAGTGACGTATGGGATATACATTCCTACCAGGAGGGGCAAAGTTTCCCAAACCTTAAAATGCCTATAAATACACCCCTCACCACACCCACAATTCAGTTTTACAAACTTTGCCTCCGATGGAGGTGGTGAAGTAAGTTTGTGCTAGATTCTACGTTGATATGCGCTCCGCAGCAGGCTGGAGCCCGGTTTTCCTCTCAGCGTGCAGTGAATGTCAGAGGGATGTGAGGAGAGTATTGCCTATTTGAATGCAATGATCTCCTTCTACGGGGTCTATTTCATAGGTTCTCTGTTATCGGTCGTAGAGATTCATCTCTTACCTCCCTTTTCAGATCGACGATATACTCTTATATATACCATTACCTCTGCTGATTCTCGTTTCAGTACTGGTTTGGCTATCTGCTATATGTAGATGAGTGTCCTGGGGTAAGTAAGTCTTATTTTCTGTGACACTCTAAGCTATGGTTGGGCACTTTGTTTATAAAGTTCTAAATATATGTATTCAAACATTTATTTGCCTTGACTCAGAATGTTCAACTTTCCTTATTTTTCAGACAGTTAGTTTCATATTTGGGATAATGCATTTGAATTAATCATTTTTTTCTTACCTTAAAAAAAAAAAAATTTTGACTCTCTTTTCCCTGTGGGCTGTTAGGCTCGCGGGGGCTGAAAATGCTTCATTTTATTGCGTCATTCTTGGCGCGGACTTTTTTGGCACAAAAATTATTTTCCGTTTCCGGTGTCATACGTGTCGCCGGAAGTTGCGTCATTTTTTTAACGTTATTTTGCGCCAAAAATGTTGGCGTTCCGGATGTGGCGTCATTTTTGGCGCCAAAAGCATTTTAGGCGCCAAATAATGTGGGCGTCTGATTTGGCGCTAAAAATATGGGCGTCGCTTTTGTCTCCACATTATTTTAGTCTCATTTTTCATTGCTTCTGGTTGCTAGAAGCTTGTTCTTTGGCATTTTTTCCCATTCCTGAAACTGTCATTTAAGGAATTTGATCAATTTTGCTTTATATGTTGTTTTTTTGTCTTACATATTGCAAGATGTCTCACGTTGCATCTGAGTCAGAAGATACTACAGGAAAATCGCTGTCTAGTGCTGGAGCTACCAAGCTAAGTGTATCTGCTATAATTTTTGGTATCTGTTTCTCCAGCTGTTGTTTGTATTGCATGTCATGACAAACTTATTAATGCAGATAAAATTTCCTTTAGTACTGTTACATTACCTGTTGCTGTTCCGTCAACATCTAATTTTCAGAGTGTTCCTGATAAACATAAGAGATTTTATTTTTTAAATCCATTAAGAAGGCTATGTCTATTATTTCTCCTTCTAGTTTACATAAAAGTCTTTTAAAACTTCTCTTTTTTCAGATGAATTTTTAAATGAACATCATCATTCTGATACTGATAAATCTTTGTATTTGTTCAAGATGGAATTTATTCGTTCTTTATTTAAAGAAGTATTAATTGCATTAGAAATAGAGGATTCTGGTCCTCTTGATACTAAATCTAAACGTTTAAATAAGGTTTTTAAATCTCCTGTAGTTATTCCAGAAGTGTTTAATCTCCCTGATGCTATTTCTGAAGTAATTTCCAGGGAATGGAATAATTTGGGTAATTCTTTTACTCCTTCTAAACGTTTAAGCAATTATATCCTGTGCCATCTGACAGATTAGAGTTTTTTTGGGACAAAATCCCTAAGGTTATGGGGCTGTCTCTACTCCTGCTAAATGTACTACTGTTCCTACGGCAGATAGTACTTTATTTAAGGAAAATTGAATCCTTTCTAAGAAAAGCTTACTTATGTTCAGGTAATCTTCTTAGACCTGCTATATTTTTAGCGGATGTTGCTGCAGCTTCAACTTTTTGGTTAGAAGCTTTAGCGCAACAAGTAACAGATCATAATTTTATAGCATTATTATTATTCTATAACATACTAATAATTTTATTGGTGATACCATCTTTTGATATCATTAGAGTTGATGTCAGGTATATGTCTCTAGCTATTTTAGCTAGAAAAGCTTTATGGATTAAACTTGGAATGCTGATATGTCTTCTAAGTCAACTTTGCTTTCCCTTTCTTTCCAGGGTATTAAATTATTATCTCAATTGTTTCTGGAAGGAAGGGAACTTTTTTACCAAAGGATAAAAAAATCTAAGGTAAATTTAGGTCTAATAATCTTTTTCGTTCCTTTCCTCACAAGGAACAAAAGCCTGATCCTTCATCCTCAGGAGCGGTATCAGTTTGGAAACTTTTTCCAGTTTGGAATATATCCAAGCCTTATAGAAATCTATAGCCAGCTCCTAAGTACCCATGAAGGTGCGGCCCTTATTCCAGCTCAGCTGGTATGGGGCAGATTACGTTTTCTTCAAAGAAATTTGGATCAATTCCGTTCTCAATCTCTGGTTTCAGAACATTGTTTCAGAAAGGTACAGAATTGGCCTCAAGTTAAGGCCTCCTGCTAAGAGATTTTTTTCTTTCCCGTGTCCCAGTTAACACAGCAAAGGCTCAGCATTTCTGAAATGTGTTTCAGATCTAGAGTTGGTTGGAGTAATTATACCAGTTCCAGTTCTGGAACAGGGGCTGGGGTTTTATTTTATCTCTTCATTGTACCAAAGAAGGTCAATTCCTTCAGACCAGTTCCGGATCTATCAATATTGAATCATTATGTAAGGATACCAACATTCAAGATGGTTACTGTAGGACTATCCTGCTTTTTGTTTAGCAAGGGCATTATATGTCTACAATAGATTTACAGGATGTGTATCTGCATATTCCGATTCATCCAGATCACTGTCTGAGATTCTCTTTTTAGACAAGCATTACCAGTTTTTTGGCTCTACCGTTTGGCCTAGCCTCAGTTCCAAGAATTTTTTTCAAAGGTTCTCCGTGCCCTTCTTTCTGTAATCAGAGAACAGGGTTTTTGGTATTTCCTTATTTGGACGATATCTTGGTATTTGCTCAGTCTTCTCATTTTCGAAGAATCTCATACAAATCGACTTGTGTTGTTTCTTCAAGTTCATGGTTGGAGGTTCAATTTACCAATCAGTTCATTGATTCCTCAGACAAGGGTAACCTTTTTAGGTTTCTAGATAGATTCAGTGTCTATGACTCTGTCCTTGTCAGACAAGAGAAGTTTAACATTGATATCAGCTTGTCAAAACCTTCAGTCACAATCATTCCCTTTGGTAGCCTTATGCATGGAAATGTTGGGTCTTAGGACTGCCGCATCAGATGCGATCTCCTTTGCTCGTTTTCACATGCGACCTCTTCAGCTCTGTATGCTGAACCAATGGTGCAGGGATTCCTCAAAGATATCTCAATTAATATCTTTAAACCGATTTTACGACACTCTCTGACATGGTGGACAGATCACCATCGTTTAGTTCAGGGGGCTTCTTTGTTCTTCCGACCTGGACTATAATCTCAACAGATGCAAGTCTTACAGGTTGGGGAGCTGTGTGGGGGTATCTGATGGCACAAGGGGTTTGGGAATCTCAGGAGGTGAGATTTCCGATCAATATTTTGGAACTCCGTGCAATTTTCAGAGCTTTTCAGTCTTGGCCTCTTCTGAAGAGAGAGTTGTTCATTTGTTTTCAGATAGACAATGTCACAACTGTGGCATACATCAATCATCAAGGAGGGACTCACAGTCCTCTGGTTATGAAAGAAGTATCTCGAATTTTGGTTTGGGCGGAATCCAGCTCCTGTCTAATCTCTGCGGTTCATATCCCAGGTATGGACAATTGGAAAGCGGATTATCTCAGTTGCCAAACGTTGCACCTGGGCGAATGGTCTCTTCACCCAGAGGTATTTCCTCAGATTGTTCAAATGTGGGAACTCCCAGAAATAGATCTGATGGCTTCTCATCTAAACAAGAAACTTCCCTGGTATCTGTCCGGATCCCGGGATCCTCGGGCGGAGGCAGTGGATGCATTATTTCTTCCTTACAAGTGTCATCCTGCCTATATCTTTCCGCCTCTAGTTCTTCTTCCAAGGGTATTCTCCAATATTCTAAGGAATGCTCGTTTGTCCTGCTGGTAGCTCCAGCATGGCCTCACAGGTTTTGGTATGCGGATCTTGTCCGGATGGCCTCTTGCCAGCTGTGGACTCTTCCGTTAAGACCAGTCTTTCTGTCTCAAAACCTTAATTTTAAGGTATGGAGTTTGAACGCTTGATTCTTGGTCAAAGAGGTTTCTCTGACTCTGTGATTGATACTATGTGACAGGCTCGTAAATTTGTATCTAGAGAGATATATTATAGAGTCTGGAAGACTTATATTTCTTAGTGTCTTTCTCATCTTTTTTCTTGGCATTCTTTTTGAATACCGAGAATTTTACAGTTTCTTCAGGATGGTTTAGATAAAGGTTTGTCCGCAAGTTCCTTGAAAGACAAATCTCTGCTCTTTCTGTTCTTTTTCACAGAAGGTTTGCTAATCTTCCTGATATTTATTGTTTTGTACAACCTTTGGTTCGTATAAAACCTGTCTTTAAGTCAATTTCTCCTCCTTGGAGTTTGAATTTGGTTCTGGGGGCTCTTCAAGCTCCTCCTTTTGAACCCATGCATTCTTTGGTCGTTATATTACTTTCTTGGAAAGTTTTGTTTCTTTTGGCCATCTCTTCTGCCAGAAGAGTCTCTGAATTATCTACTCTTTTTTGTGAGTCTCCTTTTCTGATTTTGCATCAGGATAAGGAGGTGCTGCGAACTTCTTTTGAATTTTTTACCTAAGGTTGTGAATTCTAACAACATTAGTAGAGAAATTGTGGTTCCTTCATTATGTCCTGATCCTATGAATTCTAAGGAGAAATCATTGCATTCTTTGGATGCTGTTAGAGCTTTGTAATATTATGTTGAAGCTACTAAGTCTTTCCGAAAGACTTCTAGTCTATTTGTCATCTTTTCCGGTTCTAGAAAAGGCCAGAAAGCTTCTGCCATTTCTTTGGCATCTTGGTTGAAATCTTTATTTCATCATGCCTATGTTGAGTCGGGTAACACTCCGCCTCAAAGGATTACAGCTCATTCTACTAGGTCAGTTTCTACTTCCTGGGCGTTTAGGAATGCAGCTTCGGTTGATCAGATTTGCAAAGCAGCAACTTGGTCCTCTTTGCATAATTTTACTAAATTCTACCATTTTGATGTGTTTTCTTCTTTTGAAGCAGTTTTTGGTAGAAACGTATTTCAGGCAGTGTTTTCAGTTTGAATCTTCTGCTTATGTTTTTTCATTAAAAATTTTATTCTGGGTGTGGATTATTTTCAGCAGGAATTGGCTGTCTTTATTTTATCCCTCCCTCTCTAGTGACTCTTGCGTGGAAAGATCCACATATTGGGTAATCATTATCCCATACGTCACTAGCTCATGGACTCTTGCTAATTACATGAAAGAAAACATAATTTATGTAAGAACTTACCTGATAAATTCATTTCTTTCATATTAGCAAGAGTCCATGAGGCCCACCCTTTTTTGTGGTGGTTTTGATTTTTTTGTATAAAGCACAATTATTCCAATTCCTTATTTTATATGCTTTCGCACTTTTTTCTTATCACCCCACTTCTTGGCTATTAGTTAAACTGAATTGTGGGTGTGGTGAGGGGTGGTATTTATAGGCATTTTAATTTTTGGGAAACTTTGCCCCTCCTGGTAGGAATTTATATCCCATACGTCACTAGCTCATGGACTCTTGCTAATATGAAAGAAATGAATTTATCAGGTAAGTTCTTACATAAATTATGTTTTTCTTAGCCTCTATTGCCATCTAGTGGTCTTCAACAAATGTGATTGTTCTCTTTTTTTAAAAAATATTTTTTTGTATAATAAAATTATATGTTTGATATGGGTTAGACCACTAGATGGCAATAGAGGCTAAGAAAAATGTATATCTAAGTAATTAAGGTGAAAGGTGTGGTCTCACCTGACTGATGGCTATTTAAAGGTGATTAAGTCTAACAAACAGTATGTGAACATGACTAAGGGATAACCACCCGAAACGTCGTTCTATTTTACCTGCTCCTACTATGTGTTTAATAAAGGAACTTTTTATATGAGAAGTGGTGCTGCTGCATTCTTTGAAGATTTTGGATACTGTTTGGATCCTTGCAGTGATCCTATGCTAGCTTGCACACACCTTGGGTCTGAGTGCTGGATTTCAATCTCATTTTCTGGATTACTACTGCTATTATCCTTGCACCTACCCTGCCATGGAGGACACACTAGATTCTCAAGGAGCAAAGGTTTTTGCATACACAGATGTTGAAGCTGCCAGAATCACTACCCTGGTAAGGGGCTCTCGTGACTTTCTGAGGACACCACAGACAGAAGTCAATATGAATAATTATGAGAGACTTGCTAAAAGAAATATGTCTTATCAATTGCATGCATCTACTTTGGCAGAATACTACAGAATTAAACGTATCCCTAGAGGATTGAGGATGAGTACAAGACCAACACTTTTATCAAGCAATAAGGACTACTGCACTAAATTTGAACAAATTTTGAACAAATGTTCACTGGACTTAATCGTACTCACGGTTGAGTATTTGCAGATGGCCATTGATGCCCAGACAGATGAAATCAAGGAGGTAGTCACAAGCCTCAAACAATCTGCAGGAGATCTCGACATCGATAAATCTATAAAGGAAATAAACATGAAGATTATGGAGCTGAAAAAAGAGCTTGAAAATAAGAAGCGGATCAAATTCAACCGTGATGAGAACGATTACCTTACCGGAGCGGTTTACAGGTGGACCCGGGACCCAACCGGAAGTTCAAGAAACGTCACTTCCGGTGCGGCTCGTCGACGAGAACGGAGGTCACAGAAGACGGCTAGCAGCTCTGACAGTACCATGGAATCCACCTCAGGGGATTCAGATGTCGGAGGAGACGGGGCGGTAGGAGGCATCACTGCAAAACCAGTCCACAACAAGGTGTCACAGGTACCGCCAAGGAAGACACGCCGGGCGAACAAACACTAGTGCTGAACATCTCTAAGGTAGAACTTTCAAATGCCCAATACAAGGTGTTGGAGAAGGGACTTTCTTTTTGTAAACAAGATCATTGCAATTGGTTTAAATTAGATAGGACCTTTATAAATTTAATAGAAACCTTAAGCTAAAATCCTTTTTTTCCAATGCTTATGATGGGTTTAAAAGTCAATTGAAAAATGTTTCTACCCCTGATGATTTAGCTATTAAGAGTCTTGGATTGAAAAATAAGAGTGCATTTGTTCCAACTTGCTATGATTCAAGTATTGATGTTTTCATGAAATTGGTTAAGTCTGATTTGGATAACCTTAAGAAAAAATGTTGTAAAAAGAAATTACGTTTTTTGCCCAATATGTCTAAAGAAGATAGTCAAGCCTTACAAGCAATTTGCAATAATAAAGAATTGATTTGCAAACAAGCTGATAAGGGCGGTGCCACAGTTATTTTAGATAGGGGGTACTATATTGGTGAAATTAAATCTCAATTAGCTAACGCTGATATATATATGCTATTAACCTCAGACCCCACTTCTAAAATTGCAGTAGACATAAAAAGATGCATCCAGAGAGCATTCCAGAATGGAATTATTGATAATGAAACCAAAAATTATCTTATTAAAGAGGAATACACTATACCAGTACTTTACACTCTCCCAAAGGTTCATAAGAATCTAGGGACTCCCCCTGGACGTCCCATAGTGGCGGGTTCTGACTCTATTTTTACAAATATATCCATATACCTTGACAGACTGTTGAGACCATTTGTAGCTCAGGCTATGTCTTTTATTAAAGACACTAATGATTTTTTATCTACGATTGAGGGTCTGCCAGGAAATATGGATAAATGTATCTTGTATAGCTTGGACATTGTTAGCCTCTACACGTCCATACCACATAGCAGTGGGTTAGATTCTATCAGATATGCTATTGGCAAAAGTAATAGGTTCACTGCTATGCAACAGCAATTTATTATAGAGTTAATGGAAATTATTCTGCACTGTAACTATTTCCTTTTTGAGGATTCTTATTTCTTACAAAAACAAGGAACTGCTATGGGGTCCAACGTTGGATCCCTACAACAATTTGTGAGTGAATTGAACAGGGCATCAAGATGTATTAAATTTACAATGTCTTGGAGTGAAGAATCTATTAACTTCCTTGATACTAAAATCTATAAAGATGGTTCCCTTCTAAAAACAGATATATTTAGAAAGGATACTGATAGGAATAGCCTCCTACACTTCTCTAGTGCCCATTCACCTGCTTTGGTGAAATCTTTGCCTTACAGTCAAATGTTAAGAGTAAAGCGAATAGTGAAAGACAAAGCTTTGGCTTTGCAGAGACTACAGGAGATGGGCATTAGATTTGTGCAACGTGGTTATCCCCCTGGTTTGATTCAGGAGACTATTGATAAGGTGATACAACTACCTGATGAAAGGGTCAATACTGGAAATACCAATAAGAGAAAGGACCCTGATAGGATGGTATTTGTGTCTGAATACAATTCTTGCAGTTCAGAAATACAAAGGATCATTAGGAAACACTGGCATGTTTTGAGTGAGTGTAATCCTGAGGTACTAGCATTCCGCCAACCACCTATGCCAGCCTACACTAGACTTCCTAGTCTAAAAGACAAAATTGTTAAGGCTGACGTGGGTTCTAGTAAGAAATCCAAATTGGGGTACATTACTTCAGAGAGAAATGGCTGTTTCCCTTGTCTTAATTGCTCCAGTTGTAATAACATGATAAAATCTGATATATTCATCCACCCCCTTACGGGACAGAAATTTAAAATAAAGGGCTACTACAATTGTAATGCTAATTTTGTTATATATCTAATTAAATGTCCGTGTGGGTTAATTTATATCGGAGAGACGACCCAGAGGGTGAGAGACAGAATAATTCAACATAAATCCAATATTAGGACAGGAGATTTAAAGGCCCCAGTTGCCCACCATTTTTTGAGTAAAGGTCACTCTATTGCACAATTAAGATTTCAAATAATAGATCATATACAGAGCCCTAGACGTGGCGGCAATAGAGAACTGCTTCTCAAAAAACGTGAGGCATTTTGGATCAATAAATTAGATTGCTTAATCCCCAATGGTATGAATAGGGAACTGGATTTAAGTGTATTCCTGTAAAGTAAAATATCTTTATCTTTATACGATTCCTTTTCTGGCATTTAATTTTATAATTTTAAATTTTGACATTTTTGATATCTGCTCTTCAACAAATGTGATTTTTTTAAAAAATATTTTTTTGTATAATAAAATTATATGTTTGATATGGGTTAGACCACTAGATGGCAATAGAGGCTAAGAAAAATGTATATCTAAGTAATTAAGGTGAAAGGTGTGGTCTCACTTGACTGATGGCTATTTAAAGGTGATTAAGTCTAACAAACAGTATGTGAACATGACTAAGGGATAACCACCCGAAACGTCGTTCTATTTTACCTGCTCCTACTATGTGTTTAATAAAGGAACTTTTTATATGAGAAGTGGTGCTGCTGCATTCTTTGAAGATTTTGGATACTGTTTGGATCCTTGCAGTGATCCTATGCTAGCTTGCACACACCTTGGGTCTGAGTGCTGGATTTCAATCTCACCTTCAGGTTATGAGCCATGCATGGCTTAATTCCTCAGCAAGCTCAAAGCCAAGTACCATTCGGGTGCATGTGTTCGCGCCAAAAATAAAGGAAACGTTTTTTGCCTCCGGTGGGGGAGAGATAGAATTTCTCCAACTCTGTTGCTGTCCACACACCTTCTGTGTAAAGATATTAGCGATTGAGGGTTGTTTTCCAGACAAAATAAGGGCAATTAAAAGCACCTTTTAGCTATGAAGAGTGGAGCTCACTCAGGTAGCTACCACTCAGTTAGCCCGCCCGCCCACGCGGAAGCCTAGACCATTTTTCTATGGATGATGTTCCTTGCTGAGAGGAGGGATGAGGCTTTCTGTTTTCCTGGAGTGAAGTTGGAAGTTCTGGGCAATCTAGTCTCAGATATTTACATATCTCTGGTATCTCTGTCGGTTTTTTGAATGATATAGTTTTACCTTCATGTTGAATATGCAGCACAAACGGGAATCCCCATCTGTAGGGTATCTGGTTTTTACGTAATAGTTGTGTTAGGGAGCGTAATGCACTGCGTCTTTGTAGTGTTCTCAAGCATAGGTCTTGGTAAAATTGGATA
Source organism: Bombina bombina (assembly GCF_027579735.1). Taxonomy (NCBI): domain Eukaryota; kingdom Metazoa; phylum Chordata; class Amphibia; order Anura; family Bombinatoridae; genus Bombina; species Bombina bombina. Next base: position 789,370,891 of record NC_069500.1, read on the forward strand.
ACTGAACCTTTAAAGGTAGGGTTTTTCCTTGCTGCTGCCAATATTTCTTCTTTTTCCCGACAGCGAAACAACTTTATTATTATGTCTCTCGGTGGATCTCCTTTTTTGGATTTTGCCCTTAAGGCTCTGTGTGCCCTTTCCATTTAAAATTTGCCATCTGCATTCATTACTTTTGGGAAATAAGAACCTGGCCACCAGGAGGAGGCAAAGACACCCCAGCCAAAGGCTTAAATACTCCTCCCACTTCCCTCACCCCCAGTCATTCTTTGCCTTTCGTCCCAGGAGGTTGACAGAGAAGTGACAGAATTTTATTTGTCTCTTATGGAGGGTAGTACTCTTTGACATGGGACAGGAGTTTTAAGTCTTGGCTTGGATGAAAGTTAGAGTCCGGAGATGCAGGGAGAGTCTTTCTGCGAAACCATTCAGACTCATGTTAGCTCCTCAAGCAATCAGCGTTATCAAACTGCGCTCCGCTGCCTGCTTTCTTCTCTCAAGTCCATGGTGGAGGCGCTGCTACTATTCGTCACACTTAAAGGGCCGTGTTCCTGTTACACGACATAGATTCCGGTAAGATCGTTTAATTTTCTTTCTTCGTGAATGTACTGTACTACAGATGTTTTCCCGAGAGGCTACCACCTTGCAGGACTAACTTAACATAAGGGTCTCAGTGAGTCTCCTTTTAGTTTCTTGGAATCAAGGGTTAGTATCTCCTGAGGGGGGGAGGTTATAGAACAGGAGGGTTTTTAATCATGTTTGTTATGTGATTCAATCTGCTTATATGTAGTGTTTAATGGGCTCATGGCTTGGAACATAAAGGCCTTTGGAAGTGACGCGACCTTATGGTTGGCTGCGCTTTTTTTTGCACTATACAGTTTACCTTCTGGTCGGGTGTAACATATGCCTGCCTGATATCACTGTCCCTTTAAGACTGCCTTCCTTGCTACTGACAATTATACTGTTTTGGGAGTATCTGCAGTCAAGTTACTTGCCAAATTAATTGATCATTCATGCACCTGATTCCCTCAGCCTCTTCTTCTCAGGCCTAATGTGCATTGCATTAGCTTTAAAGTTGTGTTCCAGAACAACAGAGGACTGTGACTGTTACTGCATGGATTTTACCAGCATATTCAAGCTACAGCCTTTCCTTTTAGCTATGCTTAAAATAATCTAATCGCAAGTATCCATATAATACCATTTTGTTTTCTGGACACTGCTACTTAACAAACTCTGAACTTTATTCTAAATTCAAGTATGCATTTGGTTATAATCAGTCTCTAATTACTACAACAGAATCTTACTCAGAACTTTATAACTATTCTCTGCTACAAGTTGTCATAGCTGAAATATCCTCCTTCAAATATGTTAATATATTCAGAACTCTGCATCTATGTGTTCAGTTAAAAGCTTTCATGTGATTCAAAATATATGCACAAACAGTATTTAATGCCTTAAACTTGCAACTTGTCTATCACCTGTGCTGCTCTGCTTATTGCTGTCATACAGCTCTATATAATATTATGTACCGTGAACCTGCAACAAATCTTAGTTTGCATCTATGAGTCAATCTTCTACCAGTTTACTCTAAAGCCTGAACATTGTACATTGCTATATTTTTCTCTCATGAATCCTGCAGCTACTCCTATTAACTAACTATAAGTCACAGTGAAGCCAGAATATATTGTATACATATGTTGCACTCTCCATGAATTCTACAATAACTTCTTGCAACTATGAATCACAGAATATCATCTATCCACGTCCAGGATACTCTTCCCCGGGTCAGGGGTTGGTGTCTCCAAATCCCTACCACTGCCCGAGGGTCTGTGTCCTGAGCGCATGTACACCGGAACATGACACTGGGCATGATTATGATCCGTCCTCCATTTCCGCATTCCTGACTGTGTGGCAACGGAGAAATTCTAGTTCGCAGGGGTATGGTTCATAGGAGGTGGTGAGTGCCCCAGCCATTGTGGGTGTCAGGTGCCATTTTGTTTTGTCTTAGAGTTCATATTGGCATATTCTCTATCTAGTTATGGAGGATTCTGATGCTGAGACTGTTCAAATTTCAGACTCCGTTATGGAGGATTCTGATACTGAGACTGTTCTAATTTCAGATTCTTCGTCTGGGGAAGAATCCGGATTGGCCTCATTGACACATGTCAATCAGTTATGTTTGGTGTGCTGTTTTACAGCGCCTTGTTCCTCAGGCTCGTGGACTCAAGGGTCAGCTGAGCCATCCAACTCTGGGGGTCCTGTCCTCCAAGAGGCGAGTTGCCTACCGCTCCATAATTTTACACATGTGGATAACCCAGATTATGATTATTCCTCCATGCAAGGCAGAGTCCAGACGTTTATGCGCGATTGTGCTCAGGCCCTATTGTCCCTGGTCTACTGCCTTGGGGAGGGCCTGTACAGTTCCCTGCGGGTGTAACTGTCCCTGAGTGCTGTGCCTTTCGTTACAGAGTTGCGCACCTTCGCGTCTTACTCAGTCATGTTTTTTAGTTAATAAATGACTTTACCCTTATCGGATACAGGAATTTTAAGTCTGCTACGAATGGTGCACCTCATTAGACATGTGGGGATGATGTAATCTCCTGACTGTTCTTCCTTGAGATCCTTCCCAGTTTTTTTTGGAAGATTAGGATTCCGTTTGGCTGGTCCTGCGGTAGGCCTGTTTTCTTATTGGCCGTTAACCTATGGGTTGCCTTATATTTTCTTTTTATCCAATTAGGATGTCTTTGATTTTGTTTATTTGTTTCCTTCGGGAATTTTAAACTGGGATCGATACTCTCTGTTGCTTCTGCGGAAGTGTTTTTTGGGGACATGCTAGACCTATGTTTGTCTGTTTTGCATTCTTCCCCTCTGAGGGAGGCTTTATGCAGCTTGATGGTTAGGACCCAGGTTGCAGGCTGGTCCTGTTGGGTTCGGTTCTGTTTTGTGGCTGTTCAGACATGTGGTGCCGTACTGATTGGCTGGTCCGGGGAAGTCACAGAGTGCTCATGTTATTTATTTTACATTCAACTAAGCATTCTAGAGGACCTGTGGGTCCACGAGGCAGGAAGGATTGTCGCAGTCCTTATAGCCTTAAATTTGGATGACTGGGTCAGTGGAGTTTCCACTGCGTCACTCTCTCTTGCGTCTGGTATTGTCAAACCCTAGAGTTTCCTCCCCCACGTGGTGGAAAGTTGGAGTGCTTAGCACCTTCTTACCGCTGAGTGAGCGGTTTTGGCCTTTTTCTTTTGAGGCTCTGGGATTTTCCTTTTTGGACTTGGTCCTCAGCAGCTAGTAAATTGAAGGATAGTTCGGCTGCCTTGCAGCAAATGGTTTGCAGAATGTAACCAGCTGCAGCTATTGCACATTGACTGTGTACTGTCAAGCTGTTTTTCTGAGACCTTTTTGGTCTTCATCTGTGGTCTCCATATTAGGTCTCCTTTTTGGGGCCTGGGAGATGTTTGTTCCCTGTTAGGGACACTGGGCGCGGTCTCCTTGGGCTTGCCTGGGGTTCCTCCCGGTGGGATGTTTCGTGCCCCTTTCTCCCTGTGATTATCCGCTTGTACGGAGGTGATGTGGAGACCAGCCTTTGCTCGAGTGGTTTTGTCCTCGAGGTATCCCCTTGCCTTATTGTCCTGAGGCTGTTGGAGAGTTTAGGGGCTCTAGTGTCGTTGTACGACTGTTACCGTCTTAGCTCCTTGGAGAGTGGGACTTCAGCAAGGGGTGGTTTCTTCCTTCGGTCAGGATTTGCGTGTTTTTCTCGTTATCCAGATTATAATCCTCTGTGGTCTGGGTTGTTATCTCAGATGGGGTGTTACGTTTTTTGGGTATTGTTTGTTTAAAAAATTGGGGGCTCAGACGTGTTTCTCCCTGGGGCTTCCAGTTGCTGAGTTTCACTCAGCATTTTCCCTTGTGGATCCCGTTGTGGGTTGTTACCGGATTATTAGGCTCCAGGGCTGGTTCAGGGTTCCCCAGTGCCTGGGAACTGGAACTATGTCCTTTTACTCGGATTCCTTGACCTGGTCTTGGTTGGCCAGGTTTTCTGAGTGCTGTTGCTCATTGGGCTTGTTTTTCACCTTATGCGGTTTTCCTTGGTCAGCTTGCTGTAGTATCCATTGAATTCACTGCTCTGCGGGTGAATGGACTTGCAGTGTCACTTCTGCTACTATTGCTCATTGGTTGCATGTTAGCAGGCTAGTTTTTAGGGGAATCCCTTACAACAGGGCTTCTGGGATGGGGGTTGATCTCTCCTGTAGCCTGTGTCTTCGAGGCTTGTGAAAGGTACTGCCTTTTAGCCCTTTCCCCTTCTTGGGTGAGAGCTTATTCTCCTTTTATGGAGATGTGGTCCTTTCTTAGGGCTTCTCCTGGATTCCTAGCAGAGAGGGGTGTTCTCTCTGGGTTGTTACGTTCCATCTGGAGTCTTTTTAGGCTCCGTGTCGAGACTAAGTTGGACCTTTTTGCTAGATCCTTTGGGTCTATGGTCCTGTCGTCTGTTCTAAGGAGTCGGGTTGCACCCATGCTCTGTTGGATTGCCTATGGCCATTCTTCTGCTCGTCTTTGAGCTGGCTTTGGGGTTCTTCTATTCCCCTGTTTCAGACCTGCCGTTGCTGGGGCTGGCCCGGCTGTGAGAAGGTTCTGAGAGACATTGTCATCTCCAGGATCTAGGTGGGCATAGTAGCTAGCTCCATAGGCTTACAAGCAGAGGGTCTAGGATTGCTCCACCCGGGTTCTGGGTATAACCTCTCTTCTTGGGGTGCCTCGTGGAGGTCTTCTTTTTAGAAGACCTGTGGGTAGGTCTGACGGATTGGATTGCCTAGAGTGTGTCCTCTGTCTGGGAGTTGTCTTTTGCAATCTGTTCCTTTGCTGGCCGCTTTTACTTCTCAGCAAATATTTTCTGTATCATCCTGATGATGGCGGCGTGTTATTGACTCAGGGTTTTTTGTCTGGGTCTGTTACACCTTTTTTGTAGCGGAATACTTCAGTATTCCAAGCTCGGATGATGTGAGGACTATGTTTTCTGTTGTTTTTTGGTGCTTTTGCACGACATTTGAGAGAAAGGTTTCTCTGTTCCTATGCCCGGTCCTATACCTCCGGTTTCTCCTGGTCTAGGCATAGTCTTACCTTGTCTGTCGGGACCCATTTAGGTCCTTGTGAGCTGGGCTTGCTCTGGGGGCTTTTTCCTTTTATGGATTTTGTGACCTTTCGGTTTTCCTTCGGTTCTTCCTGGCCCTATCCCTTTGGAAGTTTAGGCTGGTGTTCCCTTCTCTAGTGAGTGGTGAGGGACCAATTGTTGGGAGACGTTGTCTCCTGGAGAACTGTTGGCTCAGTTGAGTCCGATTTTGCAGTCTCTAGCTAGGCTCTGGACTACTTGCAAGTTTTCTCGGCTTTGGACAAAGCTGGGTTTTTTGTGGGCAGTGGTTCAGGCTTGTGCCCTCAGAATGGGCCGCCTATTGTATCCTCCCGTCTTGGCATTCAGTGTCCTCTATAGCTTGGGTATTGTTTTCCCAAAAGTAATGAATGCAGCTGTGGAGTCCACAGCTCCCCACCCATAATTTTTATGTGGGGCATCCTTTTTTATTCTTCTGACACCTTTCACCCTGTTATTTATTCTACTGTTCCTTGTTCCTCGGCAGAATGACTGGGGAATGAGGGAAGTGGGAGGAGTATTTAAGCCTTTGGCTGGGGTGTCTTTGCCTCCTCCTGGTGGCCAGGTTCTTATTTCCCAAAAATAATGAATGCAGCTGTTGACTCTTTCCATCAGATTAAAAGAAAATGATCAGGTAAGCATAATTTATGTTCTTCTATGTCTTGTTGTTGGGAGGACATATGTTTTGATAGTGTGTTTATTTCTTCCATTATAGTATATTCTTTTTCCTCTAGCGTTTCAACTCTGGCTCCTAGATCTAGGATGCCCTGTTTGATATCCGCCAGACTATTAGTGACAGTGGTTTGTAGTGTGTCCATTTTCTCCCACATCTTGTCGAAGATTGTGTTGATATATTGTTTAGAAACAAGATTCTTAAGGTCTGCTTTTGTCACTGGACTTAAATCCATGTTAGTAATTTGATAGTCTGTGCCTGAATCTATTTCTTCTTCAGGTAGAGATGCATCTATTTCTTGAGCTTTTTCTCCCTTGGGGGATTTGAAAATGGGATGCTGCGTAGATAATTTTGTTGCTGATCCCGGTTTGTTCTGTTTTCTGGCAGACATGTTTTAGCCAGAAGTAGCAATTGATATCAAGGCCCAAATGTATTACTTGCAAGTGAGCAAACCTCTTTAAGTGTTTATATATAGGTGGAATAATGAAAAATGGCTTTGCTGTTCATTGTTTTTCCAAGGCCTCACTTTTAATGCCCCCTTCTGTTAGTGCCAATACTGACTACTAACGTCAGGAATTGAGAAAGACGTACCAGTGTGTAGGTCAAAGAAGTTATATGAGCTGTGATTATTGCAGTTGTCCCTGCAGTGGGTGTATGATTCGTAGTACATAGTTCCTGTGTTATCCTGATGTAGCTTCTTAGATATATTATATAATTATCCAGCTCTCGACATCTGTATACAATACTCAGTTTAGTGGCATTATGTTCTTATTCTGGAGCGTCTCATGTGCTTTTAATTATTAATTATGCAATGTCCTTGCTCCATTCTGCACTATAGTTTACAGAGTATAAAAATATCCCAATTTCCCCCTTCTGCTGCTTATAAACACTGGTCCTTTTTGCAGGGTATTATTGTATTTGGCACATTATTCTCTCTCTTTTTTTAACCCACTTTGAAGCAGGCTATGTAATTTGCTCCGTTAGCTACACCGGGTGTCAGTAAAAATTGCGACTCAGGGAATTATGCAGCAACCCCTCCCTTTTCATCAGAAACCAGTAGCATACTGCGTAGATACAGACTTTCCTTTTTGCCTACCGGAGCCGAGTTCAGTTGCAACGTGCAGTTTTGAGTGTCCCACTGCTCCTTTCCGACGCCGGTCTGTTTATCACCTCCATTGGCCGCAACAGGCTTCTGCGAAAAAGGCGGATTTGCCACGTTGTAAGCTGTGTATATGATTTGAACTTCTACCGCCACTCTCTTTTGTTCCCCCAATGCATTTCAGCTCAACTTTGCTGCCTGTGGGTTAAGGGATTTTTCCACTAGGTTTTCGGTTAGCTTGTCACATCGTTAGTTTGTTTTGAACACTTTCTTTGAAAGCTCTGAAAATGTGAGTTTTTCCAGTTAGAGAATGGGAAGTACTACTACAAACTTCACAAGCTAACTGGCTTCAGCAGAGGTGATAAGAAGTAACATGTTGCAAAACAATGCTAACAGCGGAGGGGCTAGCTTTGTCTACTATAGTAAGAAGGCAACACTTTGAGAGTTATAGTAAATAAGATATTAAATGTTCGCACTCGGGTAGAATGTACATTTACGGTTAGAAAACAAAATGTATGCTTACCAGATAAATATGTTTTTTTTCTTCTCATGGTGGTAAGAGTCCACAAGCCATTACTCCTTGGATTCAGCTTTTGGCCACTAGGAGGAGGCAAAAGATTCCCAAAACTCTACGAGTACTTAATCCCTCCCACCCCTCTGGTGTTCTAGTCTGACAAATGGCCAAGGAGAAGTAGGAAGGTAAAATGAGGTTTAAACTAGAACTGCCACCAGAAAAAAATTAAGTAAAAAATAGAAATAGGTGGGTCTTGTGGACTCTCACCACCATGAAAGAAATTAATTTATCAGGTAAGCGTAAATTTTGTTTTCTTTCATAAGGGTTTGAAAGTCCACAAGCCATTACTCCTGGGAACTAATATCCAAGCAGTTGAGTCCATGAGTAATTCGGCAGGAAAAAAAAGGCAATAATGCATTTGGGAAAAGACTATTCTGCCATCAAGTAAACCTTGGAAATCAGGTTATTTAGCCAAAAAACTAAAGAAACTAATATGGTCCTCTGACCTTTACGTGGAGTAGAGGACAAACAAATTAAAGGATTGTCTAAAAACCTTTGTAGTTTAAAAGTAGGATTATAATGCTTTTGCAATATTTAAATCCATCAAATTATTTATTTGGATTAGGACAAGCAGATGGGCTATAATCTCCTGGTTGACAATATCTGAAAAATCTGTTTAAAAGTCATTAAAGGGACAGTTTACTTTAATTTGTTTTTGTTTAAAAAGATAGATAATCCTTTAGTACCCATTCCCCAGTTTTGCATAACCAACACGGTTATATTAATATATTTTTACATCTGTGATTACCTTGTATTTAATCCACTGCAGACTGCCCCCTTTAACTCAATTCTTTTTACAGACCTGCATTTTAGCTAATCAGTGCTGACTCATGAATAACTATACATATGGAACATAAGAACTAGCACACTAAAGCTAATAAAATGCACAGAGATAAGAGGCAGCCTGTAGTGGTTTAGAAACTGGCAGAAATTGAGAAGTTATAAAGTATATTAAAGAGACAGTCAACACCAGACTTTTTGTTTTAAAAGATAGATAATCCCTTAATTATCAATTCCCTAGTTTTGCATAACCAACACAGTTATAATACACGTTTTACCTGTGTAATTACCTTGTATCTAAGCCTCTGCAGACTTCCCCCTTATTTCAGTTCTTTTGACAGCCTTGCATTTTAGCCAATTAGTGCTTACTCCTCGGTAAATTCATGTGCATAAGCTCAATGTTATCTATATGAAACACATGAACTAACGACCTCCAGTGGTGAAAAACTGTCAAAATGCATTTAGATTAGGGATGGCCTTCAAGTTCTAAGAAATTAGCATATGAACCTCTTAGGTTTAGCTTTCAACTAAGAATACAAAGAGAACAATTTGGTGATAAAAGTAAATTGGAAAGTTGTTTAAAATTACAAGTCCTAATTGAATCATGAAAGTTTTTTTTTTAATTGACTGTAACTTTAATATAACAATGTTAAATCAGTAGACTGCCCCTTTAAGTGCAGAATTTGTCAGAAAATACTCAGAAAGTCTATTGAAAAAGAAGCCATCTTCCTCAAAAAATGTCTTGATTTTAAACCTATTCAGTAATCCTGGAAAACTATGTTTAGAACCTTGAGATCTTGGAAAGACTGCAATAGGCCTAAAAAAGGTGTAAACTGCCCCTGCCAGAAAAGAATCAGACTGTTTTGGAAGAGGAAGAAGGCTCATAGAATGCTTGTGCTTGTTCCAACTGGATATAACTTCCAGAAAGATCTGGAAGATTCAGGTCCTTGTAAGGAGGAGGAAGATTTTTGGTTCCTAGATTGACAAAAGGAACAAAAAAAGGAATATTTGTTCTATTTTTCCCTTAGACTTCTTGGCCTGAGGAAGAAAAGTCAATTTTCCTCCAGAAACAGAGGAAATTATCACATCAAGACAAGGTCCAAATAAATTCTTCCTTGAAAAGGAGGGATAAAAGTCTATCTTTGGATAACCCGTTTACTGAAAATGACAAATCATAAATCCCTTCTGGTCAGCACTGCTAAAGTCATATACCATTTATAAGATTGAATTATGTCAACAATTAATCGACTTTAGAAGTTTCAAACAATTTTGAAAAACGTCTTCCACAGAGTCTTCTGATATTTGCTCAGACAAGCAATGCTTGCTGAAAAAGGCAGTTTGATGAGAGGTTACCAGTTTCATGTACATATGGTTCCTGAAAAATGTCCTATCCTCTAAGACAGTGATGGCACTCCAGATGTTTTAGAACTACATTTCCCATGATCCTTGACTGGACTTCAGAGTGCCTAAGTGTCATGAGAAATGTAGTTCTAAAACATCTGGAGTGCCAAGGTTCATCATCACTGCTCTAAGAGAATAGTAGTGGGCTTGTCTAAAGTAAATAACACCACTACTGGCAATGTTTCTCAAAGCTCTACATTACAAGCCAGTAAAGGAAACATACCTGGTTCTATTAAAATTTGAAGACGTATTAAAAGAGAAGACTTCGTACACATTATGTAACATTTATGGTCCCAACACTTTTGACTCAGAGTTTTGGAACTGGATCCAATCTAAACTCCTCTTAAATAGTGAAGGTCACCTGATTCTTGGAGGGGACTTAAACATGGCGCCGCAATGCCCATTAGATAGACTTTCGGAAAAATAGTAAACAGATCAAGCAGAAAAAAGACAACCTAGAATATAAACTATTTAATAAAATTAAACAAATTCTGGCAATCCGGGATATCTAGAGAAGCCAGAATCCTGATACTCAGGACTATACATGTCTTTCTAAAGCGCATAAAACACTCTCCCGGATTGATCTATTTCTAATTGATGAACGTCTTGATTCATTAGCGGTAAAAGCAGGAATAATGCCAATCTTATTATCTGATCACAGGCTCATCTCTCTTGAAATTCAGCTTAAACAATTAAAACCCAAATTATTGCGATTTTTCCCCCCTACTATCTATCCTCTGATTCAAAATTTAAAACATGGCTTAGGACCAAATATGAAGAATTCCCTCAATTTAACTTAGATTATATAGATCGTCCCGATATATTTTGGGAAACTGCAAAAGCAGTACTTAGAGGGGAAATCTTGGCATACAATGCTATCTTATATAAGAAAATGATGTCAAGGGAAAAGGAAATGCGGAAAGCATTGACTAATTCGTACAATAAATTTTTGATTGATAAAAATCCCTTGAACTGGGCAAGATATGTATGTGCCAAAGATGCCAGGGATACTTTTGTAATTGCCCAAGAAACACAAAAAGAATTGAAGGTCCAAGCCAAAATGTATAGGTACGGCAATAAATCTGGCAGGATGTTGGCTAGAATGGTTAAAAATGAGAAAAAATTATTTAATATTGAAGAACTTCAATATAAGGGGAAGCAACTACTGAATCCAGAGGATGTTTCTGCCGCAATCTCGGAATATTTTCAAGAATTGTATGCCTGTAAAGGATATGACACGGAGAAGTCCTCTGAGTTTTGGAGTAAAATTGTATGTCCCACACTAGCAGATGAAAAAATTGATAAGCTTCATTTTCCCATTACCAAGGAAGAAGTTGAGAAAGTGATCTCTAAATTATCCACTAATAAAGCCACAGGACCAGATGGGCTACCCAATGAGTTTTATAAGATCTTATCTGCAGAAATCTCCTCCCACTTGATTAGCATATGAACCTCTTAGGTTTAGCTTTCAACTAAGAATACAAAGATAACAATTTGGTGATAAAAGTAAATTGGAAAGTTGTTTAAAATTACAAGTCCTAATTGAATCATGAAAGTTTTTTTTTTAATTGACTGTAACTTTAATATAACAATGTTAAATCAGTAGACTGCTCCTTTAAGTGCAGAATTTGTCAGAAAATACTCAGAAAGTCTATTGAAAAAGAAGCCATCTTCCTCAAAAAAATGTCTTGATTTTAAACCTATTCAGTAATCCTGGAAAACTATGTTTAGAACCTTGAGATCTTGGAAAGACTGCAATAGGCCTAAAAAAGGTGTAAACTGCCCCTGCCAGAAAAGAATCAGACTGTTTTGGAAGAGGAAGAAGGCTCATAGAATGCTTGTGCTTGTTCCAACTGGATATAACTTCCAGAAAGATCTGGAAGATTCAGGTCCTTGTAAGGAGGAGGAAGATTTTTGGTTCCTAGATTGACAAAAGGAACAAAAAAAGGAATATTTGTTCTATTTTTCCCTTAGACTTCTTGGCCTGAGGAAGAAAAGTCAATTTTCCTCCAGAAACAGAGGAAATTATCACATCAAGACAAGGTCCAAATAAATTCTTCCTTGAAAAGGAGGGATAAAAGTCTATCTTTGGATAACCCGTTTACTGAAAATGACAAATCATAAATCCCTTCTGGTCAGCACTGCTAAAGTCATATACCATTTATAAGATTGAATTATGTCAACAATTAATCGACTTTAGAAGTTTCAAACAATTTTGAAAAACGTCTTCCACAGAGTCTTCTGATATTTGCTCAGACAAGCAATGCTTGCTGAAAAAGGCAGTTTGATGAGAGGTTACCAGTTTCATGTACATATGGTTCCTGAAAAATGTCCTATCCTCTAAGACAGTGATGGCACTCCAGATGTTTTAGAACTACATTTCCCATGATCCTTAACTGGACTTCAGAGTGCCTAAGTGTCATGGGAAATGTAGTTCTAAAACATCTGGAGTGCCAAGGTTCATCATCACTGCTCTAAGAGAATAGTAGTGGGCTTGTCTAAAGTAAATAACACCACCACTGGCAATGTTTCTCAAAGCTCTACATTACAAGCCAGTAAAGGAAACATACGTGGTTCTATTAAAATTTGAAGACGTATTAAAAGAGAAGACTTTGTACACATTATGTAACATTTATGGTCCCAACACTTTTGACCCAGAGTTTTGGAACTGGATCCAATCTAAACTCCTCTTAAATAGTGAAGGTCACCTGATTCTTGGAGGGGACTTAAACATGGCGCCGCAATGCCCATTAGATAGACTTTCGGAAAAATAGTAAACAGATCAAGCAGAAAAAAGACAACCTAGAATATAAACTATTTAATAAAATTAAACAAATTCTGGCAATCCGGGATATCTAGAGAAGCCAGAATCCTGATACTCAGGACTATACATGTCTTTCTAAAGCGCATAAAACACTCTCCCGGATTGATCTATTTCTAATTGATGAACGTCTTGATTCATTAGCGGTAAAAGCAGGAATAATGCCAATCTTATTATCTGATCACAGGCTCATCTCTCTTGAAATTCAGCTTAAACAATTAAAACCCAAATTATTGCGATTTTTTCCCCCCTACTATCTATCCTCTGATTCGAAATTTAAAACATGGCTTAGGACCAAATATGAAGAATTCCCTCAATTTAACTTAGATTATATAGATCGTCCCGATATATTTTGGGAAACTGCAAAAGCAGTACTTAGAGGGGAAATCTTGGCATACAATGCTATCTTATCTAAGAAAATGATGTCAAGGGAAAAGGAAATGCGGAAAGCATTGACTAATTCGTACAATAAATTTTTGCTTGATAAAAATCCCTTGAACTGGGCAAGATATGTATGTGCCAAAGATGCCAGGGATACTTTTGTAATTGCCCAAGAAACACAAAAAGAATTGAAGGTCCAAGCCAAAATGTATAGGTACGGCAATAAATCTGGCAAGATGTTGGCTAGAATGGTTAAAAATGAGAAAAAACATAATTTATGCTTACCTGATAAATTCCTTTCTTCTGTTGTGTGATCAGTCCACGGGTCATCATTACTTCTGGGATATAACTCCTCCCCAACAGGAAATGCAAGAGGATTCACCCAGCAGAGCTGCATATAGCTCCTCCCCTCTACGTCACTCCCAGTCATTCGACCAAGAATCAACGAGAAAGGAGAAACCAAGGGTGAAGTGGTGACTGGAGTATAATTTAAAAAATATTTACCTGCCTTAAAAAAAAAAACAGGGCGGGCCGTGGACTGATCACACAACAGAAGAAAGGAATTTATCAGGTAAGCATAAATTATGTTTTCTTCTGTTATGTGTGATCAGTCCACGGGTCATCATTACTTCTGGGATACCAATACCAAAGCAAAAGTACACGGATGACGGGAGGGATAGGCAGGCTCATTATACAGAAGGAACCACTGCCTGAAGAACCTTTCTCCCAAAAATAGCCTCCGAAGAAGCAAAAGTGTCAAATTTGTAAAATTTGGAAAAAGTATGAAGCGAAGACCAAGTTGCAGCCTTGCAAATCTGTTCAACAGAGGCCTCATTCTTAAAGGCCCAAGTGGAAGCCACAGCTCTAGTAGAATGAGCTGTAATTCTTTCAGGAGGCTGCTGTCCAGCAGTCTCATAGGCTAAACGAATTATGCTACGAAGCCAGAAGGAGAGAGAGGTAGCCGAAGCCTTATGACCTCTCCTCTGACCAGAGTACACGACAAACAGGGAAGACGTTTGTCGAAAATCCTTAGTTGCCTGCAAGTAGAACTTGAGGGCACGAACTACATCCAGATTGTGTAGAAGACGTTCCTTCTTTGAAGAAGGATTCGGGCACAGGGAAGGAACCACGATCTCTTGATTGATGTTCCTGTTAGTGACTACCTTAGGTAAGAACCCAGGTTTAGTACGCAGAACTACCTTATCTGAATGAAAAATCAGATAAGGAGAATCACAATGTAAAGCTGATAACTCAGAGACTCTCCGAGCCGAAGAAATAGCCATTAAAAATAACACTTTCCAAGATAACAACTTTATATCAATGGAATGAAGGGGTTCAAACGGAACTCCTTGTAGAACGTTAAGAACAAGGTTTAAACTCCATGGCGGAGCAACAGTTTTAAACACAGGCTTGATTCTAGCTAAAGCCTGACAAAAAGCCTGGACGTCTGGATTTTCTGACAGACGCCTGTGCAACAAGATGGACAGAGCTGAGATCTGTCCCTTTAATGAACTAGCCGATAAACCCTTTTCTAAACCTTCTTGTAGAAAGGACAATATCCTAGGAATCCTAACCTTACTCCAGGAGTAACCTTTGGATTCGCACCAGTATAGGTATTTACGCCATATCTTATGGTAAATCCTTCTGGTAACAGGCTTCCTAGCCTGTATCAGGGTATCAATAACCGACTCAGAAAAACCACGTTTTGATAAAATCAAGCGTTCAATTTCCAAGCAGTCAGCTTCAGAGAAGTTAGATTTTGATGTTTGAATGGACCCTGTATCAGAAGGTCCTGTCTTAGAGGTAGAGACCAAGGCGGACAGGATGACATGTCCACTAGATCTGCATACCAAGTCCTGCGTGGCCATGCAGGCGCTATTAGAATCACTGATGCTCTCTCCTGTTTGATTTTGGCAATCAATCGAGGAAGCAGCGGGAAGGGTGGAAACACATAAGCCATCCCGAAGTTCCAAGGTGCTGTCAAAGCATCTATCAGAACCGCTCCCGGATCCCTGGATCTGGACCCGTAGCGAGGAAGTTTGGCGTTCTGGCGAGACGCCATGAGATCTATCTCTGGTTTGCCCCAACGTCGAAGTATTTGGGCAAAGACCTCCGGATGAAGTTCCCACTCCCCCGGATGAAAAGTCTGGCGACTCAAGAAATCCGCCTCCCAGTTCTCCACTCCCGGGATGTGGATTGCTGACAGGTGGCAAGAGTGAGACTCTGCCCAGCGAATTATCTTTGATACTTCCATCATTGCTAGGGAGCTTCTTGTCCCTCCTTGATGGTTGATGTAAGCTACAGTCGTGATGTTGTCCGACTGAAACCTGATGAACCCCCGAGTTTTTAACTGGGGCCAAGCCAGAAGGGCATTGAGAACTGCTCTCAATTCCAGAATGTTTATTGGTAGGAGACTTTCCTCCTGATTCCATTGTCCCTGAGCCTTCAGAGAATTCCAGACAGCGCCCCAACCTAGTAGGCTGGCGTCTGTTGTTACAATTGTCCAGTCCGGCCTGCTGAATGGCATCCCCCTGGACAGATGTGGCCGAGAAAGCCACCATAGAAGAGAGTTTCTGGTCTCTTGATCCAGATTCAGAGTAGGGGACAAGTCTGAGTAATCCCCATTCCACTGACTCAGCATGCACAATTGCAGCGGTCTGAGATGTAGACGTGCAAAGGGTACTATGTCCATTGCTGCTACCATTAAGCCGATCACCTCCATGCATTGAGCTACTGACGGGAGTTGAATGGAATGAAGGACACGGCATGCATTTAGAAGCTTTGTTAATCTGTCTTCTGTCAGATAAATCTTCATTTCTACAGAATCTATAAGAGTCCCCAAGAATGGAACTCTTGTGAGAGGAAGGAGAGAACTCTTCTTTTCGTTCACTTTCCATCCATGCGACCTTAGAAATGCCAGAACTAACTCTGTATGAGACTTGGCAGTTTGAAAGCTTGAAGCTTGTATCAGAATGTCGTCTAGGTACGGAGCTACCGAAATTCCTCGCGGTCTTAGTACCGCCAGAAGGGCACCCAGAACCTTTGTGAAGATTCTTGGAGCCGTAGCCAATCCGAATGGAAGAGCTACAAACTGGTAATGCCTGTCTAAGAAGGCAAACCTTAGATACCGGTAATGATCTTTGTGAATCGGTATGTGAAGGTAAGCATCCTTTAAATCCACTGTGGTCATGTACTGACCCTTTTGGATCATGGGTAAGATTGTCCGAATAGTTTCCATTTTGAACGATGGAACTCTTAGGAATTTGTTTAGGATCTTTAAATCCAAGATTGGCCTGAAAGTTCCCTCTTTTTTGGGAACCACAAACAGGTTTGAGTAAAACCCTTGTCCCTGTTCCGACCGCGGAACCGGATGGATCACTCCCATTAATAACAGATCTTGTACACAGCGTAGAAACGCTTCTTTCTTTATCTGGTTTGTTGACAACCTTGACAGATGAAATCTCCCTCTTGGGGGAGAGAATTTGAAGTCTAGAAGGTATCCCTGAGATATGATCTCTAGCGCCCAGGGATCCTGAACATCTCTTGCCCAAGCCTGGGCGAAGAGAGAGAGTCTGCCCCCCACTAGATCCGGTCCCGGATCGGGGGCCCTCGATTCATGCTGTCTTAGGGGCAGCAGCAGGTTTCCTGGCCTGCTTGCCCTTGTTCCAGGACTGGTTAGGTTTCCAGCCTTGTCTGTAACGAGCAACGGCTCCTTCCTGTCTTGGTGCAGTGGAAGTTGGTGCTGCTCCTGCTTTGAAATTCCGAAAGGGACGAAAATTAGACTGTCTAGCCTTAGCTTTGGCTTTGTCTTGAGGCAGGGCGTGGCCCTTACCTCCTGTAATGTCAGCGATAATTTCTTTCAAACCGGGCCCAAATAAAGTGTGCCCTTTGAAAGGTATATTAAGTAATTTGGACTTAGAAGTTACATCAGCTGACCAGGATTTTAGCCACAGCGCCCTACGTGCCTGAATGGCGAATCCTGAGTTCTTAGCCGTAAGTTTGGTTAAATGTACTACGGCCTCCGAAATGAATGAATTAGCTAGTTTAAGGACTCTAAGCCTGTCCGTAATGTCGTCCAGCGTAGCTGAACTAAGGTTCTCTTCCAGAGACTCCATCCAAAATGCTGCCGCAGCCGTAATCGGCGCGATGCATGCAAGGGGTTGCAATATAAAACCTTGTTGAACAAACATTTTCTTAAGGTAACCCTCTAATTTTTTATCCATTGGATCTGAAAAGGCACAGCTATCCTCCACCGGGATAGTGGTACGCTTAGCTAAAGTAGAAACTGCTCCCTCCACCTTAGGGACCGTTTGCCATAAGTCCCGTGTGGTGGCGTCTATTGGAAACATCTTTCTAAATATTGGAGGGGGTGAGAACGGCACACCGGGTCTATCCCACTCCTTAGTAACAATTTCAGTTAGTCTCTTAGGTATAGGAAAAATGTCAGTACTCGCTGGTACCGCAAAGTATTTATCCAACCTACACAATTTCTCTGGTATTGCAACAGTGTTACAATCATTAAGAGCCGCTAAAACCTCCCCTAGTAATACACGGAGGTTCTCCAATTTAAATTTAAAATTTGAAATATCTGAATCCAATCTGTTTGGATCAGAACCGTCACCCACAGAATGAAGCTCTCCGTCCTCATGCTCTGCAAGCTGTGACGCAGTATCAGACATGGCTCTAGTATTATCAGCGCACTCTGTTCTCACCCCAGAGTGATCACGCTTGCCCCTTAGTTCTGGTAATTTAGCCAAAACTTCAGTCATAACAGTAGCCATATCTTGTAATGTTATCTGTAATGGCCGCCCAGATGTACTAGGCGTCACAATATCACGCACCTCCCGGGCGGGAGATGCAGGTACTGACACGTGAGGCGAGTTAGTCGGCATAACTCTCCCCTCGCTGTTTGGTGAAATTTGTTCAATTTGTACAGATTGGCTTTTATTTAAAGTAGCATCAATACAGTTAGTACATAAATTTCTATTGGGCTCCACCTTGGCATTGGAACAAATGACACAGGTATCTTCCTCTGAATCAGACATGTTTAACACACTAGCAAATAAACTTGCAACTTGGTTACAATCTTATTTAATAAAAACGTACTGTGTCTCAAAGAAGCACTAAACGATTAAATGACAGTTGAAATAATGAACTGAAAAACTGTTATAGCATCAATCCTTGAAAACAACACAACTTTTAGCAAAGGTTTGTTCTTATTAGTAAAGTAACAATAATTAAATTTGAAACGTAAAAATAAGAGAGCAACGTTTTTAATCACAGTCAATATATAAGTCTCACAGCTCTGCTGAGAGAATCTACCTCCCTTCAAAGAAGTTTGAAGACCCCTGAGTTCTGTTAGAGATGAACCGGATCATGCAGGAAATACAAGAGTAACTGACTGGAAATTTTTGATGCGTAGCAAAGAGCGCCAAAAACGGCCCCTCCCCCTCACACACAGCAGTGAGAGAGAAACGAAACTGTCACAATTAAAACAAGCAACTGCCAAGTGGAAAAATAATGCCCAAACATTTATTCACTCAGTACCTCAGAAAATGCAAACGATTCTACATTCCAGCAAAAACGTTTAACATAATAAATACCTATTAAAAGGTTTAATGTACTTTTTACAGAGTAATTCCAGTGAAGTACCATCCCCAGAATACTGAAGTGTAGAGTATACATACATGTCATTATAACGGTATGGCAGGATTTTCTCATCAATTCCATTCAGAAAATAAAAACTGCTACATACCTCAATGCAGATTCATCTGCCCGCTGTCCCCTGCATCTGAAGCTTTTACCTCCCTCAGATGGC
Source organism: Bombina bombina (assembly GCF_027579735.1). Classification (NCBI taxonomy): domain Eukaryota; kingdom Metazoa; phylum Chordata; class Amphibia; order Anura; family Bombinatoridae; genus Bombina; species Bombina bombina. The sequence goes on from NC_069500.1 coordinate 789,389,575, forward strand.
CGAGAAACAGCAATATGATCTTAACTACTCCGGTTAAAATCATAGTAAAAAACTCTGGTAGATTCTTCTTCAAACTCTGCCAGAGAGGCAATAACACGCTCCGGTGCTATTGTAAAATAACAAACTTTTGATTGAAGTTATAAAAACTAAGTATAATCACCATAGTCCTCTCACACATCCTATCTAGTCGTTGGGTGCAAGAGAATGACTGGGAGTGACGTAGAGGGGAGGAGCTATATGCAGCTCTGCTGGGTGAATCCTCTTGCATTTCCTGTTGGGGAGGAGTTATATCCCAGAAGTAATGATGACCCGTGGACTGATCACACATAACAGAAGAAAACTATTTAATATTGAAGAACTTCAATATAAGGGGAAGCAACTACTGAATCCAGAGGATGTTTCTGCCGCAATCTCGGAATATTTTCAAGAATTGTATGCCTGTAAAGGATATAACACAGAGAAGTCCTCTGAGTTTTGGAGTAAAATTGTATGTCCCACACTAGCAGATGAAAAAATTGATAACCTTAATTTTCCCATTACCAAGGAAGAAGTTGAGAAAGTGATCTCTAAATTATCCACTAATAAAGCCACAGGACCAGATGGGCTACCCAATGAGTTTTATAAGATCTTATCTGCAGAAATCTCCTCCCACTTGACTAACGTATATAATGACATTTATATAAATGGCAAATTGATCACAGCCTCATTTTCTTCCTCCTTTACAACTTTATTACTCAAAGGAGGGAAAGATCCAACGCAAAAGGAATCATACAGGCCAATAGCTATCCTCAACTCGGAATACAAGATCTTAACCTCAATTCTAGCGTCTAGGCTACAGGTAATTCTTTCAGAAATAATTCACCCAGATCAAGCTGGGTTCTTAAATAAACAGAACTCAACAGCAAAAATCAGAGAGGTTCTAGCTACGTTGGAATACCTCAAGAAATCACAAGTGTCTGGGGTGGGGAGAGAGGAACCACCTGATCTTGCTATTCTATCAATAGATGCAGAGAAAGCCTTTGACTCCATTATTTTTAAACATTTAAGCACATCTTTGATGAAATTTGGGATCAAGGGCAAATTTCCCAAATTCATTGAGAATCTATATAGCCAACCTCATACAAGATTGATAGTCAATGGTATTGTCTCTTCTCCAATTAAATTGGAGAGAGGTACGCGTCAGGGGTGTCCTCTCTCCCCACTTCTTTTTTGATATTGCTATTGAGCCCTTAGCAATTAGGCTAAGGCAGAGTTTGGAAGGGATACAAATCTTAAATCATGAGATGAAAATTGGTCTTTATGCGGACGATATACTATTATATCGCTCAAATACTAAAGTAAATATCCCTAAACTTCTGCAGATAACTGATCATTTTGGTATCTTTTCAGGCTACAAGGTGAATGCAACAAAATCAGAAATACTCTGGATTTGGAGGAACAGAGGTTTGTGTCTAAATAACCCATTTAAAATAGTAACAGAATCATTTAAGTATCTAGGGATCCACATTCCGATTAAATCAGGGAACCTATACAAACTCAATATACCTCCAATAATAAAACAAATTAAGGAGAAGCTTAGAATCTGGCAAAATCTACCTTTGTCAATCTCTGGCCGAGCAGCATTATTTAAGATGGTCCTTCTTCCAAAATTACTATACGTTCTTCAGAATGTTCCATTAATTCTGTTAGAAAAAGATGTTCGTCTTATTAACAGCTCACTTAGACAATTTCTCTGGCAGGGGAAAAGAGATCGAATCTCTCTAACTAAGCTTTCTCTGCCAATTGAATTTGGAGGCATGGTACTGCCAGATATAAGATCATACAATCTCAGTTTTCTAGCTCGTATAGCAACTGATTGGATCTTTTCCAAAAACTATGTTTCAAACAATGAGCTTGAAATAAACATATGAAACCCGTTTCTTCCTATAGCCTTGCTCCACTCTTCTCCCAAGGAATTACCGGCAGAAATTAAGGGACTTAAAACTATTCTCAATCCACTTAAGGCGTGGTGGAAGATTTCGAAATCCCTTTCAATAAATAGTAAAATATCGTACTATCTTCCCTTATAGGGAACCCGAGATTTCAACCAGGTCTAAACTCGGATGTTTTCAGAAGATGGCATAAAAATGGCCTAAATAAGTTATCTTATCTGGTAGATAAAGATAGAAAGTGTATTAAAACATTTGAAGAACTGAAAGTAAAGTTTAACTTACTCAATAAAGATTTTTTCGCATATTTACAGATAAGGCATTTTGTTCTGGAAATAATTAAAGAAGCGGGTTGGTATTGGGCGCTAGGCAAACTAGAAAACTGGCTCACGCTTACGAAGACTGACCGAATGTCCATCTCTCCGTGTTACCATCTTCTTGGCATCAGTAGGGGTACCCCCATTTTAGGAAATTTGGCTCTAGCATGGAGTTCACTTTCGGAACAGAGCACTATTGATCCAAAAACAGTACAACATTCAATAAATAAAATAGCAAAGGCCACGCTCTCCGCAACCTGGCGGGAAGCACATATATAACTCCTTCACAGAGCATACTTTACCCCGGAAAAAAGACTTAGGGCCCACAATCTAGCGTTTAGTAGATGGCCTAAATGTTCCCTCCCAGCAGCCAACTTGGAGCACATGTTTTGGCAATGCCCAAAAATAAGAAATGTCTGGCATAAATTAGAATTCTGGTTAAAAACAGAATTTATGTTTACCTGATAAATTACTTTCTCCAACGGTGTGTCCGGTCCACGGCGTCATCCTTACTTGTGGGATATTCTCTTCCCCAACAGGAAATGGCAAAGAGCCCAGCAAAGCTGGTCACATGATCCCTCCTAGGCTCCGCCTACCCCAGTCATTCGACCGACGTTAAGGAGGAATATTTGCATAGGAAAAACCATATGGTACCGTGGTGACTGTAGTTAAAGAAAATAAATTATCAGACCTGATTAAAAAAACCAGGGCGGGCCGTGGACCGGACACACCGTTGGAGAAAGTAATTTATCAGGTAAACATAAATTCTGTTTTCTCCAACATAGGTGTGTCCGGTCCACGGCGTCATCCTTACTTGTGGGAACCAATACCAAAGCTTTAGGACACGGATGAAGGGAGGGAGCAAATCAGGTCACCTAAATGGAAGGCACCACGGCTTGCAAAACCTTTCTCCCAAAAATAGCCTCAGAAGAAGCAAAAGTATCAAACTTGTAAAATTTGGTAAAAGTGTGCAGTGAAGACCAAGTCGCTGCCCTACATATCTGATCAACAGAAGCCTCGTTCTTGAAGGCCCATGTGGAAGCCACAGCCCTAGTGGAATGAGCCGTGATTCTTTCGGGAGGCTGCCGTCCGGCAGTCTCGTAAGCCAATCTGATGATGCCTTTAATCCAAAAAGAGAGAGAGGTAGAAGTTGCTTTTTGACCTCTCCTTTTACCGGAATAAACAACAAACAAGGAAGATGTTTGTCTAAAATCCTTTGTAGCATCTAAATAGAATTTTAGAGCGCGAACAACATCCAGATTGTGCAACAAACGTTCCTTCTTTGACACTGGTTTCGGACACAGAGAAGGTACGATAATCTCCTGGTTAATGTTTTTGTTAGAAACAACTTTTGGAAGAAAACCAGGTTTAGTACGTAAAACCACCTTATCTGCATGGAACACCAGATAAGGAGGAGAACACTGCAGAGCAGATAATTCTGAAACTCTTCTAGCAGAAGAAATCGCAACTAAAAACAAAACTTTCCAAGATAATAACTTAATATCAACGGAATGTAAGGGTTCAAACGGAACCCCCTGAAGAACTGAAAGAACTAAGTTGAGACTCCAAGGAGGAGTCAAAGGTTTGTAAACAGGCTTAATTCTAACCAGAGCCTGAACAAAGGCTTGAACATCTGGCACAGCTGCCAGCTTTTTGTGAAGTAACACAGACAAGGCAGAAATCTGTCCCTTCAGGGAACTAGCAGATAATCCTTTTTCCAATCCTTCTTGAAGGAAGGATAGAATCTTAGGAATCTTAACCTTGTCCCAAGGGAATCCTTTAGATTCACACCAACAGATATATTTTTTCCAAATTTTGTGGTAAATCTTTCTAGTTACAGGCTTTCTGGCCTGAACAAGAGTATCGATAACAGAATCTGAGAACCCTCGCTTCGATAAGATCAAGCGTTCAATCTCCAAGCAGTCAGCTGGAGTGAAACCAGATTCGGATGTTCGAACGGACCCTGAACAAGAAGGTCTCGTCTCAAAGGTAGCTTCCAAGGTGGAGCCGATGACATATTCCCCAGATCTGCATACCAAGACCTGCGTGGCCACGCAGGAGCTATCAAGATCACCGACGCCCTCTCCTGATTGATCCTGGCTACCAGCCTGGGGATGAGAGGAAACGGCGGGAACACATAAGCTAGTTTGAAGGTCCAAGGTGCTACTAGTGCATCCACTAGAGCCGCCTTGGGATCCCTGGATCTGGACCCGTAGCAAGGAACTTTGAAGTTCTGACGAGAGGCCATCAGATCCATGTCTGGAATGCCCCACAGCTGAGTGACTTGGGCAAAGATTTCCGGATGGAGTTCCCACTCCCCCGGATGCAATGTCTGACGACTCAGAAAATCCGCTTCCCAATTTTCCACTCCTGGGATGTGGATAGCAGACAGGTGGCAGGAGTGAGACTCCGCCCATAGAATGATTTTGGTCACTTCTTCCATCGCTAGGGAACTCCTTGTTCCCCCCTGATGGTTGATGTACGCAACAGTTGTCATGTTGTCTGATTGAAACCGTATGAACTTGGCCCTCGCTAGCTGAGGCCAAGCCTTGAGAGCATTGAATATCGCTCTCAGTTCCAGAATATTTATCGGTAGAAGAGATTATTCCCGAGACCAAAGACCCTGAGCTTTCAGGGATCCCCAGACCGCGCCCCAGCCCATCAGACTGGCGTCGGTCGTGACGATGACCCACTCCGGTCTGCGGAATGTCATCCCTTGTGACAGGTTGTCCAGGGACAGCCACCAACGGAGTGAGTCTCTGGTCCTCTGATTTACTTGTATCTTCGGAGACAAGTCTGTATAGTCCCCATTCCACTGACTGAGCATGCACAGTTGTAATGGTCTTAGATGAATGCGCGCAAAAGGAACTATGTCCATTGCCGCTACCATCAAACCGATCACTTCCATGCACTGCGCTATGGAAGGAAGAGGAACGGAATGAAGTATCCGACAAGAGTCTAGAAGTTTTGTTTTTCTGGCCTCTGTCAGAAAAATCCTCATTTCTAAGGAGTCTATTATTGTTCCCAAGAAGGGAACCCTTGTTGACGGAGATAGAGAACTCTTTTCCACGTTCACTTTCCATCCGTGGGATCTGAGAAAGGCCAGGACAATGTCCGTGTGAGCCTTTGCTTGAGGAAGGGACGACGCTTGAATCAGAATGTCGTCCAAGTAAGGTACTACAGCAATGCCCCTTGGTCTTAGCACAGCTAGAAGGGACCCTAGTACCTTTGTGAAAATCCTTGGAGCAGTGGCTAATCCGAAAGGAAGCGCCACGAACTGGTAATGCTTGTCCAGGAATGCGAACCTTAGGAACCGATGATGTTCCTTGTGGATAGGAATATGTAGATACGCATCCTTTAAATCCACCGTGGTCATGAATTGACCTTCCTGGATGGAAGGAAGAATAGTTCGAATGGTTTCCATCTTGAACGATGGAACCTTGAGAAACTTGTTTAAGATCTTGAGATCTAAGATTGGTCTGAACGTTCCCTCTTTTTTGGGAACTATGAACAGATTGGAGTAGAACCCCATCCCTTGTTCTCATAATGGAACAGGATGAATCACTCCCATTTTTAACAGGTCTTCTACACAATGTAAGAATGCCTGTCTTTTTATGTGGTCTGAAGACAACTGAGACCTGTGGAACCTCCCCCTTGGGGGAAGCCCCTTGAATTCCAGAAGATAACCTTGGGAGACTATTTCTAGCGCCCAAGGATCCAGAACATCTCTTGCCCAAGCCTGAGCGAAGAGAGAGAGTCTGCCCCCCACCAGATCCGGTCCCGGATCGGGGGCCAACATTTCATGCTGTCTTGGTAGCAGTGGCAGGTTTCTTGGCCTGCTTTCCCTTGTTCCAGCCTTGCATTGGTCTCCAAGCTGGCTTGGCTTGAGAAGTATTACCCTCTTGCTTAGAGGACGTAGCACTTTGGGCTGGTCCGTTTCTACGAAAGGGACGAAAATTAGGTTTATTTTTTGCCTTGAAAGGCCGATCCTGAGGAAGGGCGTGGCCCTTACCCCCAGTGATATCAGAGATAATCTCTTTCAAGTCAGGGCCAAACAGCGTTTTCCCCTTGAAAGGAATGTTAAGTAGCTTGTTCTTGGAAGACGCATCAGCTGACCAAGATTTCAACCAAAGCGCTCTGCGCGCCACAATAGCAAACCCTGAATTCTTAGCCGCTAACCTAGCCAATTGCAAAGTGGCGTCTAGGGTGAAAGAATTAGCCAATTTGAGAGCATTGATTCTGTCCATAATCTCCTCATAAGGGGGAGAATCACTATCGACCGCCTTTATCAGCTCATCGAACCAGAAACATGCGGCTGTAGCAACAGGGACAATGCATGAAATAGGTTGTAGAAGGTAACCCTGCTGAACAAACATCTTTTTAAGTAAACCTTCTAATTTTTTATCCATAGGATCTTTGAAAGCACAACTATCCTCTATGGGTATAGTGGTGCGTTTGTTTAAAGTGGAAACCGCTCCCTCGACCTTGGGGACTGTCTGCCATAAGTCCTTTCTGGGGTCGACCATAGGAAACAATTTTTTAAATATGGGGGGAGGGACGAAAGGAATACCGGGCCTTTCCCATTCTTTATTAACAATGTCCGCCACCCGCTTGGGTATAGGAAAAGCTTCTGGGAGTCCCGGGACCTCTAGGAACTTGTCCATTTTACATAGTTTCTCTGGGATGACCAACTTGTCACAATCATCCAGAGTGGATAATACCTCCTTGAGCAGAATGCGGAGATGTTCCAACTTAAATTTAAACGTAATCACATCAGGTTCAGCTTGTTGAGAAATGTTCCCTGAATCAGTCATTTCTCCCTCAGACAAAACCTCCCTGGCCCCATCAGACTGGGTTAGGGGCCCTTCAGAACCATTATTATCAGCGTCGTCATGCTCTTCAGTATCTAAAACAGAGCAGTCACGCTTACGCTGGTAAGTGTTCATTTTGGCTAAAATGTTTTTGACAGAATTATCCATTACAGCCGTTAATTGTTGCATAGTAAGGAGTATTGGCGCGCTAGATGTACTAGGGGCCTCCTGAGTGGGCAAGACTCGTGTAGACGAAGGAGGGAATGATGCAGTACCATGCTTACTCCCCTCACTTGAGGAATCATCTTGGGCATCATTGTCATTGTCACATAAATCACATTTATTTAAATGAATAGGAATTCTGGCTTCCCCACATTCAGAACACAGTCTATCTGGTAGTTCAGACATGTTAAACAGGCATAAACTTGATAACAAAGTACAAAAAACGTTTTAAAATAAAACCGTTACTGTCACTTTAAATTTTAAACTGAACACACTTTATTACTGCAATTGCGAAAAAACATGAAGGAATTGTTCAAAATTCACCAAATTTTCACCACAGTGTCTTAAAGCCTTAAAAGTATTGCACACCAAATTTGGAAGCTTTAACCCTTAAAATAACGGAACCGGAGCCGTTTTTAACTTTAACCCCTTTACAGTCCCTGGTATCTGCTTTGCTGAGACCCAACCAAGCCCAAAGGGGAATACGATACCAAATGACGCCTTCAGAAAGTCTTTTCTAAGTATCAGAGCTCCTCTCACATGCGACTGCATGTCATGCCTCTCAAAAACAAGTGCGCAACACCGGCGCGAAAATGAGGCTCTGCCTATGATTTGGGAAAGCCCCTAAATAATAAGGAGTCTAAAACAGTGCCTGCCGATATTATTATATCAAAATACCCAGATAAAATGATTCCTCAAGGCTAAATATGTGTTAATAATGAATCGATTTAGCCCAGAAAAAGTCTACAGTCTTAATAAGCCCTTGTGAAGCCCTTATTTACGATCTTTATAAACATGGCTTACCGGATCCCATAGGGAAAATGACAGCTTCCAGCATTACATCGTCTTGTTAGAATGTGTCATACCTCAAGCAGCAAGAGACTGCTCACTGTTCCCCCAACTGAAGTTAATTGCTCTCAACAGTCCTGTGTGGAACAGCCATGGATTTTAGTGACGGTTGCTAAAATCATTTTCCTCATACAAACAGAAATCTTCATCTCTTTTCTGTTTCTGAGTAAATAGTACATACCAGCACTATTTTAAAATAACAAACTCTTGATTGAATAATAAAAACTACAGTTAAACACTAAAAAACTCTAAGCCATCTCCGTGGAGATGTTGCCTGTACAACGGCAAAGAGAATGACTGGGGTAGGCGGAGCCTAGGAGGGATCATGTGACCAGCTTTGCTGGGCTCTTTGCCATTTCCTGTTGGGGAAGAGAATATCCCACAAGTAAGGATGACGCCGTGGACCGGACACACCTATGTTGGAGAAAATGGCACTGAAAATTTCCCCACTGACGTTAACTTTATATCAGATTATATTTTGCTTGGGGAGTGAAGACAATTTTCACACTAATGAAAAATTAGTGTTCTTATCTATCTTGGCTAGCAGATATTTAATATGTAAAAAATGGAAAATGCGATCAGTGCCAAGTATCTCTGAAGTTAGGAACTGCTTGAAAAAACAGTGTATACTGGAATAAAGAGATACAAACATAGGCAATGAAGCTGATATTATGATTTTTTTTAATAAATGGGCAGCGTATATTAAAACACTTCCTGAAATTGAAATAGATTTGATTTTCCCATTTCAAAATTCTGAGATAGTTCTGCTAGGAATCTGGTAAATGGACGATGGGGGGGAGGGGGGGGTGAGGGTAATTTAACTTATTGCTTAGGAGAGAGAGGGAGGAGGAGAGAGAGAGGAGGAAATATTTTTTGGTTTCCTTTTTATTTTTATTTTTTTCCTTCCTTCTTTTTTGTGGTTGCTAATAATGGTTTGATTTTGGTTATAATTCCTCCATGGTTGATCTTTGGGTGGTTCTATGATAAAATAAGGAAAATCCCAACAAAGGGTATATATGAAAATGTGTGTTACAATGTTCTGGGTTATGAAGATAGAAATTTTTTCTTTAGGCAGGTTTTCGCCTGACAATATTATATTATGTTTTATTCCCGCAAAACTTTCCGAACACTAGGAGACATTGTTATTTTTCATTATCTTCTTTCTGTGATCTATGTTCATAGCATTGTATAATATTGCCTTTTGTTGATTAATAAATAATAATTAAAAAAAAAAAAAAGAGAAGACCGATTGGTTCACTCGATGAAAATTATTTTAATAAGAGCCTCAGGAACAGGGAAAAAACTTTTGCGACTTAGGAGAAGGTTTAAAAATCAAATCCAGTTGTTTGGTAGGGTTTTCCTCAGATGATTTAGGGGTTTGGACACCTAAAGTACAAAAAAAGCTTTTTAAACATGGCACTAAGATGTTCAAGTTTAAGCATGAAAGAGGTAGAGTCTGTGTACCAATCAGTAAAAAAACCTTAAGATCATCATAAAAAACTCACCTTCAGAAAACAACCTGAGGTGTCTTAGTCTGAAAACTGTAAAGGCATCCTAGAGTGTTCTGATCTCTAATGATGCAGAAGAACCAGATAATGTAACTTTCAGACATAGAATTTTTGTGCATACTTGGAGGAGGAAGCATAGTTGCCACAACTACAGAACGCACAAATCTTTAAATCATGGAGCAAAATCTAAAGCACTCTCTTGTATTGAGGAAACAGAGGAGGACAGATTAATGTAGAAGCAAGAGCAGCATTAGACTGGTAGAATTCCTATAGGGATCCATTCAGAAATTGTAAAGTTGAACTGGTAACAAAACTGCAAAATAGAAAATAAAGTCTGTCAGGAGAGGTTAAGCAATTTGCTATAAGAATGGCAGAGGTTGAAGCGAGGGTCTCGGACATAGAGGATCGTATTATTGTACAGGAACAGTTGAGTGTATCACAGAGCAGACAGATCAATTTATTACATTCCAGACTAGAGGAATTAGAGGACAGGGCCCGCCGTAACAATTTGAGAATAGTGGGTCTCCCTGAAACAATAGAATTCCAGGATCTGCTGTCCTTTGCTTCCTCTAAGCTGCCGCAAGCATTGGGACTCACTACAGAAGGTCTCCCAATGCAGATAGAAAGGGCCCATAGAGTTGGCCCAATTAGGGATAAGCAGGATGGTACTGGTAGACCAAGACCGGTAATTATAAAATTTCTGAATTTTCAGGATAAAATAAGTATCCTCAGGCACTATCGTAAAAATAATAGTCTAGTGATTGCTCAACACAAAATATTGATCTTCCAAGACTTCTCTGCAGAGACTCTATCTAAAAGGAGGGAGATGTCACCATTTTGTTCTAGACTGATTAAGGCTAACTTTAATGCAAGGTTAATATACCCTGCGAAAATCATTTTTGAAAAAGATGGTGCTTCAATAACATTAAATAATCAAGTGGAGGCTCAGGAATATTGTGCCAGACATTTGAAAGAGCAATCATTTTAAAAGTGGATTTGCAAGAAAGAAATGCTATGTTTTTTTTTTTATCTTGATGTCTGGGTTATATCTGAGAATCAGCCGATCCCAGGGAAGGGGGGGAGAGATATTGTTTTCCTTTTTGCTTGGATACATGTCTGTATCAGTTTTAATTTTTGGTGTGTTTGACAGTTATTTTTGCCTTTTTTATGGACCAGAAAAGATATTGTGTGATGTTTTCTTTTTCTACTTTTTTTTGCTGTTTTAAATGGGGGATAAACTTAAATTAATTTCGTGGAATGTCGGGGGTATAACTTCCCCGATTAAGAGGAAACTTATTAATAAGGAACTGGGGAAACATAGGCCCGACATTGCATTTGTTCAAGAGACCCACCTGAAACCTAACAAACTACTTAAACTGAAAACTAAATGGGTGGGAGAGGTATTTGCAACAACGTATGAGAAAAGGAAAAGAGGAGTTGCTATACTGCTCAATAAACAACTTTCTTATCAGATTATATCTCAGGTATTAGACATAGAAGGTAGATTTCAGATTTTGGAAATCTTGATCAATAATTGTCATTTTATCCTATGCAATGTATACGGTCCAAACTCCTTGGATAGAGGATTCTGGGAGAAGCTGAGTCTGCAGTTACTCCCTTTTATAGGGAAGAATATTATCTTGGCTGGAGATCTGAACATGTCATTCACTACTAGTTTAGATAGGTCGAACTCCACGCAAAGATCCAGATATAACAGGGAGGCGAAGGTCTTACAGAATTTTGGTTATAAGCTTGCTCTTAAAGATGTATGGAGACTGCAACACCCTGATAGTAAAGAGTATACCCAGTGGAGGCTCCTCTATTTGTGCACATGAGCACGTGCCCCCCTGTCAGATGCAGAGGAAAAAAAAAATTTTGCTGAATAAAATATAATTTTTCCAATAGCCCCCTATTAGAAAAATTATATTTTATTTCTAACCCCCCCAAAAAAATCTGCTTTTTTAAGTTTGCTGAATAAAATATAATTTTTCCAATAGCCCCCTATTAGAAAAATTATATTTTATTTCTAACCCCCCAAAAAAAAAAATCTGATGCTTTTTTTTTATTACAGAAAATTTTTTTTGGTTCCTGGTGTGTCTCTTTAAGGCAATCGCACGTGCGATAGAGCCCTATACCCTGCCTGTCAGTGAAGTCTATTTCACTGTAGGCATGTGGGCCAGGCTTAAACTGCTTGCATTCAGATCCCTGTTCGCACAAGCTGAAGTGTGCGAGTGGGGAGGGACAACTTCAAGGAGCCAAGTTCAGCTGCGCTCTGATTGGCTGCAGGTATCCCTGCATCACCGGCTCCTCCCCCGCATCAAACAGGCGCAAATCGGCCCTTGTCCGAGGGCCCCCAGCATCTTAGAGGGCTCGCCCCTACTGCAGGTAGATGCATAATGCAGCAGCACTAATTAAGTATTTTTTTTTAATTGTTATTTTATTTTAAAATAATATTTTTGATATTTGTCTGTAAGGAACTTTCTGGGGACGGGTTCACATGTGTGCACTGTGCAGTGTTCTGCAGGGCTGAGAGAGTGCAAGCGCTCTGTTGGCTCATGCAGGGATTCAGGAAGTGACTGAAGGCAGCATACAGCACCTGCAAAAATGCAATATGTGGACCAGGTGTGGTGGAGTCCGGTCCACATATTAGACACTTCCAGAATCCAGGCTCCAGTTCAGGACCAGCTCCACCCACCAAGTCACCGCGCACAGTTACAAACTCTGAGGCGGCAGCAGGCAGGAAGGATAGCGTGTGGTGCTAGGGTGGAACAACTAACTGCATAGCATAGGGATTGCATAGAAGCCATCAGAATTAGAAAAGTTGCAGGCCAGCAGTAATTTACAAGTGTCTGCTGAGGACAGCCTCTAATTTCATGCAGGGAGCTGGACGAATAATAGCCCTGCCTACTTGTGTGAGCATATTGTGTTTGCAGTCAGTGAGTGGAGGTTTTGGGGAGAAAGGTGTCACGGTAAGGCTGCTTTACTTTATTGATCCTCCTTACTATAGGGTAGGGCTAACATAACGTAAAACAAGTCTTCAAACAGGAGCTGCCACTGCTTAAAAATAACGGACCTTTTAAAGATCCCTTCTCTCTGGGGCAGCTGCACACAAACATTCCTATGTGATCATGTGACATCCTTTTGACTGCCTGCAGACCGGGAGAGTGAGAGAACGGTGAGTAAATGTGTAGCCTGTCATTTATTTTATCAACTGTGTAATATATTTCTCCTTGTGACTTGTGAGCCATGGATCTTCCAATTAAAATATCAGGAGGTCTAACCTAGGGGCAGATTTATACATGCAGCATTTGCTAAAGAGTTAGTGAGGTACTATGATAACTTTTTTTATCACAGCAGCTAGCCTTCAAACAATCAGTCTGCATTCCTATGTTTTTAATTCTCTTCAGATAACCTTTGCCCTCCTCTTTGTGTTGGTCTGACACCCTTTAGTGTTCATAAACACACATAGGATTCAGCACACTCCTTCAGTGTTATATGGTGCATGTCCAGCAGCTAAATAATTGTCCTAGTTAGCACACATAGAATTAAAAGGTTTATTTGTTCTAGACCTTTGCATTTAAATGTTTGTTTTCTTTATGTCTTGGTTTTCTCAGTATTTTCATGATGCATATTTTTGCCCTCTGAAATTTAAAAAAATTCTAATAACCATAAATTATATGCAGGTAACCTCCAAATGTACATTATGAAGAAAATGTAATAATGAGTTAAAGGGACACTGAACCCACATTTTTCCTTTCATGATTCAGATTTTAACAATTTTAAACAACTTTCCAATTTACTTCTGTTATCTAATATGCTTTGTTCTCTTGATATCTGTTGTAAAAAAGGATACCTAGGTAGGCTCAAAAGCAGCAATGCACTACTGGGAATTAACTGATGTTTAGTGCCTGCACATATATGCCTCATGTCATTGGCTCACCCAATATGTTCAACTAGCTCTCAGTGAGATATTGATGCTCTTTCAATAAAGGATACAAAGAGAATGAAGCAAATTTGATAATATAAGTTATATATAGATAGATATATATATATATACATACACACACACATTAAAATGGGCGGAGCCACCTGAGGGGGGGTTAGTGCTCCCCCATCCTCAAAAGTCACCAGCCGCCACTGAGTATACCTGTGAGTCGAAGACTTTTAAATCTTTTTCACGAATAGATTATTTCTTAATATCTAGTAATATGTTTGGTTTAGAGATTAAATCAGATATAGGTGAGATTGTTATTTCCGACCATGCAATCATCACCTTAGAAATTAATGCAATGAGCCCATCAGGTGTATGCAATTCACATTTTTTTTCCCATCAATATCTAGTTAATAACTCCAAATTTAAGAATTGGCTACAAGCCAGCTGGAAAGAATTTTATCAGATTAATGCTGCATATGGCGATAAACCAGAAATTATGTGGGAAACAGCGAAAGCAGTTTTTAGGGGTAAGATCAAAGCTTATCTATGCAAATGGAAAAAAAAAAAAATAGAGAAGAACAATTAGCCAACCAGGTGAAAAATACTTATAAGAAATATTTAAATTATCCCAACCAGATTTCCTGGGCTAATTATAATGCCGCTCGAGTAGAGAGAGATTTGTTCCTGAAACAAGGTCTAGCCCTAGAAATCCAAAAACAAAAAGCTAGATTTAGAGGTCATTATGGTAATTCTGCAAAATACCTAGCAAAATTATCTAAAGGTTGGTCGCAGAAGAATTTTATAGCTACAATTAAGATTGGGGACAGAAGAATTACTAACATCACTGAGATAAGAAGTGAGCTTGTTAAATACTTTCAAGAGGTTTATTCGGCAGGAGTAGTCATTCCAGAGAACAAAAAAGAATTTTGGAAAAGTATAGAGCTACCTAAAATAGATTCTCAGGACTTGAGCCGGTTGAATGAACCTATCTCACTATGTGAGATTTCAGATGCAATTAAACAGGCCAAGTCCAATAAGACACCAGGTCCGGATGCTCTTCCATCTGAGTTTTATAAACTCCTACACGATCAAATTCTTCCTATATTAGCGCTACTTTTCAATGAGTATTACATCAAAAATCAAATGCGATCAAGGTTCTTTTCAGCATCCAATGTGGCGTTGATCTTAAAAAAGGATAAAAACCCAGAAATTTTGTCTTCTTATAGGCCTATATCGTTGCTAAACCAAGATTATAAGCTTCTAATGGCCATTATCTCAAATAGACTTAAGCATATCCTGGAGCCACTAATTCACCCAGATCAGGCAGGCTTTATGGCTGGAAGAAATTCAGTGAAGAATCTTCGAAAAGCGATGCTGGTCATTGATCTTTTTTGGAATAGATCAATTAAAAAAGAGTTATACCATAATACCGACCTAGCCCTGCTTACGGTCGACGCCGAGAAGGCGTTTGACTGTATAGTCTGGGATCACCTGTTTAGTGCGCTTAAAGGATTTGGTCTCATAGGGAACTTTTACGATTTTATTCGCTCGTTATGTCAGACTCCAACATCTGCTATTATTATTAATGGAGAGATATCTGAGAGTTTTACTCTCTAACGAGGTACTCGTCAGGGGTGCCCTCTCTCCCCCCTATGGCTTAATCTATCTCTAGAGCCACTGGCGATATTATTAAGAAAATATCTAAAAGGAATCAAGTTGGGGAATAAGAACTTTGTGACATCACTATTTGCAGATGATATTCTGCTCTATCTTAGTAATACTAAACAAGCTATACCCCAATTGTTAAAGATTATTGAAATATTTAGCTCAATTTCAGGCTATAAAATTAATTGGGGGAAATCAGAACTGCTGTGGATCTACAAACCTAAGAGCTATATTCCACATCCTTTTAAAGAAGTACAAGAAATTAAGTACTTAGGTATCATGTTAAGTAATAACCCTTCATTATGGTATGATTCAAATTTCCGGAAATGTATAGATATGTTCGAACAGAAATTATTAGCTTGGCATAATCTTCCCATTTGTCTGTCTGCGCGTGTAATGCTAATCAAAACAATTCTATTCCCAAAATTACTGTATTTATTACAGAATTTGCCTCTTTTGATTAGGAAAAAGGATTTAAGATTTTTACAAATGTTATTTACTAGATTTATATGGCATGGGAAGAAAGCCAGGATATCTTTGGTTAAATTATCCTTTTTTAAAAGCACATGGTGGTTTGGCACTACCTAATCTTCAGTTTTATAATTATGTTGCACTTACCAAATTCGTATTAGATTGGATATCAGAAAAAGAGCATGTCTCCTTTTTTGAACTAGAATCACAGTTGGTAGCCCCATTCTCACTTAAAGCACTGATACATATTCCAGCTATGAGTTTACCGATTAATGTGACACATTTACATACTTTTAAATATATAATCCTGGCATGGCAGAAACTCTGCTCTGAGCTGCATATTAATTTCCGTAGATCCGAATTTCTTCCTTTAGTGGGAAACCCGGCTTTTCTTCCGGGGATTACATACAAAGTTTTTGCTACATGGGCCAGGAATGGCCTTCAAAATGTAAAAGATATTTGTGTAAACGATTCCCTAACGATTAAGACATTTGCAGAATTAAGAACTAGTTTTGATATAAAAAAAATCTCTTTCTATGCGTATCTCTAGGTACAACATTGGATCTCGACTGCAGGGGATAGTTCCAGACCCTCATTGGGGGTCCTAGAAGATGTGATTAGATTATATTTTGCTGGGAAAATCTCCATCTCAATTCCTTACAATATGCTCATTAAGCATCATGGACTGTTACATATTGACGATATAGAGAGGAAATGGGACAAATCCTTAAAAATTACTAAAGGACATATTCTTCAAAGTTTTAAACTAGTTGATCAAACGCAAGTCCTTATAGATTGGAGGGAATCGCACTTCAAGTTAACCAATTTGCTATATATTACACCAGTCAAAATGTCAAAATGGTACAAAAAGGAAGTTAATTGTCCCAAATGTAATGCTAGGAATGCAGACGAAATGCACTGTTTCTGGAGTTGCCCTAAAATAATGCAGTTCTGGAGTAAAGTATGTCTCTGGATGAATAAAGTGATTGCTTGTAATCTTATTCTTGAGCCGAGATATATATTCTTCCTTTTAAATCATGAGGACCCTTACTCGAATACGAGACTTATAAACACTATTATCCTAGTGGGACGCAATGTCATTCTCAGGAACTGGAAGTCCTCCCAGGATCCTAAATTCAAGGAGTTCTTAAACAAAATGCACAATCAGATTACTATGGAACAATTTAATTTAAGAGACTCTAGTGACAAGTCAATCCAAAGATTTTTCCTTAAATGGGAAAAAGTAATAATAACCTTCCCTCTAGATGCACAATTGCAGTTAATAGCCCCACTAAGGGAATCTTGCTGGTTTGTTCAGCACTTGGAACTTGGCTTATTTCCATCTAATTGGAAAATATAAAAAATTTTGTTTTTCCCTTTTTGCTTCCGTCTCTTTAAGAGATTTTGTCGTATATGTAATTTAGGCGCTTTTTTTTTTTTTTGCTGCTCGCCATATCGCCTTTAGTGTCCCTCTCCGCCACCCTGGGTTTCGGCTGATTGTCCACTCCAGGAGGTTCTATGGAGTTAGTTAGTAAGATTAATTTTCATTGACAACAAGATTTAAATGTCATTGTTTTTTGTGTAAAGGACCATAAGCATAAAGTGTATTGGAGTTTAATTTAATATGCTAATGTAGAATTGGTATTTTTCCCTTATTCTGTAATTGATGTGATAATAACTGATTTTCCTTGTCTTTTTTCTGTAGCCTCGAATGATATTTCAATAAAAAATAAAAAAAATAAAAATAAAATAAAATAAAAATAAAATAAAATTATTATCAGTGGATCTACTCTCTAAAGGATAATGTAAGATAGTGGGGACACATTTTATTAAGCTTCATGAAAGAATACATGAACAGACTAAAAAAATTTAAGACAACCACCATTATTTTATACTGTAAATACATGTAAAAAAAGTTATTAAAATGTTTGGAAACAATGTAACTGGGACCTTGTAGAATAAAGTCTGAGATATATGAGACAGACAACATTGGGCAAAAAGGACTAAAGGGAAAATCTCCTTATGTAATAATAGTAAATAATAATAATGGACTGTATAAAAATGTAGCCCAGCATAATATTTAATAAAAAATATCCTATGAAAGAAAACCCTTTATCCAAACTGCTTGGAACCTGATATATTGGACCCAGACAGTAGCCTTTTTATGCTGCTTAAAATCAACTGTTCTACTGACCAGTATTGTTCTTTAGGTAATTTAAAAAAGCATTCCCTCATTATGTAAATATGCCAGCCATATTAGAGAATGCTTCTTTATTTTTTTTTCCCATGTAACTTTAATTTTAGCATTTGTCCATGTCAGGGTGCCAGGAATCAGACTGAGACGAGAAGTGCAAAAATAATCACACCTTTATTAATAGCAAAAAATAATAAAAAGTCCACAAGTCAAATAACAAGCCAGGAATCAAAACCAGAGCTGGTAGTCAGACAAGCCGAGTCAGGAGCCAAAGCGAGTAGTCAGACGAGCCTGAATCAGGAACAAGGAGAACAGTAGAGTCAGGAACAAGCCAGGGATCAGGAACCAGGAAGGACGTCAGACAGCCAGGTAATACACAGGAGCTCTCACAAACAGGTCTGAGACAACACAAGGACAAAGCATAATGAACAGAGGCCCTTTAAATAATAAGTGATGACATCACAATTCTGAGACTGCATCCTGTCTCACATGGATGATGTAAACCAGTCTGGCCATAAAAGGAAGTGCAGGAAGTGAGCAGCATCCCCCACAATGCACCAAGTACCAATGACCCCTCGACCGCGGGAGGACAAAAGGCTTATTGGGGAAACGGGCATGGAAGGCACGGAGAAGGGCGGGAGCATGAACAGAGGAGGGAACCCATGAACGCTCCTCCGGACCGTAGCCCCTCCAATGAACCAAATACTGTACGCGGCCCCTGGACATACGAGAGTCAATAATGCTGCTGACCTCATACTCCTCATGGTTGTCAAAAAAGATAGGATGGGGACGAGGCAACACAGTGGTAAACCGATTACAAACCAATGGTTTCAAGAGGGAGACATGAAAAACATTGGAGATGCGCATTGCAGGAGGAAGGTCAAGAACGTAGGCCACAGGATTGACCCGTCGGAGTATTCGAAAAGGACCAACATAACAGGGAGCCAGTTTATTGAAAGGCACACAAAGGTTCAAGTTGCGGGAGGACAGCCAAACTCTCTCACCAACCTGGTAGGAAGATGCAGGCAGATGCCTACGTTCAGCCTGGAACTTTTGGCGCTGCATAGAACGATGAAGGCAATCCTGAATCTGCACCCACGTGGAACGGAGTTGCCGGAGATGCTCCTCCAAAGCCGGAATACCCTGAGACATGAATGAATCGGGCAACAAGGATGGTTGAAACCCATAATTCGCCATGAACGGGGATAACTTGGAGGAAGCATTAATAGCACTATTACGAGCAAACTCTGCCCAAGGTAACAGTTCAGACCAATTATTGTGGTGATCTGAGACATAGCAATGGAGGAACTGTTCCAGAGCTTGATTAGACCGTTCCGCAGCCCCATTGGATTGAGGGTGATATGCCGAGGAGAAGGAGAGCTGGATCCCCATTTGAGCACAAAAGGAACGCCAAAATCTGGAGACAAACTGGCTACACCGGTCCGACACTATCTCCTTGGATAACCCATGTAAACGGAAGACCTCACGGGCAAAAATTGAAGCAAGCTCCTGAGCGGTAGGCAACTTCTTCAAGGGAATGCAATGTGACATTTTAGAAAAACGTTCAACCACCATAAGGATAACAGTATTGCCATTGGAAACAGGGAGCTCAACAATGAAGTCCAAGGAAAGATGTGTCCAAGGACGCTCACCATTAGCAATAGGTTGAAGAAGACCCACAGGAAGACGTTGAGGAGTCTTATTCTGTGCACAAACTGAGCAGGAGGCAACATACGCAGCAACATCAGAACGAAGACCTGGCCACCAGAATTGTCGAGTGACAGACCAAATCATTTGGTTCTTGCCTGGGTGACCTGCGGCTTTAGGATAGTGGTAAGTGTGCAAAAGTTTAGTTTGAAGATTCTCAGGAACAAAACACTTACCACTAGGTTTCTCAGGAGGTGCATTGGTTTGTGCAGCCAGGATCTCCTCCCCCAAGGGAGAAGTCAAATTAGTACGTATGGTAGCCAAAATATGGTCAGGAGGTATAACTGGAGTAGGTACAGACTCCTCCTTGGACAGAGGTGAAAATTGTCGAGAGAGGGCATCAGCCCTAACATTCTTACTACCAGGCAGGTAGGAGACCACATAATTAAATCGAGACAAAAATAGCGCCCATCTGGCCTGTCGGGGCGACAAACGTTTTGCTTCAGATAGATAAGTTAAATTCTTGTGGTCAGTAAGAATGAGCACTGGCACACTAGTACCCTCGAGAAGATGCCTCCATTCCTTGAGTGCCAAAATTATGGCCAGTAATTCCCTGTCACCAATTTCATAATTGCACTCCGCTGGAGACAATTTCTTAGAGAAGAAACCACATGGATGCAAGGAACCGTCAGGCGTAGGACGTTGAGACAAGAGGGCACCTACTCCAGTCTCAGACGCATCGACCTTAAGAACGAAAGGCAGGACAGGGTTAGGATGAGCCAGAACTGGAGCGGCAGCAAAGGCAGTCTTAAGACTATCAAAGGCCTCAATGGCAGTAGGTGACCAATGGAGTGGATCATTCTCTTTACGGGTCATGTCTGTGATAGGTTTGACCAAGGAAGAAAAGTTTTTAATAAATTTTCTATAGTAATTGGCGAACCCCAAAAAACGTTGAATAGACCAAAGACCAACTGGGCGAGGCCACTGCAGAACTGCAGATAACTTGTCAGGATCCATGGAGAACCCTGCAACGGAGATAACATAACCTAGGAAGGTTACTTGAGTCTGATGGAACTCACATTTCTCAAGTTTACAAAACAGGCCGTTCTCACATAGTCTCTGAAGAACCCGTGTAACATCAGAACGATGAGCCTCAAGTGTGGGTGAGTGTATGAGGATGTCGTCTTAGTACACCACAACACACTGTTGCAACATATCTCATAGGACATCATTAATAAATTCCTGGAAAACAGCAGGAGCATTACATAGGCCAAAGGGCATTACAAGATACTCATAATGCCCGCTCCTGGTGTTAAATGCTGTTTTCCATTCGTGGCCCTCCTTGATCCTAACGAGATTGTACACTCCTCTCAAATCAAGCTTAGTAAAGACCGTAGCTCCCTTGAGGTGGTCAAAGAGTTCTGTAATGAGCGGAATAGGGTAAGTATTCTTAATGGTAAGACGATTAAGACCCCTATAATCGATGCATGGTCTTAACTCGCCATCCTTTTTATTAACAAAGAAGAAGCCAGCCCCTGCAGGAGAGCAGGATTTGCGGATGATCCCCCGCGACAGAGCATCGGAAACATACTCCTCCATAGCACAATTCTCTGCAACAGACAGAGGGTACACCCGGCCCCGAGGAGTAATGGCTCCGGGTTGCAGGTCTATGGCACAATCGTAAGACCGGTGAGGAGGCAACGTACCGGCATGCACCTTGTCAAAAACGTCTAGGAACTCTCGGTACTCCTCTGGCAATTGAGATACTGAAGAAGTGCACAAGACATTAACTGGTTTCTGAAGACATGTGGAAATACATTGCGAAGACCACGACAAAATTTCGGACCTGCGCCAGTCGAGACTGGGATTGTGCTTTTGGAGCCAGGGATAACCCAGAACAACCGGAAAATGTGGAGAGTTTATCACCTGGAACTGGAGGGTTTCAAAATGGAGAGCCCCAACAGCCATGGACAATGGAGCGGTTTCGTGAGTAACAAGTGCGGGCTGAAGGGGTCTGCCATCAATGGCCTCAATAGCAAGTGAAACGGATCGAGGCAAAACAGGAATGAAGTGCTTTTATACAAAAGTACTGTCAATTAAATAGCCCGCAGCACCGGAGTCAACAAGAGCCTGGGTGACTATGGAGGAGTCCACCCAGGAAAGGATAACCGTGACCAAAGGTTTCTCCTTTAGCGGTTCCGGGACAAGGATAAACCACCTAAGGTCTGCCCCCAACAGGACCTTAGGTGTGAGCATTTCCCGGCCGTGTAGGACAAGACTTCAAAAGGTTGCCCTGTAACCCACAATAGAGGCAGAGCCCCTACCTCCTCCTAAAGGCCCTCTCCGCCGCGGAGAGATGTGTGAATCCTAACTGCATTGGCTCAGCAGTACCTAGTGACTCGGGACCAGGAGGCATGGGAGGAGAGGGAGGCATGGGTGAGAACAAACACGTAGGAGACAACGGTACAGGAGGCTTCCGCAAGCGCTCCTTTAAAGAAGGCCTCTCACTTAGTCTGATGTCAATTAGGATCAAAAAAGACACCAATGCCTCGAGATCCTCTGGTAAATCTCTGGCAGCAAATTCATCTTTAATCGCATCAGAGAGCCCATGAAAGAAGACGGCAACAAGGGCTTCATTGTTCCAGCCTACCTCTGCTGCAAGCGTACGGAACTCAATGGCATACTGAGCAACCGATCTTGTACCTTGCTGAATGGACATGAGTAGTTTAGCAGCAGTGGAGGAGCGAGCTGGAACATCAAATACCCTTCGAAAGGAGGCCACAAATTCAGGGTAATTTGAAATCATAGGTTTATTAGTCTCCCACAAGGGATTAGCCCAGGCAAAAGCTGTGTCAGAGAGTAACAAGATAAGAAATCCCACCTTAGCTCTGTCAGAGAGAAATGCCTGAGGTAACATCTCAAAGTAAATGCCCACCTGGTTCAAAAACCCTCTGCACTGATTAGGATCGCCTCCATATCGCTGAGGTAGAGGTGCAGAACCGGACATGCTCCTGGTAGGCATAGGTGCAGCAGTGGAAACAGGGGCAGCCATAACTTGAAGGACACTTTGCAAATGTGCAGTGCGAGTCAGCAGGGTTTGCAGGTCTAGTGCAAATTGATCCAAGTGGTGGTCCTGTTCATCCATCCTGGAAATTATGCCAGGTAATAGTGGATTATTAGCACCATCAGGATTCATGTTCCTCGCGTAATGTCAGGGTGCCAGGAATCAGTCTGAGACAAGAAGTGCAAAAATAATCACACCTTTATTAATAGCAAAAAATAATAAAAAGTCCACAAGTCAAATAACAAGCCAGGAATCAAAACCAGAGCTGGTAGTCAGACAAGCCGAGTCAGGAGCCAAAGCGAGTAGTCAGACAAGCCGAGTCAGGAGCCAAAGCGAGTAGTCAGACGAGCCGGAATCAGGAACAAGGAGAACAGCAGAGTCAGGAACAAGCCAGGGATCAGGAACCAGGAAGGACGTCAGACAGCCAGGTAATACACAGGAGCTGTCACAAACAGGTCTGAGACAACGCAAGGACAAAGCATACTGAACAGAGGCCCTTTAAATAATAAGTGATGACATCACAATTCTGAGACTGCATCCTGTCTCACATGGATGATGTAAACCAGTCTGGCCATAAAAGGAAGTGCAGGAAGTGAGCAGCATCCCCCACAATGCACCACGTCAGGAAGAGAGGTGAGTAAAATGGCTGCCAGCAGCACATGGCAAACAAGTCAGGAAAAAACCCTGACAGTCCAAAACAAATGCTATTTTTTTTTTCAGTACAGTGGGAGATGTACTTACTCAACATCTAAGACTTCCATTCTCAAATTTCAGATTGTAACCATTTGTAATGACAGCTCACTTTATTTCAAATATATTTACTGCAAAAGTCTGCATAAAATACAGTACATGTTTAATAAGCAATGAAACTGTCATTTTACAAGTAAAAAGGTTTTATATTTATAGAGTAATCCAGGGGTACACTCCATTGAAAAGTGCCTTGAATATGTTTATTTTTTTCTCTTGTTGTTGCCAATTAGGATCAAATGTAAGAAGCATTTAAAATAAGGTATGAATATACATTGCACTGTCAGACCTCCCAGTCCCTAATTCTGAGCTTTGTCCCTATGAGAGTGTCATATGTCCCTATTTGCAGAATTTCACTTAGCCACACCTACAACACCCAAACACTCCCATGATTCCACCCACTATCGATCTGTGCCCCACCCCTCCTGACATGGCGCGTCACCCACAAAATGGAGATGACTCCCCCCCAACTTTTCCCTAGCCAAATGTTGGGATAGTTTTTTTATTAGCCTGTAGTATAAAACTAAGAAAACAAATGACAAAATTATTGAATACTTGGGAAAAAAATATAGATTATAGAACAGTATAAAATATTCTGAGATGTGATTGGATTGTATGGATTATCATTTATTTATTTTCAGGAGTACTACACTAATGGCTAGATTACGAGTTGTGCGTTAGGGTTAAAAAGCAGCGTTAAGAGGTCCTAACGCTGCTTTTTAACGCCCGCTGGCGTTGCAGGTACAGGTGTACCGCTCACTTGTTTGGCCAGACTCGGAAATACCGCAAATCCACTTACTTCAATTGTGTATCCTATATTTTCAATGGGACTTGCATAGCGCCGGTATTACGAGTCTAACCAAAAGTGAGCGGTAGACCCTCTCCTGTCAAGACTGATACCGCATTTAAAAGTCAGTAGTTAAGAGTTTTACACTACAACGCCGTAGCATAAAACTCTTAACTAAAGTGCTAAAAAGTACACTAACACCCATAAACTACCTATTAACCTGTAAACCGAGGCCCCCCCACATCGCAAACACTAAAATTTTTAACCCCTAATCTGCCGAACTGGACATCGCTGCCACTATAATAAACATATTAACCCCTAAACCGCCGCACCCCCGCATCGCAAACAGTAGTTAAATATTATTAACCCATAATCTGCCTGCCCTAACATTGCAGACACCTACCTACATTTATTAACCCCTAATCTGCTGCCCCCAACATTGCGGCCACTATATTAAATATATTAACCACTAAACCTAAGTCTAACCCGAAACCTAACCCCCCCTAACTGAAATATAATTTTAAGAAATCTAAATAAAATTACTATCATTAACTAAATTATTCCTATTTAAAACTAAATATTTACCTATAAAATAAACCCTAAGCTAGCTACAATATAACTAATAGTTACATTGTATCTATCTTAGGGTTTATTTTTATTTTACAGGCAACTTTGTATTTATTTTAACTAGGTACAATAGTTATTGAATAGTTATTAACTATTTAATAACTACCTAGTTAAAATAAATACAAATTTACCTGTAAAATAAAACCTAACCTATGTTACAATTACACCTAACACTACACTATAATTAAATTAATTACCTAAATTTAATACAATTAATTATAATTTAAATAAATTATCTACGAAAAAAAACAAACACTAAATTACAGAAAATAATAAAATAATTACAAGAATTTTAAACTAATTACACCTACTCTAATCCCCCTAACAAAATAAAAAAGCCCTACCCTACACTAAATTACAAATAGCCCTTAAAAGGGTCTTTTGCGAGGCATTACCCCAAAGTAATCAGCTCTTTTACCTGTAAAAAAAAATTACAAATACCCCCCCAACATTAAAACCCACCACCCACACAACCAACCCTACTCTAAAACCCACCCAATCCCCCCTTAAAAAAACCTAACACTAACCCCTTGAAGATCACCCTACCTTGAGAAGTCTTCACCCAACCGTGCCAAAATCCTCAATGAAGCCGGCAGAAGTGGTCCTCCAGATGGGCAGAAGAGGTCCTCCAGACGGGCAGAAGTCTTCATCCAGGCGGCATCTTCTATCTTCATCCATCCGGCGCGGAGCGGCTCCATCTTCAAGACATGTGACGCGGAGCATCCTCTTCAAATGACGGCCAACTGAAGAATGAAGGTTCCTTTAAATTACGTCATCCAAGATGTCGTCCCTTCAATTCCGATTGGCTGATAGAATTCTATCAGCCAATCGGAATTAAGGTAGGAAAAATCTGATTGGTTGATTTAATCAGCCAATCAGATTGAAGTTCAATCCGATTGGCTGATTGGATCAGCCAATAGAATTGAGCTCGCAGTCTATTGGCTGATTAAATCAACCAATCAGATTTTTCCTACCTTAATTCCGATTGGCTGATAGAATCCTATCAGCCAATCGGAATTTGAGGGACGCCATCTTGGATGATGTCATTTAAAGGAACCGTCATTCTTCTTTAGGACATCGGAAGAAGAGGTTGGCTCTGCGTCGGCTGGATAGAAGATGGCTCCGCTTCGTTTCGCTTCGGAAGGATGAAGATAGAAGATGCCGTCTGGATGAAGATGTCTGCCGGTCCGGATGTCCTCTTCTGCCCGGATAGGATGAAGAATTCTATCAGTCAATCTGAATTGAAGGGACGCCATCTTGGATGACGTCATTTAAAGGAACCTTCATTCTTCAGTCGGCCGTCGTTTGAAGAGATTGCTGCGCGTTAGATGTCTTGAAGATGGAGCCGCTCCGCGCCGGTTGGATGAAGATAGAAGATGCCGCCTGGATGAAGACTTCTGCCCGTCTGGAGGACCACTTCTGCCCGTCTGGAGGACCACTTCTGCCGGCTTTGTGGAGGTCTTCGGCCCGGTTGGGTGAAGACTTCAAGGTAGGGTGATCTTCAAGGGGTTAGTGTTAGGTTTTTTTAAGGGGGGATTGGGTGGGTTTTAGAGTAGGGTTGGTTGTGTGGGTGGTGGGTTTTAATGTTGGGGGGGTATTTTTTTTTTTTTTTTTTTTTACAGGTAAAAGAGCTGATTACTTTGGGGCAATGCCCCGCAAAAGGCCCTTTTAAGGGATATTTGTAATTTAGTGTAGGGTAGGGCTTTTTATTTTGGGGGGCTTTTTTATTTTGTTAGGGGGATTCGAGTAGGTGTAATTAGTTTAAAAATCTTGTAATTATTTTATTATTTTCTGTAATTTAATGGGTTTTTTTTCTGTACTTTAGATAATTTTTTTAAATTGTAATTAATTGTATTTAGTTTAGGTAATTTATTTAATTATAGTGTAGTGTAACTTAGTTTAGGTTTTATTTTACAGGTATATTTGTATGTATTTTAACTAGGAGGTTATAAAATAATTAATAACTATTTAATAACTATTGTACCTAGTTAAAATAAATACAAACTTACCTGTAAAATAAAAATAAACCCTAAGCTAGATACAATGTAACTATTAGTTATATTGTAGCTATCTTAGGGTTTATTTTATAGGTAAGTATTTAGTTTTAAATAGGAATAATTTAGTTAATTGTATTAATTTTATTTAGATTTATTGTAATTATATTTAAGTTAGGGGCGGTTAGGGTTAGACTTAGGTTTAGGGGTTAATAACTTTAATATAGTGGTGGCAAAGTTGTGGGCAGCAGATTAGGGGTTAATAAATTTAGTTAGGTTGCGGCGATGTTGGGGGCAGCAGATTAGGGCTTAATAAGTATAATGTAGGTGGCGGTGGTGTCCAGAGCAGCAGATTAGGGGTTAATAATATAATGCAGGTGTCGGCGATGTCGGTGGCAGAAGATTAGGGGTTAATAAGTGTAAGATTAGGGGTGTTTAGACTAGACTTGTGCATGGCCGAAAAATTTGGTTCGGTTCGGATCGATTCGGATGTTGTCGAATTTCGGTTCAGATCGATTCAAATTCGGAAAAATTTGAATGAATTTGTTTCATATTCGTTTCGGATTCATTCGGATTCGAATAAATTCGGCTGGATTTGGTTCGGTAATTCGGAATTTCGGTATGTGTTAGGTGTGATGTGCTGTGTATTAGACTAGTATTATGCACTGTATATTAGGTGTAACCCATAGCAGAGTGATATAACCTAATATACTGTACAATACTAGTGTAATCCATGGGCATCCGAATGTAACGAATAAATCCGAACTAATTCGGATTTATTCAGTAGATTCGGTACTACCGTAATTTGGAAATCCGAATCGATCCGAATCTCCGAATTTAAGAAATTTGTCCGAATCGAAACGCACATGTCTAGTTTAGACTCCGGGTTCATGTTAGGGTGTTAGGTGTAGACATTAAAAGTATTTCCCATAGGAATCAATGGGACTGCGTTAGGAGATTTACGCTGCTTTTTTGCAGGTGTTAGGTTTTTTTCAGCAGGCTCTCCCCCATTGATTCCTATGGGGAAATTGTGCACAAGCACGTTTTACCAGCTCACCGCTACTGTAAGCAGCGCTGGTATTGGGGTGAGATGTGGAGCTAAATTTTGCTCTACGCTCACTTTTTTGCGGCTAACGCCGGGTTTATAAAAATACGTAATACCAGCGTTGTCTGCAAGTGAGCGGAGAGGGAAAACTGCTCGTTAGCACCGCACACCTGTTAACGCAAAACTCGTAATCTAGGTGTAAGTTTATAAAAAGCTATAAATGTCAAGGAGGCGGTACAAATCATTGTTAACTAGTTATAAAAACACATTCGGCTAGATTACGAGTTCGGCGTTGGCTTTAAAAAGCAGCGTTAAGGGGTCCTAACGCTGCTTTTTAACGCCCACTGGTATTACGAGTCAGGGAGGTACAGGTGTACCGCTCACTTTTTTTTCTGCGAATTTTCCATACCGCAAATCCCTTTACGTCAATTGCGTATCCTATCTTTTTAATGGGATTTGCCTAATGCTGGTATTACAAGTCTTGGAGAAAGTGAGCGGTACAGCCTCTACCTCCAAGACTCCTACCGCATATAAAAGTCAGTAGTAAAGAGTTTTATGGGCTAACGCCGGAACATAAAGCTCTTGATTGAACTTCAATCCGATTGGCTGATTAAATCAACCAATCGGATTTTTCCTTCCTTAATTCTGATTGGCTGATAGAATCCTATCAGCCAATCGGAATTCGAGGGCCATCTTGGATGACGTCATTTAAAGGAACCGTCATTCTTCGTTAGGACATCGGAGGAAGAGGATGGCTCCGCGTCAGCTGGATAGAAGATGGCTCCGCTCCGGAAGGATGAAGATAGAAGATGCCGCCTGGATGAAGATGTCTGCCGGTCTGGATGTCCTCTTCTGCCCGCATAGGATGAACACTTCTGCCGGTCCGGATGTCCTCTTCTGCCCCATCGGTGCCCGGCTGGGTGAACACGGCTCAAGGTAAGGTGATCTTCAGTGGGGTAGTGTTAGGTTTTTTTAAGGGGGGATCGGGTGGGTTTTAGAGTAGGGGTGTGTGGGTGGTGGGTTGTAATGTTGGGGGGTATTGTATTTCTTTTTTTACAGGTAAAAGAGCTGATTACTTTGGGGCAATGCCCCGCAAAAAGCCCCTTTAAGGGCTGGTAAAAGAGCTGATTACTTTGCAATTTAGTTTAGGATAGGGAATTTTATTATTTTGGGGTGCTTTTTTATTTTATTAGGGGGATTAGATTAGGTGTAATTAGATTAAACTTCTTGTAATATTTTTTTATTTTTTGTAATTTAGTGTTTGTTTTTTTGTGATATAGTTTAGTTTATTTAATTGTATTTTAGTTTAGATAATTGTAGTTAATTTATTTAACTAATTTATTGATAGTGTAGTGTTAGGTGTAATTGTAACAGGTTAGGATTTATTTTACAGGTAATTTTGTAATTATTTTAACTAGGTAGCTATTAAATAGTATTGTACCTAGTTAAAATAAATACAAAGTTGCCTGTAAAATAAATATAAATCCTAAAATAGCTACAATGTAACTATTAGTTATATTGTAGCTATCTTATGGTTTATTTTATAGGTAAGTATTTAGTTTTAAATAGGAATAATTTATTTAATTATAGTAATTTTATTTAAATTATATTTAATTTAGGGGGGTGTTAGGGTTAGGGTTAGACTTAGGTTTAGGGGTTAATAACTTTATTATAGTAGCGGCGATGTTGGGGGCGGCAGATTAGGGGTTAATAATTGTAGGTAGGTGACGGCAATGTTAGGGACGGCAGATTAGGGGTTAATACATTTATTATAGTGGTGGCGATGTCCGGTCGACAGATTAGGGGTTACTAAATGTAGGTAGGTTGCAGCGACGTTGGGGGCGGCAGATTAGGGGTTAATAACTATAATATAGGTGTCGGCGATGTTAGGGGCAGCAGATTACGGGTTCATAGGGATAATGTAGGTGGCGGCGGTGTCTGGAGCGGCAGATTAGGGGTTAATAGTATAATGCAGGTGGCGACGATGTTGGGGGCGGCAGATTAGAGGTTAATAAGTGTAAGATTAGGGGTGTTTAGACTCGGGGTTCATGTTAGGGTGTTAGGTGTAGACTTAGAAAGTATTTCCCCATAGGAAACAATGGGGATGCGTTAGGAGCTGAACGTTGCTTTTTTGCAGGTGTTAGGTTTTTTTTCAGCCGTCTCAGCCCCATTGTTTCCTATGGGGAAATCGTGCACGAGCATGTTTTGCCAGCTTACAGCTACCGTAAGCAACGCTGGTATTACAGTGAGAAGTGGAGCTAAATTTTGCTCAACGCTCACTTTTCTGTGGCTAACGCAGCCATTCAGAAAACTTGTAATACCAGCGTTGTTTAAAGTGAGAGCTGGAAAAAAAAGGCTCGTTAGCACCGCAAGTTGTTACCGACAAAACTCGTAATCTAGCCGATTGTAAATATTGCGACATTGACAGTAAATCACTTTATAATATACTTAACAGAATCATTGTGAAAATAAGTTTTTTTTTGCATGTGATCAGATTTCTCATACCCCAATTCAGCACACCTCAGGACATCTTATAAATGTTGAAGAGATGTTAAAAACACCTGGTTGAAAATGTTTAATTTATACAGACGTGAAAATAGCATACCTATAATGAAAGCCAATAGTAAAAATGATTGTGAAGATAAAACTGTAAATGCTCCAGCCCCAAACACATATCACCTGCCTCGGTATGCCAGCCCATGGTGTAAGTGCAGCTACATATTTGATTAAGTTATATTAAATGGACATTAAACACTAATGCCTGGATTACCAGTTTTGTGTTAGGTGAATAAGCAGTGTTAACAGGTGCTAACGCTGTTTTTTTTACTACCGCTGGTATTATGAGTCTTGCAGGTTTAGGGTCACTGCACACTTTTTTGGCCTTACCGCAAAATGACTTACGTAAACTTTGTAAAGTGTTTTTTCTATGGGACTTTTCATACCGCTAGTATTACGAGTCTGTCCTGGGAGGCCAAAAAGTGAGCAGTACACCCTAAAACTTCAAGATTTCTACCGCATTTGAAAGTCAGTAGTTATGAGTTTTATGGTACAGCGCTGTAACATAAAACTCATAACTAAAGTGCTAAAAAGTACACTAACACCCATAAATTACCTATTAACCCCTAAACTGAGGCCCTCCCACATCGCAAACACTAAAATAAAATTATTAACCCCTAATCTGCCGCTCCGGACATCGCTGCCACCTACATTATACTTAATAACCCTTAATCTGCTGCCCCCAACATCGCCGACACCTACATTATATTTATTAACCCCTAATCTGCCGCCCCCAATGTCGCCGCAACCTACCTACACTTATTAACCCCTAATCTGCCGCCCCGATCACAGCCACTATAATAAACATATTAACCCCTAAACCGCACTCCCGCCTCGTAAACATTAGTTTATTATTATTAACCCCTAATCTGCCGTCCCTAACATCTCCGCCACCTACCTACATTTATTAACCCCTAATCTGCCGACCCCAACGTCACCACCACTATATTAAATGTATCAACCCCTAAACCTAAGTCTAACCCTAACACCCCCTAACTTAAATATAATGAAAAGAAATCTAAATAAATATTCCTATCATTAACTAAATTATTCCTATTTAAAACTAAATACTTACCTGTAAAATAAACCCTAAGATAGCAACAATATAACTAATAGTTACATTGTATCTAGCTTAGGGCTTATTTTTATTTTACAGGCAAGTTTGTATTTATTTTAACTAGGTAGAATAGTTATTAAATAGTTATTTAAACTATTAAAATAAAACCTAACCTAAGTTACACTAACACCTAAAACTACACTATAATTAAATACATTAACTAAATTAAATACTATTAAATAAATTAAATTATCTAAAGTACAACCCCCCCCACTAAATTACAGAAAATAAAAAGCAAATTACAGATATTTAAACTAAACTAATTACTAAAAGACCTGATTACTTTGGGGCAATGCCCTGCAAAAGGCCCTTTTAAGGGCTATTGGTAGTTTAGTTTAGGCTAGGGTTTATTTTTATTTTATTTTTTTTTGGGGGGGGGGGGCTTTTTTATTTTAATAGGGCTATTAGATTAGGTGTAATTAGTTTAAATATCTGTAATTTTTTATAATTTTCTGTAATTTTGTGGGGTTTTTTTTGTACTTTAGCTAATTTAATTTATTTAATTGTTGTTAATTTAGTTAATTTATTTAATTATAGTGTAGTTTTAGGTGTTAGTGTAACTTAGGTTAGTTTTTATTTTACAGGTACTTTTGTATTTATTTTAGCTAGGTAGTTATTAAATAGTTAATAACTATTTAGTAACTATTCTACCTAGTTAAAATAAATACAAATTTGCCTGTAAAATAAAAATAAACCCTAAGCTAGATACAATGTAACTATTAGTTATATTGTAGCTATCTTAGGCCTAGATTTGGAGTTCGGCGGTAAAAGGGCTGTTAACGCTCCGCGGGCTTTTTTCTGGCCGCACCATAAATTTAACTCTGGTATCGAGAGTTTAATCAAATGCTGCGTTAGGCTCCAAAAAAGGAGCGTAGAGCATTTTTACCGCAAATGCAACTCTCGATACCAGAGTTGCTTACGGACGCGGCCGGCCTCAAAAACGTGCTCTTGCACGATTCCCCCATAGGAAACAATGGGGCTGTTTGAGCTGAAAAAAAACCTAACACCTGCAAAAAAGCAGCGTTCAGCTCCTAACGCAGCCCCATTGTTTCCTATGGGGAAACACTTCCTACGTCTGCACCTAACACTCTAACATGTACCCCGAGTCTAAACACCCCTAACCTTACACTTATTAACCCCTAATGTGACGCCCCCGCTATCGCTGACCCCTGCATATTATTATTAACCCCTAATCTGCCGCTCCGTACACCGCCGCAACCAACGTTATCCCTATGTACCCCTAATCTGCTGCCCCTAACACCGCAGACCCCTATATTATATTTATTAACCCCTAACCTGCCCCCCACAACGTCGCCGACACCTACCTACACTTATTAACCCCTAATCTGCCGAGCGGACCTGAGCGCTACTATAATAAAGTTATTAACCCCTAATCCGCCTCACTAACCCTATCATAAATAGTATTAACCCCTAATCTGCCCTCCCTAACATCGCCGACACCTACCTTCAATTATTAACCCCTAATCTGACGACCGGAGCTCATCGCTACTATAATAAATGTATTAACCCCTAAAGCTAAGTCTAACCCTAACACTAACACCCCCCTAACTTAAATATAATTTACATCTTACGAAATAAATTAACTCTTATTAAATAAATTAATCCTATTTAAAGCTAAATACTTACCTGTAAAATAAACCCTAATATAGCTACAATATAAATTATAATTATATTATAGCTATTTTAGGATTAATATTTATTTTACAGGCAACTTTGTATTTATTTTAACCAGGTACAATAGCTATTAAATAGTTAAGAACTATTTAATAGTTACCTAGTTAAAATAATTACAAATTTACCTGTAAAATAAATCCTAACCTAAGATATAATTAAACCTAACACTACCCTATCAATAAAATAATTAAATAAAATACCTACAATTACCTACAATTAACCTAACACTACACTATCAATAAATTAATTAAACACAATTGCTACAAATAAATACAATTAAATAAACTATCTAAAGTACAAAAAATAAAAAAGAACTAAGTTACAGAAAATAAAAAAATATTTACAAACATAAGAAAAATATTACAACAATTTTAAACTAATTACACCTACTCTAAGCCCCCTAATAAAATAACAAAGCCCCCCAAAATAAAAAATTCCCTACCCTATTCTAAATTAAAAAAGTTACAAGCTCTTTTACCTTACCAGCCCTGAACAGGGCCCTTTGCGGGGCATGCCCCAAGAAGTTCAGCTCTTTTGCCTGTAAAAAAAAACATACAATACCCCCCCCCCAACATTACAACCCACCACCCACATACCCCTAATCTAACCCAAACCCCCCTTAAATAAACCTAACACTAAGCCCCTGAAGATCTTCCGACCTTGTCTTCACCATCCAGGTATCACCGATCCGTCCTGGCTCCAAGATCTTCATCCAACCCAAGGGGGGGTTGGCGATCCATAATCCGGTGCTGAAGAGGTCCAGAAGAGGCTCCAAAGTCTTCCTCCTATCCGGCAAGAAGAGGACATCCGGACCGGCAAACATCTTCTCCAAGCGGCATCTTCGATCTTCTTCCATCCGGTGCGGAGCGGGTCCATCTTGAAGCAGGCGACGCGGATCCATCCTCTTCTTCCGATGTCTCCCGACTAATGACGGTTCCTTTAAGGGACGTCATCCAAGATGGCGTCCCTCGAATTCCGATTGGCTGATAGGATTCTATCAGCCAATCGGAATTAAGGTAGGAATTTTCTGATTGGCTGATGGAATCAGCCAATCAGAATCTAGTTCAATCCGATTGGCTGATCCAATCAGCCAATCAGATTGAGCTCGCATTCTATTGGCTGTTCCGATCAGCCAATAGAATGCGAGCTCAATCTGATTGGCTGATTGGATCGGCCAATCGGATTGAACTAGATTCTGATTGGCTGATTCCATCAGCCAATCAGAAAATTCCTACCTTAATTCCGATTGGCTGATAGAATCCTATCAGTCAATCGGAATTCGAGGGACGCCATCTTGGATGACGTCCCTTAAAGGAACCGTCATTAGTCGGGAGACATCGGAAGAAGAGGATGGATCCGCGTCGCCTGCTTCAAGATGGACCCGCTCCGCACCGGATGGAAGAAGATCGAAGATGCCGCTTGGAGAAGATGTTTGCCGGTCCGGATGTCCTCTTCTTGCCGGATAGGAGGAAGACTTTGGAGCCTCTTCTGGACCTCTTCAGCACCGGATTATGGATCGCCAACCCCCCCTTGGGTTGGATGAAGATCTTGGAGCCAGGACGGATCGGTGATACCTGGATGGTGAAGACAAGGTAGGAAGATCTTCAGGGGCTTAGTGTTAGGTTTATTTAAGGGGGGTTTGGGTTAGATTAGGGGTATGTGGGTGGTGGGTTGTAATGTTGGGGGGGGGGGTATTGTATGTTTTTTTTTACAGGCAAAAGAGCTGAACTTCTTGGGGCATGCCCCGCAAAGGGCCCTGTTCAGGGCTGGTAAGGTAAAAGAGCTTGTAACTTTTTTAATTTAGAATAGGGTAGGGAATTTTTTATTTTGGGGGGCTTTGTTATTTTATTAGGGGGCTTAGAGTATGTGTAATTAGTTTAAAATTGTTGTAATATTTTTCTTATGTTTGTAAATATTTTTTTATTTTCTGTAACTTAGTTCTTTTTTATTTTTTGTACTTTAGATAGTTTATTTAATTGTATTTATTTGTAGCAATTGTGTTTAATTAATTTATTGATAGTGTAGTGTTAGGTTAATTGTAGGTAATTGTAGGTATTTTATTTAATTATTTTATTGATAGGGTAGTGTTAGGTTTAATTATATCTTAGGTTAGGATTTATTTTACAGGTAAATTTGTAATTATTTTAACTAGGTAACTATTAAATAGTTCTTAACTATTTAATAGCTATTGTACCTGGTTAAAATAAATACAAAGTTGCCTGTAAAATAAATATTAATCCTAAAATAGCTATAATATAATTATAATTTATATTGTAGCTATATTAGGGTTTATTTTACAGGTAAGTATTTAGCTTTAAATAGGATTAATTTATTTAATAAGAGTTAATTTATTTCGTAAGATGTAAATTATATTTAAGTTAGGGGGGTGTTAGTGTTAGGGTTAGATTTAGCTTTAGGGGTTAATACATTTATTATAGTAGCGATGAGCTCCGGTCGTCAGATTAGGGGTTAATAATTGAAGGTAGGTGTCGGCGATGTTAGGGAGGGCAGATTAGGGGTTAATACTATTTATGATAGGGTTAGTGAGGCGGATTAGGGGTTAATAACTTTATTATAGTAGCGCTCAGGTCCGCTCGGCAGATTAGGGGTTAATAAGTGTAGGCAGGTGTCGGCGACGTTGAGGGGGGCAGATTAGGGGTTAATAAATATAATATAGGGGTCGGCGGTGTTAGGGGTAGCAGATTAGGGGTACATAGGGATAACGTAGGTGGCGGCGATTTGCGGTCGGAAGATTAGGGGTTAATTATTTTAAGTAGCTTGCGGCGACGTTGTGGGGGGCAAGTTAGGGGTTAAGAAATATAATATAGGGGTCGGCGGGGTTAGGGGCAGCAGATTAGGGGTACATAAGTATAACGTAGGTGGCGGTCGGCAGATTAGGGGTTAAAAATTTTAATCGAGTGGCGGCGATGTGGGGGGAGCTCGGTTTAGGGGTACATAGGTAGTTTATGGGTGTTAGTGTACTTTAGGGTACAGTAGTTAAGAGCTTTATAAACCGGCGTTAGCCAGAAAGCTCTTAACTCCTGCTATTTTCAGGCGGCTGGAGTTTTGTCGTTAGAGCTCTAACGCTCACTTCAGAAACGACTCTAAATACCAGCGTTAGAAAGATCCCATTGAAAAGATAGGCTACGCAAATGGCGTAGGGGGATCTGCGGTATGGAAAAGTCGCGGCTGAAAAGTGAGCGTTAGACCCTTTAATCACTGACTCCAAATACCAGCGGGCGCCCAAAACCAGCGTTAGGAGCCTCTAACGCTGGTTTTGACGGCTACCGCCGAACTCCAAATCTAGGCCTTAGGGTTTATTTTACAGGTAAGTATTTAGTTTTAAATAGGAATAATTTAGTTAATGATAGGAATATTTATTTAGATTTCTTTTAATTATATTTAAGTTAGGGGGTGTTAGGGTTAGGGTTAGACTTAGGTTTTGGGGTTAATACATTTAATATAGTGGCGGCGACATTGGGGGCGGCAGATTAGGGGTTATTTAATCTAGGTAGGTTGTGGCGATGTTAGGGACGGCAGATTAGGGGTTAATAATATTTAACTAATGTTTGCGAGGCGGGAGTGCGGTGGTTTAGGGGTTAATATGTTTATTATAGGGGTTAATAAGTGTAGGTAGGTTGCGGCGACATTGGGGCAGCAGATTAGGGGTTAATAAATATAATGTAGGTGTCGGCGATGTTGGGGGCAGCAGATTAGGGGTTAATAAGTATAATGTAGGTGGTAGCGGTGTCCGGAGCGGCAGATTAGGGGTTAATAAATATAATGCAGGTGTCGGCGATGTCGGGACGGCAGATTAGGGGTTAATAAATGTAAGATTAGGGGTGTTTAGACTCCGGGTTCATGTTAGGGTGTTAGGTGTAAACATAAAATGTATTTTCCCATAGGAATCAATGGGGCTGCGTTACTCAGTTTTACGCTGTTTTTTTGCAGGTGTTAGACTTTTTTTCAGCCGGCTCTCCCCGTTGATACCTATGAGGAAATCGTGCACGAGCATGTTATACCAGCTCACTGCTGACTTAAGCAGCACTGGTATTGGAGTAAAATTTGGAGCAAAATTTTGCTCTACGCTCACTTTTTGCATTTTAACGCCGGGTTTCTGAAAACTCGTAATACCAGCGTTGCATGAAAGTGAGCGGTGAGA
Source organism: Bombina bombina (assembly GCF_027579735.1). NCBI lineage: Eukaryota > Metazoa > Chordata > Amphibia > Anura > Bombinatoridae > Bombina > Bombina bombina. Next base: position 789,426,915 of record NC_069500.1, read on the forward strand.
GTAACGTGCAAGTTAATACCTCACCCTGATTACCGCAAAACTCGTAATCTAGGCGTAAATAAATAATTGATAGAAATGCATTTAGAACAAATATTAGCCGGAATATAATATATACAAGTATTTTTTTGTAAAATTACATTGCTTTTTTAAATATTGAAAAAATAACAGAATTTATGCTTACCTGATAAATTACTTTCTCCAACGGTGTGTCCGGTCCACGGCGTCATCCTTACTTGTGGGATATCTCTTCCCCAACAGGAAATGGCAAAGAGTCCCAGCAAAGCTGGCCATATAGTCCCTCCTAGGCTCCGCCCACCCCAGTCATTCGACCGACGGACAGGAGGAAATATATATAGGAGAAACCATATGGTACCATGGTGACTGTAGTTAGAGAAAATAATTCATCAGACCTGATTAAAAAACCAGGGCGGGCCGTGGACCGGACACACCGTTGGAGAAAGTAATTTATCAGGTAAGCATAAATTCTGTTTTCTCCAACATTGGTGTGTCCGGTCCACGGCGTCATCCTTACTTGTGGGAACCAATACCAAAGCTTTAGGACACGGATGAAGGGAGGGAGCAAATCAGGTTACCTAAACGGAAGGCACCACAGCTTGCAAAACCTTTCTCCCAAAAATAGCCTCCGAAGAAGCAAAAGTATCAAATTTGTAAAATTTGGCAAAAGTGTGCAGTGAAGACCAAGTCGCTGCCTTACATATCTGGTCAACAGAAGCCTCGTTCTTGAAGGCCCATGTGGAAGCCACCGTGGCCGGACTTTTGGCCGACGGACACTTGGCCGAAGGACACTTGGCCGACGGACATTTGGCTGACGGACATTTGGCCGAAACACAAGTGGCTGTCAGATAACAGTCCGGCATAAGATAGATAGATTTGATAGATAGATAGATACATAGATTAGATAGATAGATCAATAGATGCAATAGATACATTTGATAGATACGATAGATAGATAGATTTGATAGATAAATAGATAGATTTGATAGATAGATAGTTTCCCAGACAGAGAATTACAAAACGTGCGGCCTAGGACCCATGGTAAGGTTCCCAGAGGCAGTTGCGGCGCCCGAGGCTGTGATTAGAACAGAGCACTCTGGTAACGCATCTGCCCTCGGCCGAAATCGGAACATTCTTTAGCTTTCTGTCTGTCAGCCAAATGTCTGTCGGCCAAATGTCCGTCTGCCAAATGTCCTTCTGCCAAAAGTCTTTCTGCATTTTGTCAGAGCACCGGAAGCCACAGCCCTAGTGGAGTGAGCTGTGATTCTTTCAGGAGGCTGCCGTCCGGCAGTCTCATAAGCCAATCGGATGATGCTTTTAAGCCAAAAGGAAAGAGAGGTAGAAGTCGCTTTTTGACTTCTCCTTTTACCAGAATAAACAACAAACAAGGAAGATGTTTGTCTGAAATCTTTTGTAGCCTCTAAATAGAATTTTAGAGCACGGACTACGTCCAAATTGTGTAACAAACGTTCCTTCTTTGAAACTGGATTCGGACATAAAGAAGGTACAACTATCTCCTGGTTAATATTTTTGTTAGAAACAACCTTAGGAAGGAAACCAGGCTTAGTACGCAAAACCACCTTATCTGCATGGAACACCAGATAGGGCGGAGAACACTGCAGAGCAGATAACTCTGAAACTCTTCTAGCAGAAGAAATTGCAACCAAAAACAAAACTTTCCAAGATAGTAACTTAATATCTATGGAATGTAAAGGTTCAAACGGAACCACTTGAAGAACTGAAAGAACTAGATTTAGACTCCAGGGAGGAGTCAAAGGTCTGTAAACAGGCTTGATCCTAACCAGAGCCTGAACAAATGCTTGAACATCTGGCACAGCTGCCAGTCTTTTGTGTAGTAAGACAGATAAAGCAGAGATCTGTCCCTTTAGAGAACTTGCAGATAATCCTTTCTCCAAACCTTCTTGTAGAAAGGAGAGAATCTTAGGAATTTTTATCTTATTCCATGGGAATTCTTTGGATTCACACCAACAGATATATCTTTTCCATATTTTATGGTAAATCTTTCTAGTTACCGGTTTTCTGGCCTGAACCAGAGTATCTATCACAAAATCTGAAAACCCACGATTCGATAGTATCAAGCGTTCAATCTCCAAGCCGTCAGCTGGAGGGAGACCAGATTTGGATGTTCGAATGGACCCTGAACAAGAAGGTCCTGTCTCAAAGGTAGCTTCCATGGTGGAACCGATGACATATTCACCAGGTCTGCATACCAAGTCCTGCGTGGCCACACAGGAGCTATCAAGATCACCGAGGCCCTCTCCTGATTGATCCTGGCTACCAGCCTGGGAATGAGAGGAAACGGTGGAAATACATAAGCTAGGTTGAAGGTCCAAGGTGCTACTAGTGCATCTACTAGAGTCGCCTTGGGATCCCTGGATCTGGACCCGTAGCAAGGAACCTTGAAGTTCTGACGAGACGCCATCAGATCCATGTCAGGAATGCCCCATAATTGAGTTATTTGGGCAAAGATCTCCGGATGGAGTTCCCACTCCCCCGGATGGAATGTCTGACGACTCAGAAAATCCGCCTCCCAGTTTTCCACACCTGGGATGTGGATCGCAGACAGGTGGCAGGAGTGATCCTCCGCCCATTGAATTATTTTGGTCACTTCTTTCATCGCCAGGGAACTCCTTTTTCCCCCCTGATGAATGATATACGCAACGGTCGTCATGTTGTCTGATTGGAACCTTATGAATCTGGCCTTTGTTAGTTGAGGCCAAGCTCTGAGAGCATTGAATATCGCTCTCAGTTCCAGAATGTTTATCGGGAGAAGAGACTCTTCCCGAGACCATAGACCCTGAGCTTTCAGGGATTCCCAGACCGCGCCCCAGCCCACTAGACTGGCGTCGGTCGTGACAATGACCCACTCTGGTCTGCGGAAGCTCATTCCCTGGGACAGATGGTCCAGGGTCAGCCACCAACGGAGTGAATCTCTGGTCTTCTGATCTACTTGAATCATTGGAGACAAGTCTGTATAGTCCCCATTCCACTGTTTGAGCATGCACAGTTGTAATGGTCTTAGATGAATTCGTGCAAAAGGAACTATGTCCATTGCTGCAACCATCAACCCTACTACTTCCATGCACTGTGCTATGGAAGGACGAGGAAAAGAATGAAGAACTTGACAAGTGCTTAGAAGTTTTGACTTTCTGACCTCTGTCAGAAAAATCCTCATTTCTAAGGAATCTATTATTGTTCCCAAGAAGGGAACTCTTGTCGACGGAGACAGAGAACTTTTTTCTATGTTCACCTTCCATCCGTGTGATCTGAGAAAGGCCAGAACGATGTCTGTATGAGCCTTTGCTTTTGACAGGGACGACGCTTGTATTAGAATGTCGTCCAAGTAAGGTACTACTGCAATGCCCCTCGATCTTAGAACCGCTAGAAGGGACCCTAGTACCTTTGTGAAAATCCTTGGAGCAGTGGCTAACCCGAATGGGAGGGCCACAAACTGGTAATGCTTGTCCAGAAAAGCGAACCTTAGGAACTGATGATGTTCTTTGTGGATAGGAATATGTAGGTGCGCATCCTTTAGATCCACGGTAGTCATAAATTGACTTTCCTGGATAGTGGGTAGAATCGTTCGAATGGTTTCCATCTTGAACGATGGTACCCTGAGAAATTTGTTTAGGATCTTCAAATCCAAAATTGGTCTGAAAGTTCCCTCTTTTTTGGGAACTACGAACAGATTGGAATAAAATCCCATTCCTTGTTCCTTTATTGGAACTGGGTGTATCACTCCCATCTTTAACAGGTCTTCTACACAATGTAAGAACGCCTGTCTCTTTATTTGGTTTGAGGATAAGTGAGACATGTGGAACCTTCCCCTTGGGGGTAGTTCCCTGAATTCCAGGAGATAACCCTGAGAAACTATTTCTAGCGCCCAGGGATCCTGAACATCTCTTGCCCAAGCCTGAGCAAAGAGAGAGAGTCTGCCCCCCACTAGATCCGGTCCCGGATCGGGGGCTACTCCTTCATGCTGTTTTGTTAGCAGCGGCAGGCTTCTTGGCCTGCTTACCCTTGTTCCAGCCTTGCATCGGTTTCCAGGCTGGTTTGGGTTGTGAGGCATTACCCTCTTGCTTAGAGGATGCAGAATTAGAGGCCGGTCCGTTCCTGAAATTGCGAAAGGAACGAAAATTAGACTTATTTTTGGCCTTGAAAGGCCTATCTTGTGGAAGGGCGTGGCCCTTTCCCCCAGTGATGTCTGAAATAATCTCTTTCAATTCTGGTCCAAATAGAATTTTACCTTTGAAAGGGATGTTAAGCAATTTTGTCTTGGATGACACATCCGCTGACCAAGACTTTAGCCAAAGCGCTTTGCACGCCACGATAGCAAACCCTGAATTTTTCGCCGCTAATCTAGCTAATTGCAAAGCGGCATCTAAAATAAAAGAGTTAGCCAACTTAAGTGCGTGAACTCTGTCCATAACCTCCTCATATGGAGTCTCTCTACTAAGCGAGTTTTCTAGTTCCTCGAACCAGAACCACGCTGCTGTAGTGACAGGAACAATGCACGAAATGGGTTGTAGAAGGTAACCTTGCTGTACAAAAATCTTTTTAAGCAAACCCTCCAATTTTTTATCCATAGGATCTTTGAAAGCACAACTATCTTCGATAGGAATAGTAGTGCGTTTGTTTAGAGTAGAAACTGCCCCCTCGACCTTAGGGACTGTCTGCCATAAGTCCTTTCTGGGGTCGACCATAGGAAATAATTTCTTAAATATAGGGGGGGGAACAAAAGGTATGCCAGGCTTTTCCCACTCCTTATTTACTATGTCCGCCACCCGCTTGGGTATAGGAAAAGCTTCGGGGTGCACCGGAACCTCTAGGAACTTGTCCATCTTGCATAATTTCTCTGGAATGACCAAGTTGTCACAATCATCCAGAGTAGATAACACCTCCTTAAGCAGTGCGCGGAGATGTTCTAATTTAAATTTAAATGTCACAACATCAGGTTCAGCTTGTTGAGAAATTTTTCCTGAATCTGAAATCTCCCTTTCTGACAAAACCTCCCTCATGGCCCCTTCAGATTGGTGTGAGGGTATAACAGAACAATTATCATCAGCGCCCTCCTGCTCTTCAGTGTTTAAAACAGAGCAATCGCGCTTTCTCTGATAAGTAGGCATTTTGGATAAAATATTTGCTATGGATTTATCCATTACAGCTGTTAATTGTTGCATGGTAATAAGCATTGGCGCACTAGATGTACTAGGGGCCTCCTGTGTGGGCAAAACTGGTGTAGACACAGTAGGAGATGATGTAGTATCATGTTTACTCCCCTCATCTGAGGAATCATCTTGGGCAATTTCATTATCTGTGGCAGTACTGTCCTTACTTTGTTTGGACGCTATGGCACAATTATCACATAAATTTAAATGGGGAGACACATTGGCTTTCATACATATAGAACATAGCTTATCCGAAGGCACAGACATGTTAAACAGGCTTAAACTTGTCAACAAAGCACAAAAAACGTTTTAAAACAAAACCGTTACTGTCTCTTTAAATTTTAAACAGAAAACACTTTATTACTGAATATGTGAAAAAGTATGAAGGAATTGTTCAAAAATTACCAAAATTTCACCACAGTGTCTTAAAGCATTAAGAGTATTGCACACCAAATTTCAGAGCTTTAACCCTTAAAATAACGGAACCAGAGCCGTTTACAAATTTAACCCCTATACAGTCCCAGCTATAGCCTTTGCTGAGACCCAACCAAGCCCAGAGGGGAATACGATACCAATTGACGCCTTCTAGAAGCTTTTCCAGCAAATTTCAGATCCTCGCACATGCATCTGCATGCCCTGCTCTCAAAAAACAACTGCGCAGTAATGGCGCGAAAATGAGGCTCAGTCTACAACTAGGAAGGCCCCCTGACTGGAAAAGGTGTCTAACATAGTGCCTGCCGTTTAATAAACGTTCCCCAAGTTTATAAATGTGAATTGTCAGCATAAATATGAATAAAATGCCCAAATAAAGCAATCGATTTAGCCCATAAAAATGTCTACCAGTTTTTTAGCCCATATTAAGCCCTTTATTCTGTTTGTTTGACTAAGAAAATGGCTTACCGGTCCCCATGAGGGGAAATGACAGCCTTCCAGCATTACATGGTCTTGTTAGAAATATGGCTAGTCATACCTTAAGCAGAAAAGTCTGCTAACTGTTTCCCCCAACTGAAGTTACTTCATCTCAACAGTCCTATGTGGAAACAGCAATCGATTTTAGTTACTGTCTGCTAAAATCATCTTCCTCTCACAAACAGAAATCTTCATCCTTTTCTGTTTCAGAGTAAATAGTACATACCAGCACTATTTTAAAATAACAAACACTTGATAGAAGAATAAAAACTACATTTAAACACCAAAAAACTCTTAACCATCTCCGTGGAGATGTTGCCTGTGCAACGGCAAAGAGAATGACAGGGGTGGGCGGAGCCTAGGAGGGACTATATGGCCAGCTTTGCTGGGACTCTTTGCCATTTCCTGTTGGGGAAGAGATATCCCACAAGTAAGGATGACGCCGTGGACCGGACACACCAATGTTGGAGAAAAGGGTAATATTCTAATGTCCATAAAACAGTGGATGTCGCCATATTGTAGCTTAGGTTTCTTTTTTTGCTAAGGTCATTTAGGGACAGTTATAAATAGCTTACTAGAGTGTGCAACCAATGTGTGGATTACAGCTGTGTCTGCACTTCAAATTTTAACAGGGATTTGGAGAGGCCAACTATATTCAGGATTATGAATACTGTTGATCAGTGTTACTATGTGTGTGCTGTCCAGGGTTGAAATTCATGTTCCTACCTGCACACCCTGCAGAAAGTATAAATCATAAGTGTCCAGAGAAACATGGCTGAGGTGGCAACCCTACATGTAAGGTGCAGTCAGAATATTGAGGAGCTACATACACAACTTCACAAGACAGATAACAAATTTACATATACATAAAAACAGATTATAAAGTTAGTAGCAAGGAACCCAATATTATGAACTGTGACTATGCAATTTGTAAAACCCTGCTATCACATATAAATATAGAACTAGCTCCGCTCTGCACACACTATACCTGGCACAGGTTAATCCCGGTTTAGCAGCAGCAGGTATCACTATGTTTTGCTATAGTATATAAGTATAGATTTACCCCTGTTCTGAACAAACTGTACCTGGCACATATGGTCCCTGTAGACAGGCATTGATCACAACCATGATGATCACCAGAGCTATCCTACCTCACTCTTCAGCCACTAAGGACTGCTTTAGCTCTGTAATACTGCTGGTCAGTAAATAAAAGCAAGTGAAGGCAGGCAACCATAGAAGTTTGTATGTGAGACAGCTTACGGTAGGGGTGGAGTCAGCGTCTGTATGGTGGCGCAGCACTTGGATTGTAAAGAGCACCAAACATCTTACCCCTGTTGCTCAAATCCATAGGTGGTGGAAAGATCACACGTGTGGTTGTGGGACCGGAACAGGTCCAAGCACTGGGAAAGCTGTCTAAGCCGAATGGTTCGGTAAGCTGAGCCACTTCCATCCTGTAACGGAGGATTGTACAGAGGACTGTACCAAGGAAGAAGACCGACGAAATTCCAGCTATAAGAGACTAGAGTGTCTGTCGACCTACTGCAAGATGTGGGCCTAAGGTGGCGTGGTCGAGGTATAAGTAATACGTGGATATCTACGGCACGGATCTAAAGTAAGAGAAACTATTTACAAGTGTAACAAGGGAGTGATGGAGGAGAAAGGAGCACACCCCTGAATGTCTCTGAGGCCGGCTGAGAGTGGAGGTTGTATGGAGAGTATTCTAGATCTCTGCTGATTACTAACAAGTAAAGTTAGGAAGAGGAATGTATGAATGGCCAAGGAAAAAGATGTCTAAACTGCAAGTATACCCCCCCCCAAAAAAATCCGCTGTATTTGTGGGCTTGTTTTGTTTAAAAGAACCGAATTGTTGAAGATTGATCTATAAAATAGCTCCTAAGTTGGAGGAAAACAGCTTAGAATTTTGTTTAAATTATAAAGTTCCTAGGACAGGACTTTCTGTGTACTGCAGATAATAACTGTGTTACAACACCTGAGTTTTTTGTTTAAAAGAGCTGAAGTGCCGAAGATTGACCTGTAAAATATCTCCTAAGTTGGAGGAAAACAGCTTAGAATTTTGTTTAATTATAAAGTGCCTGGGAAAGGACTTTCTGTGTACTGCTGGTAAGAACTGTGCTACAACACCTGAGTTTTTGTTTAAAATAGCTGAAGATTGACCTATAAAATATCCCCTAAATTGGAGGAAAGCTGCTTAGGATTTTGTTTAATTATAAAGTCCAGGGGACAGGAATTTCTGTGTACTGCTGGTAATAATCATGCTACAACAGAAAAAACAAAAACCAGGAACATACAGATGTGGGGTGAGTAGGTGTGGAATGTGTAGTTTCATCAAAACAGGCAATTCCTTTACAAATCATAATGGATCTAAATCATTTACAATGAAATATAAAAGTAATTGCGGCACTAATTACGCCGTTTATCTCCTTAGTTGTAAATGTAACCTTATTTATATTGGTAGAACGAAAAGGAACGTACGCACCAGGCTTAGCGAGCATGTCAATAACATTAAGATAGGCCTAACTACACATAGTGTATCAGAACATTTTAGGCTGTACCACAACAAAGACCCTAGCTCTTTGAAAATACAAATAATAGACTGGATTCCAGCAAACAAATATCCTAATAGACTCCTCACACTGAGACGCAGGGAGTCATATTGGATTTACCAACTTGATTCTATGCAGCCTCACGGTCTTAACGTTGATCTAGACTTACAAGCTTTTATGTGACATTCTGCTTAAACTTTAACATTATTAAATAACAATAGGGAGCTGTGAATGGATATAACTTCAATCCTTTCACACATATAACCTATGGTACACACAGTCTATATTTAGGGAATGTGGGAATCAAATCTCTTTTAGTCTTTTCAGACTTTGTAATTTTCATTTTTATTTGGCACCACATATCTGTAAGAGGTTTCATGCACACTACTAATGTTTAGGTGGTGGACTCTACCGTGTTTTTATTTTAACTGCAATTTTTAGGGCAAATGTAATTTTTTTATTAAGCATTTTTTATTAAGTATTTTTTATAAGGCATGTTTTATGTATCTTTTTTAGGCTATTTTAGGAATGATTCTATTAAGAACTTTTTAGAGTGATTATTCTGATACAATTGGTACTGTTACAAACATATATTTTGTATGTTTTGTTGTGAGTCTGCTTGTGCAATAGTTGTAACAATCAGGATCTCGTTAAACTGTCATTGCATTCAGCCTTTCAAAATAATTATGCACACACAGCAGGATTAATGATTGGCTGAGAACCTTTTTTCCAATCACAGTGGCTCTTTTATAAAGCTGGTTTGAGCCCTGTGTTGCATTCAGTTCATTTTTATTTTTACTATACTCTTGAAAAAGTCTGAGCGAACTCAGACGAAACGTACTTAGTTATTTGTACTTTACCAGTAGTAATTTTAGTTCCAGCACCTTTCACCCAGACTTGGTATTTTCCGACTGAGATGTTCGTGCCTGGGCTGTGAATTCTATTACCAAACTGGAGGGATCATTTTACATCTATATTGCTGTTTTATCTTCTAAACGTTTATGAGTATGTATTGTGTACTTGCACTTATGTCCTAATAAATTATCCTGCACTTGAATTGGGCTGCGCTTGTCTTCTATTCTGTCCTAATAATCGTGCTACAACACCTGACTTTAAGTGTATAAAGTTATTTCACAAGCACAAGGGTCTAAGAATTGGACTGTATGGCAGTATTTTCCTTTTTTTTTCTATTTTTCTGCAAGAAGTCATTATACATTATCTGTACCCATGCGAATCCAGGGGAGAAACCGGATTAAAATAAAAAATTGCATAATATTGTATATGTGACTGATATTATCTACTTAATCTGAGAATTGTATATTTTATATGAGTAACTGGATGGTAGTTAATTTGTAATACAAGTATAGTCAAATCTTTTTTTTCGATTTATTGGTCCTAGCAAGATACTTAAAAATGTTTATTGCCCAAGGGAAATCATGGTGGAAGAACTTGTTGATATTTGCTGTATATATGAGTCTTTGGTTATTTAAAAAGAGCTGAAGATTGATATCTCTTAAACTAGAGTAAAACAGCTCAGAGTTAGGATTAGTCGCAAAGTTTATGGGACAGGGGTTTCTGTATACTAAGGGTAATAGATATATTACAAAGCACCTAATTTTAATTGGGCAAATTTATTGTGTAAGCATTAGGGGTTCCAAAATTGGATTGGACAATAGTATTTTCTTCTGTGTTTTCAGGAGATCTCAGGGAAGAAACGGGGTTAATGGGAAACTCAATAATATGGTATATGTGATTGATATTATTTGCTTGAGCTGAGAACTGCATATTTGATATGATTAATTGAAGGATAGTCCAGTGCCAACACAAGTATAGCTAGATCTCCTTTGTATTTACTGGTTCAAGCAGGATTTTCAAATATAAAAGGTTTGCTAGGTGGTTTCATATTTGTTGTGGGTTTTTCTGTCCCTCAACAAATTATATATAAAATTATAGGCTTGAAGATATTGAGTAAGGTTACTAGAGAATTAATTAGAGCAAAAATATTGACTAAAGAGCATATTGTTGCCAGTAACCGGGAAATATTTCCACAAATAACCCTTATAAGCTTTAGGGCGTACTTGTAGAGAATAAAGCAGGTGGATTTAATTACCTTTGGGTATTATAAGTGCACTAAGCACAAGAAAATATCACCAGTGGCCGAAATTGGTTTATTAGTAAAAGTTACACGGATTACACTTTTTTACTCACCTTATATGCTTAGTTTTGTATAAAAAAAAAATATTTATTTTTTATCTCACATTGTATTGCTTGTTTGTACCTAATTTGTTGAAACAGGAAAACTTTTTAAGTGACATATGGAAAGATTCATAACTCACATTCACCCACAATGCCGCCCAAACAGAAAGATACAAAAAAAAAATAAGCAAAATGACAAGAGTATAGATAATTCTGGTGAAAGGGTCGAGTATGCCTCTAATAAAAGAGAGTCTACAGTATTACTTAAACAGATGTCAGAAATCTTTATGCCACAGTTCGAAACGTTAAAATTGGAAATGATTAATCTAACCAGTGAAATTAGACAATTTTCAACAAGAATGATAGAAATGGAAAACAGAATCTATGATATCGAAGATAGGGCTAACATGCAAGAGCAATTGACTTCTGAGCAAGATAAAAAAATAGCACTATGGAAATGAGATTGGATGAAGCAGAGGATAGAGCTAGACGTAACAACCTCAGAATAATTGGTATCCCGGAAACATTAGAATATCAAGATTTATTGGCATTTTCTGCCAAAAAAATTACCCCTATTATTAGGATTTCATACAGATCAATTACCATTAAAAATTGAGAGAGCACACAGAGTAGGTTTTGTGCGGAAAAATCCAGATGGTACTCTGAAAAATAGAGCTGTTTTAATTACATTTTTGAAATGTCAAGATAAATTAAACACACTTATATCGTAAGATGAACAATTTTTCAATAGATCAGCAAGAAATACTAATCTTTCAGGATTTCTCTATAGAAACCTTGCGCAAAAGAAAAGAGATGTCACCATTCTGCTCCAGACTTATACAAAATGGTATAAATGTTAGAATTCCAGCAAAGCAAGTCCTGGAAAAGAATGGTGATAAATTAACCCTAAATAATGTAACAGAGGCGGCAGAATTCTGTCAAAAACAGAATATTAGTAAAGCTTAAGAAAAGATAACATCCCAATAGGCCAATGAAAAATATAAGGTTTATAGAAGATTGGTTCTAAATGGTTTTATTTTGGTTCTTATGATGCTGGAACAGGCAACAAAATGGAAGTTCAAGAGAGGTTTTTTTTTAATGAAGTACTTAGATGAGTATCAATAAGATATCTCTTTTTGGTTTTGAAAAAGTATTGGTGTATCTGGAGGATGGGGAGGGAGAGTTTTTTTTATTTTTTTTTCTCTTCTTTCTTTGCTCCTCTCTCCTTTTAATAGACGGTTTCGGGTTTTGTAATGACAGATAAATTAAAAATGATCTCTTGGAATGTAGGGGGTATATCTTCCCCAGCCAAGAGAAAATTAGTAGTGCAGCAATTGGCCAGATGTGGCCCTAATTCAAAAAACCCATCTTAAACCTCAGGAAGCGGCTAAATTAAAATGTAAATGAGTGGGAGAAGTAATAGCTACCCCTTTTGAGGGAAAGAATAGAGGAACAGCTATTTTGTTAAACAAACGACTAACATATAAAATTAATTTTCAAGAAAATGATATAAAAGGTAGATTCCAGATAATTGAGCTACAATTCCATAATTATCAATTGGTAATATGTAATATTTATGGCCCGAATCAAATGAATAATTGGGTTCTGGGACTAACTGAGTAGTAAACTTTTTAATTATACTAAGAAAAATATAGTGATTGCGGGAGATTTCAACATGACAATGTCCCCCTCTTTAGATAGATTGAGCTCTACTCAAATCATATGGAAAAGAAGAGAGGCTAGAGTTTTATAAACATTTTGCCATAGATTGCTTTCGAAGGATATCTGGCAAATTCAACATCCAGATGACAAAGAGTTTACCTGTGAATCTAAAACATTTTCTAGATTAGATATTTTCCTGATCTCTAGTAATCTAGTGGGAAGAGAGATTAGTACAGACATAAAGGGAATTATGATATCAGATCATGCAATTATATCTTTGGAAGAAAACTTTAGTACTAACCAGGTTAGGAATAATTCTAGGTTTTTCCCCCCAAATATCTCTTACATAATGTACAATTAAAAAATTGGTTACAAGGAAAATGACGAGAGTTTTATGAATCAAATAAATCATTTATACACAAACCGGAAATTCTGTGGGAAACGGCTAAATCAGTGTTAAAAGGGGAAATCAAAGCTTTTTTATGTAAGTGGAAAAAGAAAAGGGTATATAAAGAGGTAAAATTGAAAGCATTTTTTGCAGGGCAAAATGACATTACAGCAAAATATTTGGCTAGATTAACTAAAATAAAATATGATTGTAGCAATTAGAAGTGATAAGGGAAGAGTGTACAATTATAAAGATATTAGACAAGCTTTTTTTGAATTTTATCAAAAAGTATATGTTAAAGGTCAGGTCAATGAGGAAAACAAAAAAGAGTTTTGGCAAAAATTAAAACTCCCTAGAGTATCTAAGAGGGACTTGGAAGCCCTAAATGAACAAAAAAAAAACAAAAATAGAGGAATTAATAGCAGCAATTAAGAGGGCAAAGGCAAATAAGGCTCCTGATCCGGACCATCTCCCGGCTGAATTTTATAAAGTGTTAAAAGATCAGATAACTCCAATATTGCTCCAATTATTTAATGAATATTATGTGGCCAATAATTTGAAGTCTCCTTATTTTTCAGCTGCAAATATCACTTTAATACATAAAGTAGGTAATGATCCAGAAGATTGCGCCTCATACAGACCCATATCATTATTAAATCAAGATTATAAGTTATTATCCTCTATCATAGCTGATAGACTTAAAAAATGTTTGGAGAAACTTATACATAGAGATCAGGTGGAATTTATGTCAGGGCGTAGCCCGATCAAAAACTTGCGCAAAGTCATGTTAGTATTAGATTATTATGCAAGTGAAGCTGGAGTTAAAAAAAAAAAGGAGCAAAGTGATCTTGCCTTATTGACTATTAACGCGGAGAAAGCATTTGATTATGTTTCATGGGATCACTTGTTTACCACATTGAAAGGCTTTGGCTTAATAGGACATTTTTATAATTATATCAACATGATTTATTCGAATCCAACATCGTATATTTTAGTTAATGGAGAAAGCCCTGATAAAATTATATTGGGTAGGGGCACCAGACAGGGAAGCCCACTCTCGCCACTTCTTTTTTATTTTGGCCCTTGAACCTTTAGCAATTTTGTTACGTGATAATTTAGAAGGGATACAACTAGGAGAAAGGATTGTAGTGCTGTCTTTATATGCAGACGATATTTTATTATACTTAAGTAATACAAAACAGAGTATTCCACAACTGGTACAACTTATTGAATTTTATAGCTCCTTTTCTGGATATAAAGTCAACACTGGAAAATCTGAATTATTATGGTTCTGTAAACACCCTTTTAGGGAGGTTTCATGTATAAATTATCTCAGAATAAAATTAAGCAAAAACCCTAAATGTTGGTATGATTTGAATGTGCCTAATTTCCGTATGGAGTGTAGGAATAAAATAGAGAAGTGGATATTTCTACCAATATCTCTTACAGCACGAGTTATGTTGATCAAAACTATACTCTTTCCGAAACATTTATATATATTACAGAATGTACTTATTCTGCTGACTAATAAGGCTATACTGTCTTATTATAAAATATGCTCTAACTTTTTATGGTCAAAGAAAAAACCAAGGCTTGCTATCCAGAAATTAACACTCCCTAAAAAGAATGGGGGGCTTGCTCATCCCAAATGTAAAATTTTACAATTGGTCTACATTATCTAAATTTGCTGTAGATTGGCTAAGAGAAAAAGTTTATGCCACTTTTATAGATATAGAATCTAAGTTAGTCCAACCATTTACGTTGAAGGCTCTACTGCATTACCCAAGTAATAAACTACCTAGTAATATAATTAAATTGCAGACGTTTCAATGTTTTATTTGTGCATGGCAAAAATTTTGCAAAAAAAACTCAGATAGATTATAGGAAATCGGAGTTCTTACCTCTAGTTGGTAATCCAGAATTTGGCCCTTGGTTGAGTAGTGGAATTTTTTATTTTATTTGGGATCATAAAGGTCTTTAAGGGGTCCATCAACTATGTAAAAATAGTTCTAGAATTATAAAATTATATATGGAAGTAATGGAATAATTTGACTTGCCAAAAACAAATTTTTATGCATATTTACAAGCAAGACATGTTATTACAAGTTTGGGCAAAGATTCTGTATGTAGTAATTAAAATATATGTGAATGAGAAATATTCGATAACATTTTTATATAAGACGCTGACATCAGGAAAATATCTATAGCCAGCAAATGTGGCAGAAATTGGATAACAATGTGCCAGGGGTTTCCAGAGAACAGTTAACAGATAGTTTTCGGTTGGTGGAGAAAACCTGGATATCCTCCTCTTGGAGGGAATCTCATTTTAAAATGATGAATATGTTATATATCACCCGGTCTAAATTAAGTAGATGGTATAGTAAGAAAGAAGTTTGTTCAAAATGTGGGGCAGAGCAAGCGGACTTAATACATTGTTTGTGGCAGTACCCGAAGATCTTTTAATTTTGGAATAAGGTCAACTTCTGGCTAAATCGGTTTTCCTCAAATAATATAAAATTAACACTAGAGGATACTTTATTTCTTAAAAAAGGTTCCGATATTCAACAGAATTATAGATTAATAAATACTACGATTTTAGTAAGTAGAAGTCTAATCCTAAGGAATTGGAAAAATAAGCAGGGTCCTATCTTTAGCATTTTCACAAAAATGATGCAATATCAGATAGTGTTAGAGCAATATGCCGTCAAATATTATAATGAAAAACAAGTTGAGCATTTTTTTGATAAATGGCTGTGTGTGATCATGTCCTATACACAAGAGCTGCAAATGCAAATAGTATCACCCTTTAGGGATTCCGAAACTATGTATTATAATATTGATAGAGGTAGATTTCCAGTGCAAAGGGCACGGGTAAATAGGTAGGAGCTCTCCTTTTTTATTCCCTTTTTTTATCTCTTTTTCTTCTTTTCTCTCCTTCTCTCCCCTGCCTCCCCCCTCCGGATGTACCAAGATAGAATACTTGATACTTGAATAAAAGTTGTTTAAAAAAAAAAAGAGAGAAATATGTGATGTTTAAACTTGGATTGTAGAGAGAATTTTAAGTATGTATTACAGAATCGTTATAATCGTATTAGAACATAAAAGGAATTTATAGTTGATAGGGGTCTAGGAAGACCGCTGCTCCATAACTTCTCCGCCTGCTTTATCTGAATCATGAAATGTTAATTTGACTTTTGTGTCTCTTTAATGCCAGCTGGATTGGATAAGTAAATAAAGCTAATTTTGTGGAATTTAATTTTTTTCTTGTCATTTAAACACTGGGACAACGGACAGAAAACCCGGGACAGCACAGATTAGCCCTTTAAAAAATCAGAGACAGACTGACTTAATTCAGAACTGCATATAGAAAGAGAAGCACTAGGAACAGCTCAGTAGCTTGTTCTATGACGAGTTACTACCTAGGAGCCATCGCTTTTAGCCCAATGGTGCTTTTTACAGTGGAGACCTTTCCTAAAATATATCAGTCTGATTCCGCCTAGAATGGCCAGAATAACCCTTACATACCAGGCAATTCTCCTCTGAACAAGGAACATGACAACCCCAGACAATCGTTTTGTCCTTCATTGGGTCTCATCAATGAGGTGCAGCCATATTCCTCTAAGCACATTTGACAAGGAGTCCACATCTGTTTTCCACCATCACCCTTAGAGAGACGTCCCCAGGGTCACAATACAAATGCACACAGAAAGAGAAGCGCTCTACCAGGGACGAACAACAGCTTGGTAGCTTGTTCTATGGAGAGTTATCTAGGAGCAGCCTCTTTTAGCCCAATTGTGCTTTTCACAGAGGAAAACTTCCCGCTGAGTAAGGTCAGTCCAGCCCCAAAATACCAAGCAAATTCAGAAAAATAGGGACCTCTGTTTACTCTGCAAATTGTTCTATCTCCAAAACACTCTCTACATCTCTAAAATTTGCAGGACTCCTTATTGTAGTTTGCCTGAGCTTTTTTACTGTATGGCAATGTAAAAGCTCGTGTATATGTGATCCCTGATTGATCACTGCTAAGGAGACATGTTCAGTCAGGGATTTCAAGTGGTTTTCCACTTAAATTTACTACATTTGCTAACCCCTGAAAGTTTACTGAGCAAATATTGTGTTATTAAAAAAAAATATCATGTGTACATCTATTCTGCATGGCACTGCTTAATTACTGATCTAAGTACAATATAACATATCAATACATTACATATTTATTAAAATAGCTAGTGAAAAAGGGTCAGGTTACTTAAAGGGACATAATACTCATATGCTAAATCACTTGAATCTGATGCAGTATAACTGTAAAAAGCTGACAGGAAAATATCACCTGAGCATCTCTATGTAAAAAAGGAAGATATTTTACCTCACAATCTCCTCAGCTCAGCAGAATAAGTTCTGTGTAAGAAGTTATACTTAGCTGCAGCCCAGCTGCAGGTAAAAAAAAATAAAAAATGAAGAAATGAACAGCAGCCAATCAGCATTAGCAGTGCTGAGGTCATGAACTCTTTTACTGTGATCTCATGAGATTTCACTTAACTCTCATGAGATTTCATAGCAAACTTCCTTTAAACTGAATATAAGATGAGAGTGCACTAAGCTCGCCCCTTCCGCTGTCCCGGGACAGACATACTAATATGCTGCTTAGAAATCCTTTACAATGGGATGTGGCTACTGAGAAACTTTTGAGGTAAAATATCTTTCTTTTTTACATAGAGATGTTCAGGTGATATTTTCTAGTCAGCTTTTTTACAGCTATGCTGCATCACTTTCAAGTGTTTAAATATTTGGGTATTATGGCCCTTTAAATGCTAAATCACTTGAAAGTAATGGAGTATAATTGTAAAAAGCTGACAAGAAAAGATCTGAACATCTATGTTAAAAAGTGAGGTATTTTACCTCACAATTCCTTCAGCTTACCAGAGAAAGCAGGAAGAGGAGACCCTCACCTGTATATAAAAAAGACCCATTAAACAATCAGAAGCAAGTAAGTCTGTAGACTTGAATCTACATCTGATAGTTTAGGGCTTGGTTAGGAGCACAATGTTACTAAAAAAATAACCAAACTATACGCTGTAACCAGGGCCGCCACTAGAAATTTTGGGGCCCCTGACTCAACCATTGATCAGGGCCCCCCCCCCCTTTGACATGTGCAATTTTTGACCAAGTGACTAAAACGTATATGCACTTTATTCTTAAGTGTCTATTTAAACTTGGAAATGTTGTAAAGGTAGTAACATACAAACACACAGACAGACTCATACACTGAAACACACACACACACACACACACACACACACTCACACATAAGGAGTCACATATAGACACTCTAGCAGACACGCAAAGAAACACACTCAGACACAGACACCCAAACAGACACTTAGCACGCGTTTACATTGACCTGACAAGTAATGAGGTAAACTACAGTTTTGTAAGAAAAAGGAGAATTAGAAAACAAAATATGGCGTTCTGATTAACTTTTTGTAAAGGAAGATGACAACTAAATTATGACAACAGCATGCAGTGGCTGAAAGGAAGGGCCCTGAACTGCCTAAACAATAATTTCAAAGTTAAATGGTGGATTGGTTACTTCCGGAAAGGTCTTGTTAGTCTCAAAGTCTGTAGAAAGATGTGAATAATTAGTAGTAAGGTCAAAATGTCCTAAAAAGGAACAGACAATGGACACACACACACACACAAACTCAAACTTGCACACACACAGAGACACCCACAGAAAACACACAAAGACATACATACACAGAGAGACAACCACATAAAAAACACAGAAAGACATACATACACACACTCTCACTGAGACATCCACATAAAACACACACCCAAACAGAGACATCCACAGAAAACACAGACATACATACATATACACACACACCCTCACAAAGACATCCACAGAAAACACAGACATACACACCCACCCTTTACAGAGGCATCCAAAGAAAATACACAAAGACAAACATACACACACCCTCACAGAGACACCCACAGAAAAAGCTCAACGACGTATGCACACACCCTCACAGACATCCACAGAAAATGCACAAAGACAAACACACCCACCCTCACAGAGAGACCCACAGATAAAAAATACATACACACTCAGAGACACAAACCAAAGCACAAAGACAAACACAGACACCCACAGAAACACTCGCAGGAGGAAACATTTATGCACCTTGCATCCCCTAAATCAACAGTGTGTGACATGCATGATAAAAAAAATTTAAGAAATTAAGAGATCACTTTTTAAAGAATCATACAGTATTTGTAAATGTGCAAACAAAAATAATTCTGTGAATTCAAAATTGTACATTAATGAACTGGGTAGATGGCTAGATGAAGAAAAGTACCTTTAAAAGGTTGACATATGATGTTTGTTTGTTTTTTCCCCATTTTCCCCAACCAAGAGCCCCACTTCAAATATAGTGTACACATTTTCCCAGTTGTCAGCTGTACTTATGGATTTTGAAAATGCTGTACTCTATATGGTCTTGGTGGGACCATAAGCTGTGGTACTCATACCATTAGATCTGGATAAATGCAGGATTTAGGCTTGTTGGTATGTATTTCAAAATTAAGCCAGCTGTAGTGTAAACTGAACAGTTTTAAGTTACCCTGTCTCATTTCAAACACTGAGCAATCTTAGTCTGAGAGTATAAAATTTTATGCAGATGTAAAAATCTTAGATAAAATGCCTCCTTGCATCTGGAAAGTCCTTGCATGAAGGGGCAGTAAACTGGAATGTAATATATATATATATATATATATATATATATATATATATATATATATATATATATATATATATATATATATATATCTGCCAAAAGGGCATCTACCATTTGTGTATTGAGGAGGAAACATTTCTGCATGGTTTTAAATATAGAATTTCTACAGCATTGTCAAATAATCATAAATACACTTCTGCTAAAAAAAATTGTTTTTATGGACCCCTAGCCCCAAAAAAACTACTACCACTGACACACACTGTACAAAGTGCCAAGTCTGTCTCACACTGCGCATAGTGGTTTAGTGCACACTAAGAAATCCTCTCAAATGCTAATACTTTACTTCTTGTAATAACATTTCCCATGCTCAATTAGCACTCTGCTGTAGTACCCACTGCACTGGTGGCTGCCCAAATTTAAAAAAAAAAAAAAAAAAAAATATATTTTTTTTTGTTCTTGCCTCATGGGGCCCCCCTGGCTCATTGGGCCCCTGACAGGAGTCACCCCTGTCACCCCCTGATGGCGGCCCTGGCTGTAACAAAAACACTCCCAGGTGGGCTCTATAAATAAATCACCTACAAAACATTTATGCAAAATAAAAATCTAGTAGAACTGGCAGGCTATATTGGAACCCCTTGAGGCACAGAAACAAGGATGATTTGAAACAGATATTTTTAAACAAGGTATATTGTAATTTGTTATTAATTCCATTCGGATGTATACATTCACCTTTGTAAGTCTCCTGCGGTGTCTGTAGCAGGCAGTGGCAGATAGTTAAAACGTATTTCTAACTAACTAGTGTACGTGAGTTTAATGTGTTCTAGCATCTTGTCATTAATCCTCCATCCCTTTAAGAGGAGCTGCTCAGAGATAGCCGTGCTGGCTGCTGCTGGAACTGCTCCTCTAGATAGGAATTAGTGGCGTTCTCATTGTTTGTTACACAGAGCAAATGAAAGCCCCGCTGTCCAATAGGAACATTAGCAATCTGCCTTTAATCTTGTTCCCGTCTGTAGCCTTCAAACTTTCATAATGGTGAGTCTGCAATATGTCTGTAGGATCTATACATTATATATAATACATTCGTTTTTATTCCTCAAAATGCAAGGCTTCTTTGTAATTAGAAATGTTCTATTTGAAGAAAAGGAAAAAACAATAAGGTTGTATTTGACCTGTGCTGCATACTCAGTGTTACAGACAAACAAATCCTACCCTCATTGTCTTTATTTATATTTGCATACAAATAGGTTAGAATACAATTTTACATTACATATATTTAGGGATGGTAATAATTGTGTGCGGAAAGTATATTGAAACCCAGATGTATAGTGATATGTTCTGTTCCGGTTTTATTTTTTTACTCCTTGCCTTCCAGAGAGGGCCAAACGGCAGTTGCTGTTATTAAAGGAAATAGTTCCCTCCCCCTCATGCAGACATTATGCACTGTAGCTGAGTATTAGAATGTAAATTATTTCTCTTTAAGATATACCTTTTTTAGCTTTAATCCACTGAAGAATGAGTAATTTTAGCATAAACTGAAAGAGCAGAGCCAGAGCATGCCAAAAAAATAATCTTGTATATTAGAAGAGAAATTGGATATTATCTCCACAATGAAAACAATTCAGTAGGTCCTGAAAATGTTGCAGCTGCTAAAATGAACTTTCTTTTACTAGTCAGTTTTTTAGTATGAGAATAGCGCACCGCACAAGTCTGGTATAGCTGCTGCATTGGAAGCTGTAAGTTCTTGAGAGAGCCCTAAGGTGTAATTTTGTTTGGACCATTGAAATATACTTATAAAACATATGACCTGTCCCAGTGGCTGTAATGCCTTCTGATTGGCTGCTGTAGCATAGAAATTCTGTGTAAAGATAGACAAAGGATAAAGGTGGTGTGGGGGTAAGCAATAAGGGAGTTTGTAATAATATTGATAGAGGAAGATTTGAGGTCTCATAATGGCACAGATTAGGTATTTTATCTATTTCCATAGTGTCCCGTTGCATTTTGTAAGTACTGCTGTAAAGGGTACAAATGTATCCTTTTTACTTTGTCTGCTCAATTACATTACAATAGCAACCTATACATGTTACAAAGGAAAGTAAAGTCATGCTACAGCATGCAGTTTTAAATACTGTAACTTTCTAAATTATTGTATTATAAAATGTGCTCCATTCTCTTTGTATCTTTTGCTAAAGAGAGAGCCAATGACAAGAGACATATGGGTGCAGCCACCAATCACCAGCAAGCTCTGAGCAGTTTACTGCTGCTTCTGAGCCTATGCTCTTCAAAAAAGGACACTAACAAAATAAAGCAAAATACATTAAAATTTGTACATAAAACCTTTTTTCTTTTGATATTGAAATTCACACAAAGTGATTGTTTATGCCCAACTATTCTGTTATATAGAAGCTCACTGGCTGATAGACCCCAAAGCTGTACTAATGGACAGTTACATAAAAAAACATAGATTTTATTTATTTATTCATTTATTTGTTTTTGTATTGATGATAATGTTAAAAAAAAGAGAGACTTTATTATTGTTTTAAAGACTCCAAATCAGATTAAATTGTAAAGCCTCCATTATGATGCATTCTCTAACAAAAACAAATAGTAGATGTTATATAGACCGTCACTCTCTTCATCCTTTTAAAAATGCTATTAATAATCATTAATGTTGTGAAATCATCCCATGCAACCAATGCCTGGTTTATAATGTCTGTATGCCTATGTCTAGAAAGGTGCACAATTGATTAGTATTCTATAAATTGGTGTAAGTGAACTTTTTCCGCTGCTAATATTTCTTGAACAAACATACAGTTGACTACTGCTTATTGTTCTCCAAAGAAAATGTTGCCAGCCAGGTGGAATTATGAATTAGCTGGGTGTAAACATTTTCTGTTATTTATAAATGTTGCACACAAATTAATTTTACATATATTGATATAATGATAATTTGTGTAGCAAACATTAAAAAAAATGTGACCTAATTTTAGCTTAAAGGGACATGAAACTCAAACTTTTTCTATCATGATTCAGATAGTAGTAAATTGGAAAGTTGTTTAAAATTGTAGTCTCTGTTATCTAATTTGCTTCATTCTTTTGGTATCCTTTGTTGAAGAAAGAGTAATGCACTACTGGGACCTTAGTGAATGCATTGGATGAGCCAATAATATGAGGCATATATGTGCAACCACCAATCAATAGCTCCTGAGCCTACCTAGGTATCTTTTTTTTTTCAGCAAAGGATGCCAAGAAGAACAAAAAAATTGGATCATGTTAGTAAACTGAACTTTGTTTCAAATCACATGTTCTATCTGAATCATGAAAGAAAGAAAAAATGGCTTTCATGTTTCTTTAACCCATGTGATGCGCATGACAAACTATAGCTCGCCATGCACATCACAGCCTGCAGGCGCATGAGAAGCCCTTTTTGTCATGCAGGGGGATCGTGTTAAAATGCTGTTTCGGCGATTTCCCCGCACTACAGGCTGGGGACCGTGGGAGGCACTGACCTGCTTCATGTGACGTCACCGCATACACACGTGGGACGTCACAAAGGGGCTGAACCAAGTAGCTGCAAGGGAGCAGCTTCATTCAAACCCCCCGATCTCAGCTCTCTTAGTAGCTACAAACCTCATTAGAAAGAGAATCGTCTGGTGGTTTTGGAGCAGTAATATCAAGCAAATATTTTTTTAAAAAAGTAAAAAAAAAAAAAATACTTCGGGATTAGCTTGAGGATGTTACGAGATTTTTTTATTGTGTATATAATGTATGTATAGAGACCCTTAATAAAGTTTATTTTATAGTAGAGAAATCCCTCTCAAAAAAAAAAATATTTGAATTTTGTCTGTATAGTCAGGTGATCACTGTGGTAACAATGAACAACTTTTTATTTCTGTTCTACACAATTGGGCCTCTCTAATCTATATATTAACCCCCAGAAGCCCGTATGGGCCTCTATTTCACATGTGGCTACCCTTGATGACAATTTAGTCAGGAGATCACAGTAACAGCAGTGGTCACCTGACTATTTGCTAAAATCTATGCAAAAATTATTTGCGCAGCTGTCTCGGATGCTGTGAAATTTAAATATAATAATGGTATATTGTGAATCTGCTGGGCCTGCTCGAAAAAAATAATATAATATATAATATAAAACAATATAATATAATTAGTGTGGGTCACTCACTGAAATTTGACTTACAATAGGGTTTAAATGTATGTAGTCAAAAGAAGCTCAAATTTGGCTCAGCACTGGGTAAAAAGGCTTAGCAGCGGAAGTCTTTATATTGGCTTAAATTGTAATCGGGTGGTCAGTAAAATCAACAGGGTGACGTGCCAATTTAAGTGATTGCAAGCTTTTGTGTTATACTGAACATTATATACAAATATTCTTCAAAACAGGATCACTTTCATTGATTAATTTTTTATTAAGATGCTTTATTTTTAAAATATTTACCATTTAGTGAAAGTAAATATTGAGCCGTTCCTCCACCCGCATCTCATACTTCTTTTAGCTGTCTGATGACGAATCCGGCTTCATCCAGTCGTTGCGTGCCCAATGAGCTGGACACTATGAGAAACACAGCGATTAGTTGAAGTATTGTACTGTTCAGTACAATACAAAAGCTTACAATCACTTTTTTTATTTTTTATAATACTTTCATGATTCAGATAGAGCATTAAATGGCTTCCAAACTTCTGTTATTTCTTTAATTAATGTATCCTCTTTTTTTGAAGGAACAACAATGCGATACTGGGAGCTAGCATTGAGTGAGCCAATGACAAGGCATATACGTGCAGCCACCAATAAGAAACTAGTTCCCAGTATTACAATGCTGCTCCTGAGCCTAAGAGGTAGATATACCACTCAGGACCGACAGTCCTCTGCCCATGATCCGATCAACAGCTCTAGTCACACGACTCAGATGTGGAACTAGCTCTGCTGATTGGATCATCAGCTTTTAACATTACTGTTCCTCTAATCTGATGTGCAGTACATTTGTGTTTTTTTCTTAGAGACATGAAACTCAACATTTTTCTGTCATGATTCAGATAGAGCATTTTGCTTTAAACAACTTTCCAAATGACTTCCATTATCAATTTGCTTCATTCTCTTTGTATCCTTTGTTGAAGAAAGATCAATGCACTACTGGGAGCCAGCTTAACACATGGGCAGAACAAGCATATATGTCTCAATGTGGTTTATGTCCTCTTTAAAGTCCCTTTAAAATACGCCTCATCTTCCTTTTTTTTTTTTTTTTTTTTTTTCACATGTTGTAAGCACAAAACTCCAGCAGGTGGCACTACATGATTTGCTCTAGAACATATTAGGTTAGATGACTTCTCCCAGAATGAGTCACCACCATCTCCAGGCTGTGTGATCCAAACTTGAATGTACTGCAGTCTCATTAAACCTTTTTTACTCAATTAGTGAAAATAATTCTGAAGCCCTCTGAAAATGAGAAATCTGTCAGGGAAACTGTCATTTGAAACACTTCTTTCATGTAAAAAATTCAAGAGGCTAGAATTACATTGTGTTGCCTATGCTGAATGTGACACATGGAATCAATACTAATCTTCATGTAGCAGTGAATTGAAAATATTTTGCACAATATAAACACGGATTTGGATGCTACCTGTGTAATAATTTACTATATACGGAATATGGCGGCACTATACAAATACATGATAATAGTAATACGTGACTCAAGATATTTCAGTATAAGGTACTTAGATAGATGCATGAATTGGAGTGCGGTGGGCTTACTTTGCACCCCAATTCATAGAAGTGCCCTCTGCCCTGAATTTGGTTTCTTTTTTACTTATCTAGTGCTTTATGTAGACTGATGAGAGAGGTATAGTGGGGAGATAAGGAAAATAATAATTTAAAAAAAAAATATATATATAGGGTAGAAAAGGGGGTCCTTTTAGATGAGTGGTTTGAAATTAGGCTTAGGAGCCTGCATGTATATGTATGATGTGCACTGTATTTATAATAGTGTTACAAACATTGTTGTAAACACTGCTGTCATATGGTGCTGAAGACACATTCGCTTTAGCCTACCTAGGTATGCTATTCAGCAAAGCATTCTAAGAGAACTAAGTAAATTTGCTAACAAAGAAAAAAGGGTTTTGATTTAATATTTCATGCTTTTATCTAAAAAACATTTTTTCTTGCTGCTTAAAATAAGTAATCTGCTGCTATAAATACTTTTTTAAAGGGACAGTAAATGCTACAATGTACGTAAACAATTGCAATATATTAATGATGTGCACTGATTTTAGAAGTTTCTGTTCTACATTTTAAAACATTATTTAGAAGTTAAACATTATGTATGTGTTTGTCTCCTGCTTTGTTTTTAGACTGACAATGATTTCCAACGCCTTATCCAGCGATTTTACGGTTTGCAAACTGAACGTGTAGAGACCTATCGGCTGTTTGAAGAGTGAGTACTGCTCTGTTATTCTTTGTTTGCGGGAGGCAACCGACTCTTCAAAAGAGTAAAACTAAATTAACGCTTTTGCAACACCCCTGTACAAGATAAAGATGCGTCCTTAGATTGGAGCATATGTACATATGCCTGCTGCTGATTGACTGTATCCTTATTTCTAGCATCATGGCAGTGTGTACGGATTTTACTATGTGTTTAATCCCTTTGCACTTAGTGAAAGAAGATTTTAGTACAATATCTAACAAAATAGTGCATTATATATTTTATAGTAGGATGTCACATTTATTTGCAGTCAACCCAGCTTCTAGAATGTTTTGCCTAGTGTCCTATTTACAATTAATTCTTATGACTAACTGTACGCATTGTGTTTTTCAGATTTTTCAGGGATATGAAACCCAATTGTTTTTCTTTAATAATTCAGATAGAGCATGCAATTTTAAGCAACTTTCTAATTTACTCCTATTATACGTTTTTCTTTGTTCTCTTGGTATCTTTATTTGAAATAGCAGGAATGTAAGCTCAGGAGCCAGCCTATTTTTGGTTCAGCTCAGCACTGTAGGTGGCACTTGCTTATTGGGGGCAACATTTAGCCAGAGAATTTTTATATGCCTTTAAATGTATCAAAGTTTAGAGTTCCGAAATGTCTTTCAAGTGATGTTTGTAGAATGCAAATACAGAGACGCCCATATTTATCCAGTGCTGTACATTCCATTTTAGATTCAATGATTTCCTTTAATATGTTGTCTGAAAAAATGTGACTTTTAAAAATGTCTATATTTTACATTATTTTGTTATTTGAGAACTGTGCCCATTGTTTCCACACCTATACTTAAAATTTCTGTAACTTTAGTACTGGTGAAAAATAAGATAAGCAAGATTTTGTGTAAACAATTTGACAGATAAGTTAATTAGGTCTGTTTAGCCTATTTCATTAACTTGTGTTTTCAATGAGCAGAAATAGATATTTCATATATAAAAATATACACAAAGGAACAATTTCCCATACATTTTAAACTGCAGCTGGTAGAACGAGTCATTGGAAACACATTAAAGGGACACTGAACACAATTTTTTTCTTTTGTGATTCAGATAGAGCATGCAATTTTAAGCAAATTTCTAATTTACTCCTATTAGCAAATGTTCTTCATTCTCTTGGTATCTTTATTTGAAAAGCAAGAATGTAAGTTTAGATGCCGGCCCATTTTTGGTGAACAACCTGGGTTGTTCTTGCTGATTGGTGGATACATTCATCCACCAATAAACAAGTGCTGTCCAGAGTTAAATAAAGATAGCAAGAGAACAAAGAAAAAATTATAATAGGAGCAAATTAGAAAGTTGCTTAAAATTGCATGCTCTATCTGAACCACGAAAGAAAAAAATTGGGTTCAGTATCCCTTTCAGGGGATTTTTTTTTTTTTTACAGTGCACTGTCCCTTTTAAGTACTATATTTTTTTCTTCACTTTAAAAAAGTGTTGGCATATTCTGCAGCACAGCACAGCACAGCACAAGTGCTACATTGAGATCATAGGGTATATAAGAAAGTTGAGTAGTTATACACTGGGTAATGGTTCTTTCATAATCACTGCTCTATTATTCTGTTCCATTACCATGTTCAAAGTCTGCTCTAAACTTAAAGGGACATTAAACACTAAATAAATGCTAGGCAAAATGATGCATCCAAAGAAAAGATTAGTCTGAGAATAACATGTAGATGTATTTTTAAAGTTTCATTAGCTGTTTAAAACTTTACACTTATTTTGTCAATATTTAGTGTCTTTAAAACAATGGGAGCTGCCATGTTGTAACTTAGGTTACCTTCTCTGCTGTGGCCAATTAGGGACAGTTATAAATAGGTCACTAGAGTGCGCAGCCAATGGCTGTGTGGAATATAATAGTGTTCTGCACTTCCATTTCTAACAGGAACTGAAAAGCTCACAATTTCAGTGGAATTACAGGAAAAGGGGACAAAATAAATCAAGTATACTGCAGTTTTTTTTTTTTTTTTTTTAATATTATCAGCTCAAAAGTGTTTATCGTCCCTTTAATTTTTTTTCTGGAGCTCAAAATCCAGCGAAGCAGAGTCCAGGGATTCAGTAAAAAATAACTTTTAATGTGTGTATTAAAAAAAACCCCCACTGCATAGTGAGTCGTATTAGTAGGCCAACATATTGGAAGAGAAACCATTTTTTTTTGTCCTAGAGATAAACAAACAATTGGTTTATGGATAATCAAATCCAGTGCAAACTATGATCTATAATGTCCAGAAAAAGAAGAGTAGGTGGCACTCAGGTTAAAAACAAACCTTTATTGAAGAGCAACATTTGCTTTTAACCTGGGTGTCACCTACTCTTCTTTTTCTGGACTATACCATTTGGCTTCATGAGGAGAGCCTGCTAGGTGATGCACCTTTTTAAAGGACAGTATACACTCATTTTCATGTAACTGCATGTAATAGACACTACTATAAAGAATAAGATGCACAGACACTGATATAAAAATTCAGTATAAAACGGTTTAAAAACCTACTTAGAAGCTCTCAGTTTAGCTCTGTTGAAAAGGTTATTGGAAAGCCCACTGCAAGTGGGAAATATCAGACCCTCCTCCTCTCCCTTCTTTTGCATATGAAAAGACCCTTTACACAAACAGGAGCAAGCTGGAGTAGGTTTCTGACGGGATTCTCATAAAACTTTGGGGCTTGGTTAGAAGTCTGAAAATCAGAGCAATGTTATTTAAAAATAAGCAAAACTATACATTTAAAAAAAAAAACAACAACAAAAAAACTTTATAGGCTTTATAAATAGATCATCTACAAAACATTTATGCAAAGAAAAAATGTGTTTAATGTCCCTTTAAAGGACCAGTAAACACAGTAGATTTGCATAATCAACAAATGCAAGATAACAAGACAATACAATAGCATTTACTCTGTTTCAAATGCATAGTAGATTCTTTTCTAACACTTTTCAAAGTTATGTATATTTCCACTCCCCCTGTACCATGTGATAGCAATCGGCCAATCACAAATGCATATACGTATTGTCTGTGAGTTCTTGCACATGCTCAGTAGGAGCTGGTGACTCAAAAAGTGTAAATATAAAAGACTGTGCACATTTTTTTAATGGAAGTAAATTGGAAAGTTGTTTAAAATGACATGCTGTATCTGAATCATGAAAGTTTCATTTGACCTGAGTGTCCCTTTAACTATATATTTGCTGTGAACAAGTGATGTGCTGATCCTATGTACTTTCTGTGATCTATAATGTGACATAAACCCATTAATCTAGCTCTGTTAGAAGAGATATAAGATGCAATGACAAATGGACACAGCACCTCACCACTTTGTCCTGTGCATGTAGGAGGGGGTTAATGCAGACACCCCAAAGTTATTAATGTCCAAAATATTCCACAGCGCCAGGATTGTGAATAAGACTTTTATTGGAACATCAGAGTCATCAGATAAACATGCAACGTTTTCAATATTAACCACCCTTAATCATGCAAAATTCTCTTATTCAAAATCCTGGTGCTGTGGAATATTTTGGACTTTGAGAAGAGAGATTGGAACCTGCAGAGCCCCACAGCTACATTTAGGTTCTGGACCAACCTCTAATGCTTTACACCCAGTATGCTCATACACTACCAAACCTGTATGTACATATACTCAATTTATAGCTACATTTATATGCATGTATATTTATGGGGCCCCTATAGCTCTTGCAGCCACTGACCCCCAGTATCCCTTGTAGTTACGCCCATATTTACCTCTCCCTATAAACCCTATCCATTCGCCAGTTTTATTACGTATATGTTTAAGGCTTTCAAACAATATTTCCCAGTTTAATTTAATCTAAAATTGTCCTGTATTTGAACTATTTGATGAAAGAAAGAAAATGGGCATTTTTGTAAACATAATTTTTACTGACAGGAAATGCCACTTATAGATGTATATACAGTAAGACCTTACGCAATGCATAACAGATCTTTTCCTGAAGGACTCATGTTTAACGTTATGTATACAATTTAACTTAAACTTGGTTTGATTCTATTTTGTCCTTCTTTGAAATAAAATACAAGTTATTTCATTTTATTTTTTTCATATTTAGCAACCTCATCTGGACTCAATCAGCAATCCGAAGTAATGTTTTACTTATTGTTACGCCTATTTAAACTGCTTTTTTTTCCACTTCTACAAAGAATAACAGAGTTTATACTCGTGATTTTGATTTTGTTTGCTTATTGCAGACACATTCCTATGTTTAAGAGTATCCCTCATAATATATTATGGTGCATTACATAGTTGTACAAAGCAGTTATACAAATTTACTTTCAGAGACAGGAAACATTAAATTCTGTAAATTGTTTCTCTTCCATGAAAATTTGTAATTGAGCTTTATTAGTAAAACAGAAGATGTATGTTGTGTTATATCTCCATTTTGCTCCATATCTCGCTTCCCATCCAACATGACACTAGAAGTGACTTTAAATGGAAATGAAACCAATGTTTTTTTTTCTTTCATGATTCAGACAGAACATATACTTTTAAGAAAGTTTCTAATATACTTTTACTATCACATTTTACTTCTTTCTCATGGTATTTTTGATGAATAGAATACCTAGGTAGGTAACTTGTGTGTGTCTGGAGCACTACAGGCCAGCAGTTTTGCAATAATACTAGGCAGCAACAGTGTGTTTATAATAATTAACATTGTTGACAAGTAGGTTGGCTCAGGAGCGTGCACATGTCTGGAGCACTATATATAACAGTTTTTGAAGAAAGTTTTTAAAAAAAGGATACCAAGAAAACAAAGTAAATTTGATGAAATAATAAATTGGAAAGTTTATTAAAATTGTACACTCGTACTATGGCATTAAATAATGTTTATTATGTAAATCGAGGAGTTGATCATATTACCCAAGCGGCTGTGGGTAAAGCCTGATGTAAGATCATACTCATCGAGTCACCGCATCAAATATATATATATGATGCACTGTAATTGCCCCAACTTCACTCTCTTTTTTGCCTCCGCCTGGGGCATTCAAGGGGGGCAAAGCCCCCCTTGTAAACCTCATTCCCCAAGGTTCACTTGGGGTGGAAGCAAGGGGATCGGCAGGCCGCCCCCTTCAACCCCCCCAGGCGGAGGCAAAAAAATAGTGTAGATGAGAAAATTAAAGTACTTTACCCACAGCTACTTGAGTATCCCTAAACAGGAGAAATTCCACCACCAAAAATGTATACCAATAAGGGATTTTATTCTTGTTAGCCAGCCGGAATGTGAGGAAACAATTTATACCTTATGGCAGAAGAAACATAAACCTCAGCCAGCTTTTAAATAGTGATTGAGCATTTTCAATATTGAATTTAGTGAGCTTTCCCAGTTTTCCAACTTTTCTTTTTTAATATAAACATCACTAGCAAAAACTTGCATGTGCAAAATGCTGTTCAGCATCCCACATCATACACACTGCAAGTTTTCAATTGTATTTCCAGCTCAAGTCAGCTTGTCGAGGTCAGTTTCCATTCTACACTTCTTTCCCAGATTCATACGTTTATTTATTTTTATATATGGATTGGTTTATTTAAAAAAAAAAAAAAAAGTTTACTATATAACTGGTAAATGTTACCACATGACAGGATATTGAAGGGATATTTTTTAAAACTCAACATCTGTTGGTTCGGTGTTCACTAACCTTTAGACAGAGCAAAATACAACACTTTGCTCAATGTGTTAATCATATTTACGCTATAGAGGATTAAAACCCAAAAGATGTTCAGAACATGGATTTAGCTTGGTGTTTATGAGACAATATTTTATTGAACACTCAAAAAATAAGGTACACAAAGTGACTCTTAAGTGCAATAATCACAAACTATTATCACCATAGTTCTCCCAGTCAGGAGAGAAAATGTGCTAGTCGTGAAAAACAAAAGTTACTAATCCACTCCATGTTGAAGATTACTGGTCTGCTGGAATTTCATACTAGTCTGGGATTGTAAAATACACTCACGTGAACTCATATATTCTAAATCCCAGTGGCACTTTAGTATAATAATGCAAGCTACCATAATGAATGACACTCATCTGTGACTTTCTCTACAAAAGCTTATTTTGTGTGATGTCCAATTTGAAGATGGGGAAACCCCCAAATGTCTCATTAAAGGGACAGTAAAGTCATAGACATTCCCGATTTAGACAGAACATACAATTTTAAACAACTTTCCAATTTACTTATATTATTTCATTTGCTTTTTTCTCTTGTTATCCTTTGCTGAAAGGTTTATCTAGGAAATCTCAGGAGCAGCAAAGAACCTAGGTTCTAGCTGCTAATTGGTGGCTGCATATACTGTATATACCAATTGCCATTGGCTCACCCATATGTCCAGTTAGGAACCAGTAGTGCATTGCTGCTCGTTCAACAAATTATACCAAGAGAATGATGCAAATTAAATAATAGATGTAAACTAAAAATTTGTTTAAAATTGTATGTTCTACCTAAATCATGAAAGAACATTTTTGAGTTTTATGTCCCTTTTCAGTAAATGTTATATTGAGCATCCTGGGTGAATGCCTTTTCATTATGGTATTATAAAGGGACACTAAATGCATTTCATTCCCCTCCTACTAATCATTTGTGCTGCCATTATGGAACCTAAAGTTACACTTTTGGTTGCCACATTTATTTCAAACCAAACACTCTTGCAAAGCGCAACAAAGTTGTTTTTGTAGAGTTCACACTATGTATAATACCACATGAACACAAACTCGCACATAAATATTCACACACTCAATCTCGCACACACACTAACACACATACTCTCTCTCACACACAAATACACTCACTCTTTTACACACAGACACACACTCTCAATCTCGCACACACACACTAACACACATACTCTCTCTCACACACAAATACACTCACTCTTTTACACACAGACACACACTCTCAATCTCGCACACACACACTAACACACATACTCTCTCTCACACACAAATACACTCACTCTTTTACACACAGACACACACTCTCAATCTCGCACACACACACTAACACACATACTCTCTCTCACACACAAATACACTCACTCTTTTACACACACACACTCACAATCTCGCACACACACACTAACACACATACTCTCTCTCTCACACACAAATACACTCACTCTTTTACACACACACACTCACAATCTCGCACACACACACTAACACACATACTCTCTCTCTCACACACAAATACACTCACTTTTACACACAGACACACACTCTCAATCTCGCACACACACACTAACACACATACTCTCTCTCACACACAAATACACTCACTCTTTTACACACAGACACACACTCTCAATCTCGCACACATACTCTCTCTCACACACAAATACACTCACTCTTTTACACACAGACACACACTCTCAATCTCGCACACACACACTAACACACATACTCTCTCTCACACACAAATACACTCACTCTTTTACACACAGACACACACTCTCAATCTCGCACACACACACTAACACACATACTCTCTCTCACACACAAATACACTCACTCTTTTACACACAGACACACACTCTCAATCTCGCACACACACACTAACACACATACTCTCTCTCACACACAAATACACTCACTCTTTTACACACAGACACACACTCTCAATCTCGCACACACACACTAACACACATACTCTCTCTCACACACAAATACACTCACTCTTTTACACACAGACACACACTCTCAATCTCGCACACACACACTAACACACATACTCTCTCACACACAAATACACTCACTCTTTTACACACCCACACAAGAGAGAAATAACTGTAGGCATGTGCACAATGTCCTCTTTTTAGCTGTGGCTGTTTCCCACCAAACCTAGACTTTGCATGTCTGGGCCTGACTCGGCTTTAAACCCGGACACACAAATGGAAACCCGAGCTGTCCAAGTCATTCCCAACCCTAGTTACACTGCAGGTATCTGAAGGAGAGTTGCTGCACATGTGCAAACAGGTCAGCACTGGAATGTGGTGAAAGATAGAGTTCAACATGGCGGCACCCATGACTAGAGGAAGATGAGGAATAACCTCAATATTTTGCTTATACAATGTTATTGGTGTTTTAATGCCTCATTAAATATAATACATTTCGGAAAATGTAAGATTGATATTTTGATGTGTACTCTTTATAAATGCCTCATATAATGTTTTTTTTTTTTAGTTAAATTTTACAATTGCCTCATCCTTTCTTAACCATTTATCCCTTGCAGCTCTGGACCGGCCGACAGCGCCATGCGTTGTATGACCTTCTGGAGCTGCAGGGTCAAATCTTGTACTTTTTAAAGTGGGCATGAAGCCTATTTGAAGTCCGGCCCAGAGTATGAATTTCAAAACTACAAAGAGCTGGTTCATGAGGTTACACTGACCTTTAATGGCATCAATAAAGAGATCATCGAAATGAAGAATCGATTCAGGGAGGAGTATGAACGTCCAGACCTGGCCGAACATCTTGAGAAAATCCAGGACTTTGAAAAGGAAAAATTAGAACTGGTATTGCAATATATATATATATTTATTGGTACTAATGTACTCCACAGTAAATGTAATTGTTATTTAAACGGACAGTCCACACCTTGGTAATCTTAAAGTCTTACTTTAGTTTATGCTGAAAATATCCCCCTGCACCCCCTTCTTTATCATGTAACAGTAAAAAAGTTATTTTTCATTATGGTATTATAAATATTGTTTCTGGTCATTTTGAAATGGCTCTAAAGCTCCACCCACTGATGACATCACAATTTGTGTTGCTTTTATGCCCTCTGCTGAATAGCATTGATGCCATTGACAGTCTGTTGAATCAAATTATTTTTTAAAGATAAACTTTTTATTGAGGTTATATTTGAACATACAATCTTTCAGTAGTAAAAATAACGACAATGTTCATATGTGATAATGCATGAAAGATACATACACAAGTGTAGGGTTCAGCAAGTACAGACAAAAACAAAATGAGAATACAGACTTCTCCCTACAGGAAAATCCTCGTTTTTACAGAGGTCACCTTTTGGAATAGACAATGACTCTTCAGGGATATATAATCATAGATTGCTATATTACAAAGGTGTTTTCTTTAGATCGATAAACCAGTCAATGGAAGTAAAAAAAACCAGTATATTTCAGACTAGTACATTATGTCTCGAACTCCTATTAGGTTGGGGGGCCTTCCGACCCCTCTCCGCCAGTTGGTTGTTAATTAGTGTGGCAGGCTACCATTTCGGCATCTAGAAAGGTGTCAGGGTATGAGGTGAGCAGAAAAGGGATACAGGTGGGGTGGGAGGTGAAGGTGGTTAGGGATGACATTTTCCTATTCATCTCCCCTTTTCTGAGTATCTAGGTGGGGGTTATACGGGTAAACATGGATTCCCAGGGTTCCCAGGTTAAGCAATAATTGTTCAGCTGGCGCTGTTCCCTAGCCACGTAGTTTTCCATATTTTTGATGTAGTTTATCCCCTCTATCACACTCTGCAGTCTGGGGGGTTGGCTCTTTTTCCAATTT